>NC_044277.2:69034399-69686065 GCF_004027225.2 Strigops habroptila | reverse complement strand
GTGCTGGTGAAGAATATTGGCTCTGGAGGATTACTTAGCACTAAGAAATGGATGGCCAAGAAATGCTGAGAATTAGCTGGAGTGAAATGCATTTGTTTGACAAGTCAACACAAAAGTCTCTCTCTTCAGTGAAAGAGAACACAAGAATTTCCAGAATGCAACATAGTAAATAGTGTGGGATAAAAGCATATAAAAATAAAAATTACCTAAGCTTATAAGCATGAGAAAACTCTCAAAGCAAAAAATAGTGAGTTGAAAATTTTCAAAAGAAAGAGGTTCAGACACTTCTGCAGATACTGTGAACATTCACCATCACATTCAATAAGTTAATGGAAAATTTCAATATTCAGTCAAGTTGCTGAGTAAAAATTTGTTGATCTGGTGTCTTTATAGTCTAGTGAGATAAGTATTTGTATTGCAGTCCTTCAGTACGTATTGTGCATACTACTTCTTGGTCTGCAAGGGCTTCTTACAAATTGTTTTTTTTTCTAAGAGCCATATGCATTGCGTCCATGACATGGTCAGATGCCTCTCACAAGCACCATCCCAGACAGTTCAAAGAGAAACAATTTCCGAAATCAATTTTCTAACTGGAGGTCAGGCTGGAAATGACACACTGCATTGAAAGAACTGCTCTGATGGTTCATTGCTCTTTACATTCTTATTTTTCTTTTCCTTTTCATTCCTCTTTCTCCATTGAAGTTCTGTCTGACAAACTTCAGACTGCAAGGGTCAAATAAGCTTCAACCATACCTTATGAGAGGATCTGTCTTACACATTTCTGTAGATAACATATTCACTAACCATATTGCCATCCCTCTCTGGGCTATTTTGTTTAGGAATCTGTACATGAATAGTCTCTAAAGTAGGATTAAAATTGTAGAACCATTATCTTCTGGCTTGTAAGCACATAAGATTCCTTGGTTTTAACTAGTTACTGAGGAAGTCATTATTATTGTTATTACTATCCTGTTAAGATCTTTGCATCTCAGGACACCACTAGAGTCTTTGCTAGCCAGAAGAAGGGTTAGCCTCCACTGCTTCCAAAAGCAGATCTGTCGTATCAGTAAATTGAAGGCATCCATCGAATTTTATAGTATCAACATGCTTACATACTCTTTTTTTTTCCCATTTATACATTGGTGCTTTTTAGTCTTGATACTTGGAGTTACCTTCTCCATTTTCATGGTTCTACCTCTGCCTGTAACTCTAGAGTCATAACTTGCATTGCTCTACTCTGCAGGCTTTCTCATAGCTCTTTCCCACAATCTATGAGTTTCTTTGGCAGCCTGAGCCAAGGGCATATACTCATGCCACATCTGAACTGGGCTGTTGATCTTTGGAACAGCTGGACCCTAGGGGGAAGGTGAGAGAGTGTTATGGTCATAGAGAGTGAGATCAGTCCTACTTAACCTTAAATATCTAAAACTTTGACATCAAAGTCTGAGCTAACTGCCGTAGGTTGCCTTTGTAGTCAGTGGACTGAAATACCTGTTGTAAGAAGGTGAGTCATGCACAAAAATAGCATCTAAAATAAATCAAATGATTCAGCTCTGTATGTGCCAGCTTCTCTCACTGACTGACAGGAAGTGTTGAGTGACTAGTTTAAATTTAGGTATATCTCTTTTAAATAACTGAACTAAAGTAGTTGTATTCCAGTGTTGCCTTTATGGAAATGGCCTAAAAAGGCCCACCCAAGATATACGCAGATTGTTGTTCCACTTGCATAACCCAATTCCTTATCCACAGTGCCTCAATTTAGTAACAGTCATTACTAGCTCTTTTCAGTTTCAAGCTACAGTTCAAAGATAAAGATGACATTTTGTTTCAAGTTCATTCAGCTATTAAAAGACTAACAGAAAGCATAGAGGAAAAATCATTGTATGTATCAGAAGCTGCTTCAGCTGTGTTCATTTTAAAAATCACACCAATGTTACATTTCCATGGAGTAAAAACCTAGGCATGAAAACATCTGAGATCAAGAAATGATCACGGCTTTAGTTTGAAATTCCAAGTTAGATTCCTGCTGTTGCAATCAGAAGGAAAATAAAAAGAAATTAATGAATTCAAAGATATCAGATAAAGAATTTATTTTCTAAGCTTGTACAATCCCTTACTGATAGAGTGGATACTAGCATTTTAATGGCAATGAAAAAGGAATAATTAAAAACATTTGGCTATTTTTTGTTTCTATATTTTAGCATGATTGTTTGACACCATGCAAATAGAACATTTCACTCAATATAAGGGTTAAAAATAACAAAGATTCAAAGAAAATAACACAAAAAGTACTCTTAATCCATTAGTCTTGTTCCTTTGTGTTCTGGATCCTAGTTTTTATGTCGAGGCCTTTCTTGGAAATCCTTTTTCCTTTTCTCTTAGTTCCAATGTTGCATGGAAGCATGCCAGCCAGGCTAGCTTTTCTTTCCTCCACACTTAAAAACTTACAGTAGTTTATCTATTTCAAGTTTGTTTGGGGAAATCTAAGAAGCATAACAACTCATCTTTTTAGTATCAGGTTTCCATGTGCTAATATTTCCTTATGAAATCATTGATGGAATTACTTTGAAAGTACTTGTGCACATGAACATTTTGGAAATGTAAATCTAATGTGGCAGGAGGCATGAACCTGGCAAAAAGTAAATATCGAGGTTTACATTTGCAATATATAGTTACACTACTGTACTGTGAATATTGTCTGATCATTCGCAGTGTTCCTCTGCTGTGAAGTGTAGGTAAGAACTCCACAGCCACTGCTGTAATTGCCCTGTAACAAATATTCATGCAGCAACATGCTAATGTAGGTTCTGTGTTTCTGCATGACTTCAGCATGTGACCTGATAAACTTTTCCTAACACATATAAGGAGAACATATTGAGAGAGATTTTTCTTTTATTACTGTTCCCACATTTGACTTAATACTACATACTGGTGTTGACTTCTGCAGTTTGATTATCTGTTCTATACATACGAATAAAAAATTTTTCTTAATTCATACAGATGGAACAAGAATGATGTGCTAATAATGAGGTGGTAAATTTGCACACCACATTTGTACCACAGTTGTGTTGCTTCATAATTGAAGGCATATGCACACACAATATAAAGTTAAAGAAGAAAAGAAGAAAAAAAAATAAAAGTGTAAGCTATTATGATGATTTGTTTAGTTTTACTTTCAAATCATATATTTCAGTATGGTTTTCTTAACGTAATTCTGTAAGCTTCTTAAATATTAAATATTTCAATAGTTACATATACCCCTTTGAGGATGAAAACTCAGGTCTGTTTCTTTTCTTTCTCCTTTGGAAAAGCTAAGCTGGTTAGCTATGAAAGCACATTTATTATGTTTAAATATATTTTCGTAAGTTAAAATGTATCAGATCTTCCTAGTGTGTTATGGTGATACTTCAGCTGCAATTAAATTTTAAGTTCTCTGTATGTGCATTTAGATTAGCAATATTTATTCAAACACTTTGCTTCCAAATTTCTATTCAGTAATGGTTAGACACCTCTTGCCATAAGCATACATGCATATATGCTTTTTTTCCTTTCTATGCTTCTCATTCACATAGATAATATAATTTCTTTAATCCCGCATGGCACAAAAAAGTTTCAAATTGCAAAAGAAATCTGGAAAGGTGAAGCATATGCATACAGAATGAACAGCCTGAGAAGCCCTTAAGTGAACCCAAGGTTTTATGCTGTCCTGATCTGCTGTGCATTTACCATTGTAAAGCTTACAGAAGAATTTCACTGTGCATACCTAGAATAGTGAAGGTACATCAAAAGTTCATTCTAGTCCTAAAGATATTGCCAGTGGAATTGGAGTCATCGTTTTAAGCCTAGAGAATTCTGTTAGAATCTTTAAAAATAGACTGGGGCTTTTAAGTACATCTCTATTGTACTTTCAAAACACATGACTGATTGATTTCTAAATCAAAATGAATTTGCTCAGGGGCTGGTGGAGAGACTAGGAAGCACAGCATGTGTATTAGAACCGTTTTGATACTGAATCTCAGTTTTTAACCTGTTAATTGAATAACTCTTCATCCCAAATTAGACCTGCTGTAGTTCCCTTGTTTTGCATTCTCTCAAGAATTCAGATTGCTACAAAGCATTAAACCTCTGGAGCTTGAAAATAAAACGTTCAAAAAGCTTGTTGTGAGTTTGAGATGCTGGAAAAAGTTATTGCAGTTCTCAGTGAAGTAGTAGTTTCCAATACTGCTATAACTATCTATAAAGAGAAACCTTTGCACTTAGATACCAGGAACTACAGTAGCTCTGTAAAAAGGGGGGGGAAAAAAAATCGCCACAATATCTGACAAGCTGTTCTTTCCTTTCCTAGTAGAGAAAAATACTTTCCTCTCCAGGACTACCATGGATAAATGCAGATGCCAGGTACTTGCAGAGCTCCAAAAAAGTCATTATACCACTAAGTTAATTACATAGAAGCTCAGTTGCTTTGTTAAAATATTCAGCATTTGTAATCCATCCAATGTTAGAGAACTTTCAGCCAACGCTGACTGCAACAACTTTTGGAAAATTAGATGTATATTTTGGATATAGGATTTTTGCTTTGAAAAAAAATGAGAAGATAATTAAGCATAGAACTAATGTGGTAACAAGTACAAACACAATGCTAACACCTACTTAGAAGTAATCTTTACTCCAGTATAAATCCAGAGAAGGATTCCTCATTAAATTAACCTCAGACTTTTAAGGGAGGATCTTATTTGTTATTTCATCACTGTACCTTATGCTGTTATCCTTGTTTATAGAAAAAAATTATATACATAGGCATACGCATGCATATATCACACTTGCACACCTTGGTCTCCAAGGTCCTCTTGGTATGTAAATACTAAGACCAATCTGAAACAGTAACAGAGAAACTTATTTTAGGTTTAAAGATTGATTTCTCATTGTGGTGTAAGTTCCATGTCATAGGGAGGATATATTTTTTTTAGTATTTTATTATCTGTAATATAATATATACTGCACTTTTTAATTATATTACTCTTGGAGTAATTAATCTCACTGGAATGAGAAAAGTGTAGGTGCACCAAGAAAATGATTGTTCTGTCTGTAAAGTGATAAGTGTTAGAAATGCTATAAGTTAATTCGTTAATGAGCCTGGTTCAATTAATATTGCCACCTCCATTAAAATAAGAGGCAGAAGTTATGCATGCACTAAACATTAGAAATTTGATCCAGGGGCTCTGGATCTTCCTTGCAGTTGCTCAGACTCAACTCATTAGATTCTGTCCAGAGCTCAAGAGGTGGCTATTGTTGAATATTAAATTTAAAACCTTTAAACAATTTTATGAATATAAGGTCGTTCAGAATGGGACATGAGAGAGATTTAAAGCAAGCTTTATATCAGAGAGATTATATGGTGAAGTAGATCTGAACAATTTGGTTTAAGTGCTTTCTATAAATCAACGATTATTCCACTGAGAGAAAATGTTGTGTAAACGGAACAGTGGCTTTTGACTCCTGGTCTACAAGGACATTAACCAAGCTTCTCTGGAACTTCTTTTTACCATGTAAATTCCCTGTGAACAGGTCTGGTTAGAAAATGCTCTTCATACAGAGGATTTTTTAATCAAGTTTGTACTTGTCATTCCTATCAGATCATTATAGATCCTATGAAATCAATTTTCCGAGAAAAAAGAGCCTTGGGGGGGTACTGTAGACTCGTTTTCAAAATGCCATGGCTTTGAAAAAACTTTTTTGTCACCCAAACTGTATTCCAAACTAAAATATGCAGCTCAAGGTGACCAAAATGCTGAAGTTTAAAGGTAATCTTATTACTGTTATCAGCCTGTGTTGCTATCACAATGCACACAAAAGTCCTGATTATCTGCTGAGAGCTGCCTTCAGGTGCACCAAATCCAACAAAGACTGGTCTTCTCCATATCATGACACTAAGTACTCTGGAAATTATTAATATTTGTCAGGTTGTCTTTACAAATCCCAGTCCCTCTTAATAAGCTTCTGTACCCACCTTTAGGTGTCAAAACAGAGTCTGTCTCTGCTTAAGTCAGTCTCTGTTATAACACCATCTGGTTAACTGCCATTCAGACTTTCAGTTGCAGCTGTAGATGCCATAATCCTGAAACTGTTTCTGGCACCAGTGATTGAAGTCAATTCACCTAAACCCACTTTTCTCAGTTTCTTCTGCAATAACTGTGGAGGGGGAGGTAAATAAAACAGTCATATAGCCCAATTTAGAAGTTTACAACGGAAAGTGGGAAATTCAGGTTTCCTAGGCTGCACAACCAATTTACCAAAAAAACCCAACAAACTCCCCTCCCTCCCCAAAAAAACCCAAACAAACAAACAACAAAGTGAAACAAAATCAAAACCAAAGCAAAACCAGCTATAGGAATATTTATTAGCATGTAAATTGTACAGATTAAGGTTTAAAAAACCTGACTCCTTCATGCTTTACAAGACTCTCTTGAACATTTTACTTTGTTAAGTCTTTATTCCTTTGCCTCCTACCTTAGAATGATATCACAACCAAAAAAAACAACCAACCAAAAAAAAAAAAAAAAAGCTGTTCCTTGACCTAATCAATCAACAAAATATACTTCACATATACTTTTTTATTTACAAAACTTCTGTAGCAAAACAGTTTAACACTTGAAAAAATTTTAAGCACTATGTTAGGGGTAAGATACTTAAGTATTAAAACACTGCTTGTTCACTCCAACTGATAGCATAGGTTTGATAGAATTTTGTGAGTCCTGTTTGAACTTCTACCTAAGTGATTTTTGCTGCCATAAATTCAATGTTTGCAGATCTCTATCTAAAATGTAATATCTATCAGCCTTACTTCTTTTACACATAAAAATATTGGTTGTAAACACTAGACATCAATTTATGATGCTAGTCTTCCTTCCCAGCAGCCCTGTGTATGTGGATGATCTTCTGTGTTTGATTTTCATGTCTTTCTTCCACAGTTTACTCAAAATTGCCTTCAGAGTATGCCATACTTTTTTCACATAGGTTCATTCTTTGATTTATACCAGTGCATTTCATGGATTCAGGGTGTGTTAGTACTACATAAATTTCTAATTGCACACCTTCTAATGTAAATATCTGTCTAAGCGATAGCTCTATTCATAGATTTTAAAAGAATGACAAAATTGAAATTAATTATATATGTTATCATAGCGGTTATGTATTTCTTAATAGTTCAGACAATAAAGCTGTTTACCATCATAGATGATAGATTCTAAATTATTATATATGTTTTAGACATGGTAGAATAGTCTACTTTTTTAGTTGAGAAAGTAAGAAGAAATGCAAGGTCAGTTTCATGTAAAAAGTAGGAAGCGAATAAAAATTATGGGAAACAGAGAAGAAAAAGTTATTTTCTATAGATTTTTTTTAACTGAATTGAGGGGCTTTTAGTCCTTGATGTAAGTTTAGAAGAACAGCCATTTTCATACACAATTTGGAAAACACTGGAAAATATAAATGTATTGAACATAAATGTATCATAGTACAGCATAATGATATCTGGGAAGCTTTGAAATTGATATAATTGATTACTGTCTGTATTCCACTTAGAGATGAAACCTCTCTATATGTTTACTAACAAGCTGATAATAAACTCATAAAGGCAAAAATTAAATACCCTTCATTTAAAAACAAATATTTAGTAATTCAAATATATCATTTTCTACACTGAAGAAGTAGAATAGCAATTGTATTTGATTTATAAGCACTACAATTTTCTAAATTATTTGAAAACAATTACAGGAATATATGAAGCAGGTAAAGAAGATTCATGAAGATAAAAATAAACTTTAATTTACAATTAAAGAGTTCCAAACTATTTATACAGTATTGTTTAAAACGTATATATAATTTTAGTCTTCTCTTTAAGTATAAGGAATTTTTTAAAAGGGTTGATTTTAAAAATAAATTGATTTAATTAAATGGTATAAAATGGTTAGGTTTTATGCTATAAGTATATCCACCTTTTAGTGAGTATGTCTAATACTTTCCAGTATGGGAATCTGTTGATCAACATTTTCAAGCTGTCTGTTTACCTGGGCACAGATCCTTCTGGTACATTTCCATAAAATATTTTACCCATCTCAAAGATCAAAACTCAGTTAATTTTTTATTATTTACTTATTAATATAAACTAAATGTAATTGTAGCTTCACATTTGGAAGAAAGACACCTGACATCTGTGTCAGGATTCGAACCATTTATGGTTCCCACTAGAAAAAAAAAAAATAAAAAAATGACAATTTGAAAACCAGGCGGGGGGGGGGGGAGGGGGGGAACCAACCAACCAACCAACCAACCAAAAAAACAAAACCTCCAGTTTTATTGGGTAAACGGGTATTGTACAAAGCTGAGGATTGACATATGTATTTTATTTTGTAGAACATGAAAACCTGAAAATTTTTTTTTGACAACTCACTTAAAATTTAAAACAAAGTATCAGTTGTGCAGCCGGCCTCTTCTTTGCTTTCCATCAGGTTTTTAGTAATCAAGATTTATTTCTAATTTTAGCTTTTCATGCTCAAACTCTCATAGCAGAGATGACACACTGAATGAGTGATGGGTGCTTTGATGACACTGATGAGTGAACCCAGGACAGGTGCTTTGCATTGAAGACAGATGATTTCTCCCTTTCCCTTACCCCTCAAAACAAAATGAAAAACAAATCAAGAACAAATTGTGCAAATTCACTCATGCCTTTACACAGGTAATTAAGTGAGTAACAGAGAGGTATTTGATTGTTCCATTTTAGTGTTTCTTGAATGGATGTGTAAAAGTTTAATGTCACCAGTGAACACAGCCAATAAAATTTAAAATAATCTTCTTTTTAAATAGTCATGTTGACTCTTGCAAAGCCAGTGAAATGAAGGAATGTTTGTAATAGTCTGTGCTTCCTTCGCTCCATTTTCTGTAGCCTCTCCCTCAAGTGTTATTTTCTCAGGAAACATTTTTGGTCTCCTTTTTTATTTTAAACATTTCATTATCAAATTACTTGACTCACTAAAAGCACAGAAACTGCATACTTATATCATAGAATCATAAAATGGTTAGGGTTGAAAGGGGCCTTAAAGATTATCTAGTTCCAACCCCCCTACCATAGGCAGTGAAGCCTTCCACTAAACCATGTTGCTTAAAGACCCATCCAACCTGGCCTTGAACACTGCCAGGGATGGGGCAGCCACAATTTCTCTGGGCAAACTGTTCAAGTGCCTCACCACCTTCACAGTAAAGAATTTCTTCCTAATATCTATTTTAAATCTACCCTCTATCAGCCTAAAGCCATTCTCCCTTGTCCTCTCACTACATGCCCTTGTAAAAAGTCCCTCTCCAGATATCTTGTAGGCCTCCTTTTGGTATTGGAAGGCTGCTATAAAGTCTCCTCTGAGCCTTTTCTTCTTTAAGCTGAACACAGTGCTCTAGGTAGTGTCTCATGAGAGTGGCGTAGGTGGGGAGAATCTCGACCTGCTGGCCATGCTCCTTTTGATGCAGCCTGGCAAATGGTTGGCTTTCTGGGCTGCAAGTGCACACTGCCAGCTCATGTTGAGCTTTTCATTAACCAACACCTCCAAGTCCTTCTCCTCAGGGCTGCTTCCAATCCATTCTCTGCTCAGCCTATAATTGTGTTTGGGATTGCCCCAACCTAGGTGCAGGACCTTGACTTTGGCTTTGTTGAACTTCATGATGTTTGCATTGGCCCACCTCTCAAGCCTGTCAAGGTCCCTCTGGATGGCATTCCTTTCCTCCAGCATTTCAACTGCACCACACAACTTGTATCACAATGTATATCATTGCGATATACAATGAATTCACAATGATATACATTATACAAGAGACATGATATACAAAATTCACAATGAATTTTGAATTTTAAATATCAAATATGAAATATGGATATTTAGTGAGTAAATACTTTAAAAATAACACTAAAACTGTATAAAATGAATTTAACCAATGCATGGTAATATATATGTCAGAAAAAATTACAGGTGAAAATCATTAAGTTATTCACTGTAAAATATTGTGACTTTTCTCTTAAAACGAAAACGGGGTTGTTGTGGTTTTTTAGAGATACTGAAGTATTTCCTCCATTAAAGTTCTTGATTAAGTGCAGAAAGTACTCAGTTGTTGAAAACTTTTACAGTGGAAAATCAACTACGTAAGCACCATACTAATAAAGTGACAATATTGTATAAATTGGCATTCAGTCTTATATATCCATTTTCTAGCAAGTTTTGAAACTACAAGATGTACCTTGGGTTTGGAAATGTGGATTTCTTCTAAATACTAAAATGATTGTCATATAGTGGATGCTTAATAATGTGTAAGAATAATCTCTCAAGGGTTTTCTTCAGAGGGTTACTCCCATAGAATTATGAGAGTCACATATTCAGCCTTAAAGCTAGTTAATCATTCACCTAACTGCCAGACTATGGATTAGAAATTCTGTGCAACAGTCCGTCAATCCATCTTTATGCAGTTATGTCACATCTTTATTCTGCAGAGATGGTCAATTGGACTTTGAGATGCAGGCTAACAGAGTCTCCAGTTTTGTATATAATTTATTATTTACAAGTCCACTTCTAATATCAGGAAATTAGTCAATTTAGCTTTTGATTTAGACCTTGGTGTCTATAAACACATTTTTTCTGTACTTAAACTAATGTTTTGTTCCTAATTCTTATGGAATTGTCATGGAATTCTCATATCAAATATTTACGCTGGTACTTGGCAGGAACATGCAAGAGTGTATCCTAAGACATTAAATTAGTTTAACTGGTGATTTTAAAGCCTTCGTTGCTTATCATGACATACCTATGTGAATTTTACTACAGTGAGCATGAGTCACAGAATCATAAAATGCCCAGGGTTGGAAAGGACTTTAAGGTCATTTAGTTCCAACCCCCTACCATAGGGAGGGACACTTCCCACTAGACCAGGTTGCTCAAGGCCCTGTCCAACCTGGCTTTGACCACTGTCAGGGATGAAGCATTCACAACTTCCTCAGGCAACTTGTTCCAGTGCCTCACCACCGTCACAGTAAAGAACTTCTTTATGTCTAAACTAAATCTCCCCTAAATTTGAAGCCATTACCCCTTGTCCTATCAAGGACTTGTTCTCTGAAAACTGAGGAAAAGGAAAACGTCAAGTCACACTAAACACTAGAAGTTCAGAACCACAGTAAGTATTTTAAAAAGCCCAGTGGAAGAGGGAGCTGACAGTGCACAAACCTATACTGTTTATATGCAGCTGTACAGATGTTATGCAGCTGTTTAATCTGAACCAGAATTTGTAGGTTTTTTATTTATTCACAACTGGCAACAGCTTCTCTAAAAGGAGATTGTGGGAAACTATTGAAAGCCTCTTCAAGCAGATTTTAGAAATCCATGGTGAAGTAAGATTAATCCAGTTCAGTTACCCAGCTAAATTACATGAAAGTTAAGAAACAGGAAGCTGAGACATTTTTCTTGTGCTGTTGATGAATATTTTAAATCTCATTGAACTAGAGCATCATAAATTCATTAACGATCTTAAGAAATTAATGACCAATTAACTGTTAACGATAACCTCCTAACAGAGAGCTACCAGGAAAACAGTTTGACAGCAGTTGTAACTAATTTTCACTATTCCTCAGCATCTAGAGACGAAGTGCATCGTACGTATTTGGAAAACAGTTGGAAAACTGGAGGATTTGGGGGGACAATTCTTAACAGAACAGTTTAGACTGTTGCTGTATTTTTTCTTAGGGTAAATATTCTGGCAAATGCTGACAAGAAGTTTTGTAACTAGTCAGTGAATCTAATGACGTAAGGAAGCTGTATTTACTGAAATTTAAGAGGAAGTCTCACCTTTAGGCTTTTTATAACTTTCGAGTTGAAAAAATGCTGACTTTATAACAGCAAAGGCCCTTTTCAATTCTCAAGAAAATACAGTGAACACTATACACAGAGCTATATTGAAGTATAATGGACCAATTCCCAAATGCCAGTAATAAAAAAGATAAATAAAAGAGATGCTAAGTGTGCCTTCAGAATCACAGAATTCTAGAATCACAGAATGGTTAGGGTTGGAAAGGACCTTAAGATCATCTAGTTCCAATTCCCCTGCCATCTGAATGTTTAGAGTAAAGACATCACTGTGCTTACTTTTATTTTTTTAAATGTCATCACTAAACTGAAGAGAGGAAAATATCAAATGAGATATGGATGTAGTAAAGAAATTCTTACAAAGGAAATAATGGACCTACAGGTGATTGCTCCAGACGTGGATAGTTTTGTGTGTTTCTTTAACAGAGAAGAGGTAGTTAGCAGGAGATATCTACAAGAGTTCAGTTTCTGAAAAAGTCAAAAGGAGGCCTTACAGTGAGAGAGCGGAAATAGTAAAAAGGAAGTGTTATACTGTTGCCTTTGCTCCTCCAGATCATTTTAGAGAGATTAAAGATGAGTGTCAACTATTGCACCAGCAAGATGCTCAGTCATCTTTAGAACAGTAGAAACAACAAATGACACAAATAACAAAATATGACAGTTACAACAACTATTTCAATATAATTTTAACTGCTCTCATAATAGTTTGCATGCAGCGTATCTGCCAAATTATTGAGTGATTAGACATTGGCTCAAATTTCAAGAATAATTTTAGAAAACTAAATGTAAAAAACAAGTTTACATACATACATGCATATACACACACTGTCATGCTCAGTGTATTAAAAGTTGACATAGATGTGACATTTGAGTAGGAAAGACTCTCAAATTACCAGTTAAACTATCTTCATAGTTGTCACATATATATATATCTTATGCTTCTGCCCTGTGGGAGCTTATCTATTTGTTTATATACATACATACATGTACAGAAACACTTCATTGGTGTATATATAGCAATTTATTCTGTACTATGCAAAACAACATCTATTTTATCTTTAACCCGAAGTTATACCCATAATTTTCTATCAGGCAGGAAGACCAAGAGTGTCTCTGAATTCTTTTCTTGGACAGATTAAAGCCTGGAAAGTCTTTATTACAACTCAGTAGTAAGTTATGTAGTAAAAATTATATGCTTTTAGAAAGATGTCTTAAAAAACTGTATTGCTGCTGTTATCCCTAGCAAGGGTTCTTTTAGTAAATATTAAGATTCTATGCTGGATAAATGATCCTAATCATTCCTATTCAATGTATTAGCCAAAGTATTGAGAAGTTAACTTTGGCTTAACTTTCAAGAACAATTATACAAATTAAAAAGTGAAAAGGCTTTCACAGATTACCTAGCAACGATCTGACAAGTCACTAGATGACATGTAGCCAAAAATATTTAGTAGTTTGTAAGGTGGCAAAGCACGTTGGGATTAAGAATCTACAAGATGACTGTCTTTAGGCCTGGCAAGATCTAATTCAGAGCGTGGCAGATATGAACATGACATTTCCCTTGTCTTCCTGTAACACCTGGAGAAGTTGTAGCAAACCCTGTCTGTTCTCCCAGACCTGCTCTGCACATATCCACTAATTACACCTTTATTTTGGCTTGGATTTCTCCTACAGATCATTTCTGTAAGCACTTTCACTGCTGCTCTGCAACTTAAAATGGAGTATGTAAATGTCTTAGGTAGTCAGATGCCTACAATGTCATTGCTTCGCCTGTGAAATGCACAGTTCTAGAGAGAAAAACATAAAAACAGGCATAATGCAAAAACATAATTACAAGCATTTGCTGGGATAATCCAGCCAAAATACAGTAAGTACCTGAAATATTCTGTAAAATTGCAATTGGTTATTTTCCTTATATTTCAATCATCAGTTTAATTCTGGAGTTTCATTAAACATTGAAGTGAGTGTGCATAACGTCATCCAGTAGGATTTTACCCTTAGATGCAGTATAATTTCAAGCTTTAAAAAATTAAAAGGATGATTTCTGTCTGCAGTAATCAAAGTAGTTGTAAGATATCATGGCTACAAGGCATTTAGCATAGATTTATTTTTTTTTTAAACCTAGATTTA
Organism: Strigops habroptila; assembly: GCF_004027225.2. Lineage (NCBI taxonomy): Eukaryota > Metazoa > Chordata > Aves > Psittaciformes > Psittacidae > Strigops > Strigops habroptila. Next base: position 69,672,041 of record NC_044277.2, on the reverse strand, counting down.
GTATAACTGGCTTTAAAATGGACTCCGTAGAGTGAACTAAGAACATTTCTTGAACAACTTTAATATAAAGGAAAATACAAAGGAATAATTCTATTACAGCAATATACAATCAAGGCAGAAGGAAGGAGTGCAAAATGCCATGATATTTCTTGACTTAGAAATGTTGGGGTTTTTTCCCTAGCAATGACAACATCCTTTGAAATGTTTGCAATCTGTGGATAAACAGTTCCTCTCAGCTGGGCAGCAAATACATAATGGATACTCTCTTTTCATTGAAATCAGGCTGTATTTTCCAACGTTTTTTGTAGGATCCACATGGCACTTGCTGGGTCTTTTTTTCCATAAAGCTGTTGGGTTTTCTTGTTTTATATAAGCAGCTTCATATGCAGGATGCCCTCCAAAGCTTCTCAGATTTTATTGTTAAACATTTTGACAACTTTTATCAATATTCCGATTACATTGCAAATATATTAAAATATTTGCTGTGCAAATGTTTTAATTGATTGCATTCACTTTCCTCTAATGGAAGATCCTTTCCTTCCCTTTCGTCCCCTTTCCCCCATTTCTTTTCCTCCCCTTTCCTTCCCTTTCCTCCCCTTTCCCCCATTTCTTTTCCTTCCCTTTCCTCCCCTTTCCCCCATTTCTTTTCCTTCCCTTCCCTTCCCTTCCCTTCCCTTCCCTTCCCTTCCCTTCCCTTCCCTTCCCTTCCCTTCCCTTCCCTTCCCTTCCCTTCCCTTCCCTTCCCTTCCCTTCCCTTCCCTTCCCTTCCCTTCCCTTCCCTTCCCTTCCCTTCCCTTCCCTTCCCTTCCCTTCCCTTCCCTTCCCTCCCCTCCCCTCCCCTCCCCTCCCTCCCCTCCCCTCCCCTCCCCTCCCCTCCCCTCTCCTTCCCTCCCCTCCCCTCTCCTTCCCTTCCCTTCCCTTCCCTTCCTTTCCCAACTGCTCTTAATAATTTATATTCTGTATAAGAATCATGTTGTGAAAATTTACACTTCTGTGCACATTCAGTCTCCACCTGAATCCTGCACTTATGCTTAACAGACTGTTGGAGACTTTCTGGGATACTACATTCTTTTTCGCTTTTTGTTAAATTGTATTGGAATAACTCTCTGGAGCTTAAGGAAAATTAGAATTGACACAAAGCTTTACCTGTCTGCAAGGAAAAATAATTTTAAATGAATATGGAGGTCAGTGAAAAATTATTAATTTTATGCTCCAGTTACTTTTATTATTCAAATATAGTACCCATGCCACTGCAGCTATATAAGAAAGAAAAAAAGTTCATATCCATCTTTCTTCCAAAGCTGTTTGAATTTTTTTTTTTAACCTCAATCTTTGTTTTACATATACATTAAAATTCAGTTCTCTTGTTATCTGTGGTTTAAATTCTTTCACTCCTGCAGTGCTATGTGTGACACTTTTCACTGCAAAGTTTAGATAGACACTTCAGAGACTTAAATTTATTATCATTCATTGTTTACATGCACATTGCATGCTCACAGAATCATAGAATATAAGGTTGGAAGGGACCTCAAGAATCATCTCATCCAACCTTTCCAGGCAAAGCATGACCTACACTAGATGTCCCAGCACCCTGTCCAGATGAATCTTAAAAATGTCCAGTGTTGGGGAATCCACCACTTCCCTACAGATATTATTCCTATGCTAATGCTAATTGTTCTCATTATGAAAAATTTTCCTCTTGTGTCATCAGAATCTCCCCAGGAGTAACTTGTAGCCATTACCCCTCATGTTTTCCCTGTGACTCTTTGTAGAAAGGGAGCCTCCATCTTTGTAGCCACCCTTTAAATACTGGAACATGCTTCAGAATGAAAGGTTTAGAATACAGAGCCTAAAATAATACATTACCCAAAAGGAAGAGAAGATAACACCCTTCAGGCCAAAGATGTGGGTGGTGGGTCTGGAAAAGATTTTAAGTTTAAAATTGGGTTTGTGCTGTGACACGCATCCTGTGGCAACACACGCCCCTTCATGGGACAATGTTAATAGAGTTTTCTCTGGTGTGATGACTGCCACGGCGAGCAGCCAGGAAAGAGGAGAACATGCTTAGGCAAAGGCAACATGGGAGGAATAGGTCTGTGGTCAGGGTATTAACTCTTGTGCAATGAAACTAGCCTGGAGATTAAAGGAGACAATCAGTGCAGGAGAGAAACACAGGAGGGGCTTGTTTTAAAATGAACAAAATTCAGCAGAATGTTTTGTAATGTATTCATTACTATTGCTTGAGCATTCAGACTCCAGAGATGTTTTGATTCATTACCAAAAGGAGTCAAAAGCCTAGCTATAAATAATGTTATTAAAATCATAAGTGGGCAAAAATGTACCACCTGATAGCATGTATCCTACCTGCAAAACTCTTTATCTTTGAGCAGCCTGTTCTTTGTGAACTGAGAGAACAAGTTGTCTAACTAAATACATTTAATGAAAGGTTTCCACTGTAAATATCACACTTCACACAAGCTAAAAGTATTATAGGTTATTAGTTAATCTCCTTCTCGTTTGGCAGAAAATTATTGCAGGTGTCAATGACCAGTAAATGTTCAAAACAACTCAGTACTAGAATGTAATAATGTTGCATGATAATCTTCAAAGAAATGTGAAATAATGTTAAACCCATTAGATGTAGTCTGTATGTTTCACTTCTATGACAAATTTAGTGAGTACAAAAAACCTATTTAACCTGACCCTTCTGATAACCTGAGTTTCTGGCAAAGTAGCTGTAAAATTGACATTTAATAATTTAAACAATTACTAGGTTTCTCAGTTTACTCTGGTGATACTGAGAAGTCACTGCTTGCTCATCTTTCTTCTGCCAAGACTCCATCCTCTTCTTCTTGTTTCAGAACTTTCTCTGTATGCTGTTTCCCTTTTCCTGGGAAACAATAAATTACTTAAAAAACCCCATATTTACAAGCATGTTATTTCAGCAATGCTCTAGTTATACGTGCTTAATATCAAGATCACAGTTAAAGTACATTTTAAGTTTTAAGAATGTCTTTAAAAATTGGATTTTATCTTGTGGTTCAAAAAGCACTTAGGTGCTTTGCAATGTAAGAAAGCTTTCCTATATCAAAGTTGTAGGGATCAAGCTGCGGTGCAGTCTTTCCTTCTTGCACACAAAGGTATTGTGGAACGCAACTCCAATATGCCTTCGCCACCTTCATGCATCTGCCAGCTGTCCCAGATTCCTAACACCCCAACTGAGAGGGCCATTATATATGAATCTGCTTCCAAAGAAGTGGAAAAAGCCACTATTCTCAATATTTCTCTGACCTAAGGTTTGGAAGTATTTACTTGAAGTTAGTATGATTTTTTTTCTCCTTGCATTGTGAAAGGATAAAGAGGATTTGGCCTTTAATTTATAACAAAAGTGCTTTTATAGGATAAAATTCTTTGCAGGATTACAAAGATTTTAACCAGCTACCATGCATAATAATATTACTCTTCATCTTCCTGATCATTTATTTTAGTGGCAGCCAGCACATTCATTCCTGTGACAGCCTGCCACTGATTTAAAAAATGTATCAACATGATGCAGTATTTTTAATAGCGATCTTAAGCAGGCACCTGCAGCTACAAATCAGCTGAAAAAAAAATGAACTACACAAATACATCTTGAACCACACTCACCAGACTTAAACTACTTTGAACTGACAAGACAAGTAACTTCCAAATGCTGAAAGAGCCTGAGCTATCTGTCAGTCATGGAAAGTTCAACACCAATGGACAAAGGCAAGACTTTAGCTATTTTTACTGTAGGGATAGTGCAATCATTCATCTAAAAAGGTCTTGGTTCTGTTAGGAAGTTCTTCTGTTCTGTAAGCTTGTAGTCAGAGATTAGACAGCAAATATGGAGCAAGAACTGCCGAAGTTCAATCCAAAAATATACCTCATTGCCTGACAACATTCTGTAAAGATTAAAATGTGAACTCATTTGTTCTGTATTTCATGCATCTTATTACTACCTTTATCTCCTCCTGGTAGAGTCAGATTTGTGAAGGGTGTACATTTACTTGTCCTTTGTTTTGCTATGGCCTATGTGTTGCTTTCTACTTTACATTATTGTGCATGCTGAATTTCATATCCTGTATCAGGGTACAGAGCCATATTATGCCAGACAATGCAGAAAGAAAAACAAAAATAACAAAGAGTTTTCAATGCTTTGATTTTAATATTTCTTTTACAAATCTAACTTTCACAGTGGGGAACAAGTTATACAGCATGTGTCAGTGGAATATGATGTATAAATGGCAACAGCAAGACAAACAAAAGCAACAAAAGTAATGGGATGAACAAAAGAGAAGGAATGTGGTGGGTTAACCTTGGCTGGACTCCAGGTGCCCACCAAAGCTACACTAACCCCTCCTTAGCTAGACAGGGGAGAGAAAATATTAAAAAAGTCTTATGAGTCATGATAAGGACAGGGAGAGATCACTCACCAATTACTGTCATGGGCAAAACAGGCTCGACTCAGAGAAATTAGTTTGATTTATTACCAGTTAAATTAGAATAAGATAATGAGAAATAAACCAAAATCTTAAAGCACCTGCCCCACACCCCTCCCTTCCTCCCAGGCTTAACTTTACTCCAAATTTTCTCTACCTTCTCCCTTCCAGCAGTGCACGGGAACAGCAAACGGGGGTTGTGGTCAGTTCATCACACTCTGTCTCTACTACTCCTTCCTTCTCAGGGAGGACTCCTCACACTCTTCCTCTGCTCCAGCATGAGATCCCTCCCACAGGAAACAGTCTTCCACCAACTTCTCCAGTGTGAGTCCTTCCCACAGGCTGCAGTTCTCCAGTGGGTCCCTTCCATGGAGTGCAGTCCTTCAGGAACAGACTGCTCCAGTGTGGGCTTCCCATGGGGTCACAGCCTTCTTCAGGCATCCACCTGCTTCAGTGTGGGGTCCTCCACAGGTTGCAGACGAATATCTGCTCCACCATGGACCTCCATGGGCTGCAGGGGCACAGCCTGCCTCACCATGGTCTGCACCATGGACTGGGCTGCAGGGGAATCTCTGCTCTGGTGTCAGGGACACCTCCTCTTTTCCTTCTGCATTGACCTCGGTGTCTGCAGAGTTGTTGTTTTCACATATTGTCACTCCTCTCTTTGGCTGCAGTTTTTTTTTCCCCTTCTTAACTATGTTATCCCAGAGGTGCTATGACTGTTGCTGATGGGCTTGGCCTTGGCCAGCAGCAGGTTTGCCTTTGACCCAGCTGGCATTGGCTGTCAGACACAGGAGAAGCTTCTAGCTTCACAAAAGCCACCCATGCAGTCCCCCTGCTACAAAAACCTTGCCATGTAAACTCAATACAATGATACCATTAGAAAGCAAAGAGTTTAATAGGAAATCAGGTTCCCACCTTGTCCAATTAATCCCAGATCTAATAATTTTTCAGTGCTGTATCTCAATTTTTTTTCAAAAAATGAGGAAGAAAATTGCTATATGCTCAAGAAAACTCCGCTATAAAATGAACAATCAAACCATTTCAAGGTTGGTTTTTTTACTTAAGTTTAGAAGATCATGCTGTAAAATTGTTCTGTTATAATCAAAAATGTATTTCACTCTGTAACAAAAAGTTGAAAAAGTACGAAGTTGAATCACACCCCTGGAGATCTGCCAAACTACCTGAAAATAATTTGAACAACCAGTGATCCATGTTGCATGACCTTTACCTCTTCATTCTCTGCCTGCTTTTGTTCATGGCTTACATTTTTTTCTTTGATTAGATGGTTGCTGCTTGAATAAGGAAGGATGACTAATTGTTTAAAAATATTTTGAACCTCTTTTGAAGTACTCCATTATGGCAAGTTACATCAGTGCTGCAATGCTTCACTTTGTCTAGTCTCTTTTTATGTTAATGACAGGTGAACTGAATGGACTACATGTTCAATGCAATGTGAAAGGTACTTAATGCACAAATCCTGTTAACAACAATAATAATAATAATAATAATAATAAAAAGTGTGGCTAATTTCCTGTACTATGATAGTATTAATATTTTCCAGTTTTCTTACTTCTTTGCAAACATTAGCTGTTAGTCCACATTAAGAGCCTTGAGAGTCAGTTTTACCTTTGTATTCTACTGAAAACCTGCAAGTCCAGATTTTGCTCTTTAATAAATTTGGCCTGATTTTGAAAGGTTTTCACCACAAAGGCCTGTCTGTCAGTAGAAGCAAATCGTTGTCTCTAAACTTAGGTTATTTTACTGGAATCCCCAAGTATAGATTTAGAAGCATGAGTATATGCATTGTGGAAAGAGGAGAGTGTAAAAGCAGCCTGAATGTCTGAGCATAAATATTTGAATTCCCTCCATCCACGGGTTCTACTTGCCGCTCTGAGTTCCATATATTTCCAACTTAATGCTTAAAAAAAATTCCTTCATCATGAGGGAACACCGGGGATGAAAGAAATAGTTGTTCTTTTTCTCAGTGAGTGAAAATAGAGTGAACATGTATCCAAAACCTAAAATATGCATCTGTCCATTTTTCAGAAATGGCTCGAGACTGTCATTGCTTTAAGAGATAATTATTTTGATTTTGACAGGGGTAAAAAAGAAGAAAAAAGTGGAAAGTTTTGTGTGAAGAGTGAAATGGTTGCCTGTGAAATTCAGACCTGTGAAGAACACAGCAGGTCACTACAGCTTCTAACCACATACCACCCACCACCACATTGTCAGTGCTCTTAAAACAACTCAGCATTTTTTCCATAAAGGTTTTCACACTAGTAGCACGAACAGTCTTTAAGGAAATTAAACTGCAGACAGAGGCTATTCTCAGAAGAAAGCAACAATTTTTAAACAAAACGAGGCATTGTAGAGAGTTCCGTCTTAAACTGGTGAGCACCTATTCTCAATAAACGAGGTATCCAGCTGGGTATCCTATTAGCTTAGGAAAGCATACAGCTGCAAAGCAATGTAAGACAAGCCATACAGGATCATGCCAAAGATCTAGAAATACAAGTTCTTGAAAATCTTAACCTAATTGGTATTTTATCAGTACTCATAGTAATACACACAGAGACAAAAAGGTATTTTATGCCACTGACTAATGTTATAAATTGCATATAAAATTTACAATCAGGCTCAGTCTGCCTGATCATTTTTCAGTGATACTGTGCAGGTAATGGCTACAGTCACATTTTCAGGTCTTATTAACTGAAGTGGTAAAGAAAAGACATAGTTAGCCAGTTGCAGATTGCCCAGTTGAAGAATTCTTCAGAGGATTTCCCAGCTGAGCAAGGAACTGCCCAGCTATGGCAGTTCAGTCAAAAACTAAATTTCTCTTTTCCATTTGGTTTAAACACTCCTTTGTTTAGTTCTCCATTCAGTTTCTGAAAACCTCCAGTCTCTTCTCTAGTGGATGAGATAGATACAACTTTGCTTTTAGCTTGCTGATTGCATCAGCGCTTGTACCTTATTTCCAGGGTGAAGGAAGGGATGGGTCTGCAAGATTTTAAGAAACCTGTTTTGTAGGACATTGGTGTACAGGACGATGTGTGGTTTCTATATTTTTGGTGTTGTATTTGCCTGTCTTTTGCCAAATCTATGCTGAAAATCCCACAAAGGCAAGATCTCGTTTAAGACAGTGATTAGAGAGCCTCCAATTAGGTTTTTTTCCAAGTAATAGCTGCTAAATATTCCAGTGTCTGCTGGCAAATATATGAAAGAGAATTGAATTCATGAGGAAATTTTTGAGGGACACGTATTGAACACCACTAGGTAGAGAATAGGTTTATTTGGCTGAGAGTGTAGGTTCTTCGCCAGTATTGTGTAACACTAAAAACAATCTAAGCCCAAATCTCCCAAGTACAACTTTTTGAGAGCTTTTGCTGCTTTCATCAGTCTGGCCCATGTCCCCAGCCGGGTACAAAGGGTGGGGTTTTTATATCCCTGTGATATTTCAGGATGACAGCAAAATGGGGAAGGCAATTTCAAAAATAGATCACAAAACACCTCTTCTTCGATAAAAGATCTTACTAGGCACCATCACCAGCATGGATGCAGCATGTGCCAGGGTTGGACGTTTACAATCTAGTGAGAGAGATGTGCAAAAGGAAATCAATTACAGAAGATAATGTGAGACAATGGTAGTGGTCTTGGGACTTGATGACAGAAAAATACCCATAATTTTACTTTCTCAATACCTGGTTAGACCTGATGCGTATAAGCTGGCAAAACAGTACGGATAGAACTGATATGCAGAAAAGTCAGGGATGCAAAAGAATGTGATCAGTAACAGTGAGTCCAAAGTTTTGCCACATCAGTTATAAAAAGGTGCACTTCAAAGAGGAATTTGCCTTCGTTGCCTTCTTCCTGCAGCCCTTTGCACAAAGCAGAAGGACATGGGAGACAGTGTTCTTAACGGAAGTGGCCCAGCAGACTCCCACCACCTGTCCCAATCTATAGTGGCTCTTTGTGCCAGCTACTCAGGTTGGTAGTGATTTCAGTGGCAGTATGCAGGTGTCAAGAAACTGGAGAGTGGAAGCTCCTGGTATAAGCAAGGTGGGGATGACTGTCAATGTCAGATGATGGGAACAATCATCATTGGTAGAAAGGGAATAGTAATCAGACAACTGATTAAGGAGAAATAATTATGGAGAGAACTGATTATGGGAAAGGAAGCCAGCACTCATCAAGGGTAGCCTGAGAGACAAGTTACTACAAAATGCCTAAACTGCCAAAAGAAACGTGGGTGTAATTGTCTCCTCTAGATTCAAGAAATGTTGACAGGAGAAAAGGCAGTACAGAGTGTGTGTTTGGGAAAACTGAAAGTTGAGCAAGAGTAAAAAGCAAAGGGGCAAAATATGGCAGAGAGCTCTATGAGGCAAGGCAGCAAACAAATATCAACAAACAGACAAGCGGAACCAAAGTGTGGAGGAAATACCCCATCCCAGTGCAGAAGAAATGGGAGGGTCCAGCTGAAAGAGCTGGAAATTCTTCTTGAAAGATTAAAGGTTCAGCCTAGGCAAGATCGGTCAGTTAAAGTATGGTTGCTAACTGCAAAGTTCTGTAGAGACTCCTTGTTGCCTGATCAGTCATTTCTAAATGAAAAGTTAGTCTAAAGAAAAACAATATCTAATGAATGTGGTGAGAAATGAAAAATCATATATTTGTAATTTCTTTCTTTTAGCTTCGACTTTAGTCCCTAGATAAATGCCATGGGATTCTGTTGTATCGATAGCTGTCTCACTGTATGTCAAAAAAAGAAATGTGTTTACTTTTCTAGTAAAAGAATCTCTTTATTGTCACAAAAGTCCAATGAAAATTGATGCCATGCTGCTACCCATTAATTTGCCTTCTTTCTTTTTTTCTCTTTTTGCATAACATCTCTAAGTTATGCTATTCCTCCTTTAGACCTCCTTATATAGTATCAATCAATTCATGAAGAGAAGAGTATATTTGTCTCCCTTGTCCACCATCACACCAAACTGTCAGGCACTGCTACCATGCTTGCAGACTTACAGCTAAATTGCAGCAAATATCTATGGAATTTTCATATTATGTCATCTTAAAAACTAAATGTGTTTATCATGTTCAACATATTAATATGGCAAACTAAAGGAATTTATAATAATTTTTCATTTATTACAAAATTTTGTCAAATTTTATATTATGCTTGCTTTTTCTTTTCTTTTTTAACATTGGTTTTAATATGCTTAGATGGTTCTAATAATCATTGTTTATAATAATATATTTCTATAATTATATAATTATTATATAAATATAATTACTACACATAGAATTATATATAAATGTATAATATATAAACACATAAACATATTTCAATATAATATAATTATAGTTATTTCAATTATAAAATTACTGTTTATTAATTTAATTAATATTTGATATTTATATCTTTATTATAATTATTAATGTTATAATAATTATTATATTATGATTATATGAATATATTTTTGGGAAATATTAACCAAGCTAATAATGGTGGAGCACTTCAAAATGAACAATACAGAAACCAAGCAAGTATTCAACAGCATTTTTTTCACAGTTGGTACTGTAATTCAAAGACTGTGTTGATCCCTCCCTTCCACTTATATAAATCAGAAATGGCTAATTTAAGACCACATATATTTTTATATATATATATGAACATTTATTATATGTTCATATACCAACGAACATTTACTATAACAACCATGCAGGTCTTACCTTTATTTTCTATTATTTTGTACTGCATAGTGATATGCTATTACTTTACGAAGATCTACTGTAATTATAATGTCTTATAGTGAAAAATGCTGCACAAAGTTTGGAAATAAATACTTCAACTATAGTTAAATGAATGAGAATATTTCTTTTGATTTTTGTGAATTCAGGAAAGCACTGCCTTTGGTTGTTATCTCATTTTTGTATCACGTGCAAGACAGCCACAGCGAAACTCCTGTTTGGAGAGAGTTAAAAAAAGGTCTGTTGTTAGGATGAATAACTATAAACCTCCCTCTTCTGCTCAAGTCTGTGATTTTGCATGTCATTACACCTATTTGAGCTACTTCATTCCTTCCTGTTCTTCCTGTCAAACCTCTTCACTTTGTGGAACGTAGATTCACATTACAGTGTTTTGGACTGGACTCTGAATAACAGGACTCCTCTATCTACTGGACCTTCAAGTCCTGTTATAATACATACAATGATACTGCAGGAAACAGAGATGGATATTTCTGTCAAAGTTGAAAACTAGTTTCAATAGCAAAGTTTTAACTGTGTCTGAGGATAGTAAGGCCCATGACAGGGGGTTTGGAACTAGATGATCTTAAGGTCCTTTCCAACCATAACCATTCTATGATTCTATGATTCTGTGAGCACAGTGTTGCCATATGATTAGTCCCCTGGCAGCTACCAGGATTATCCAAATGCTTTGCAAGGCTTGGGACTCAGATCAGGGCAGGACTGAGTCTTTAATTAGCATTTATGTGTAATAATCAAAATGGATATATATTCAAGAAGTATAAATTTGTATAAATTATATGTCATATTGTCTATGTATTTTGAGGTCACAGAGATATCTAGCTTCCTGGTCTGCAGTTGCAAAAGCGTGATTCACCATGCTCGCAGCCAGTGGATTCGCAAATGATATGATAAACACGACATACGTTGCTTGTATCATCTAGTAAAACGCAATATATTTTCATGGCAATGATAAAAGAGAAAATGACAGTGCAGAAGCAACTAATGGGAAAAAAAGGATATTAAGAATTTGGGACTGGTAGAGAGAGGCTGTTTTGTTTTTTGCTTTTTTTTTAAACATTCTGTGAGTAAGCCATTTGAGGATGGAATAATTAAGCAGTGCATTCATGAAGAAAAAAACAGAATAGCAAAAGGTAAAGAGAAAACACAATGAAACCGAAGTTATGTTTAGGGATTTGTGCAGACAGCTATGCTAACAAAGACTGTAATAGAAATTCTGATGTAGTGAGTAACAAAATAAACAACTGTACTGATTAATGTATTTTTCCAAAGCATTTTGCATCCTTGAGATCTGATTTTTAAAGGAGTTAAAAGTGCTTATTGTATGCAAAGCAAGTTCCCATTGGGTCAACTTATTGGCTTACATACCACATCAAGCCCAGTAGATAATTCCTCTTCAATATCTCTCTTTGCCTTTGTGTCGCTACAGCTGCATCTATGTAGACAGCCTGGATCTCTAAAGAGATACATAGCATGAAAGTCTGGATCACATAAATTCCAATTATATACAGGTTAAAGTTATATATGAAATTGGGCTCTTTTGGAAACCCGGTGTGTTGTTTTTACTATCCAAAGACACTTAATATGGAGAATATGACTCTGAGGTTTGCACCTGTTGAAGACTTCACACCAAAGCATGGTTTATGAGGGAGATGATCAATGTGGTAAAACTTGAAAGTGAGAAATGGCCTGTGTAAAAACATAGACCAAAAAGATGAATAATTATAGATGAGTCTTAAAATAGCACCAATCCAGCTCACTTGAGGAGTTTTGTCTTTCTTTCTGGAATTCAACAGTGGACTAATCATGTATCATATGCAAAAGATTGCCCTGTACAAGACAAATAGAAGACATTGCTAATTTTATGACTAAGTTGATATATCTGTTTAACATGCCTTATAGTATTGTATTCTTCACCTACAGAGGATTCTTCTTTGGCTGAAACATATCAAGACAGAATAATTTGTAGTTTGAACAAAAATAAATGTGTTTCACAGACATAGACTGCTTGTTCTACTATATCAGAACGAAAATGTCACTGAAATTACGTAAACTTTGACTCTTCTAGTGTTTTTTTCCTATCATTTATGGAGACTATTACTAAAAAATTGGCACTATTATTTTTCATTAAATAAAAGTAAGAAAATTTTACTTAGGATTTCTTCATTATCATTGCATACAAGAAGGCAAGTTTGTTAAAAGGCATGTTCTTTATATAACGCCAATACCAAGTAAAATCCCCCAATGCGTGTGTTTTATTTCCTTATCAGATGGAAGCAAAAATGCTTATTAATTATAATAACTCTGTGTTTCTTTAAGGTTGTCTTGTCAGTCTGGATGTACAGTTGGCCATAGATAGCACAGCTTTGACTCAGCATGTCACTTCTTACCTTGCCAAGCATGAAAAGTGCAAGTAATGAGACTTGCAAAATGAAATATTGCCTGACAGAAACCTGCCTTCTACACTGCAGAATCCTTGTATAAAGACACCTTGACAAAAGGTGTATCACTCTTAGGACCCTTCAAATTAGTGGAGTGATGCAGCTTTATTATCAGACATTGTTCAGTTCATCATAAACGTTTCACTGCCACTACACCTTATGTGTGAAAGGGGCTATATAAAAGCATACTATATTCCAATCTAATTCACACAATGGCTTTCTTGGTAATTAAGATCCAAGTACTGTTAAATTTCTAGGGATTATCCATTACCCATATGAATCAAATTATTTAGAATGGATAGGTTAAAATAGTTGGTGTCATTGCTTAGGAAGAGTGGAACAGGATCTTTAAAAAGGAAGAAAAAAGATTTATTTAGAGACTGAGTTTATTGCTGAGTGGCCACCTCAAATTGATCTGAAAAAAGAATAGGTGGAAAGAAGATCTTTATAACTTTTCAGCTGATGGCAGTATGTCTTTTAAAGCCAGTATTAAAAGCCCATTCCATGGCCATAAATATAATAGAGAGAACACAGTTTGCAATAAAATACTTAGTATTGTTGCCAGAGACTGGAATTCAACAATGACAATTGGGTTTTTTTGATGCTTTAGATTTTTGGAGGGAAACTATTCATTCTGTTCTATAGTGTCTATTCTGTACCAAACAATATTAATTGATGTTTCTATACAGAAGAATTGGCCAGAAGAATATTCATAGCTGTGACCTGATAGCCAAAATCCACCCTCCCTCCCCGCCAATCATATTACTCAGCTGCATAAACTCCTCAGAGAGATCAAGAAAACTCTTTGCCTGGCATACTGGGAGAAGAAAGGAGAAGACAGAGAAGACAACTCCTACCTCTTAAGGCCTTTAGGACATGAAGGCATACAGTATGGATTATTCACATGCAGCAAAGCTTTCATTTGGGGAGCCTAAATTCTGTAATATTATTCAGAAATAAATGCATAAAACAGCATGCTTCAACCTAAGACCAGTCCCCAGTGCTAACAAACACCTCTTGAAAAACTGCAAGAGAAGAGATTATACAGTTTTGTCATTTATGCCATTGGTGTCCTGAACAGGTTGAGGCAAAAGCTGAAGCAGGGAAAAACTTTGCAGACCCTGTCTCTATCCCAAAATAAGGTTTTACATAAGTAGACCAAAGCCAGGATAATAAAACAAACAGCTTGCTAGATCTAAGGACATTGGATAGATGATGGTGAAAACCCTAAGTGAGGTCTGCTGCTAGATCAAGAGCAACAATTACCACCTGGGAAAAAAACAAAAACAGAACTGCTCTTGTCTTAGGGAGGAAGCTCTTGTTGCCATATATAGCCCAGTGGATAGGGAAATTCTATCATCTGCTGGGAGGAAGATATATCAGCCTTTGTCAATGCAACTGTAGCAAGCCACCAGTCACCAGATTGGGTATGTTCACACATTAGACTTTCCCTTCTTACATGAAGTTCATGAGTGTAACGTGTGATACCACCTTGCTGATTGGTATCACAGACTAACAGCTCAACTAGCTCAATCCTGCAGCAGTGTGCAGCTCACTACAAACATTTCGACCCAGGAGTAGGTGTTAGAAGATTCAGCAGCCAAAAAGTAGCTTTTCTCACGATCTGCCTGGCAAGAAGAACTTTTCAACCCAATGAAGCAGACCACTGTTCTTATGGTAAAAGAGGCATTCCCTCAAACACTTTAATAAACTATGTATTGTCCCCTATTTCTACAAGATAAACGGTGTAGAAGAAGATATAAAAGATTGGAGTTATTAGCCAGGTCACTTGATAGTGCAACAAGAGACTATGGCTATGTTCCAAGCTGTGCCACTGTCAAGAGGAAAAAAAAAAAACAAAGAGAAGGAAGGGGGAAAAAGGAAAAGGAAAAGGAAAAGAAAAAGAAAAAGAAAAAAAAAAAAGAAAAGGGAAACGAAACCCCAGCTTTTGAAGATAAACCCCATTAAACTGAGCAGAAAAAAACACTTTGTATTTTTGAGAGGACATGTTCTGCTATGATATCTCTTTATTTTTTGTGTATGGATATCTGTGTTGGTATACCAATTGTTTCATGAAATCAGTACAAAATGATACTTGTCAATAGGCTGTTTTGAGCTACAAAATAACCAGTTAAAATAGGCCTTTATGTTTTTATTTTGCCATACCTTTGATGTTAGATTTGTGGAAAGAGACCATGATGCTGTGTCGGATGATAGGACTGCTATGTACAATAGAACGCATCAGCAGTGGGATTGAAAGACAAAGCATGAAGAAGTCACTGCTGCTAGGGACTATGGGTTTGAGGTGCTTCCATTGTGTCGCTTTTTTTTGTGAAAGTTTTAAAACAAGAATTACTCTTTCCAAAGGATGTTTACAGGAAGGACATCTGCCTTCATCCTTTACATCTGTTCTGACTAGGTCAGAATATTGTTGTGGTCAGAAACATGCCAAGAGCTCCACATATCTGGCCAAATGAAAGATGAACTCTGATTCCTTGATATCATATTAATTTGGTAATCTGAATTTATTGATATAATCTTAACTGCAAATTCTGATCATATTTATATTTATTTCAGTATTTTTTTCAATCAGAAGAGGTGGAGAACAAGCTCTTAGAATTCATGCCATATTGCTGTCTAGTGGACTGTATGTACACTGATTATCGAACTGATTTTAGGTAAGACATTTGCATGCCTGTTAGCTGTGCTTCCAAATTAATGGCTGTATCTTTAAAAATCAGAATCACAGAATCACAGAATGGTTGAGGTTGGAAGGGACCTCTAAAGATCAGCTTGGTCAACCACCCTGCTCAAGCAAGGTCAGCTAGGACTATGTACAGATGGCTTTTGAATATCTTCGAGGTGGAGGACCCCACAACCTCCTCAGGCAACCTGTGTCAGTGCTTGGTCATCCTCTCAGTGAAAGTGTTTCCTGATGTTTAAAAGGAACCTCCTGTGGTTTAGTTTGTACCCATTGCCTCGGGTCCTGTCACTGGGCACCAGTGAAAAATAACCTGGCTCTGTCCTGCGTGTACCCTCTCTTCAGGAGTTCATATACAGGCCCTCTGAGCCTTCGCTTCTCCTGGCTGAACAGCCTCAGCTCTCTCAGCATTTCCTCATGGGAGAGATGCTCCAATTCCTTAATCATCTCTATGGGCCTTCACTGGACTGTCTCCGCTATGTCCATGTCTCTCTTGCATTAAAGAGCCCAGAACTAGTTACATAACTCCAGGTATGGTATCATCAGTGCAGAATAGAGGTGAAAGATCACTTCCTTTGACCTGGCAGCATTGTTCTTAATGCAGGATGCTATTGGCCTTTCTTGTCACAGAGGCATAATGCTGGCTTATGTTCAATTTGGGTGTCAACCAGGACCACAGGTGTTTTTCTGTATAAAGTTTGTGTAACTTCAGGTAGATGATGCAGTTGCAGTTGAGACTGGATCCCTTAACTCTAGGAGTTAAATGTCCATTCCCTGGTATTTAGAAAACACTCAAACTTTTTATAGCCATCTCATTCACAAAAAATTAGTAAATTTCTGTTAAGTTTGATATACTTTCATACAAAGGAACAACTTCCCTGGGCTCATGTGCAGGCCACTATATTTCCATCTCATTTAACAACCATTGATGTTTCTAACTGTGAAAGACAAGCTGAGTTGATTCTTATATTAACTGTGTGTTACTTTCACCCTTCTTGATGCCAGTATATTCTTACCCATGGAAGTTTCTATGCTGCAAGCTTAATGAACATGGGATATACCTTCAAAATGCTTTGTAAGGACTTGCGATTTTGCAGCCACTATGGTAATGCATAAACGAATTGTTAAAGTGAGTCACTCTGTTTTGCCTTTTCAACTCGAGTCTCCAAGTAAACCATAAAGTGCTCATTTTTGTGTGGACAGTTTTTCAAAGACTCAGTGAGGTGGTCATTAATGTTGACTGGCACTAGATAAAGGGACAGAAGGCTGCTCATCCTCTCTTATGAAGAACCTCTCCTCTGCAAAAGAGAAGAGGTCAAAATTACACTGTCAAGTGGAGCCGTCATACTGTCTTTCTTTGCCTTCTCCATAGGGAGAATGTGCTCTAGTGCAGCTCTACACAAACTGACATATTTTGCAGCTTCTCTTTTCCTTCAAAACAGCTTCTTATCATTTGGAAACAGACTGAAAAAGAAAAATTATACAGCTTCAGTTACTTGTGTTGGGGGTACTGACAAACCAACCAACCTTGACCAAACTTATGCTGAAGTTTATATTACAACCTCCCTATCCACTCCTCTCGTGACAGCTAACAAGACACAGTCAGCAAAAGAAAAAGTGGTTGATCCTTCAGCCCTTTCAATGCAAAGTGGAAAGTGGTAGAGTAAAAGTAGCAATATAATAGTTTAAAATAAATGGTCAGCCCTGAGCCAACTAAGGCCCCATCAGACCTTCCCATCTGTTAGTGTGACCGTTTGAAACAGCAGTCTTCAGCAGAGTAGAGAGCTGGGATGGTGGACCCCACACTAGATCTTGTCTGCCCTGCCCTTTGGTTAGTTTAAGTAGCTGGTGGTGGGATGATTACATTTCTTCTTCATTTGGCCAAAGTCCAAGGTCCCAACTCAACTAAGAATCCACTGTCTCTTCACACCCATGTGTTCACATGCTAACACACCTCCATCTGCCTAAAGTCTCTCAAATGGGTATCACAACAGGAGGAATTTACTGGTGTCCCATTTGTGAAGTACTTACTTCAGCTTCTATTTAGCCAGGATGAATAATGGATAATGAGGTAGCGCAGTCACCACTAGAGAGAGCTCTGATACTAGAATTATTATCAAGTCCTATTTTGTCTAAGTTTCTGTTGCAGAGTTCAGGGACAGTTGCTTGAATGGATGGAGTATCAAAAAGGGAAGACCAAATGCAAAAAAGAAAGAACTTCAGTGTATTCGGGAGGATTTTAGACTTCATGTTATTGGACCATGATTGGTCTACAAAAAGGGGAGAGAGTATTTTTCTAGTTTGGAGTCTTTCCACTTTAATTCAGCAGTTTTTTGACACTCCACTTTCAATACTTCTTGCTGCTCAGCTGCTCTGCTCCAGGGTTTATGACTTGATATTGCTTTCAGGAGACTATCGGATGAAAATAGAATACTGGAATTTAGGGGGAAAAGTGATTTATGAATCATGCTGTTTATTGGTGGTTTATACTTCAGTAAAAGTTTGTGCAGTTTTCAGAAGTAACTCAGTATATCTGCGTATTTTGACTATTTAAATGGGAAACATCTATGACCAGGGGAAGTACCTGTATTCCTTTTTCTTGAACATGAGGAAATAAAGATACCTGAGATATCAACACTGTCCGATAATGTTTGTGCCTTTATTATCATAGTTCAATGCATCTTTACTAATGCATGATATAAATCATGTGAAGACAGAGACTGGCAATGCTTGAATAAGTAAGGACAGATAGGCAATTCCAGTGTTTTTATAAATACTGTAGGAAAGGTGCCACAAAAGCAATTTGGTGAATATTCTTGCAATAGACTCTTAAAAAACTCTCTTTGTCATTGTACCACAATGTAGGGGTACGGCCAACATGACAATCTGTGTAAGCTGTGAGAGTAAAACAGGGATCAAACACCCTGCAATAAAACTAACAAAATAGAAGTTGTGGTCCGAAGCCTGAATTTCAAAGACATACTCCGTGCTTTCTTCATTCCATGTTCCGCACTTCTGAAGAACATAGTCCCTCAGCTTGGGATCAATCCCCCCACAGTTAGGAATTTATATCTCAACTTTTGTTCTTTCTTATTTAGTTGGGACTTCTTTTTACGAAAGACCCCTGACCTTCTTCATAAACTTCCTTCTGTGGGAGACTGATGGGTAGTGTCTGTGAGAACTTCCAGCATAAGGGGACAGTCACTTTAATTTAATTTAATTTTAATTTCCTTCCAAGGTAGCTAGATGTTCCTCCACCGTCATATGCACCAGTCATCTACATGTACAGGAAGGTTGCTCATCACTTCTTTCAGTTCCAGCCAAATGTTTGTAAAACAAAATGGTTAGCAATCTCCATACAAGAACTTTTAACAGATCACAAACTTGGGCAATTTCAGAATATGTCTGTGTTTTCACCTTTTAAGTGTGTTTGTGAGCCTTGAATGTGTCTTTTCATCCTCAGAACTGTTATCTTTATTGATTGTCTCTCCATTTCTGTGGAGAACTTGTTACTGCAGCTTTTTGCTTATGTACAAACATCACATAACTTCAGTCCTCCACAGGTCTGAAGAAGAAAGTGTTGATTAATTTGTCAGACCTTGTTCCTTGGAGAAATTCCACCACAGACATTAACAGAATTTCGATTAATAAACTGAGTGGTGAGTGATACCAGTGGCTATCCTGATTCTTACTAGAAAATGTAGGCTTATTTTAGATTTTAGACATTGTTTATTCAGATAAATAAATGTCTGGCAGGATTCATGACAATGTAAAGTCCACAAGGCACCATGGTCCTATAAAATTTTGAAAATTGAGAGATGATGAAATTTCAGCCTATTGGCACGTATCAGCATGCTTTGAGATTGGAAAATGCAAATGAATTATTGGGATTACCTGAAGTGAAAAAAAGAAGTTACAAAATTTTAAGATAGAAGAAGAGATGGCTGAGATAATTATGAAAAATTGGCATAGACATTTAGAAGTACAACCAAAAAAAGTTGAGAAGCAAATATGTTACAAGGGACAGAGACATAGGATGCAAAACTTGCAAATACTTTTGATTTAGATAGATAAAAAAAATATAGTCTTTTAATTGTGACAGTGAATACAATTCAGTGATGGATCGGGGAGGAGGGGGGGGCTGCTCCTGTAATAATTGATTAGGACTCCAGAAAATACATCAGGCAAAACAAGAATTATGAACATTTAAGTACAGCAGGACATAGTGAAACTCACAGAATGCTTAAAGAAAAAGCTGAAGTAATCTCTGAAAGATTATCTTTAATATTTGATGAAAGATGGGGGTGGTCTTCACTGTGCAAAATAGCAGAGAAAATAAAGATTAGTAATTCTCTTTAACATCTTAAAGCAGACAAAAGAAAATAAAGACTGGTCAGGGTAAATTTAAAATGCATCACTGAAGAGAAAATTACTAATCAATACATCCATGAGCACCTAGAAAATAACAGGATGATGAGAAGCAGCCAAAATGGTTTTCTCAGGGGCAAATTGTATCAAACAAATCTCTTTGCCTCACTAAGCTGACAAAAGGAAAGCAATAGATGCCAAAAATTTTGACTATATAATGGCTTTTGATGTTCAAGACATTCTGAACACCTACAGCCTGGAGGAAGGTGGCACAGATGAAACCATCATGAGGTAACTGCACAAATGGTTAGTAGGATGATGTTCAGCTTTGCAAACAACTCAGAAAGTTCATTGTGATTTAAGAGGGAAAACAATGGAAAAGGTGTCAGCAGTATATTTGAATTAGTCTTTCAGCCTTGATCATCCCCTCATTTTACCCATAATTATATTGGAAATTTGAAATAATTATGTTTGTCTACTCCCTAAAGAAGAAGGCACAACACGTGTGTATGGGAAGAGGGGAAGAGATGACATATGACAGTCTTCCAGTTGATCAAATGCTGGTACAAAGTGGACAGAGGGCTGACCAGCAGGCAGGAGAGGCAGCAGACTGCAAAAACTGTTGTTTTCCTTCCAAAGGTGCTTGGACTGTGCTTGCAGTTAATTTGAGTGCAGTAGCAGTCACTATTTCATCTCTGGTATCCTTCCTAAAAATTTTCATGAAACCTGCTCTTAGAAGTAAATGTACAGCACAGAGAAAGAAAAATGTATAGTGCCTTGGAAATTACAAATGAAAGTAATATGTTTTAAAAATTAGCATGGTGTATCTCTCTAAAAAGCACCAGTTTCACACCTGTAACCATTACCACTTTATAGTATCTTTTATAAACAAGTTCTTAAAATAATCACTGTTTCTCTTTAGCAAAAAATGCAAACCAATCTTGAGATTTGAATGAGCTCACTTGGAGTCAGTAATATTATGCTGATTTACCCCAGCTGAACATCTGTACCACAGTTGAACATATAGGAATATAACATTATTCAGTAAAATCAAACACATAACACAGCTAAGCTACTCTGAACAAGAAATTCATGTCTCTAAAGAGGTTTTAGTATTGTCTAATGAACTGCAGTGGTGTGAAATATAGCTATTGGCATTTATTTTACCCTCTCCACAATCCTCCTTTGTGTAGACTGCCTTTCATACAAAAAGCACCCAGAACTGATATTTGGAAGTAAAGACTGAAGAGTTCTTTTTTTCACTCTGCTGGTGTTTTTGTCAGATCAGTGACATTGTCTTGATTTACCGCAGCAGAGAATAGAGTGCAGAAAAAGTTATGTTATAATTACATTGATTTATAATTAAAGAAAAGAAGGAAAAACTAAGTAAAATATGATATCAAAATTTTCTATTGAAGAGAGGTTTGGAATGAGACAGACAGTGAGGCAAAGGAGCCTGTGTGTTACAGAACCTGAAGTCTCTCACGTCAGCAACATTATGTCTGAATATAGCAAGACTTTACCTCCATACATTAAAAAAACAGCAGTCAGTGTCCTGAAGGGACTGAACGCACACTGGATGCTTCCAGTGCATCCGGGAAAACTCGCAGGACACTTTTGAAAGAGGGAAAAAAAGACAGGTGTTGAATCCTACAGGGAGCAAGGGAACCAGAACCATTATGGCCTCTGGAAGAGGCTCACACTCTTAGATTAGAGTAGAATAGAATAGACTATTTCAGTTTGAAATTACTACAGTGATCATATAGTCCATCTGACTGACCAGTTCAGGGCTAAACAGAAGGTTCAAGCATGTTATTAAGGGCACTGTCTAAATGCCTCTTAAACAATGACAGGCTTGGCGCATCAACCATCTCTTTAGGAAGCCTGTTCTCTTGATTTGGATTCCTGTGAGAGGCTTACAAATTTCCTTATTAGTCAAACACTGAGAAGTAAGAAATTCAGGGACACCACAGGGGAATGTGCACATGCAGTTCAAGGCTGGTAACTCATGACTGTTTCTGTCACGCAAGTGGGATGCAAACGTTGATTTCAAAATAAATGGAGTCAGGGAGGCTGGTATAGGGATAGAGCAGCTAAAGTTTCTAGGCTGTAACCATTACCTCTTTATAGCATGCTTTTTTAGCAGGTTCTTAAAATACTCATGGATTACTTTTTGGTGAAACACCACTGTCTATCCCAGCTAAAACCAGGACAAACGCAAAACAAACCTGAGATTTTAATAAGCTCACTTGACACAGGGGAGGAAGAGCAACAACAACATGCAGAACTGTAAGACTAGGGCATTTCTGTTTAAAATAAAATTCTTGGAGGGGAGAAATGACCAAGTTCTGGCAATATTCCAGGGTCAAACACAAGGATTAGTTACTTTCTTAATTGGGTGGATGAGGAAGAAACTTTTGATGATTTGAACATTTGTGGGATAGATTGTAAAGATAGAAGACTTAATTGCTTGCAAGTTTCCTAACCTAGATATAAACTTGTATAAACACTTGCTTAAAGTTAGCATTTGCTATATATTTGAGCAAATCTTATTGGCAGTCCTAGCTGTCCGTTCCAGTCTAAGAACAAATGTGTTATCATGAAGAGCTTCAGCTATATAACTGAAAGTGTACTCAGTTGTCATTTGCCTACACACAGGTGGGCACATAGGAATATTATCAGACAGATCCAGAAAATAGTTTTGCGGCAGACATTGCAAATTGCTTGTGTATTTTCTTGATATCGGGTGTCTTTTAGAGGTATGTTTAACAGCATGATAATGTCAGCTTTTCAAGTTTGAGTGAACAATTCTTACTAAAACTGTAAATTTACAAAAGAACTTTAAAAACTCAGAACTGGATGGCAAAGAAGAGAGTATGCATTGCACTTAATGTACATGATTTTTAACCTCAAGGCATAAGAAGGCCCGGCTTTTCAATATTTAATTGTAGTAGGTCTACCAAATGCTAAGTATTTAGGACTGGCCCATAGCAAAGCTATGTAGAGGCTGAAAAGAGGAGGATGTGAAGCACTGTAAATCAGTTCATTTGCGGCTGAGAAGTCATGAAACAGGAGGTATGAGGCACAGAAATATCATCAATTAGTAGGATAGAGGCTCTGATAAGAAAACGATGTTTGGCTAGTTCTGAAGACAGCCGATGGTACCATCAAACCCCATCTATCATGAAAGCAAGGAAAGCAAACAGATATTTACTAACATTGTGTTTTGCAAGACAGCACAACCTTTGGTGGTGCAAGATGCTGCAAATTTGGAGATCTGGGCCAACAGAAAATGTACCAGCTGTTGAACAGGTGAAAACTGTGGACAATTTCAGAAGAAAAGTCAAACATTTCATGTTTTCTGTAACATAAGCCAGCTTTAGAAAATCTCCAGCAATTCAAAATATGTGAAAAAAATCTTCATAATTTCACTTGTTGCAGTCAATCCTTGTTCTGTCAGACATATTTAAAGAAAATGACAGAAAATAGAATATTTCATCTTCATATGATAATTTTAGAATGTAAAATTCAGCTCTTTATTGTAGTTCTTATTTTCCCAGTCTTTCTGGATTTCTTTTTTCAAAATCAACAGCCAAAAATATGAAACAAACTACATACTGTAGCGACATTTTACTTTTCCAAATTATTTCAAGGAAAAAGAGCCTGGTTTCTAACCAGCTCAGAGTGGTTTTGCCCACACTCATTGTATTTCAACTTTCTTTAAACATTCTATTGACAGTTTTTTACTTCAATTTAAGCAAGGGAAATGTTGTGGTACCTTGAATACTGACTGAGACATCATTATTTCAAGGTCTGATTTATGATCAATCTGGGTTTTTTGATGAGTATTACTATAAAGCCTGATTGTATTCAGTGTATTTGTCTTCTCAACAGAATGGAGGGCAATTATTACATTGAATTCATAGAGCATGCAGAACCTTGATAATGCTTTAGCCTACCCACCAGACTATGTATTTATTTCAGTCACTTCTTCCTCTTTGGTCTCCAGCTAGCGCAGCAGTTTTCTCTGTCACACATTCTGAAGAAAAAACAGGGGGGGGAAGGAGAGGGAACAAATTTATTATAACTCTTCAGGTTCACAAACGTCTCTCTTTCAGCAGCAAAGCCAGGAATTTGTAAACATATATAAAGCCTTTTAGTTTAAGTACAGTCTCTTAATTAAAAGTATTCTCTCTCTTAAATATAGCTTTCTCAATTTAAATCTGGTGACATTTTGCCCTGGTGGCAGGTATCCAGATCCATCGTTACTGCACAAGATGATTCAGTGCCTTTCTAGCCTCACAAGACTCTTTACTTTATCAAAAGCATGGCAGAGGAGTAGACAGAAAGTAAAATGATGAGGGAATAATTGAAACACAGGAGCTAAACATACCAAAACCAAGAAAGCTGACTCGATTAGTAAGTCAGAACTGCTGACTGAGGGAAACCTCAATACCAAATAGCTTGGTATTACTTAAGGGAGTTGTGCTAAAATGGCTGATTGGCAGAGAGGCAGAAAAAAGAAAAGTTGATTCTGTCTTGAAAGACACAAATTTTCCCTAAAGACTGTACTGGACATTGCTTGTTGTAGTCTTAGCAGTCACCATTATTTTTCTGTTTACTTGAGACCTTGTAGTCATTAAAACTAAATGAACTAAATACAAAAGTAATAACTGGTGAAATTTTGCCAGTAATAGTAATATTATGAAATAAGAATGCCAGTCTTGTTGATTCTTGAAAATATGGGTTTTTTAACTGCACATTATTTTTTTCCTGAGCTACTGCAGGAGATTAATAATATGATATGCAGTTTTTCAGTGTTCAGCATTTGGGCCAGATCCATAGTATCTGAAAACCAGTCAGACTTTTGAGGTGCTAAATTACTGGACTGAGTTATGTCCTCGAAAAGGGATAACAGTATCACCACTAACCTTACTCAGGTCTGAAACTGCTCTGTAAGGACAGAATGAGCTCTGGAACTCTGCAGAAGTTCCTAAATAATCTCTCCCAGCTGGAATGATCTCTGAAGGTTGTGAAAAAAACTTGCAAAGACACTTCTGGTTACTGCACATGCCAAGACTGCTGTAAGGATATGCAGAAATACTCTGGTATTTCTCAGATTACCAGCATACTATTTGTTCTTAAACTCCTTTCTATTAACATATGTTTCTAATAGATACAAGTTGTTAATTTTCTAAACAAATATAAAGTCCAGAGAAAATAGACCAGTGTATTTGTTTCTGAAGGAAGGTAAGTGACATAAATTTGAATACATTATCCATAGGTACATGCAAGGCATAAGGAGAAACTTTGCAAACATTGGGGAACAGATTATTGAAAGCTTTAGGCACCAGGATATTTGAGAATATTTTCAATTCACACACTTCTATAAAACATCCAAACTATTAACATTCTTATGAGCGATTTGGCTCAAGAAGAGGAGATGAGGGACAAGATACTTTTTATTGCATAATGGAAACTGTTGTTGGATCCAAATTTGCTGAGGAATTAACCAACAGCAGTAACAGAAAAAGAACTGCATAAAAGAGATGACAAACATAACAAGAAAAACCATCCTTAACTATAAACATGGATTTCTCCTGAGCTGAATTCAGAAACAATGTCTCCTATTTCCAAATTACAGAATTTGATCATATTTTAAAATCACGCTTCTACCACGCGTTCTTACACTGATGAGCACCTGCACGATTTCCATTTTACCAAGGGAGCTATCAGTATTGCACAGCACATTGCAGTGTGAACAGTGGTAGCATTAATGAATATCAATAGTGGGTGGACTGATGATCCAGCACTAGCATGCCTGCTGCTTTCAGTAATCAGGATTCAGTTCCTTGCTCTACCACCACCTTCTACAGCATTAGCAAAGTTACATAAGTTAAATCTCTTTGCGGGATGTAGATGGATGTGAGCTCAGTCTCACAAAGTTTAAACTGAGCACTCTTGAGCAGCAGTAGCTAAGTACTGCTAAACTAATATCCATTGCCTTTCGGGAATCATGTACCATGCCATATTAAAGCAGCCATTTGGCTTCTGTTCCACAACTGACTGATATTCTACCATATGATGGCACAGTGATCTTACATTGTAGACTCCCAGTAATCTCATACTATTCAAATTTTGAGTTAGCAGATTTTGAGAAGTTATTTCTCTTCATTTGAGACATGGTAACTCACCATAACTCACCATCTGTGTGTTTCTACTCTTTGGCAAAGTCAAATAGTAGGAGTCAGGTGAAATTTCATTTGTCATGCTGTATTTATCATTGTGATAGCTAATAAACCACTCCGAATGGCTGGATTACACAGTTTATTTCAGGGAGTTATCTGAAAGCCTCCATTGCCTTTTGGAAACACTAAAGCAAACACTAATTTGGCTGGTCAAGCTGACACCAGTGGGAATTCTTCTCTGAGGAAGTCAGATGTGAAGTTAGGTGGTAAGAGGGGACAAAACTTCAGTTTTGCCTGTTGCTTCACTTCAGCCTAATCCACACCGACTTGTCCAATCCATGCCCCCTTTTTTCTGTGAGGAAGTTACACACATGTGTCTCTGTAGCCCTTCTCTTTCGTAGAATCATAGAATGGTTTGGGTTGGAAGGGACCTTAAAGATCATCTAGTTCCAACCTCCCTGCCATGGGCAGGGACACCTTCCACTAGACCAGGTTGCTTTCTTGTAGGCCCCCTTTAGATGAGCCTTTCATCAACCAACACCCCTGAGTCTGTCTCCTCAGGGCTGCCCTCCAGCCAGTTTCTTCCTAGCCTGTATTTGTGCTTCCATTTAGACTGGGGTTATATCACATCTCCTAAGTTTTGCAAGAACTGACCTTTGAGAGCAAGAACATGGGTTTCCCCTCCCTTATGAAAACAGGATTTTTTTAGCAGATATAAGGTACACCAAATGTATGGGCAACAGTTTATTATTGTAATCTTCTTTTTTGTTGTTTGTTTGAAATAATGATTATAGTAAAATGAGAAGAATTTTCTTTCCAGTATTTTCCATTGAAACAAAAGAAAGTAATAAAAAGTACATAGCTGTGCTTTTGTGAGGAATAGCCTTATATCTGACTTCAAGCTTTTAAAATTACATATTTATCCTAATCCTCTATAATACTCAACTGGAGCAAAACAATATGAATTTTCAAGCCAGGCGGGAACATGTCTTTTGAGCTGTGTCATATAAAAAAATCATCCTCTCTTCGACTTTTTTTCTTTTATCTCTTTTCACAAAGTAACAGTTTTTTATTTAATGATATATTTGATGAATTTTCTGCCTCTGATGTCATCTTTCTTTAATAAAGAAACTCTTTTTTTAAAAAACATTTTTTCTATCTCTCTCTTTTACACTCCTCTTTTGTGTAGTAAACATCCTTACAC
This sequence comes from Strigops habroptila, assembly GCF_004027225.2. Lineage (NCBI taxonomy): Eukaryota > Metazoa > Chordata > Aves > Psittaciformes > Psittacidae > Strigops > Strigops habroptila. The sequence goes on along the minus strand of NC_044277.2, from coordinate 69,644,913 downwards.
ATGAACAACATCAGATATGCCTAAGTGACACCTATACAGATGACAGGAACTGATGTGTTAGGGAAACATGTAAATCCTGTTATGTGTGAGGCTATTCCCCTTTCCACCTATTTTTCCATTACAAAAAGAAAGCAAGACAAACAACATGATGTACTCTTAACAGAGACTACCAGATATGCTACTATGAAGTCAAGCATGCATTAACACTAGAATTGTATGAATTATTTATGTGAATAACCACCATTATGAATTCAACTCTGTCTTTATACATACCCTAGTTATTCATAATCATTCATGTTAGTGTGAGGATTTTTTAATATCTGAACTGCTTGTGAATTTTCAAGGTGGACCATATATTACATGTGATATAGAACAGTTTGTCTTATCTAGATGGTGCTTTGGTTTCCCTTGACTGGATGACTGAGCTATGTAAGGACCTCTCTTGCTTTGTGCCCCATAATTCTCATTCAATGAAACCTTTATGTACCCTAGTTATAAGGGAGGTAAGGTGCTAAAAGCAAGGAAAAGCCAGTGGGGATAAAGATAAAACTTATAAAGCACACATAGTTAGTTTTCAGTGAGCCTGTTAAAAGGCCAGAAAAGAGATAAAAAACATATTATCAATAAATAAGGAAGGCAAGTTGGAACACCTACAGTGCCCACTGTGTGTGCAGAGGGAGGACAAAGCTTCGAAGAAATTCTGGATTTGGTCTTAACCTTGCATAAGGTCTAGTCCAAGGAGTTTTACTAAGAAAGTCACTCTATAATATCAGATACAGTTAAACTAGGTTTACCACTGTAGTGACAAAGAATAGATTAACTAAAACCAGCATGCAGATATGCAATTGTAAGAAAGAAACATGTAAAAATAAGAAAGTTAGCAAAATCGAGCAAAGCAAATAGCTGAAGGGATAAATTCAAAAAGGAAGAAAATTAGAGTTGAAAAAAAACAAACAAACAAACCTGTATTAGAAGACCAGGTAAAACTAAAAAAAAAAAAAAAAAAGGGCAAGCAAACTGTCCAGATAAAAATCCTGCATTGCTCAATAAAAAGTTAAAGAGGTTATGACACTTTCTCAAATGAGGAGAACAGAAAAATCCATAATACATAGCAGGTCAAATAGAAGCAGGAAATTAAAGGAGCTACAAAAGAATTTGAAGATCATCTTGCAAAGGATGCTCAAACTGATAATGAAAAGTTATTAAAATACATCAAAATGAAACAGCTAGGGAATTGGTGGGACCATTTGATGACAAGAGGTGTAAACCAGGAACTCATGAATGATAAGACCATAGTGGAGAAGTCCAGTGAAATACTGCTTTCATTTTTACTTCATGTACAAGATGTGGGGGAGATTCCTGCACCTTGTAAATTCTTTGTGGCAAAGAGATCAGAAAATCTTGATGAACCTGAAATAAATACAGAGAAAGTATTGTACCAAATAGATCTAATAGTCATAGGGCACCAAGAGAAGATATGCTTGACCCGTGAGTTCTGAAGCAACCTAGATGGGAAACTGCAGAAGTGCTGCATTATGTCTGAAACCCATACTTGAAACACCCCCTCCTCCCCATCATCCCCACAGTGCCAGAAGACTAACATATCTAAGAAAAACTTCTGAAGACAGCCATGCAAACTACAGTCTGACTTCCGTCCCTGGCAAGATGGTACAGGCTATATTAAAATTGCTTAGCATTTGGATAAATCAGTGGTTTGGGAGTCAGCAGGCCTCTGTGAAAGGAAATCCTGCTCCACTAATCTGTCAGAATTTGGGAAGATGTCAACCAGCACATGGATAAAAGGGATTACGTGGACACAACTTTTTTATTTTCAAACCACTTGATAAATTTTCACATTAAAGTTTATCACAGATTTTTTTTTTATGGACTAAAAACATGTGGAGGTAGGCATAGGAATCACTTTTCAGGGTGGCAGAAAGTCAGCAATGTCGTTCCTTAGGGATGCTTGGACCAAGGAGCTGTAATGTGATGCGGTTGACGTGTGTGTGCAGAGAAGGACTCAGGAAACACCCTGTGAACACTTCTGTGCCATGAAGCATTTTCCAGCAGAAGCCCCTAGTGAATCACAGGAATCAGCTCAGAGTTAAGCTGAGCCACTGGGTCTCCTCACCCTCTGCTGGCTGTAACACATCCTACTTCCCCATGTCTGAAAATGGAGTGCAAGCTTGTAAGAAGGTCTCCATGGCATGAATTATATGGGGATGCGCTAGATATCATAGCACCCGCCAGAAATGCTGGCTTTCAGGGTGAAGGCTGTGAAAGAGGCCCTCAAGTCTAGCGGTGAGCAAGGGACAGGATGTATTCTCCTGCAAGGCTTGCTTAAAGTGGAATAGTGCTGAAGATTCAAGACATTGTTTAGCTCTTGGGGCAAACAGTGCAGAAAATGGTGTACAATCCTCCCCATGCATGTGTTCTCCACAAAAAGTATTTTCCATTGTCACTATTAGAGATGGGTCTCACTCCATAAGGAATTCCTTATATTTATATACAGAACAAAAAAAGCCATTTAACAGAGTTCCTCTCGTGGAATAGCTTAAAGTTTCAGCACCCAGTTATTTCCAGAGAACACACAAAAGTTATAATCAAAAACATTTGTTTCCAATAATGGGCATTAACATACAGCTATTGTTCATCTTTTCTGAGATTTCAGAAGCCCGTATGAACAGTTAGTTTTAATGTCTAACTTCTGAAACAGCATCTTTGTAGCCGCATCTGTCATTTCTGTGGTCTAACCCTGCAAGGGTGAGTTTTATATTTTAGCATATTTTTGAATAGAGGAGAAGTCAACCTCAGATATTAACGTTTAGAATAAATAATAGGCAGCCATGTTTCACAGAGCAGCTCTTCCAATGAAATATTCTCTTTCTGTTGTAAACTATGAGTCAACTTGGTAGTGGAATGCTCACCTTAAGATGAAGGCTAAGACTAAGAACGAACAGGGTCCATGCAGTGGAATCACGTTGCATGGTTGGAGCTGGGTTGTGATCCTTTGTGTTGAAAAGGGTGCATGGGTGGGGAGAGAAACATGGGGTAGAAACAGAACAGCTCATGAGGTCTGCTGCCAAAGTCCCATCTCCTTCCATGCAGGGAAGCCCAGGAGTCCTGACAGTAAAAGACCTTCGTGGTGGGTTGGTTCCCTGCTCCCTGGCTCTGCAGAGACTGAAGCCACCTACTGATGGCTTTGGCCCTCCTGTGCATTACAGGGCTTGGGCTCGAAAGCCCTGTGTTTGGAGACTGAATTATTAACCCTTGAGTGAAAATGGATTTGTTTCACAGGATATATGGGCTCTCCTTCCAGCGGCATCTTAAGTTCCTAAGTTCCCCTTCCCTCTTTGCCTTTCTGCTGGATTCTTCCAGGACTGGATTCTTCATGTTAATCTTGGAGCAGGTGCTTCAACTAAGACTTAAGCAGTGCTCCTTTGACCTCATCCTTGCTTAACTTCCACCAACACTTTTCCCACTTCACTCTGAAGATTGATTAATTTTTCCCGTGAGTGGCAGCCTCAGAGCCTAAACAATTATTACTTTTTTAGTTTTCTTTAGTTTCTCTGCTTTTTTGCAGTAACTGGTAAAACATTAGCTGTTGAAGATTGTACAGAATATCTGAGCAGGGCAAATCAAGTTCCTTAGCACCATAAGTCTGCTTATATACCAAACATAAAGTCTTTCAGTTACAGAATTTCCTAATCAAGTTGGTGTCTGCATATCCCCTGCAGCTGTAGAGCTTAACACAAAGCCTCTATAATGATCAGGGAAAATAAAATAAATAAATAAATAAATATAGGTAGACTTTGGTAAAGAGTTGATTCAAGGCCACAGGATGCCACCTCTGTTTACCTCTTGCCTTTCCCCCTAAGCTGGCATGGGATCAAGGGCACAGCTTCTTACATACAAATGATTTCTGAACATGCAGTTCAGCCTTAGCATCTATATTAACCAAAATCAGAGCTGGCATTGTTGATTTGTCCAAACAGCTGGACAAAATAATGTTAGATTTTTTCCATGTTTCAAAAATCACTAGGGGACCTTATTACAAGAACCACTGTAGCAGGAAGAAAACTGAAGTAATAAATAAAGAGGCTATTATTAGAGAGGAATCTATAGATCAATATATTTTGTACAGCACCCGAGACAGTATCTGCAGTGCTTCTTTCACATAAGCATTTTAGGTAAAGCTAATTATCTTATAGGTTTTTAAAAATTTAGATTATGATTTTCATTCTTTAAGAATAATGATCTGAGAAGTCATCAGGCACCAGCTAGCCGACTCCATCTCACATTTTGAGAAGAGGCTGGCCTACCACCACTAGATTCCCTAAAAGACAGGACAGTGGTGATAGAAACAGATTCTTTTCCTGAATTATGTGTCACCAACAAAACATAGAATTGTGATTGAATACTGCGTAAGAATCTAGATGATGTACATTCAGTTTCTGATTTTGCCACAATCTTTCTAGACCAGTATGGGCATGTACATTGTGTGAGATTCAGGTCACTTTCTTTTTCCTACCTGTAAGATAGGTATCAAGGCTCTATCTATTTTTACTGGAAATAAAAGTGCTTTCAGGGGGCAGCTTCTCCTTTCCTAGCTTGCCTAGATTCTGGATGGCTAAAATTAAAGAGATGCTTTTCAGATCTCTGTTCCTAAGGTGAAGAGAAATGTGGAAGAATATTAAAAGCTGGGCAGTCTGGATTATTTTGCACACAGCTGAATACTCAGGACTTGCAACTAGTATGGCTAGAGAGGCCCTCTGCAAGTTGGCGCCAGGACAGCAGCATGTAAAATTTACTTAGTTTAAAGATAGTCTCACACTTGCATGTCAAGTGCAGTGTAGACCCCACCACGGGCCTCTGATGGGAATGGAGCACAAATGTTCCCTCTGCACCTGGCAATATGCCCTTTGGAGGGCATGCAGCTATGGCTTCCTCCGTGGAATGCCACTTGGCTTGAACTGCCAGGTGGACTTCTCTCACGTGCTGGTACTCATCACTTCTGGGAGCAATCTCAGAGTAAAACTAAATAATTTTGGGTGGAACTTAGTTCACAGGAGGTGAACCACAGAAAGGTGTCTCCTTGAAAAACAGAGAAATGCAACTGTGCTTAAAGTTATTATCTGCTATGGGTGTCTTTGGGCTCATTTAGTTTAACAGCCTCTTCTCTGATGCTTTATGTTAGTTAGGATGGTAATCATTTTCTTTCAAAATATTTACTTCCTTCCAAAACCAAAGGACAGTCACATCTGGCTGCCCATTTTCCCAGCTAGACATATCCTGCCCAACTGGATGGACTTCCCTGTTTTCTCTCAGATAAAGCATGTAATTACTTGGTAAAACTGAAATATGATTTGTTTAATTAAATTTATTGTTATAGGCTTTTCATAACTGTAGAAATTTAACATCTCACATATAATAAGGACTGTATACTCACAATACCTTTATGAAATACCCCATTTTATGGGTACAGAATGGACATATAAGGATTTTTTCTAGAGATGGCATTCTAAGAAGCATAAGCCTTAATTTCTTACACAGAAAACTGACCAAACCCAAGTTTATTGCATTGGAGTGGCAATAAGTACAACTTCATAAACCTTTCTGAGAGAAAAGGTGCATTTAGCTCAGCACTGCTCTAATGCAGTCATAAGGCTTTTAGTCAGCTCAAAATGCTCAGAGGTAAAATTGCACCTCTATTTTAGGTAAAATCATAGGATTAGAGCATAATTTAGGTTGGAAGGGACTTTGGCAGGTCTTTGGTCCAATTACCTGCTGAAGTGGTGAGTGACCTATGAGATCAGAGTAGGTTGCTCAGGACTTTATCCTGCTGGGTCCTGAAAACCTCAAAGGCTGGGCTCTGACACCTTATCTAGGCAACATGTTCCAGTGCCTGACAGTCCTCATGGTGAATAAGATTTTCTTCATATAAAATTGAAACCTCTCTTTTTCCAGTTTGATTGTCCTCCTGCCATTCAGTGCAGTGAAGAGCCTGGTTGGGACTTCTAGATAACTTATATTTCAGCTTAATATTAATATTAATTTGTAAAATTAATAATATATATTACAAATTTTGATAAAGTGCGGCCACTAATTGAAATTTTACTGATGTATTTATACAAATCTCTTGGTCAAAATCATGTATCAGGTGTCTGAGAAAGAGAAATGGAAACAGCATGTCTTGAATCCCAGTTGCATGCCTTAGCTATTAATCAATTTTACTGCATAAGCAATTGCTCATATTGCAGTGTCATATATAGTTCACTGTTGCTTTTTATAGACTAGCCCAGGATGGAACCTCTGTTAGGAGAATGTTACTTTTCCCTTCAGCAGACTTTTCTTTCTCTTTCCATTTCCTCTTTTTTTTGGGTTCTTTTGTGTTTCTATTCCATTTTGAAAACTCCCCATTTCTGCTTCCTTAAAGAGTTTTTCAGGAACAATCCATATCACCCCCTCTCTTTTTATATTATTTGGTTTCTCTGTTCTCTACCTCAGAATGCCATTTTAAAATTTAACCCTATGTGCCTGTTCCTTCATTCTGATGACTTTTTTTTAATTTTTAATGTTGCCTTGATCTGCGTTATAATATAAACACCTTTTCTCCTCTACTCTCAATATTTTAGTATTACAAGCATGACTCTCAATTTTGTTTTGTTTTGTTTTGCTTTCCACTTGAAGGTGAGAGACATATTCTTGGTTTATTATCTTTAGAAAATGAACTCTTCTCAGTGGTAACATTTTAACTTAGGACTAGTTTAAAACTCAATGTTGAACTGAGCAATCCAGACCATATATTATACAATGCCCCATTATTGATTAAAAGTTCACTAACAGATTTATGTAAACATCCTTAAGAATTATTATGACTGAAGGAATTAAGTAAATTCTTTTTGTTGTTGTATAGAAATAGCCTGTTTAGCCTAGAGAAGAGAAGACTCAGGGCAGATCTTATCAACTTATACAAATACCTGAAAAGAGAGTGGAAAGAAGGCAGAGCCAGGTGCTTTTCAGTGGTGCCCAGTGACAGGACCAAAAGCAACAGGCACGGACTGAAACACAGAATGTTTACTCTGTACACCAGAAGACACTTTCTTCATGTGAGGGTGACTGAGCACTGGCACAGGTTTCCAGGGGAGTTTGTGGAGTCTCCATCCTTGGAGATATTCAAAACCCATCTGGACACTGTCCTGGGCAACCTGCTCTAGGTGGTCCTGATTAAGCAGATGGGTTGGACCGGGTAACCTCCAGAGGTCCCTTCCAACCTCAACCGTTTGAGAGGGGTAGGGTGGGGGAATTTAATGATAACTGTATATATAAGAATATCAGTCAGATAATAATGTCTAGGTGTCAGACTTTGGTCCTGTCTTTATATGTATTTTTTCCAATTTCAGATAGATAGTGTTTTCATTTCTTGATATTTCTGTCAAAAAAAATTTGTTGATTATTCAATAAAAATGCCAATAAAATTAGATTATAATTTACTTGTGATTTCCTGGAATTTCTAAACAGTGAAATTACTTCACTTACTATTCCCTAGTGGAATTGCTGACTGTCATGTGTGTAGCACTTAAATTATTGGTATAGAAGATCTGCAATTTGCAGCAGTTAGAGTTATAGGTATGTGTGGATAACACTCATGAAAAGAGAAAGCTATGAAACATTGTCTTCTTTTGGCAGACTCTTAACATGAGTGCTTTCCCTTCTAGTTTATTGGAATATTTATTTTCTAAGACTGATATTTTTAAGGAGGTGTGGATTGGAATTGTCTGAAACTGGGTAATATAAATGAAGAGGTTTTACCAGTCATTGTTTCCTAAAACTTTGCTAAACTGCTTTGTTACCATTGTTTATTACAATGGCATATAACTTTGGGCATCTTTGTCTGTATGAAGAACACTCAGGAATCTGGGATTTTCTGTATACTCTGTGCACACGCACATGTGATCCTGTTGTCCTGTTAAATCAAACTTTGTACATCAATCACAGCTGCTACAGTATCTCTTTACAATCCCTCTGTTATTCTCTACGGGGCAGATATGTATCTGTATAGCTGGCCAACCACAATCCTTAAGATTAGGATTTATGGAAAGATATTTCTGTAATCTATACAAATTACGAATTTTGGTATCTAGTATAATTTTTATTGCATGTATCACTGTAATAAGAAATCCATAAATAATATTAAATTCTTTTCCTATTAAAAATACACTTATTTTTGGATTTATAAAATCCTGGTTTATTCCCTATGCTTCTGTTTGGATTTGTTTCATAAAACATTTAATCAAGAATATGATAGTGTCAATAACAGGTAATACTAAAGGACAATCATTTCAGTTACAAATCTCATCATATGACCATAACAAAATATAAAAGAAAACATCTCTCACTCGTTATTGATAAAATCATTGAAAATATGGTATTCCCAAAACAACTGCTATTGAAGATTTTTTCATGTATATTATCAGTATACAATGTAATGGAATTTTAAACATTGCTGGGTTTATAGTTTTTAGCTAATTTTCTTTGGAAAGATTTTATCAACGAACAAAGATCCCTGCCATCAGAACTTTACCTGCAGTTTCTTATGTCAATATCATCAACATAATATGCAAGTACTAAACAGTCTGTGATTATCATGATATTCCTTTCTAGGAAAGGAAGATTGTCTATCTATCTCCTTGATACTGCTAAGAAACTGAGACCTGCATTAACGGTGGAATTCAGTGTCCTAATAATGTGCATTTAGTAGGATTTGCAGTGCCACAGGGTATCATCTGAGACATCTGCCTGGGGCTGGGCAGTGAGATGCAGCAGCTACAGGAGACAAGCAAAGTAGGGGTTAACTCCATCGTTATGTGAAAAAATCTCAGCTTTCAAGATCCCCGTGCAAATACTTCCAGCATAAATACATATTTGCACAAGGGTTTGGAACACTATTTCTTTCATCAAACATTATTCTCTTGAATATTCACAGAACGTAAACAAAAGGAATTGTGAATACTTGCCAGAGCAGATTTCTTACATGTAGCTGAACAAGTATTAGTGAATATGGGATGTTTTTGCAGTAATATTGCAAATATTGAGCTTTTTGGGGTAACTAGGTGGCTCTGCTAGGCATCTCTCACCCTCCTTCTCCCTGAAAACCTCCAACACAGCTGCCTCCCTGCCTCTCCATTCAAGTTCCCTTTCAAAAAGTCAAACAATACATGTAGAGAGTAATAACAGAACACTTCTTGCTATCATGAAGGATGTGATCAGGATACACATCTCAAGAGTACGATGTGTGTCCCAAGAATGGGACACACTGTCTAATACATGAACCCCACAAATTAGACAGCCAATGAAACACAGACACTTCATTTCTCAATGAATCTAAACACTATGGACAGCCAGTTCCAATGAGATTTCCCACAGATCTCCTTAGTGTCTCTCTTAATGTTTGAAGCTTGCATCTCTTGTCAGACAGTGAACCTGTGCCACCAGCTCTAACTTTGATCTGCATAGTACATATTTTTTCTTCAGAGCAGACATTTCTCCCTACATTTTATTCAAAAGGACTAGAAATATTGAAGAATATTAAAAAATGAATAAATGCCAGTTTGTTTCATGTGGGTTTTTTTCTGTGTTTTTGGTTTGGGTTTGGTTTGGGTTTTTTTCCTGCTCTTTTCTGACTTCGGCAGAAAAGCCTTGATTTCCTTAAGTTTCACTTTGAAATTATGCCTCTTCTAGTGTATATATATTTCTAAAATATCAGATGTCCCTTCTGGGGTTAAACTGATGTGTTCATGGACATCTCAAAAATAAATTCTTAGGAAGCAGGGAGAACCCTGCAACCTTTTTAACAAACACATGCATTCCAGGAAATGTGAAAAAAGTTCTCTTACAGAAATGTACTTCACCTGCAGGCCACTAGGATAATATTCTGTTTTGTGTTGTATCAGATTGGGTGTGATAACATCCATTCAGAATGTAAAATTCTCTCTTCTCTAATTTTTGCATAGAAGTCCAGGGAAACATTAAATACTAAATGTCACTCAAGAGTTTTCTTAAATGATGTTTCATCAGTACTGTGATTTTAAAGTCCCGTGGCAATGATATTTAAGATGTTCTAAGAATTCCCAAACACATTTCAGACTTGCATGAATGATCACAAGCCTTTAAAGATATTTTCGTTTGACTTCTGATCTATATTTGGCATGTTTAAAAATAACACTAATAGCTATGAGAGTGAGCTTTTTCTAATTATGCTTTCAGAACAATCCAACATATTCCACTGTCAATCAGCTGCTCATTTAAACCTGTGGTGGTAAACCCTTTCCTAATATTGCCCATAATAATTAGCGTACTTCCATGGAAAGACATTTTTACTGTTTTTAGCAGACATTTGCAATGCATACTTATGAAATCTAGAAAAATGCCAAAGACATTTTATTGGGGTTTTATGATCTGAAATAAAAGAAGCTTAGGGCAGATGCTCAACAAATGACCAGTTAAACAAGTCAATCACCTACCTGTGACAGAGCCACTGAATGTACTAGGTGAATACATGTATTCATATATATTCTTGTTAAGGGTGTATCAGAAAGAATTGACCCACTGTGATTCAGTTATGCACCTCTAAGGTATCTGGAACAAAAATGGTTCTGTTTGTTGGTTTCAGATATTTTGGATTGGATTTTTATATATGATACTGCCATGCAGGTCAGAAATCTACGTCTCGGAGGACTGTCTAGTTAAGACAGCCATCTTTGGGGCTAATTCCTAATCTCGGGCTGTAGCAGGCTTTATTTTACCCCAGTAAACACCACAGAAATGAGAGATACACCAGCCGTATTTCGCAGCAGGGGGACATGACAAGCAGACTGAGTATTCTCCAGGCTTAGCATAGTACTGTGTGTAGGGTAAGGCCTGGCGATACCATAAAAGGCAAAAATTGTTAACCTGCCTTCTGGTTGGATCAGCATAGGTACTTCTGCGTGGCAGAAGGTATATAATGCTTGCTGTTGTGCAATAAAACGCTATTTGATCATCCTCCATATTGGTGTCTGTGATCTCTAGCCCTAAGCCAGGGGGTTGGCTTACCTCTGCAAGTCTTGGCTGAAGCAACGCAGCAACAAGTGGTGACCCCGACGTGATACGTTCGGAGGGCAGAGGTGTAGCTCGCAAGCATGGAAGTAACGATTAAGGTACTAAGAACCTTGGCAAAGGAATTTAAGATTTGTATCAAATCTGGCAGCGTTAAGGCGTGCCTGGAATCTTTGATTCACAGTGGGGTGATTACTCACCCTGCTCAGATATTTAATTCAAAAAATTGGCCACAACTTAAGCAGAGACTGGTTGAGAAGGCACTGGCGGGAAAGCCAGAAGCCCTCGTTACTTTCGGAAAGTTGTTGGCCTTATTGCAATTGGCTCGGGAAGATCGGGAGGCATGGGAGGCGGCGCAGTTGTATTTGCGGGGAGCCGCGCTTGAAACTGCACCTCCCACTATGACAACAGCAGTGCAGACCGGCGGGCCTGGTGGGGAGGACAGGGTGGAGGACAAGTTTATGGAGGAACAGCCTGAGACGCAGGCATTTCCTGTTACTGAGCCTGAAAAGGAGCCCCCTGCGACCGGTGCGCAGGGAAGGGCCGCACGGACGGAGCCCCCCGCGCCACCAGCGTATCCGTGAGGCGAGTTAGAGGATGTCGTGGCCCGTCTTAACAAGGAGTGTCTTGAAGGGGGCACCGCAGATAGGGGCGGTGAGTCTGTAGCCCGTCTTAACAAGGAGTGTCTTGAAGGAGGCGCCGCAGATAGGGGCGGCGAGTCTGTGCTGAATGGACCAAAAATTCAAAATCTAGACCCCCTAGATGCGCTCCCAGGCATGGTACTGAGGTATCTAGATGACGATGAGTTGTTAGACCTGGGATGGAGACGTGTGGGTAACAGTGACCTAGGACCCTTTGGGGCGCGGAAGAAGGAACGCAGTACCCCAAAGGAACAAACGGCGTGGCGGGAATGGCAGGAAGGTGGGCGTGAAATGCGTTCTGACTCCGAGTCAGAAAATGAGGAAGCTACGATGAGAGGCGTTGGACCTCCTCAGGGCTCGGGTGCAGGGGAAAAGAGGTATAAAACCCCGGGGGAGCTTATAGAGGAACTTGCCAGAGCAATGCGTATGCTGCGGGCACAGACAAAGAGACAGGGACGCGCCTTGCAGCAGCTGGGCGAAACCCGCCCCCGGTGGCGCAGCCAAATTGGAACTTGATTGCGAGGGACTGTGTGCTAAGTGGCGTAACCCTAGAAGCCCTACCCGCGGCCACGCCTCCACAGGCGTTCCCTGTTCAGGTTGGGCCACAAGGAGGAGCTATGTGGACGCCCCTAGATGCTAAGTTGGTTCAGGCCCTTCACAAGGCAATAAAAGAGGAAGGTTTGTCGACCGAAACCACAGCTATGCTGCTCGACTCCGCCCACGTCCAACCACTAGCCCCTGCCGACGCTAGGCAGCTGGCAAGGGCGGTGCTAACTGGCCCACTATTCCTTCTTTTGAAGGAGGCGTGGTATCTCGACCTGCAGGCCCGCATACAAGCTGCAATGACAGATGGGTGCCTAGCAGGTGTATTAAGGCGGAATTAAAGGAGACAGATAACTGATACCCATGCAAGTTGTACCAGAATAAAACTAATGAAAACTGTGAGTTCTTGTCCGCAGGACTGGATTGTCGGACGCCCTCGCAACCCGTTCGTCCCAGTGACGAATGAAGATGACAAGTAAGAGGATTAGACCTGATGTTTCTACAGCAAGGGGGAGTGTGCGCTGCACGAGGGGAAGAGTGTTGTGTATATGCAGGCGACACCGGAATAGTAAGAGACACTATGGCCAAATTGCGTGAAGGTTTGGAAAAACGAAAGAGGGAACGAGAGGCACAGCAAGGTTAGTTTACGTCATGGTTTAACCATTCACCATGGCTGACCACCCTGATATCTACCCTAATAGGACCAATCACAATAATTGTGATAGCATTGATTTTGGGACCCTGTATATTGAACAAGCTCGTTTCATTTGTTAAAAGCCGACTAGAGAGTGTTAACATTATGTTAATGGCACGCCAGCAATTGCTTTAAGACTGTTTCCATTTAAAATTCCCTTTAGCTATCCCCAGTTATACCCCACTACTCCCAGTTGTCCCCCCGTTATCTTTGTTTAGCGTGCCTTATATTCTCTATTCAAGCTTGTGATGCACATTTCCAGATTGTTATAAAAAATAACATAGAAACGGCACGCATTTACTATGTTTCCAGCCAAGTTTATGATATGTATTTTTAGGATTGTTATATCTTAATCAATTTATTTGTGCATAGGGAGGGGGGAAATGTAGGTAGTTAAGGTCTGGCGGCCGGAAGATATCGCGCTGTACAGAAAGAGAGAGCCCCTCCCCTGATACTTTTACGAGCCCCCATAGCATGGAGAGGGAGAATTGTAGGGTAAGGCCTGGCGATACCATAAAAGGCAAAAATTGTTAACCTGCCTTCTGATTGGATCAGCATAGGTACTTCCGCGTGGCAGAAGGTATATAATGCTTGCTGTTGTGCAATAAAATGCTATTTGATCATCCTCCATATTGGTGTCTGTGATCTCTAGCCCTAAGCCAGGGGGTTGGCTTACCTCTGCAAGTCTTGGCTGAAGCAACGCAGCAACACTGTGAATTGTTGAGTTTGATGTCCAAGTCAGCAGAGGTAGAGAAGCAAGCAGCAAGCAGCATGAAAGATTTTAAGGGTCAGGGGGCTTTGTCAATCAGGCCAATTTGATTGCTTATTCCACCAGGATGGGCTATATCTTCTTTTTCTTATAATTCCAGTTGAAAGAAGAAAAAATCTTGATAACAGGACAAAGGAATGACCTGCTGGAATGAGATAATTTCATAGGCTATCAAATAAACACCTTAATCTTAAAAGAATTGTGTGATGGAGGACCACAGAGCTAAAGGCAATGAGATTTCAGAATAGGTAAATAGAGCCCAAGGGAGACACTGGTAAAAAGTGGATATGTAATTGGAATGAAAATACATATGGACAGTAATTTGGGAATAAGGGGGTATTTGAATACTACAAAGGAAAGGAATGGACAGAGCAGAGAGATGACTGAAAGCAAAAGAGGAAAACTGGTGTGGGAGGGGAATCAAACAATCTGAGGAATTGCTTGTGTTTCTCCTGTAACAATAGCACAATATAAGGAGAGATGTGCAGATGAGAGAATGAAAGAGGTTTTGGCTTGTTTGTTTTTTATTGGTTCTTAAAGCAGACCCTGAAAAGGTCCTAATAAAGTCAGATAATGCAATGACAAAAAGACAGGGATGTGACAGTAAAATTTTAACATTACTCTTACAGGGTAATTATCTCTGAATCATCTGCCTTTTTTTTTTTTTTCCTCATTGCATATTGGAAATGTATACTATAATCACTAATATGTTAGTAGGGAGGTTCTTAATGAAAAGCCCTTAAGCAATGAAGTGACTGTGAATCACCACAGATGATTTTCTGTTCCTTTCATAATAATGTTCTATAATGTGGTTCCAAAACCTTTTAAGTCTAAGGAGAATTTGTTTTGGAAACATGCCAGCCAAGCCTAGTGTTTCAAGTGTTATTTTAGAGCAAGTATGAATAATGGTTTAAGAAATAAAGAAATCAATACCCCAGGGGAACTCAAATGAAACCTATATATTCTATGAACATACTCCTTATCCAGGTAGTCACACATGCCTTTTTTCCCTAATCACCACGAAACATTCATATGCTTTTTTCTATTTGCACTTTTTTCCTTTTGATATTGTGGGATTTCATATGTAACATATCTATCTATCCTGGTTTTCATTCTTCAAAGCAGTGAGAAGAAAAATCTATAGCATAATGCTATTCCAAATGACAAATATTATATTTTGACATCAGTGGAATTCGTTAAGCTATTAACTCTGCAAACATCTGTACACTTGGAATCAAAGAAAACCAGCTATTGAATTTTTAATTAAGAGAGAATTTTAAGTAAGAGAGAACTCTGAGGGCAAGAAGCTATACCATCAATAAATCCATGGTGCTGAAATTATTCTGTCTTTTTTGTCCTTATCAATGGTCTTAATAGAAAGGAACAGACTTTTCCAAACGTAGGGTGAGATTCACTTTCTCTAACAGGTGCTGTACAGGTTTAAGTAAATGTTAGTCTTCCCTGTCTCCCTCTGACATTTGAAAAGAAAGAGGTCTCCCAGCATGATGGTTTATTATAAAAATCTACTATGTGGTGCGATTGATCTGCACTTTACAACTACTGACTGTACACAAACCGAAACTTAAACCTAATCTCAGACTTAGATGCCTAATGTAAGGTCAGATAAACTTTTTCCAGACATTACTGGGCAGGGAAGGTAACTTCAGCAGCACAGATAGGGAAAGCAATGGGAAATAGCAAAAATATGAACTCAGGCTCAGGCTACTTTGAAATTAATCTCCAAGGTTGTGGAAATATATATTACTGAATTTCCACTATTCAAGTTGTAAACAAAGCATTTTAAGCTTTTAGTGGCCATCTTGCTTTTCACAAAAGTAGAAGGCTATTTGGGTGGAAACTTCCCACCTATCTTTTTTTTTTGTTTTTTGGTTTTTTTAATTAATAAATGCGAAAATTGAGATAAGCACTGTTTGGGAGATGATAACTATATTCAGATATGTAAAAGCTGTTGAGAGAAGTATAATTCCAAAGAGGAATTATTCTCTGGAAGGTGAGAATGGGCTTCGCAGTCATGGTAACTGTTGATTCTGAAATGGGAAGGGATTTCACAGGAGGAAGAAAGGGAAAGAGCTTGCCTACATCAGACTCTTGCGTTCTAGTATGCTGTTAGTGCATGCATGCCGGCACATGTAGTAAGTATGGCTGTATCAACATCTGAGAATGAATGCACACTTACAAACATGGGCAAACACATGCTAAAGGGAGGCATGCAAAAATATACGGAGACATTTATCCTCACTCTGAGGTAAAATAAACTCCACAGAAAAAGCAAAGCTAACAATGGCAAACAAACAGCTTCATTCCTGTGTTTAATTTACTTTTGCTTTAAACCTTTTTCTAAGTAAGAGTATTTTCTTCAGTTGTTCAAAAACATGGTTTGGCCTAATTGCATTTTTATTTCTAAGTGGTAAGTAGCCATTTAAGCCTTTTCAAGAACAGAGACTTTGACCTACTTAGAGGTGCTTAATAATTATGAAAGCACAAACTCCTTACTTTTAAAGAACACATATAAGCATCCTCTTCTCTCTGTTAAATTAATGTTATAGGACAGCAGACTTCCAAGAGACATATCTAAGAGTTATAAGTCTTAGAGTATATGTTATAAGAGTTATATGCAATATTCTTTGCATATATAGTGCTTATCAGCTGCAAATAGGCAATTGAAGAGTTGTATTAAACCACAAAAAATGTGTTTGAGCCATTTACAAGTACTAATTTACAAATCAGTAGCATGCCAGTAATTTAAAATTTCACTGAGTATCATGTGCCTAGATCCCTAGTTTTCAAGTGTAAATTTTGTAATGCAAATGTATCTTTAAAAGTCTTGCTAAATAAAACCGCATTCTTAACTCTGTTTTGGACAGGCTGGAATAAATGAAGAGAGAAAGACTAACAACTGCTATTTGGCTGATCTGGACAAAACCAAATGATAATTCAATGAGAAGATTGATTAAAAAGGACAGGAATTAACAACTCCTAGTTCCTGTACTTCAGTCCATTTCTGATATTACTGAGGTTATTGAGTTACGCAATCATGGCTCTTAGTGAGGATGTAAATTAAATATTTGATCTCTGGGAAGGACTGACTTTGTTGTAAATAGCCTGGGATGCTTCAGAAATGGGCTACACGGCAAATTGCTCTGGATACTCCAATCTGAATACATAAGCTCTTTAGCAATGTCTTAGGCAAGTTTATAAGAAATCAGTGAGATTTCCAAAAACTTTACTCTGTCTACACTTAGCATAAATTGGTGAAATAGATCTAAAAAATGACCTGGATTTCCTCAAATTAACACTTTCTATTTATTTTTTAAAATCCTCAACTAGTTGTAGTTAAGCTAGACCTTGTTTCTTCCTTTGCTGATTCCCCAGCGTCACACAGGTTAATGCATGCATGGTGTGCAAGTTTGTCAAAATCTTTTCTTGTAGCCACACAATGAAAACTTTTTTTTTTTTAAGATGGTTTCCAGTTGACGTGATGATGCTTACTGATTTCTTCACGTTTTTTGTTAGTAGACCATATATTTTCTGCCTCTGTCTGATTGAGCAAACAGAGTTGAAGATACAACCATGGTGAAAGGATTGTGGAAGAGTAAGCCAATATTTCATTTATTCTAAGAGCAAAACACTTTTCTTTCAACAGAAGCCAGTCTATTGAGACTAACATCTCATTATAAATATGTCCCTAGGACTTGTGGATTGTTATTTTCAGTGCTACTAATTATTAATGAAAAATAATTCCAATGGTTAGTCTCAGTCAAAGGCTCAGTTGACCAAATGAGGTTTACACTGTGCTGAGTGAATAAATGGGGCAAAATCAAGCCCGGGTAACCATAAGGGCAGAGGGTAAACTATGTCTCTGAATTTCCTTCATCTGTGGGTGGTTTAAATAACTCTTGGTAATTATGGGGTTTTTTTCTTAAAACATATTATTACAAAGGACCCTAAACTTCTGTGGCAGACTATTATATATTTTTTCCCCGAAACATGGATAAGCGATATTGCTTAATAAAATTAGAAACACTTTTTGCACATATTGAAACCACAGTGATTACAGAATTTCTGAAAATACAAGTTTTGTACTATTAACCAGTTTTATGACCCAAGCTTTTCACCATGAAAACTCAGAAATTTCTGTGCTTATGTCCTGTGTTAATTTAACCAGACTTCCTCCTGAAACTTATTTAGTTTAAAAATTAAGCTCAAAACAGTAGCTACTTTAGATTTCCAAACCATATAATATTTCAGATGATGACAGGCAAGATTTTATACATTCAGTTACCAGATGAGGAGGAGAAAAAAATCATAGTAACTTGAATCTGCTAAGTTAGGAGCCAATACCCATTGTCAGTCTTTCAAAAGGAGAATGGAAACCATTGGTGGGGGTTACTATGATCATGGCAATCGGTGATTCTGAAGTCCCTAAATTCTGAGATATCTAACGTAAGATATTTCAGAAGTTATCACCTTGTAAACAGGGTCTGATCAGCACTTTCTGAAATCAGACCATTTAATGTGCTTAGAGGTGGGATCAAAAAAACATAGACCCTTGCGAAATCATGGCCAGAGTTTTTTGCACATCAAAGGATGGATGCCTAGAAATGAGACATCATGTGACTCTGACTTCTGAGGTAGACAAAACTATACATTTTTAGAAGACAATTTGGCACAAAATTCATCAAATACTGTCTTTTTTCCCCCTTGGAAAAGAAAATAAATTAAACAGAGATGAGGATAATATTTACAGCCTACTGTATCCTATTTTTATTCTAGGAGACCAATACAATGACCTGGGTGCTAAATTAGGAGGAAGAATATGATTTCAGGGGCAAGAAGATGGATTAACTACGCAATGAGACATACTATTATCTGTGGATAACAAACTAGAGAGATTCATCACAGCTGTTCCCAAGGGAGCAATTAGTAAGAGCTCTACTACAGTAGGAGGCATACTGTCCTATTGTACATGGTTTTGGTTGTTTCCTCCACACACACACACAAGTAATAAGTTCTGCTTTGCTCATTCATCAACAACTTAACTTTAGACTAATATGATAGCACAGGATAAACTGAAATACTCCTTTCTTCAGTATCCCAGGCCAGTTTTGGGTGAAAGAATATGAATTTTATTATAATGACAAATATAATTTTAAGAACAGAATTGCATGAGAAATGTAAAGTTCACAAAACACTGTGTAATTTTATTTGTGCTTGTTTTTGCTAGTGTCAGTTAATAAGCTTGAGCATAAACTAAGTCAAACCCCATGAGTATTGTGCAACAGAAAAATTTGTGGGGGTTTTCTCCTTCCATATATTTATCTCTGAAACCATAGATCCAGTTCAAGAGAACCAAGAACAGAGAGAAAGAGAGGTTAAATCTGAGATAAAAACCATGTGTGGAGTGACTTCTTTATACTCCTGTGATTTTCTGCTTTCAACTCAATCTGTTTTCTTGTTTCTTTTTGCATAAAAAATACAAATCCTTAAAGAAAAAGACTTTGGGATTTGGGTTTGGTTCCTTAGGTGTTCTTTTTGCTCAGGAGCCCACCCTTATGTGCAGTGCTGTGCAGATAGGGACTTCTGAGGAAGAACTGAATCTTGTTATTGTGAGTGAGGACAGGAAGCATCTGACTAGAAATTTGGGGTCCTCAGATCACTGTGGCACTATGGCACTGCATTTTGGATCCCAACATAAAGTCCCCAGGCCAAGCCTACAATTTAGCCTGCCTTTGTGTACCTATATACCTTTTAAGAGATGTTATCTATTGTTCCTTGAAAGCTTAGATTTCTGTGGTTATACTTAAAAATTAATCATGTATGTCAAAATTGTACCTTGTAAGTTTGATAGCTTGAAATGTGGTTGTACATGAATAAGTGGATAGCTCGCTGGGAAGAAAGAAGATAACTTTTGGGAGTTTTAAATGGCTTGTCCTTCAATTAGGCAACATTTTGTAGATGAGGTGAATCAATTGCTCATTACTGTGTTACATGTTGCATATAGCTTTGGATTCACTGCATTTCATTTATACAGTTATATGTTATATGGATATTTTATTCCACAGACTTTTTCTCTTTTTTTTCCCCCTCAAACATAACAGCATCAGTTGCAAGAACATTCGATGCATATTGCTTTGTGAAAGACTGACAGCACAGTTTTCTGTTCAGGGGAAACATTGATTTGATAGTTAAAGACTTGACAGCAGGTATTTAGGATATGAGTGATATTGCACGACCTCCGAATTTTTGAAAAGGTGCTACATCTGCTTGAAAAAAAGGGACACTTAGAATGAGCTGAGTGGTCACAATCCCCTTGCTTTTTTTAGGGGTTATACTAGAAAAATTACATAGTACTAAGACACTAAGGAAACTAGAGGCATGATTTTCAATCAGTAGTCTGAAACTCCCTGAATGACATTTCTAAATGATTTAAGAAAGACCATCATAAGAAAGCTAATTCATAGGTGTTACACAGAAACATGTGTGTGTAAAAAGTTTTCAAAAGGCTCTGTGGGATCTGAGACTGAGTTTTCTTGATTATTTTTTTTTTAATCAAAGAATCAAGAGATTCAAAAACCACTGAGCTAACATAGATAAAAGGCTGGAACACAAGTAAGGGATTAAGTAGGGATATTTAATAATAACTTGTGAAAGTACATGAAATAATTGTGACCTTAGAAAATAAAATTAAAACTCTAAGTTTAATAATAGTAATAATAATGATAATAATGTGACTATACTCCATACCAGTCAAAAATCTGTGAGGTATCTAATATGCTTCTTAACATGATAAACTGAAAGTTACTCACTCTTAGTTTGCATCAGGCCAACCAGTTTAACTCTCAGAAAACAACTTATACCTCTGGCTGAATAAATGGGACATGGTATCATTCCCAGAAGGTATTATCGTCTATTAGATAACACTTTATTCATAATACTCTATATAGAGGTAGCTCTTGACAAAAAGCTCAGAATGTTTCCTCATTTGAACTTAAGGATGCATTTCAGTGCCCAGAATAACTCCAGAAAAATTGTCAGAAGGCTAGATTTTCAGTGTATCTTAAATCACTGTGGTTCACTAAAAGAGCAGAGATGCATTGATTTATACCACAAAAGGAACCTGTCCCTCACTTAGAAACAACGCAAAGTACTGGCATATATTTCACTGTTCTAGAGGGCTCTGTGTGTGTGTGTACCTTTTTACTGTTACTTCTGACTATTTATGAAATGGGTCTTTGTCTGTGTGGCAGACACTTATCTTTGGCACTAGTCTCTTCAGAAAATAAATCTGTTCTCAAATGAGTGATTTTATTATGACATTGAACCCATGATTCCTCATTTCATCAAATGATTCCACAGCTATATTGTACTTTATAATGTTTGACATCTTTTATAGAAAAAGCAAGACATGTCTTCGTCACATGGAGAATTTTCACAGATTACTTGTTTATGGAAGAGTGAATGATGATTCAACAGATTGTAATCTTCTTTGAGTCAGCTGTGAACAAATGCCCTTGAAGAGTGCAATGAGACACCAGATGGTGGGAAGTGTTTGCCTTTCATAAGGGAAACCAAGGTTCATCTGCACTTGGATGAAGGTGAGCTGTACAGTAAGTAATACAGTCATTTCCTATCATGGGGATGTACATTTCTTACTGCCTACCCCTCCTCCCCCCCCACACACATGTACACATAAATTCCATCCCTGAGTCACAGTTTTGTCAATTTACTCTTAAAAATCCCAGTACAGCCACTGTAAGGGTCAGAAGTATTAATCCTGATTTCCTGAAGAATTCCAGCTGGGATAATCAAGAATTTCATTGCCTTTTCATCTGGATGAGATTTATTTTCATATCTAAAAGCATGATGGGAGGTGCTGCTAAGCAAATGGGAGGGAGCTTCTCTAAGACATAGGTAGATCCCAGGGTAGAACTTCATGAGCCGTTTGACAACCTAAGCAATCTTAACCCTTGCTACTTCCCACTTATTCATATCCTTCCCGCTATTCGTGCTACCTACTCAGTTGTACAGGTAGATGCTCAGGACTGGGAGTCACATCTGGTTTAAAAATAAGACAGTATTTTCCTACTAAGATTACTTTTCATCTGTTCTGTATACTAACACAAGTTCACTATGTGATTCAAACATTTTTATAGCTCTGCACATGAAGGCATAATATGGAAATAGGGCAGAGAAGTGAATTCCAAAGCTGTTTAAAAAATTAGTACTTCAAAAAAAAGGTGCTTGGTTTACTACATCTGTAGGGTTGGTGCACAGACTTTCAAGCATCATTTTTCTATTAAGATTCAGGCTTTCAGTCACTTCTGAAAATATGTTTAAAAGAGTAGTTTTGTTACAGCTATAACACACCTATGAGACATGATCTTCCCTCTGAAACTGGAAAGATGTCTTAAATAACTAAAAAGCGTGTTAGAATTTTCTAGCAACATTAAATGTTCTAATAAAAGATATTCTCTGTGACCTTGCTTCAGATAGCATGAAATGTTGATAGTGGCACAGATTCCAGGACTGCTGGTAGTAGTAAAGATCTACATCTATGTTAATGATTACAGAATTGGTACTGTTGTTCACAAAACATGTCTTTCTGAAAATATAAATATGGGAAATTTTATACATCTTTCTTGTTATTCAGAGCAGGCATAGACAAATTTCAAGTAGACAAAGATCTTTTCCATGTAAATATCTCAGGTAACAAGGAATAATTTAAGGAAAAAGTAAAATCCACAAACTAACCTGCATTATGGTTTTGATTTTAATTGTTTTCAAAAGGACAGCTCCAATGGCTACTTAATATTTCTCATATAGTCAAGTCATTTTTCTCTTCTTGCAGTCTGTGACCTCCTGTTTTAAAGTATTTTATTTGCAGACCACCCCAGTTCCTTTCCCAGCTGATTAACTTACAGGAAAATATTGTCATAATAAGTTTACATGTACATGCAGCAGCGGAAAACCTACACCTATTTTTTTTTTCATGCAAGCTTTAACCTGTATTCTTACAATCCAAGTCTGCATTCTTACAGTCCATGCCTAACATAGGTTCCTTAAGTTAAAATCAAGCCATAAGTTTTTCTCACTTGGCCTTTGATAATTAGAATGCCAATGCCAAATAAAGATTGACACCTTCAATTACTTGCTGTGAATCCTACTTTACAATACAACTAGAGAGAAATTGAATTTCTACATTTTTTTATTACACAACATTGTCATACACTCTACTGCAACTCCTTTGTGCTACAAAAAACAGTATTAAAACTGAAACTCAATAATCGTGGACTTGGCATAGAAACTCCACAAGGAATACTTTCTTTTGCCTCTCAGTCAGCGCAAGTGATTGCATGGCAAACGACAAAGCTGCTTTTAATGGCTAATGGGACATGGCTTCATTATAGGTATTGTAAAATTAACATATCTTCAACTGCCCCCTTCTTCTTGGCAGAGATACAGAATATGGAAATGTGCTAAGTAGGGCTTCTCAAATCCTTTGCAGCATGGTGAACTCATTCCCAGAAAAGTTATCTCTAGGAGGCCCTACAAAGGCAAAGCAAATCCATGATGAAGACATAGTGTGGCTTATGTGGTGGATATGCTCTGGCTACCATTTTGTTAACTGAAACCCTACTCCCATTTTTCAAAGCTGTGTATTGACATTACAGACATTTCCGAATAAATCCAGATTTGAAAAGGATCAAGACTTGCTTTGTTTTGTGTCTGGCCTATCTTCCTATTCTCATTTCATTAGGGCTGCCCTCACAGTTAAAGTTTTACTTTTGGCCACAGCATGTGGATCACCATTGCCTGCAGAAAAATCAGGAGTCTCGTTTCTGTGAATTCGGTCTCATCAGGCTGGCTCTGCAGCTGGTGAGCTGCTATGCTGTGAAGGACATATTTCATATATTACCTGGAGCAAGCAGGTGTGGCATTGTTTGCTGACCCTGCTACATGTTTGTTCTCAAGGACCAAGTACTGCAAAAAGACATAGGTTTTGAAGTTCTGTTAGAAAGACAAAAAGAACAACAATTAACTTTTACCACACTATAAACTCTTCATTCTGCAAGATGTCCAATCTTTATTCAGCTGTTTCACACAAGGTACATTCGTGAATGTGGCAGCTCTTGTCAGGATGTGGCAACTCAGTGTCACTTACATTAATTTCATCTATAAGGTCCTTTCCGTAGACTTTAAGCCCTATCCCATTCTCTTTTTTTCTGTGTTGGTTTGGTTTTTTTCCTGGTAGGATCATCTCTGGTTATATTGCTTTATTTGATATGAACAGTTATATTTGGAAAGAGGTAACATGTTTTGGAAAATAATCTTGCTGATGTGACCTTATTTGGCAGATAAGAAGTCTCTCCCCTTTCTTGTTCCCCCTAGACTGGTTACAGACAAAGTGCTAGAATAATACATGTCTGGATAGGACTTAATGCTTTTGCAAAAATCTTTTTTGGACAGTGATTCTTACAGCAGAATAAAACCTCACGCGGGCACCAGCAGTAGAATAAGTGACCAGCCCATGCTACCACCAATATATATTGTGTTGAAGTGATAATGACTCAACTTGTGATAAGAACAAGTTCATACACTGACAGTCCTGAATGAGGCCAATGTTTCAAATGACACACATTAGAGCAAGGTCATGAGACAAGCCACCTCTACCAAAGAAATAATCACTTAAGACATCTTTGGCCTCAGGTCTTCTAACTCCTGGACTTTAATAGTTTTTCTGGTTCATGCTGAAGTGGACTTTTCAGCAACCGAACTGTTTTATACAGGAGTCTTATAAAGAGCATCTATATTCACCACACTTTGTTTCCTAGGTTGCCACTTTGGATGATAAACCTTGTTGGCGTAGGTGAACAGAAATGGAGCTATTACAGTGGCATCCCTTAAACTATGTCATGAGATCAGAAGCATGCCCTTTTCAGGATGTCAGGAAGTTATCAACTCCTTCCAGTTGCAAGGGAAACATAATAACTGGTGTTTTTTTTTTTCTCCTACCTACACAAGGTTATCTTAGGTTAGTTCAGGCTCTTGGTATATTCACTAGCTGACAAAGTTGAAATTGCAGTTCTGAAGAAATTTTTTTAATTTTGACCAGATCACTGCAGTAAGTGCTTACAGTCCTGTGTTATTTCCAACATTCCTGAGAAGGACAAAGTATGATTCATACTTTACTGTTTATAGATCCCAAATCAATTATGTAACTGAATAAATGTCTTTCTTTCTTTTCCCTCTAACCCACAAGTTTTGAAGATTTTTCTAAATCTGCATCATGATTTGCAGGGTTAGGCTTTTCTTTTCTGCTTTGCTTTTTGAATGACTGTTGCTATTTCACTGCTACCAAGTTCTACATTAGTCAGACTTTACCATCTGTATCATACAAAGACACACATTCCAAGTGAAAAATTGTTAAGCAAATTGCAGTGTACAGGAGTCAGGCCTTTGTCTTGATGATATACAGTCACATTCCTAGCAGCATATCCCTAACAAAGTTTTGTAATTAAATCATGAAAGTCACTTCCTCATTAAAGATCATTGGCCTAATTACAACGACAAGTACTATTTGCATTTTGGTAATGCCTGATTTTTGCTACTGTCATTTCACGACTAGTATAGAGCCACTCCACTGTAATGACCACAACTTTCTATATTATTGCCATATCTTTTTCATATCTTTTCACATGGAAGACCTAGCTGTACCGAGTATCTTTTTCCAACCTGAAAGGAGGGCTTTCACTTGGATAAATCATCTCAGTCCTTACGAGATTTCTTTTTAGACAGAGATATTAATGAATTATTATATTAAAAATTGATTAGTTAAGTTAACTTAGTTTAAAATCAGTGGTTCCATGACCTTTATTCATTCATGAGGTGAAGATTTTTTAAAGAAAAACCACAAAATCTTAACAGTGCCTACCGTTAAGTAGGTGCTACTGTAAATAGCCTAGATTTTAAGAAGGTAAGGAGAGACAGAAGGTAGGCCTCCTGCAAAAGTAACAATAGCAGCTGATAACCAGGTGAGTTCTTCTATATACTGCTTGGTTTACTTTAAAAACATAGTTATTTATGCATTTTCACTTATGAGAGACAGAGGAAAATGTCTTGGTATAATGAAATAAGTAGGTTGTTTCTGATGGAAGTACCATGGGAAAAATTCAAGATTCAAAGGTCCGTTCCTTAATTCATATATGCACATGTCTAACATTAAGCATATCAGTTCTTCCATGACTCCTATCTGCACTCATGGCCTTCAAGCTGGTTGTCTCCTTTTGTTCAAGGATCCAGGCACAATGCGCAATTTCTGTGCTATGGAGAGATTACAGCTATGGCACTGGTCTGCAGAGTTACCCTACTGTTTTGCATTTATGTTAGCTTCAAACTGTATTGGCAGAGCCTCAGAGACAGATGAATAACTAAAAGTTGGAGACACACAAGATTTCCAGTTCACAGGTTTTCTTTTAGTTTTAGATAAACAATGCTATCCATATTCAACAAGAACAAGAGGCTCTGAGATGTAAAACATTGATTTTCCATCCAAGTATCCAGCATGATCAAAGTTTAAGAGGAGGGATTTATTCTCTTTTTCTACATACAATCCATTAGCTGAAAGAATTATCCATACTTGTATCATTTAATGAAAATGAACGACTATTAAAAAAGCTCTAAGAAACTATTAATACATAAGAGTTTAACAAAATACTGCTTCCTGCCTCCCCTCTTTCCTTTCTTTTATTGTTTTTAATTAATGTGTTTTAAGGTTACTGAGGAGCTATGATCAATATCACCTGGAGAGTGGTAGGGAGAGAAAATGAAAGCAACCTTCAGAATGACATTTCTCAACTTTTCCCTCAAAAAGTACATATTATTCCCCACTTGATATGTGCATGTACTGGGTTTTGCAAGATCACAGCAACACAGAATCATACAATCATAGAATAGTTAGGGTTGGAAAGGGCCTTAAGACTATCTAGTTCCAACTCCTCTGCCACGGGCAGAGAAACCTCACACTAAAACATGTCACTCAAGACTCCATCCAACCTGGCCTTGAACACCACCAGGGATGGAGCATTCACAGCTTCCTTGGGTCAATGATCCTTCCACAGGTTCACCTACAGAAACCTTGTTACGACTTTTACTTCCTCTAGATAGCCAAGTTTGACCATCTTCTCAACGCTTCAGCAGGGCCATGGCTGACTCCATCAGGGCCGATCCGAGGACCTCACTAAACCATCCAATTGGTAGTGGCAACGGGCATTGTGTACAAAGGGCAGGGACTTAATCAATGCGAACTTAAGACCCTCACTTACTGGGAATTCCTCGTTCACAGGGAAGAATTATAATCCCTGATCCCCATCACAAATGGGGTTCAACAGGTTACCCGTGCCTGCCGGAGGAGGGTAGGCACAAGCTGAGCCAATCAGCATAGCCCAGACATCTAAGGGCATCACAGACTTAGTATCGCTCAATCTCGGGTAGCTGAACGCCACTTGTCCCTCTAATATATTATGAAAAAAAAACCCCTAAATTAGGGAGGGAACTTTATTCTCTTTCTTTCCTTTCTGTATAGCTTCACTAAGCTAGTCAGCTGGATAGAAGCAAGCAGAATTGGCTACATACCTGAGAATACTAAACAACTAAAATTTATTTGAAAATTGTTATTGCTAATTTTATTTTTATTTCTGTTGATTTTTTCTTTTTCAATATCAACTCCATTTATATGGAATGTTTAGAAGAACTGATTTTTTTTCCAATACTGTCATCCAGATGAACTACCTACAAGTAGTGCATTAGAGTGTATTTAAACAGAACAAAATGAATAATGAATGGATACTTTAGATGTTTTGAAATTACTAGGAAGAGTGAACGTAGCTTCTTTTCTTTTTATCACTGACTTTGTCTTGTCTATGCAGTTCTGTGGTGAACACCTTTATAAATGTCATGCTGCAACAGTATTGTTCCAGATACCTAATATTTATCCTGAGCTATTTCTGCCTCAGGTTTTCCTTGAGGTAAAGGAAGTTTGGCATTTTAGGCAAACTGGAGCAAGCTGGAGGGATCTGGAGGGAGGAAAGGTGTCCTGGGTTCAGCTATAGCAGTCATTTTTCTCCTTCTTAGTAGCTGGTGCAGTGCTGTGTTTTTGACTTTCAGCCTGGGAACAACGTTGATAACACCAATGTTTTTAGTTGTTGCTAAGTAATGTTTATTCCAACCTAGGACTTTCTCAGTCTCATGCTCTGCCAGGGAGGAGGGGAAGCCAGAAGGAAGCAGAGACAGGACACCTGACCCAAACTAGCCAAAGGAGTGTTCTGTACCACAGCACATCATGCCCAGTATATAAACGGGGAGGAGTTACCCGGAAGGCCCAGATCGCTGCTCGGGTCAGGCTGGGTATTGGTCGGTGGGTGGTGAGCAATTGTATCCTCTCCCCTTCTTATTTTCCTTATCATTATTATCACTGGTGGTAGCAGTAGTGGTTTTGTATTATACCTTAGTTACTGGACTGTTCTTATCTCAACCTGTGGGAGTTACATTCTTTCAATTCTCCTTCCCATCCCTCCGGGAACAGGGGGAGGAAGAAGAGAGGGAGTGAGCAAGCAGCTGCGTGGTTCTGAGTTACTAGCTGGGTTTAAATCACAAAGCTATCAGGAGAACTGGCTACCATGGATTTGGAGAAGGCTGAGGTTCTTAATGACTTCTTTGCCTCAGTCTTCACCAGCAAATGCTCTGACCACACCATGAAAGTCTTGGAAAGCAGATGCAGGGACTGTGAGAATGAAGACAGTAGGCCCACTGTAGGAGAGGATCAGGTTCGAGACCATCTTAAGAACCTGAACGTGCACAAGTCCATGGGACCTGATGAAATCCACCTGCGGGTCCTGAAGGAGCTGGCGAATGAAGTTGCTAAGTCACTGTCCCTCATATTTGAAAAATCCTGGCAGTCAGGTGAAGTTCCCGATGACTGGAAGAAGGGTAATATAACCCCCATTTTCAGGAAGGGGAAGGTGGAAGACCCGGAGAACTACAGACCAGTCAGTCTCACCTCTGTGCCTGGCAAAATCTTGGAGCAGATTCTCCTGGAAAACATGCTAAGGCACATGAAAAACAACGAGGTGGCTGGTGACAGCCAACATGGCTTCACTAAGGGGAAATCCTGCCTGACCAGTTTGGTGGTCTTCTATGATGGAGCCACGGAACTGATGGAGAGCCGCAGGGCAGTTGACGTCATCTACCTGGACTTGTGCAAAGTGTTTGACGCTGTCCCGCACAACATCCTTGTCTCTAAATTGGAGAGACATCAATTTGATGGATGGACCACTCAGTGGATAAAGAACTGGCTTGGTGGCCATATGTAAAGAGTTGCGGTAAACGGCTCGATGTCCAGTTGGAAACCTGTAACGAACGGTGTCCCTCAGGGATTGGTGTCAGGACTGGTCCTGTTCAACATCTTTGTCGGCGTCATGGACAGTGGGATTGAGTGTGCCCTCAGCAAGTTTGCCGATGACACCAAGCTGTGTGGTTCGGTTAATACGCTGGAGGGAAGGGATGCCATCCAGAGGGACCTTGACACGCTTGTGAGGTGGGCCGATGCCAACCTTATGAATTTTAACCAAGCCAAGTGTAAGGTCCTACCCCTGGGTCGGGGCAAACCCAGGCACTGCTACAGGTTGGGCAGAGAAGAGATTCAGAACCCTTTCCAACCCTTACTTTTCTATGATTCTATGATTCTATATAATGACATTATAAATGTCATGCTCCAACAGTATCGTTCTAGATGTCTAGTATTTATCCTGAGCTATTTTCTGCCTCAGGTTTTCCTTGAGGTAAAGGAAGTTTGGCATTTTAGGCAAACTGGAGCAAATTGGAGGGAACTGGACGGAGGAAAGGAGACTGGGAGAGAAGGGAGGGAGGGGAGAGAGACAACAGCAGTATGTTCATATTAAAAACAAAGTCCAAATATATCAACCTCCAAGCCCTCACTAACTCCAACACAGATTCTTTCTTCCAAGATATTTCTTCCTGAGGGCCTGTCTCATTGAGTAAGTTGGTAGAGAAGAGTTTCAAAAGAAAACAGCCCTCAAAACACTGAATCTTTCATATTTCAGGACCCAAGCATGCTGGCTTGGGTGTAAAAATAGGCAAACCAACCAAGATGGTCTTTATACTCACTACACAGAAAGGCCCAACATTAACATCTGAAAAAAGCCTCCTAGTTTCCAGACTGTTTTGTGTTGTTGTTGGGTTTTTTTTGTTTGTTTCTTTGTTGTTTTGTTGTTGTTTTTTTCTTAATGCATTCCATTAAATGTGTATTCCATTCTTCCCCCACTTCTTGGCTCATTCTTCATTTCTTGGATTTTTTTTTTTCAGGACTCTTGAAGAGATTGTGTGGGCTCTCTCCAAGGAGTCTGTCCTTAAGATGTGCAAACACAGCCAGTATTGTCATACTGCCACTTTTCATGACATTATTGTGCCTCTCAAAACATATGGTGTTTTTCTTAAAGCTTCAGCTACCGGAGTAATGACTGTTAGCTGTTTATTTAGATTATTTAATCTCAGCCATGGAGATTTTAATATCAGGCCTTTTCAGAGGCCTTAATGTATGTAAGGCAGAAACCCACCAAATCCTGGTTTTGCAAGTGAAGAACCAAAGCCATGGAAAGATTAAGAAGTGTAAGGTTACACAGGACATCTGCTGCATGTACCCAGGCTTTTCCAAGCCCTTTAGGCTAGTGTCCAAATCACTGATTCATATTTTATTCAGGTTTCATATAAGATTAATAACAAAACATATAACTGGGATATTTTGACCATATAAAAATCAAAACTTTACATCTAATATCTTAAGGCTCTGAAGAGGAGTGAGAATAGAGATTATTTCTGCTTTATAGCATTTAAACAAATCTTATTCCATTTAGGACTTGAACTTAGTAATTTTGTTATTTGCTCCAGCATGAGAAAAAGAGGAGTTTTAAAAGGGCACATTTCACAGTATTCCTTCTGGCATCCCCTTACGATAGACAACTTCTTGTACTTCATGACCAGAGTATGATATGATGCAACTAGCCATGGCTACATATCTTATTAAAAGCATAATAATCTGCTTGTAGCATGTTCAGTGTTCAACAGGCCAGAAGAAAGATCTGACAGATGTAAAAGTGACTTACAGGGACATAATAACACCATTTCTGTTCTGATTCAGGAGAAGCTGACCTTCCAAAAGCCTTCCTGCACGAGGACACTGACCTACCAATGCAGTCAGTCACCCTTTATATGTAAAACTCCTTGATCTCAGCAAACAACCTCCTGAGGAAAGAAAGAAATATTCTCTTTAAGAAAGGCAATAAAGTAGTTAACTTAGCAACCATCTTTTGACCCTCTTTATCGAGAAGAAAGAAGGTGTCATGCGCAGACTAGATCTGTAGTACCCCTTCCCACATAAAGGACATAAATATCAGGAACTCCTCTTTCCCATTTTTCCTTACCTTGAGTTATAGAGGAGGAAAGAGAGCTACTCACGAGTTCACACAGATTTCAGAGGCATAATCGAAACAGTGATACAGGATCCAGTGATTCAAAATGTAATAAACTTAACATAGGCTCTCCATTTGCTTCCTTTTCCCATTATCTTTGCAGACCCGATCCAAAGCCAGCAGAAATATTACTTTGACCATTCCAATCCAAGGTCAAACAGGATATGGAAGCATCCAAATTCCATGTGGAAGCCTGGCTGTTTGCTGATACAGAAGTTCCACTTTCCTTCCCCAAGATTTACAACTGTTTATTATTTGTTCTTTTCTGCACTTTTACTGAAGTGCATTACCTTTGGCAACCTTGTCCCTAACTCACTAGACTGCACAATGAGAAGGCACATTTCTTAAAGCAGATAAAATATATTTTACTTGATTTTTTTCTTCCCTTTTTTCAGAGCTCTGTTATGCTGCTGTCCATCCAGAGGTTAATAGGTATTAGAAATGTATTCTACCTCTTCATTCTCCATTCAAAAGTCCCTTAACAGTCTGTTTTAGCTGTCCTGGTCAGCAACATAACCTAAGAAGTCATTTTTAAGCTTCTCTTCCATTTAACCCATTCTGACAAACAGCAGCTGCTGAGCAATTTAGATCTCCTACTGCATACTCTCATCATCTAATCCTTGTAACACTGACATTGCTGGGAAATCCTAAAGGGGGGGTTTCCTTTTCACAGAGATGAAATTGCAGTGCTTTATATATTTGTTTCTCACCCTTTTCTCCCTTTGTTCAAATAAAGGATACTGGCTACCTATGACTGATATACTAATATACAGCTAATATACTAATGAAAGCAGAATACTAATTACGTTGGGGATGGAAAAAAAGAAGGAATCTGATGCCAAAAGTCTTTGATCTTGGACAGCCCTTACTTGCTGATGTAACATGGATGCATATTAAGCTGTAAATTTCATTTCCAATTCTGCTCAAAATGAGTTAGTAAAAGGGAAGGGCAGGGCATTCAGATAATTTGCATTGGTAAAAAACAAACACTATGGAAACCTGCAAGCTTCTAGTCAGGAAGCTAACTATGAAGCTTCTGACAAGATAATTTCCTTCCTGATTATGCTTGAGAGATGATATATGTTAGAGAAAGATTCTAGAAATGCCGAATTGAAGTAGCACACTTGTTAACTGCTCTGACACCCTGCTCTCTGATCTTAGAAAATGTAAGCACACTGAGCATGGCAGCGGTGTGATCTGTGTCCTGAGTGCTTTGTATTGCTTGAAAAAATATGCAAAATAAATTTATATATAGTAATTGTGGAATAGAAATCAAAGTCTGGCTTTTGAAAGGGTGTTTAATTTTGACTGAAAATGAATTACTCATAAAAAGAAAAGAAATGAAGAACACAGACAATTATGTGAGTCCTTCTAAAGTCTGTTCCTTTTTTAATAGCAGAGTGAAAATACTGAAAAAATCTTATCACTGGTAGTAAAACCTTCCAACATAGCAATAACTTTACCTACTCTGATATTAGAGAAAACAAAATGCTGTGGTTCTTCCATGTTAAATGATGAAACTTCTGAACATAATGTGCAGTTCCAAGCTTCTGAATTATGTGTCAGTGTATCTCCACAGCAGATTCAAACTCCTCAGAAGTACCGTATTTCTTACAAATGTGTAGTATAGCTACCTTTGATAAACATAGGGTGTAATCATGGGAGGAGAGTATGCTTTTTTTTACACACATAAGTAAATAAGTACAAAGACTTACATAAACTAGACATTACAAAGTATCCCTCTTACAAAAGCTCATGTAATAAAGTACTGTATTAGTACAAAGCATTAATGTTTTGACTTTACAAGTTTATTTATAATGCTGCCTCTTGAATTCATACTTCGTCCTTCTTCCTATGTACAAAACTAAGGTTAACAGCAGACCTCAAGGCTTCAACTAGTTTCCTGTGATGGGAGAAAGGCTCATGTATGCTCTAGTTTCGCCCCAGTTTAGGCTGGAGAGCAAGCAGAGGCTGTCCAGGTCCTGGAATGTGGAGGGACTTCCAAGCTTAACGGATTAATACTTCCAGGAGCAGAAATCTTCTGTGATGTATGCATAATTACTTTTTACCTCATAAAAAATAGTTTTACCAGACTTTGTTCATCCTCTTCAAACTGTTAATCCTCACTGCAGTTCTCACACAGTTGTATTTCAACTGTAAAGAATATTGCAAAACATATTTTTATGTGAGAAAAATCAGCTTTTTAATGCAAAAGTCCCCATAACTCCTGTTAGCATCAGTTTTCTGTGTTAAAACTAGGAAGGGACTAGCTTCTAAAGGTATCTAATCTGTCCCTTTTAACCTCTCTTTGTCAAAACAGCTATTCTAAAGAATAAGAGAATTTACTGTTAAGACAGATTTTTCCTCCATTGTTTGACTTGATGTAAGTTTGCATAATGCTATTCATTATAATTTTCGTTTTGACTTTCTAACCTATATGGCCAGGTTCATCAGCTGTTATGTCACTGCAGGAGTAGATCAATCATTTAAGCCAATTATGTCTGTCATACTAATTGTTGACAAAGATTAATTACCTTAAATTGGAATAATATTGGCAAGTTCTGCCAGAAGTCACATCTCCTCTTTCCCTCCCAGATCCACCTTCAGTGCAGCTTGTGGTCTAAGATAATGAATGCTGTGTATATTTTTAGCCTAAACATTTGAAAATGGAGAAATATTTTTGTATTCTTCTTGCATAGACAAACAACTGCAATCCCCTACAACACGTCAAAACCCTTTGGCCAAGATAATGTTCTCTCCTCTGTTAAAAACTGTGGAACAATCACATAATATGTTATGGCTCAGAAAAAAAATTATTGTAATATACAATAACATGCCAGAAGGAATGATTTTTCTATTCCCTCTCTTGGCAAATTGGGAAAGCTCTGCTTGAAACAGCTTTATGTCTATATAACATCTATTCATCATTTCTTTTGTGATAAAGAAGAGCTCTCATAAATAATTCTGCTTGGATTTTGTGAGTAGAAAACGGTTTATTTCTAAGAAGCTAAATTTTTTGTTTAAAGTTGATGTGTTCCGTGTTTCCCTGGTGACTTAGCTGGAGAGACACTGAGAAAGCCTAGGACCAGGAGCCTGCGAAGGAGATCTATCATGAACTACAGCATCAGAAACAAACACTTACTGGTAAATACCTAGTTATCTGACTTCTTAAAGATCTGAATCCTCAAGCTGCTGGGTCATTTTTCTTGTTTTGTTTTGTTTTTTTTGTTGTTGGTTTGATTTTTTTAGTGGAACCTTCACACAGAAATGGGAAAAATTTCCCTGGAACTGTCCAGATTTTTGCAACATCCAGCTTGATGATGACATCTCACTGGTCCATGCCTTAAGCAGCTTTGTAGATGGGAGAAATGGTGTTGCACAGAGAAAGTTACCCAAAGAATTTTGTTACTGCCTGCATGTTGGTGTAGGTCTTTAGTAGACTAAGAGGGAGAAGATTGAGTGAAAGATCTTGAACCCTCTGCAGGGCTTTCAGAATTTTTAGAGATCTCAGTTTCAGTCTAAGGAATTCCTCTGACTACTTGAGCTGAGTTCCCAGGACACTTTAATCTGATCCTGACTCCCTATAAGGAGTACCCACAGCTCACACAGTTGAGGTCAGGGTGAATGACCTGTAGGTAAAGAGCTGAAAGTCTCTTGAAACTTTTCTTTCTCTGAGAAATCTCTATTTTGCCTTTTTTTTTTTTTTATTTATTCATTTATTTATTTTTTTTTATTTTCAGTGGTGAAGGTATTGAAAAGAAATTCTGATTTTTGAACAAATTCTGTACAACTTCTTTAAATAAAATTTATGGGTTTGTTTTACTAAAGAGAAAGAAACAAAAAACCAGCAGTAGATTTTAAAACTTGGTGTAACAGAGAAGTCTGAAACCAGCTAAAAGAAGGCCGCAATTCCAGTAAAACAGTGGATGATACAGTACTTGAATTCATTAGTAATTCATTGGAATTCATTGGAAACCATTAGAATAGTATCTTGATGAATTAGATGTACTGAGATGGACATTACCACAAAGTAGGGGAGGTTAATTTGCAGGCTATTCCTTTTACCCCGCTTTCATTTCAGATCATATGTTTTTTCACTATTTAAGAGGATTTACAGCCTATCAAGCCTGATGGATGTCTCCTTGTCTCCAGCAGAAAGACAGGTGGTATTTGTTTAAAACATGGCTTAGCTCCAAAATATGCCTATTGCAAGAGCTGCTGAACTCTGGCAGGAGAGAGTGTGAAACTTAATTAACTATGGAAGCCTCTTTGCAGCATTTACTCCTACAATTGAGTTCTGTGATAAGTTTGGTATTATTCATAAAGCTGAGCAAAAGTGGGAACTCTTTCACGTGGCAAATTTTTATATCTAGAAGTGATAAGAAGGCAAGCATTTTTCAAATTTCTCGTAAGGGTGACTAAAGTATGAAACATTCATATTGCAACATAATATACACATTCTTTTTCAATTTTTTTTACTCTAACTTTAATAAGTTGTAATGACCTTCTGGAAAAGAAAATGAGCTTAAAGTGGTAAGGAGTCAATGCCATAGTTCAGTAAAAAAAATGTCACATGTTCTAAACCTTTGTGCTTTTCATTGAAGTTCTTTCTTTTACTCTTTAGGTGGTGAATGATTGTGTGATAACATGACAAATGCAGTACATGCTGTATTTCACTACAATCTTATATTAACTTCTGCTTTAGCAGGAAGGCATTTTTAGACTGTTAGGATGGTGGTAAAGTCCAAAACATAACACCTTTTTAGGACTTGAAATAGATAAGTGTGTGTGACAAAATTCTGCTGGAGTAGTGGTAGGAAACTTTAAGTGTCTAAGAGTTAAATATCTAAGTCTTAGCTAGTCCCACAAATGAGTGGTATCCTCTTACAGGAAAAAAATGCAGACAATTTATATGATCTACCTGTTGAATGCTTCTAATCCAATTCAATTCATATTCTTCAATTAAATGGATCCTTACATTGTATCTATCTGTTTCATCTGATTATGAAAGAGGTCTAAAAATAGTTCTTTTTAAATTTTAAATTTTTAAAAGCTAACTTTTAAATTCCTAGTGAGAACAGATGTATCTATATATTCAAAATATTTCTCTTTGAGTAGCATAGGTTTTAGATTATCACATTTTTTAACTTTGATTTTTTTTCTGCAAACAGCAAAGTAAATTCTACTGAGACTTTTTACATTAGGTTACTGTTGAGACATCTATACTTTTCTTTTTTAATTTATTTAGAAAATACTTGAATAAGAGGTGTTTTTTCCTCCCTGCTATATAGCTATTAAAATTAACCCACTGAGAATAAAATAGGCTTAAATAAAGTAAAATTAAAAATTACATCCAAGTTTAATAACAAAATAAACAATTTAATTTCATATTAGAAGTTGAATATTAAAAGCAATTTCTGAACAAGTAGGAGAATGAGTTAAAATGTAATCAGGGCAATTATATCTGCATCAAGAAAGCCAGATTTTGACACTTAGCTAGTGTTGCATATTGCATCACAACTTTTTTTTTTTTTCTGAATTTATTGATTTAAATAATGTAGGGATTGGAAGACAAGCATATTGATAGTAAAGATATTTGTTGACGTCATCTACCTGGACTTGTGCAAAGCATTCGACACTGTCCCGCACAACGTCCTTGTCTCTAAATTGGAGAGACATCAGTTTAATAGATGGATCACTCAGTGGATAATGAACTGACTCGATGGCCGCATGCAAAGAGTTGTGGTAAACGGCTCAATGTCCAGTTGGAAACCTGTAAGGAGTGGTGTCCCTCAGGGATTGCTGTCGGGACTGGTCCTGTTCACATCTTTGTCCGTGACATGGACAGTGGGATTGAGTGTGCCCTCAGCAAGTTTGCCGATGACACCAAGCTGTGTGGTTCGGTTGATACGCTGGAGGGAAGGGATGCCATCCAGAGGGACCTTGACACGCTTGTGAGGTGGGCCGATGCCAACCTTATGAATTTTAACCAAGCCAAGTGTAAGGTCCTACACCTGGGTCGGGGCAATCCCAGGCACTGCTACAGGCTGGGCAGAGAAGAGATTCAGAGCAGCCCTGCAGAAAAGGACTTGGGGGTGTTGGTTGACGAGAAGCTTAACATGAGCCGGCAGTGTGCGCTTGCAGCCCAGAAAGCCAACCGTATCCTGGGCTGCATCAAAAGAAGCGTGACCAGCAGGTCAAAGGAGGTGATCCTGCCCCTCTACTCTGCTCTCGTGAGGCCTCACTTGGAGTACTGTGTACAGTTCTGGTGTCCTCAACATAAAAAGGACATGGAGCTGTTGGAGCGAGTCCAGAGGAGGGCCATGAGGATGATAAAAAGGCTGGAGCACCTCCCATATGAAGACAGGCTGAGAAAATTGGGGCTGTTGAGCCTGGAGAAGAGAGGGCTGCATGGAGACCTCATAGCAGCCTTTCAGTATCTGAAGGGGACCTATAAGGATGCTGGGGAGGGACTCTTCCTTAGGGACTGTAGTGGTAGGACAAGGGGTAATGGCTTCAAACTTAGACAGAGGAAGTTTAGATTAGATGTGAGGAAGAAATTCTTTACAGTGAGGGTGATGAGGGACTGAAATGGGTTGCCCAGGGAGGTTGTGGATGCTCCATCCCTGGCGGTGTTCAAGTCCGGGTTGGACAAAGCCTTGGGCCACATGGTTTAGTGCAAGGTGTCCCTGCCCATGGCAGGGGAGTTGGAACTAGATGATCTTAAGGTCCTTTCCAACCCTTACTATTCTATGATTCTATGATTGTATATATATTGAAATATAATGTATGTGGAATTATTTTTTAATCCTCTGCTTAGCTGCTTAACTAAAAGCTAATTCCATATATTTTTTGAAGAACAGGTTTTGCAGAAGTACATTTTTAATTTATATTTCTCTTGGTAAGCTTTTATTTTGACTTGGAAAGGAGTGAAGAATAAACCTCAGACAGAAAAGAGGATGAAAATAAGCTTCAGATATTCTTCACCAACTTGTCAATTGTTCATGAGCCACACTTTTCAATTTCTTATTGCACTTGCATTTATAGCACAGAAGCTGAGCCTTTCCAGAAGTGTGAGTTGCTAAAAGTAGCTCATTGAAAAGACAGCATAAAAACCTAGGAAATACACCTTGGCAATATAAATTAATTTTCACTTATACAAATTACCTTAAGTAACATAGTGAAAAAAAAAGGTTGACAGACAGACACATAAACAAATTGTCACCTGTGTTTCACAAAAAGTTAATTTACACTTGTTTTATCAATTATAATGTTTTGCAGTTCTACATTGCTTTCCATTTGAGGGCTTGAAAGCACTTTGCAACTAATAATGAAATACTGTAGGTAAGAAAATCATGTTGCTCTAGAAATGCCAAATCAGTAACATACAAGGATATTTTCTAGGAGTGTTTTCTGAATGCAGCAGTAGGCCAATAACCTCAAGCAAACAGTAAATTAAAAGTTTTATAGTTTTTGTTGTTTCTTGGGTTGGGTTTTTTTTATCTTCCCGGTTGACCTTAATTGTGATCTTCTGTTTTAAGGAATCATATAAAAATCTTCTCTTCAGATTTGGCAGGGGGAAAGGACAGGGCATGACTATGGTTGTTAGAAAAACTTTTTGTGACAGCAGACTTACTTTGAAAAAAAAACCAGTTCATGCAAGTGAAAACCTGACTGCACAACTGACCATAACAAGTCATAAAAAAAAAAAATCAGCAAGTTAAAAAATGCTAAATAATTTCTCTGACACCTGAGTCAATATGTCTTAGTTACCAGATTCTAAAAAGGATTTCAGCTCTCACACAGCAGAGAATATAACCACAGGGTTAGTTTTATGAAAGCAGCTGGAAAGGGCAGTCAGTCAGTAATCATAAGCAGAAGGCAGGGTTGGCACGGGCTTTGCTATTAGTGATGACCAAAGACTAGACCTTCATGTCTAAAGTTCCCACCAGGGAGAGAGAGGTCGTATAAGGGAAATGGGCATACATTCATATACTTGCATACATGTCTATATCTACATACATATACACAGACACACCCACACACATAGTGCTCAACCAAAGAAGCCAGATAGCAGATGCTGGAATATTTTCACTGGTTCCTGTGCTTCACAATGTCATAGCAAAATATTCTGTAGCAAACAGTGCATTTAATCAGTTGGGGCCATCCCACACATGCACAATTCATAACTTAGTTGTGTCAAATGGGTAAAGGTTGTATTGCCACAGGCTAGTAGAAAGCATGCTACTATAGAAAGTATTCATTTTTTTGTGAATTACCTTTGCAAATAGTATTAACTTCTATTCGTTATAATGAATTATGTTTGCTAATAGTAGTGATAAATAAACTTCCAGATAATGAAGTTTAATATTATTGACTATTGAAGTTACAGCTATGCATTTCATAAATCCAAAGAGATCACTGGATTTCTCAGACCAGCCTTCTGTAGAGTAGCACATGATGTTTTATATTTTCATACTGTGTCTCATTACTACCAACAAATCTGGTTTTCTACCTATAACTTCTGATGATAATTTATTGTGCAGTGGTACTTTAAGCAATTTTCTGGGATCAGCAGGAAAGCACATCACTTTTACTCCAATACAAAAGTTTTGTGTAATGTAAGCTCTCACTTGCATTTCATGTTCTGTGTTTTGGTTTGGTTTTATTTTATATTTCTACTATCAGTTCATATTTTGTAAGAAAACTATGTAGTAATCTTACAAAAATAATTGTTCGCTCAGGCTTGAGGAATATTATATTTTTTTCTATGTATGTGTGCATGTGTGTGTCTGTATATGGATGTATGAACATGTCAATTTTGTCTAGCTGCAAATCATAATTTACACATCTTGTGGATTGTTTAGTGACTCTAAATATCTTTCCTATTTAGTCTATTTATTACCCGCTAGTGGCTTTCTGATAAGTTTCCTTGATATTTTTCATTATAAATTATTTTGAGGAATCTTTTGAAAAGTTCTGACATCTCTAATGTTTGCCATTGGTATCTGAAATCGGATGTGGAAAAATCCCAGAGATTTGAGAAGTGTCTTTTCTTTTCCTTTTTCATACTACTCAGGTGTGGTGGTGATATAATCAGATGAAAGCCAAGATTTGTTTTTGTAGCTTGTTTCCTCAGGAAAGATGTAGCAAACAGACCAAGATAATAACTGAACATGAACAGCCTAATCTATGGGCTGGGCTGATGCCAATGCCTTGGCAACAGTGACAATGGCAAATGATCAACTAAAAATACATCAGTGGCTGAGGAAGCAACCTAAGAAGAGAGAAAGCTAAGAGGCTCTGATCAGCCTTTCAGTTCTAATTCACCACCTCAGACATGGCATGGAGGGAAATACTGGGACTAAATACAAAAAGGAAAATAGTGGGAAAAAGTGGTCTATTTCTAGTTACTCATTCAAGCCATAAGTCCAGTGGTGCGTCTTCTCCATCCCACTCTTCACCCCCAGCATACCCTCTACCTTACATGCTACCAATAACAAAGGGCAAATGATAATCAACGTAATCAGTTCTCTAAACTGAGAGGTAAAAAAGATGATCTTTACTTCTTTGATTTTGTTCAGGCAGGATCTATTAGTGCGACATGTCCCTGCCTATGGCAGGGGAGTTGGAACTAGATGATCTCAAGGTCCTTTCCAACCCTAACTATTCTATGATTCTATGATTCTATTACACAGCATAATTGAGGCTGGAAGGAACCTTTGAAGGTCCTCTGGTTCAACTCACTGCTCAGGGCAGGTCTAACTTCAAACTTAAATTGGGTTGCTCACAACCTCATGCCAAGTCAAGGTCTGAATAACTACAAAGTTGAAGACCCAATATATGTATACTTCTTTTTAACTGTTCCCCTTAATGAAAGTCCTTAATTCAACTCATTGAATGCTCTATAATAAAAGACTAATTGGAAAGGATAGTAATAGATAGCAAGGTCAAACACACCAAATAAGAAACTGATATATTTAAGGTTTTCTATAAAACTGAAATTTTATCACTCTGTGTATCAGGAAACAAGTTTCAGTTACCTGATCATATGCTCTCCTTACAGCTCCCATTTTCACTCTTCCTCCTAAGCTCATTCAATACATAAGATGGGTACACAGAGAGGCAAAAATCATTTTACATAAATACATTTTGCCTGGTGTTTGTATTTTACTCCCTATCTAGGAGAATGTAAAAGCTACTTTATTTTGTTATAATAGTTGTACTTAATAAGCAATAATCAAATATGTAAGCATTCATTCATTGCTCATTCTACAACTAGTATGCGAGACCTTTTTAATGAATTAAAAATGAACTTCCTTTTTCCCTCTTTATTTCTACCGCTCATGTTCTAGATATAGTGATATATATAAAAAAATGTGTATTGTGCATGTGCATAATAAAGACAAACATCAGAATTATCTTACAAAAATAAAGAAAAATAGTAAATATATATATTAAATACATTAGCAGAAGAAAATCTCAGATGCTTCACTGAACACAGAATCAAACCACTTTGGAATTAAGAACACTGCTTTACTAACACCATGAAGAAAAAATCCTGTCCTACTTGAAGGAATAGTCAGCAATTAGTCAAACATCAGGAGATGCTGAATACAACTAGGAACAGTTGTTTTCTTGTGTTTGCCTCTCCATTTTGACTCACATACATGCTGGAGCTATTTTAAGTAGGAGCTTTCATTCCAAGAATAATACCCCTGGTTTTGTCATCAATAAAACATTTTTAGAGCATCTTTTTTTCTACTAGCATCTTGCCACTGCTGGCCAATAAGGTCTGCTGTAATTTTTCTTCTCCTAGGCTATGGACCTCACAAGAGCTTGTTCTTTACTCTTGAGTGTCCTTTTTTCCAGCTGCCCTGTTTCTGAGTCCCTGCATTAGTTTTTCCCCAGAACTAAGGACTACCTTTATTATTACTGGCTATGTGAACCTATATGAACATTAAAATGTCAGCAACTGAATAGAATTATTTTCTTCTTCCTTGAAAATCAGAAATTAATTTCAAAGCACCTTCTATCCAGCTGGCAATTACAATATCAACAACCTCTAGCCATCTTTAAATTCTGTAATCTGTGATATGTTTGTAATGGTTACAGAATAAAAACAAAACAACAAAAACTACCAACCATGTGTTCAGAAAATAATTCTCAGAATTTTAGAACATAAGTAGTGTAAATAAGTGATAGATCAATTTGGGTGCAAACATGTCCATTAAATGCATTAAAAGCTGTAAAAACAGCTGTCAAAATCTAATAGAAATATTGTCATCCTTGGAAGTACCAGAAAAATACATAGCATATAACTTGTAATAGTGTTAATTAATCTATACTGTGATCCAAATCGTTATCTTCACAATAGTTTGAGTTGTTAGAAAGTTTCCTAAATGATGAGCAAATAATTGAAATTAAATCAGCTTAGTTCCTTTTCTGCTTTTAAATTATACATAATGGGGTAACTTGCTTTTTTAATTTCTTCCTGCTGACCACATGCTACTGTTGCTCATTAGATTTAGCACACATTTTTCTTCCTCAGTGGTGCCCTTAACTTCTGTTCAACAGGAGCACATGAATTATTTGTGAATCACTTTCTAGGCTGTGGAATGTTCATAGTGATGGTAATAGTCTCTAAAGGAAGACATGTCCATTTTCGCACAGGAGAAAGGCCTGGAGGAAATGCAGGGGCTTGCCTCATTGGCAGTATAGTCAGGAAAGCTCCAAATGGAGCAGGGTGTTGATTTACCAGATGGGTTACCTGGTACCTCTTCTACCCCTTCCCCCATGTGTTCAGGGGAAGGACTGCAGGCAGTTCTCCATGTCCCATGGTGGAAGAGACATACTGCTGGGATACTCCTTCATCCTCACTGCATTCAGATCCATCATATATGGGGAATTTTAAAACATTGCCGGTTTTTTTTTTGCTCAAGCATGATGTTTTCCTTTGGATCCTCAGATCATAAGAGCTGCATTTCCATATGTCAGTCAGGGATCAAAAAGTGCTTAGAGCTTTTCTGGCTGAGGAGAAAAAGAACGCTGTACCATACCTTTAGTGAATACTACTTTTAGAGTTATCTAGCTTCACAAGCAACAAAGTTCTTAGAATCATAGAATCATAGAACAGTTAGGATTGAAAAGGACCTTAAGATCATCTAGTTCCAACCCCTCTGCCATGACAGCATACCTGATAGCATGATTGCATACCTGATAGCTCTAGAGAATATAATTCACCCTATGTACCACATGCTGTTAAATATAAGCATCAAGTGAGTGTTCATTCTGATATGTCCGTATCCAACAGATAAGACATGTCTATGTTGCATAACCTTTACTACTCACCAGAGCCATTAGTTGGATGTGGTTCTGGAGTGCTGATTATGCAAAAGAATATCACCTACCCTGTTTTTGATACCTAGGTGATAATCCTTAGGTAATAGGTACTTAAGTGCTACGTAGTCTGACATGTGGCTGTATTGCCATGCTTGAAGTCTTGCTCTCTCATGGGCTGACCAATTAGGAAACTCAGATTCATTAGTAAAATGTTGACACCAAAATCAGATACTCCTACACAACAGATATGTCAGCTGTTTCAGTTCCTACTATCTTCATCAGCATTTCTGCTCACCACCCTTCCCACTAGTTGTCATTCCTGATGGCACAGTCAGCTTTTTACATGTTTGAATAGCATATTATAAACCCCTGAATGTCTGCTGTCAGAAAGAACAGGCTTCTTTTAAGGGAACGTTTTCAGTGCTTAACAGCTCAAATCTCCTCTGAGATTTTTATTTGTGAATATTGCATGTTTTGCTGCATG
This sequence comes from Strigops habroptila, assembly GCF_004027225.2. Classification (NCBI taxonomy): domain Eukaryota; kingdom Metazoa; phylum Chordata; class Aves; order Psittaciformes; family Psittacidae; genus Strigops; species Strigops habroptila. The sequence goes on along the minus strand of NC_044277.2, from coordinate 69,600,779 downwards.
ATTTTACATTTCAAGAATGAGTCAATTTTCTGATTTCTTTGTTACAAAAGATTGGAGGTGGTGATTGTAGAATACATCAAAATCATTTCATGCTACCACTATACATTAATGTCAAAACCATTTATATTTCTTAATCATGGAAAAATATTCATATTTAACAGTTACCTGTTACAGGCTAAGCAAATTCCTTAGTGAACTCATTAATACAAGCTCATCTCCAAGGCTATTTAAAATAAATGGCAATGATTTCATCCTAATTATCTTAAAGATTTTTCAAGAATAAAAAATAAACTTGCTTGGATTTGTTTAAATCTGAATTTCAGCTCTTCTTCAACACTGATGAAGCTGAAAGAGCCTTTCAACTTATTTTACAGATGTTCAGTGAAAATTCTAGCATAAGAAAAAAAAACAGTCAGGGGTATTTTGTCATAGGTATTAATTAGACTAGAAATTTATGAGCTAAAGATTTTTGCTTATAAAGTTATTGAGCCAGTGAAAGAATACCAACAAATTAATTTCAGATGTAGCCAAGCATGAAAAAGATGTATTTTCACCTTGAAAATTGCAGAAAGATGGACAGCATAAAAACATGCTGAATAGGGGCAAACAGTTCTATACTCTTTCCTCTTCATATAGCAGTCACCACTATTGATGCTGTTCAGTTCTGCACAGCAATCAGGAAAATGTTTTGAAGAACTCCTCTCAAGCAACTGATTTTTTTGTTTGCATAGACACAACCCATCTTTTCCTTTCATAGACATCTCAGGTTTTACCGTGAACTGCTAAACAACAAATCATCACAAACTCTTAATGAAATTCTTTCCTGTTTCTAAACTGATTGCAGTACCCATTCAATATTATTACGTTTCAAGCCAAAACAGCTTGAAACAAAAAGTTCTTGAGAAGGTGAGTCATTACAAGTTTAGTTAGTCTGCACTGAGCTTTTCACCACTGCAGCAATTGTGCAGTCAAACTTGTGAGGGTAAAGCTGGGCTGCCTATAAGTGCCTGAGTTGCTGTAGAGTTTGAGTTTTCCACTGGCATAAGCCAAATCAGGATGCACCTCCATTTTGGAAAAAACATAGTTTGATTCTCAGCAGCTGACTTCTGATAAAATAAACTTCGCATAAAAAATGATGATTTCTTGACTTTACCATTACCTGGCAGGACTGAGGTTATCTCTCCTAACCCAGTTAAAAGCCGGGATTATGATTGCTTGGATAGTAAGTAAGTGCCATGAAAATGCAGTTTAGTCTTGGCAGTTGTCAGAAAAGTAAACAAAATGCCAGGATTTATTAGAAAAAAAAAACAAACCAGAAAGAAAACCAGAGAGCAAACCAGAAATAATATTAATATGCTACTGGTATAAACCCATGGTTATCTTGTATCTTGAAATGTTGCATTCAGTACCTACAGTCCAATTTCAAAAAGGGTACAGAGAGCTGGAAATGTTCAGAAGAGGGCAGCCAGGACAATCAAAGATACATTGTGGCTTCCGTGTGAAGAATGAGCATGTTGGGATACCGTAGTTTGGAGCAATGGCACCTGAGAAGAGTTATGATACTGATTCATTTGTGTGGCATGGTGAAGCTGGAGAGAGATCAATAGTTCAAAACCTTGTATTATGGAATGAATGGGTTGGGGTTGCTCAAAGAATCATCTTCAAAGGTATTAGCAAGAGTAGTTTCATTATAAATTTTTAAAAGCTCCACTTAATAAAGTTCAATGACAAGGTTCATTTTATTACTTATTACATGAATGAACCATACAAAAGAAAATTGAGATAAAATGAAGCTAAAATTATTAATACAGAGGCCAAAGGCACAAAAGTGTAAAGGAGACCTCTTGAGTCCCCAGGTTCAGAGTAGACCCCCTTGCTTTCTAAACTCCTGATGGAGCTTAAGTACTGCTAGGTCCAGTCTTAGTCTCAGACTTGGTTAATGGTTTATATATATAAAGGGTTACCTGTACACCAATTCACCACAGGTGGGATTTTTTCACAGCTTTTACCTACAGCAGTTTGCAGTTTTAAGGTGGGTCTTAACATTTACAGAGAGAGTCAATGGGCATTACTACACGTGCTATATGGTGTCTAAATCAACTTACACACACACGTGCATGCACAATCAGACCCAAAAATATGTAAAAGTACCTATTAAAAATTCCCCTCAAATTCAGCCAGATATTCACATCAAATGTCTCAGCATTTCTCAAAGGGCAGGGGTTGAGCTTCAAGGAGTGGGGAGTCTTCAACTTCACCATCATCAGCTTTCAGTGACAGTCCTCTGATTATTGCAAATTTGAGACTTTTCAATCTCTGAAGCATCCACTCAGAGAGAGGTGTTGGTCACAGCCTGCCGCAGTCTGGGAAAGCTCAAGTGGCCTCACTTAGGACCACTATTTGTAGCATAGCTAGATAAATGGCTTTAGTCATCAGTAAATTTCCATCCTGGCCATAACCCGAGTCAGTAATTACTATAAATTATTCAAAACTCTAGTAACAATGGTACCAGGCTACGATCAAGGGAAGGAGTGTTCTAAAGCTGTTGGGGATGACTGATTTTCCCTGCTCTCACTTCCTACTTTAGCCAGGCAACAGAAGCCCCCAGTACTATCAGCGCCTCTCACCTTGGCCATGCAAGAGTTACTTGTACGGACAAGGGATGCTTCACTGCCCAGCTCATTACACGAAGGCCTGATGAGAATGCCTGAGATCATACAAAAGCCCAGGGGATGGAGATGAGAAATGCACCACCACAATCCACCCTGTGACTAAGACAATCCATCTTGTCCTCACAGACTGGTGGTGTGGTTGCTTCTTGCACAACATTAAAGTAGGAAAAACCATGTTCAAAATACCCAGAAGGAGGCTCTTCATGAAAAGGCTAGTTGAATTGAAGAGCTGCCAGCTGAAATATTAAGGTTTTAAGGTATTAGGTATTAAGGTTAAGATATTTAAGGTTTATATGGATTCAGGAGTAAATAGGAAGAGTTTATGAGAATAAAAAATATTTCTGCTTGCAAAATCCTTTAGCTGAAAGCAGTTAAAGCTAGGGAAGGTATTCGTTTGCCAATTGTTATACCTGATTCCAATCTTACACTTTTTCAAAATAAGATAATTAGTTAGATGACCTTAGGTCTAACCCAATATAGAACACTGTTTTAAAGCATGGAAAAAGAGTGAGTTTTGTCTCTGAACTAGCTGTAAGGGACTCACAAACTAGCATCTGTCTTATTCTTTCCTCTTTCCCTCTAAATAATGAAGCCCAAGCTAGAAATTTTTAAGAAAAATTTGTGTAATCTCAGCAAATAAAAATATTCGTTTTATTTTACAAAAGCAACATCTTCCTTGCCAAGAGACTGCTGAGGCACTCAAGTTTTGAATATGCATCACTTATACGTACATTCTCTTCAGCTCATGATTCTGATGTGTTGCTAGCTCTGAACAGATATCACCTAGTACTAATGGGTCATTACTATTAATGCTGAGTTTGAGCAGTCTGGACACATTTATGGAAAGAAACATAACCCCAAACCATTATTAGGAGGCAGTGTAACAATGTATCACACAAAGTCAAGGAATCCTTTATAATTCAAAACCTGATTGTTCTACTGTTTTGAAAATGTACATCTCTCCTGTCAGGTGAGAAGACAATGCACATCACAGATTTGCTAATTCTTTCTTCTGAGCAGAATAGGACCTCAAGCTGGCCAAACCCATGAGAGGGACCTCTCATTTTCTCTCTCAAAGCAAGCATATCGATAGTTTTCCAGTGTCTTAAAAACAGAACATAAATAAACTAGACAGAGGAAACTCATTAAATGGAAAAAAACCACTGATCTACTGGTTGAGAAAGATTAAGGGGAATGGTAGTATTCTTTCCATTTGAGTCTTTTCCTCCTGGCTCACTTTCTAGTTGAGCAGCTTTAAGCAGTTTCCAAGGCTGAATTTGCTGCACAAAGGCAGCCCTGAGGGGTTCTCCTTCCCTATGCCCCGAGGGCCAGCTGCAGGTGGCCAGCCTCTCTGGGTCTCTTTATTTTTACTCTAAGCTCCTTTTTGGCTCTGCCTTGACCTAAATGCTGCCACATCTGCCACACCTACAGCTCTCAGAGACAAACCAACCTCCACATTCCAGAAGTTTGGAATGGGAAACAGACAGGAGGCCATATGCAGGCAACCTTCCTTTCTGTTGCTTTGTCACAGCCTTTATAAAAAAAGAAATAAAACCAGTGTGCTTATGATGAAACATAAACATTGAGACAGATCTAATGTCACACTCAAAATGAGCCATAAATCAGAAGAGTCAGGAAGGAAAATTCGATATAGATTTTGGAACTGATAGTAGGAGGACATGTTTTTTTCAAGGGCTGTCAAACACCTTAAACTATTTTAATAGCAGCTATTGACATTTTATTCTGGTTTTTTCTGTACATGGTTAAAAAGTGTATATGGGTAAAATGAGACGAACTAGAACTATGGATCAGGCTAGCACAGCTACACCTGTGGCCAAAAAAAATAATGAAAAAAAAAAGAAGGAAGAACATGACTGTGTCGCGAACATACAAAATGAACTATTTGTAGTAACATGATTCCACGTAGCTACCTGCCCTAGGATTTTGTTCTTACTTTGCAGATCATTTACACTAATGAACATAATGACTTCTGTAGTGCTGTAATATTGTCATGTCAGTGAAATTACTATTTATGGTGTATTAAGAATAGGTCCCTTCCAGAAATAAGCAGAGAATAAGAATAGTGGGCATACACAGTCATCCACTTCTTTAGATGAAATGACTGAGCTGTTTTTGTTTATGAGACACACATACACACACACACACAAAAAAATTAATGTACATTTCAGTAGCAGAGACAGGGAATTCTAGTCAAGCTATTGTGCATTACCCACTTCTTATCACCTAAAACCCCATCTCAGTTTAGTATAATGAAAATTGTAACCATTTTACTCTTGTACTTGAGATTGTGTTCAAGAAAAAATGCAGCATCTAACATTATAGTCCCACTGTACAGCACTGTAAGAGGGAGTTAGCAGGAAGTTGTGTGACCATGACACCAAACCTATAATGATATGAGTTCCTCCGGTGGTGTAAATCAGTTTGATTCCTACTGCTGAAGTGGAGATAGAAAAATTTACATCCGTTGAGAATCTGACCTACATCTTTTTGTGTCCTTTTTATTTCTTTTCTTCCCACTGTTTTTATTTCTGCTCCCACATGTGTACTTTTTATCCTTATGACAACTGTGTGAACTGAATTGTGATGAGCAATGCACAGTTCGTGTCCAAGAAATCTTTCCTTTTGATTTGTGATCACATTTTTTCTGAACATTCATTCAAGATTTTTGACAGTAAGATCAGGTCAAAAGTTGAGGAATAAGTATTTTGACTTATATAGCTTAATGAATTGAGGTCAATTTTTTATTTGGAATAACCTGTAGAATAATAATTTTCTCTTTCAAGCTGGGTTTTCTCCTTTCTATTTCAAAAGCACTTGACTATTCTGTTTTAATCAATATAATATGCTTTTTCTGGTTGATATATGTGCTCAATAATGTTGTAATTCTTTCAACATTGAACTAATGTGCAACTCCTTCATTATGTTAGGCATACAGAGAACACACTAAATGCATTAGTAATCATAGCCAGGAAAAAGAAATCTCATATCAGCTTTTGGGCTACATGATGTAAAAAAGCATGGAAAAGTTGACAAGGAAAAAAAGATATTCTTGTTATAGATTAATTTTGATTGATACATCCTATGATATTTCTTCCCTAGAAGTTCTGTGTAAATCAGTTCCGAATGTACATTTCAGAGTCAGGATTTAGAAAAGAAAGAAAAGTTAATAATGGTTGGCAAACTATTGATTACAACTGTGGTGATGCGTCCTACTGATCTGGTGAATAAGGATCCATCTTCAGTATCATTTTTGGTCAGACATGATCTTATTCTCAGAAATTTAACACAGTTTAGGTAATCCAAAGCCCATAAACAATACTGTTTTAGACATTAGAGTATGTGCTCTTATAATTTTCACCAGGTAAAATATTTCTGCTTTAGGAGAGTATTGGGCAAGAGAAGACATTATTTCATTACAAGGTAAAGGATCCTTTCTGAGCTGAAGGAAGAAGAAAGAAAAAGTTTGACAGGATCATGAGGGTAGAAAAAAAGAAGGAGCTCTCTTCTGAGACTGGGAAAAGAAATCTGCTTGATTAACTTCCCTTAGTATTAGCCTGTAACTTAGAACACTGCTCAGATGTAACTGACGAAACAGCCTCTAGAAAACGTAGTTATTCAATTTTTATAAAAATAAAATGCTGCAGAACTCAGAGGTGTGATTCCCTATCTGTATAACTTTCCTCTGGCATTTATGACACCATGCAGCGTCAAGATGGTATTGCTATAAGCTTTTAGTTATGCTAGACAGTCCTTTGCTGTGATCTCCACAGGATGGAAGTAATAGCTTGAAATGGAAGATGGGCCATGAGTATGTGCTTGTAATGTCTCATTGGCTGTTTCACTGTAATATTTCATTGGTTATAATCATATTTTCTCCACAAATTAATATCTTGTATGACAAGTCAAGAAAGAAAACATTTTCAATCTGATTTCTTTTATCAGGGTAAAGAACTGCCCAACAGCAGCTCTGGAATATTAAAAGCCACCTTCCACAGGAGTGTCTGGGAGCTTCCAACATATATTGTAGCAGGTGTCTAGTTGAAATTTACTCTGATAGCAGATTCAAACATGGTCACCACCTAAATCCTTCAATTAAAAGCTAAAACTATTGAGGGAGAGCAAACTGTCTCTGTACAGTCAGAAAGGCAAGATTTATGATAACACCTGCCTTGGTAGTTCTGTTTTGTTTGTCTGTACCGTGCTAACATAAAAAGAACACAGTCATAGGTCACTGTGCTCTTGTATCATATTAGGACAAAATTCGAAAAAATATGTCAGCTGTAATTCTTGCAGGAGACTAAATTGTTCTTTACAGAAAAATAATTCATTATAGAGGTTTCCAAGTAAAGATACAGAGAAGAATACCCTATTTCTTCTGGTTACAATAACCGAGCTCCTGGTGACTTTGAGTGAATGTCACTGCGGCACGTGACCAGAGAGAAAAGAGGACAAAGTCAGTTGTCTTGATAACTTACCTTAGATTGAGGTTTGCCTTTAACAGTAACTGTATGAAGTACCTTGTCTAATAGATTCAAATTCCTTCTGCTGACAGCCCCTCCTTAAGTCTAGCTGACATAGTTTCTTATTTGTCCTACCTCATAGCAATAAAGATCTCATACTTTATATTTTATATCAGTGATAATAAAGTGACACCAGGTATTTTCTCTATGTCATATCAACCTTTCTAGTGTGTAATTAAAATTTCTACTACAAACCTACAATGTTCTGAATGGACTTTTTCTGTGAAATGGGAAAATTTGAGGATCTTTTGTTTTATGGAGTCTGTCCTGCTGTTCATCTTATCTTCTACAACTGCAGCAGTCATCTATTTGTGGATTGGTTGATCAGTCTGCAGGCCAGAATACAGATACCTGTCACTTCTGACTATTTTAATTAGGCGGTTGTGCTGTATGTAGTATTTCACAGCCTTTTTTATGGTTGGTACATGTGGGAATATGGTGGAGAGCCTTGACTTTCACAGTGAAAATAAAAAAGGTAAGAAACGATGCCTATAGGCAGCTAATACTTTGCAGATACATGTGTTTTGTTGCCTTTTCTCAGCAGTCAAGTGCTTCTCCCAAGGAACTTGGAAAAAGCTGAAGTTTTCTGAAAGTACATGAATTTCTGAAAGTCCATGAATCACACCAACTTGCAAAAAAGCTAATAGCTTGATGCAGTGTAGCCACCTCTCATGTCTGACATTTGCCTCTCTTCAAAATGGGCATTACAGTCAGACACTCTCGCTGCACCAGGGATTGGACAATGCACTCAGTGGCTCCTCAGCTGGCACTTACACAGTATAGTGAAGATGAGGATCCTCGTGGGATTAATAGAAACTCATAAACTCACTGGATAGCAGAACAAACAGTGGGGAAATTTGCTGTAGTGTCAGACCTCTGTGCAAGCGTGGATACCTCAGTACCAGCAACAGCAACATAAAAAAGCAGATCCTATTATCTCATTCTTCACACACCGAACAAAAGTCCGCTTAACATTAAATCTGGGCTTCCTTCCCAGGTCCTCAGTTCAAGCACACCTGAGAATGGGATTTTCTTCCCCCTGTAACATTTCAAATACATTGGGCCAGAATGCTGCTTAGCCCTGAATACAAATCAAGTCTGAATATGAAGAGAAATTGCAGTTTATGGCTCTACAAAAACAGTTTGCTCTCAAGGCAAATAATAAATTAAAAAAAAAAAAAGGTAAAAGTTACACAAATCTAAAGTATAACACTCCAAGAGACAGACAGGAGAACAAGATGGGGTTGGAGGTCCTTGGTGTAGAGAAATATGTCAAAATGTCTGTGCAATATTACCAGTGAGTTAAAAATGGAAAAGACAGAGCCTGCTACAAAACCATAACTCAACAAGACTTTGTTGGGGTTTTTTTTGGTGGTGTTTGTTTGGGTTTTTTGGGGGGTTTTGTGTTTGTTTGTTTTCAAATTAGGTGATAATAGATAGGGAGAAGTTTTTTGGTTTTTTGTGGGTTTTTTAAAATCTTATTTAATTGCATTTTATCTAAAGGAATTTTTGTCACTTCTGAATAGGAACAAAAATGCTAATGCTAATGTTTTTTGTGGAAATTCCCGTAAAATAAAACGCTAAAGAGAGAAAAAAGATTAGTGCTTTTTCGTTTACTAAACCCATTTCACTGTCAACAAACTGAAAACTTAGAGTTGGGCTATCACAAAACTTGTTTTATTGCAGCAAGTGAAACATGCTGTTACATAAAGGCATTTCAAAATGAAACCTAAGAATTATTTTCAATCTACAGATGTGCAAAATGTACAGTCATTACTAAAGTGCTTCGTGACATGCCTCTGTAACATTCTAACTTCAGCTTCAGGGTACTGTATTCATGTGTTTTGTTAAAACATGAAGGATCTTACACTTTGCTAAATGCACGGAGTGGTGCATGTTGTGAATGATAATCCAACATCAAGACCATGATCCAAGAGAGTAAGTTTTTACAGTTATTTGGTTACTAATGTAATTAGACTTGGCTGTTAACCACTGATGATCATGAACTGTGGAGCTACCACCACTTTTGACACCAGCAGAGACATGGACTAGAACAATGAACCCACGTAATAAAGTTGTGTCACAGTGGCTCAATTTCAAATCCCTGTAACGACATGCACAGTAAAAGCATTGGAGTGTGTTTACCATGCTCTTCCAGTTCTATGAAATGGTAACAAGTATTAATATTTTCAGTCTTAACCTTATATTATTTCTACATAAACATCAGAAAAAACCCACATTCAAATTATGTTTTCCTAATAAGACCTGTGTTATCTAGGAGTTTTCCTCCATTATGGTATATAATGAAGTAAGTTATATAAAGATGTAATATCAAGACAAGATCCTGTTCCGTCTTTTTAAGCACAACCTGCACGTAATTTTCTTATTTCTAAATTACATTTAACTGATAAAAATCATATGATATTGAACCTCTTTTCTTAACTGTTACAGGTAAATATTTTCAAGGGAATAGCTGGGTTGAAGAAATAAAATAGCCTTCAGAGTCCATAAAGGAAAATTATATACCTAACAGGCAGTTTTCTAGAAACTCATATTTAATTTACCTAGCACAAAAATGGATTGACCATAATGATACGAATTCTTAGATCTGTCTTCAGTGTTTATAAACTATGATTCAGCCAGTGATAAACTGCTGATGGCAGAATGCAACATAAGATTTTCACAACTACCTTTTTACCTTTTACCAAAGTTTATACTTTAGCAAGTAAAAATAGAAGCACCTATTTATCAGCTCTAGATGCATGAAAATGTGCAATGTTTCAAGTGTATCTTTAGGCTAAACTCAGCTCACATACAATACATTATAATAAATGTTATGTGACTGTTACTCTATGGCTTCCCATAGGGGTATGTTTATCTTTTTGAAAAAACTTGAGTGTTTCATTTGAAGTTCCTTGAGGAAAGTGATGCAGTAATCAAAGTGTGGTAACAGTGACTTTCCTCTCAGGGTTTGCCAAAGAAAGCAAAATAAGGTTTTGTAGTAGCTAAATTAGTGTTGGTTTTAGACTCTGGAAAAGTAATAATTGTCTAGTCTGTGTCAGGTGAGAAGCAGACTGAGTAACAGGTGCAATAAGGCAGAAAAATATCTTCTGGGTTACGTTGTGATAGTGACAGATTGGACTGAAACCTTCTTATGTAGATGGAAGGCTTCCGTAAAATTCAAATTACTTGAAATAAGTTAGTCTATACTTGCAGAAAAGAATATTCTTGAACCAGATCAGTGAGCGAACCATGTAGCAGAGTATATCATACTGGAATCTCTCGTCTTGTACTTCTGTTTGCTTGTGGCTGAAGCCTTTTTCCAGTCATAAAGCTTTCTGTATCGTTAGGGAAAAATCAACTGGACTACACTGGCAGGACGCCCAGAAAGGCAGGGTAATGGCCCTAATTATAAGTGGAGAGCCAGGTAGTGATATTTACAGCTTGAGGCCAATTAGAATTGATAAATAAAAAGATGGGTGTCTTCTTCTGGGAGAAGAAAATGAGTGGGCATTTTTTATCTTGTATTGTTTTGAAGTGCTAGGAGAAGAGATTGATAAGGTTGTAGGCAAAGTGGAGAGAATAGACTACTGTTCAGGTGTTGCTTCTAATTAGTTAGAATTGCATTTTGATTGCATGCACCATAATACTGGTGGGGTTTTTTTGTGCTTAATATATTGAACATAATTTGTAAGGAAATACTGTTTCAAAGTTGTTTCTCTTCATTGTATACTGGTTATGCCTGATGTCTCACTGTCTGCTCTGGAGTTTATGGCTCTGCAGCTGAATCTAGGTGCTCTGGAGGTCTCCTTCAAAATCTGGTGTACTGAACAAAACAGCAAGTGTTTCTTTTCGGAGAGCTTGGATATATAGTGCCATTTGGGCACCAAAACTCTCCTGATTTCATTAATATGCTTTTCTTTCTCACTGTTTACTTTTTCCAGGGTATCTGTACCAAAGAGAAGTGACTAGTAATACGTCAGAGAGTCAGTTGGTGCACCTTTTATAGGTATAAGATATTTGTAGGAATATGTAGTACAACAAACCTCCTCTGGATTAGTAGAATTAGACTTAAAACCCAAGTTTCTGTAAGCGCTTTTTTTTTTTTAAGGGGGGAGTTAGGGGAATGACAGACACTAGTATAGTGTATGTCATAATCAAACTGAACCAAGAATATTCTTTTTCAACATGGTCCTAAGTCAAATAATTCTAATATCTAAGTCACCCTAGAGTCTAAATATATAATAGTGAATTTTTGTTCATACTCCATCGAAGAATCTATCAAATTCCTTATCCTTATTTTCTGTGTTACATGTTTTTTAAAAAGTCAGCAAAATGGTCTAATTTTGGGAAAGACAGCTGAGAATACTGGGGAAAGATGATGTGGTAGGGTAGGCAGAAGCAGAGGGAGACTTGCAGAACAGATCTGTGAGGCTGCATTTTGAGCAGAAGATCTGAATGACTGTTGAGAGAAGCAGAGAACGGAGGTATGGCGAAGCCTCGGAGAAGATAGAAGACCTGTTTTTATGCAGAATTTGCTGCAAACCAGAAAGCCATTAAGCTGAATGAAAACAAGCCTGAAAAAGAAAATTTGTCTTGCAGGAGCACAATAGGAGACAGACATAGTAACACACACTGTAAGTCCTTTTTAATCTGTTGTTTTTCATAGTTACTTTGACTATATCTCTTTAGCAGTAGTCTGTCTAAATAGTAAGCTGTTTCACATCTCATTCTAATCAAATTTGGCTTTTTGAATGTAAAAGAGGTTTTTTTTAGTTTCATAATTAGAAAGATTTAATCCTTAAGGTCCATCTTAAAGCACTGTTCTACTTGGAGTTCCTTCATAAAAAGTAAGCATAAAGCATGATTTGACATGCCATGAAAAAAATAGAGCTTTACATTCAAAATGTCTTTACATTCAAAATGTGTGGATTTTGCCATGTTTTCATGATAGCATCAAATTATCTTCCTGTGACTTTAGTCAGTTAGGGGTTTCTCTTGCATGACTTTTTCAGTATCACTGCTGTTTAACCTGCAACTCCATCCACCAGTCTAAGCTGGGTTTTCTAGTCTTTGAAAACAAGACTACTGCCTTAGAATTTTCTTAGGCCCAACGCTTTCCCTTGTGTTTACACTTAAGGCACATGCCCAAGACATTTAGATGATCTCAGCACAGGCATCCTTCTTCTAAAAAACTTGTCTTACTCTGGTTTTGCTTTTCAGGATACCACCAGCATTATGGGTTTGACTGACTGCCTGCTCAAATGTCTGGCGAGCAACCTAGTTAACATGAAAAAGTCACCAGATTGTGCCAGAAATGCCCTGGACAGCAGACAGGATGCTTTGGATTGATTGTAATAGGAAATTGCCTTACTTGGTGTGATGCAATTGAGTCAAAGTTTGCTCATCTTTGCATAAAACTCTGAGGAAACAATGGTTGTTAGAGAAAAGTGCTTGGCCTTTGAGTGGAATATGCTATCTGGAATTCTAAACCTCAGTAATTCCATGCAGTGGATTTTGCAAAGCATACTCTGAACAAAGCTGTTAGCTAAAATGTGCCTCAGTAAGCACTATTGTCTATTTTTTTCTTTCTTGTCTATTCTTTTTATGTGAATTATGGTTTGTCTATGATCTACTTTTTCCCTGACCTTCACATATCGCTTGTCTTCTTAAAACATAAGCTGTTTTAGCCAGGCTCTGTGCATTTCTGTATGCATGGCCAGCAATGAATACAGTATAGATGCAAGGACTTTACAAATACCAGACGATACCTTTATCTTTCATTTCTGCTAACACTTTTTTCTTGCTGATGATAACAATGTCAAAACTCTAATGTAAATTGGGTGAATGATTTTTTTCCCTGTTTTTTTTTTTTTTCTTTTTTTCCCCTTAAGCTTAAGCATGATTATCTCATTTGGCAAGGTGGTATGTCTTTATTCCATATACCTGTATGCACAGGAGCAGGACGTCTTCAGACTATTACAGGAATCACTGTAACAAAAATTAAAAATATCACTGATCTCCATGGAAGATTACTTTTTCCTATCATAAGAGGTAATTCCAAAACAGTATGTATAGAGGTGGAGTCAATATTTTTGCAGACTTTTACTGAGAGTTCATTGACGAGCTGAGAAAGACTTTTGGTTTTGGTTGCTGGCAGACCAGATGTTCAGTGTTTCTTTTTTAGTTAATCTGATATCCATCTTCCACATGTTGTGTCAAAAGCACCCTTTAAAAGCAATGCTTCTGTCACTTCTTCTTGTTAATTTTGGCTTTCAAAAGGCTGGATAAATGTTACAGGATATAATGGATATGTCATTTATTAGTATTTAATATGAAAGACATGTATATACTATACAGTTTACAGTCAAATACCTTAGGAGAAAAGTAAAGTGTTGCTAACAAAAAAAAACACCAACTACTTTGTATCGAATTCATAACCTAGTACATCAGATATATTTCTGCAAAAATGATACCTTGTGTCACCTGCTGAATTGCATTTGTCAGGTGCTGAACTAAGTCAGGTATATCGTCCACAACATCACATACATCATTCTTAGTAGCAAATAAATCACTTACTGAGCTGAATATATCTCTGGTTAAGAAGACCTACAATAAGCTGATTGTGTTTCCATTCACATGTTTGGCTGGATATGGATTTGGCTGTATTTGTTAAAGATGTATATCCCTCATAAATGAAATACTTGATACTCATCTGACATAACATTTGCTGAAATATCCACACTAAGAACAGGACCTATTGTATAAGCAGCTGAATTGCATGCATCAATTTACTGCAGCAATCACATCTGATACATTCACTTTCTAGGAGACACCAATCATGTGAATGGGGTGAAATCACTGGCAGAAAAAGTTTCAGTCAGCAACAGCTCTACAGCAAGAACTGTTACTCATAACTGACAACGTGGCTTCAGATATACAACAGTTTGGCATGAGGTTCAGGTATGCACTGAAGGAAGATTCATCACTATGAGAAGACAGTAGAGAAAATGTTTTTCATGTGTGAAAAGATCTTGGTTGCTTTTGCTTAGACAAAAGACTCCTCCAGTTCTGATGAGTCTTGTCTCTACCTTAAATTCTGCTGCTTCCTGTATGATTGTGTCTCTTCCCATCAGTTCATGCAATGCTCAAGGTATGGGAATAGGTATAAATATAGCATTCAACCTCTGCAGTTATGAGCTGGGCCAGGGAATGTTTCCAACCTTGTTACTTTGGTTGGTCATCTGCATTTGAAGTAACTTGGAAAAGTGACATGCATTGGAAATGACTGTGTTTTATTTAAAAGAAAGCTGGCAGTACAGGAAGGGAAAAAAAAAAAAAAGAAAAGCCTGTTATCAAAAACAAGTGCTTCCCTAGCAATAAACTAACAGAGAGATTAATTATGTCTTTCCCCAAGGAGCTGGAATGGCATTTCCTATGCTGCAGAACTGCGAGTAAGCTCTGCCCAGAGTAGAAATATTGTTGAAAAACAAGTTTAGGTGGAGCATACAAGCAGGAAGGGATAGTAGCTTTCTAGATGAATACGATTAAGATGCCAGGAGGCTTATAAATAAAAACTCTATTAAGTGAAGAAAAAAAGCTAAGGCTTTTGGTATGCAATGATATGCACGGGCTAGCCTCTATCAGACATCAGTGACATACTGTGTTTCCACGGTGAATATCTATAGAAAACATTTAAGAAACAGTAGTGTTAATTAATGTTTTCTTAAAGAAAAAACAAATCTGCCCATTATCACTGCCTAACACAGGACATACAGCACACGAGTTGCATGTGATATGTACACTGAATAAAGATATTCTTCCTTCCCACCCTGGACATACAGCAGTTCAGTTATTACTGCAAATCTTGAAGATTGTTGTCCTCTTTTATTCATCTCTAAGAACAGCAGGCTGGAAGACCAATAACTCAGCTGTGCATGAACTATATCAAACCACCCATCCCTGCTTTTCTCCTGTTTATCTTCCACAGTTCTACAGCAGCCTAAGAAATTCTGATTATCATGTGGCAGCACTATGCACATGCCCGGAATCTCAGGCCTGCAAGTTCTGACTCCTGGGTATTTCATGGAGGTACTTCATTATATAATAGTTTAGGTCCTTTCAGAATGGTGGTACAACTCTGATGAAGGTGTTACTGATATGTTTTTTACAAGCATTATAGACCTTTATTTTCCCGCCTCTGTTTCATTTTATTTATTTCTAATGTATAAAAGACAAAGGAAAAAACCCTATATTGTGTTATGCCTCGTTCATTCACCCTAATGTCCCACTGGTTTACCATCTATCATTTTCTTCTATCTGCAGTCATTAAGCCCTGTTTCAGTCTGTATAACAATAAAACTGGATATGTAAAATTATTAGAGATTTCATGATGAGATGTCAAAATCCTATTGAAATAAAAGAATGTATCTTTCGAATTTACTTTCCACATGAAACCTTTTCATGTGGAAAATAAATTAATATTTTTCTGGGAAGCATTCAGTAAAAACTTTGCTTCATGCTCCTTGCAAAAAACCACAACTGGCATTGCTATTTCATCGTTATTTTTCTCAAACAAAGAGCTATTTATAAAAGGATAGAAAGAGTCCTGAAACTTCATCAGAGATATTTGAAGATTATCTTAATATTTTCGATAATTATCTGTAATTCAATTGCTGAAATTTTAACTGCATATCTCAAAAGAAAATGAAAAGTATTCTTATTCTAGTTTGTAACATTATTTTGCATGTTAAAAATTTTTTTAAGGAGTAGTTGGTTTTTGCCTTAAATTGCCTTCTGCTGAAATCATTGATGCTTTAAAATGTTGCTAGTGGAATTTTATATTTCTTTTTAACAGAGAACCTGCAAGCTGTAACTGCTGTTCCAAGTTCAGCAGGGTTTTTCTTCTTTTCTTGTAAAATCTCACATAATACACCTTGTCAATGTCAAATTCTGCTGAGTTTGTACATAACTTGTCACCAGTGGAGATTACATACACACAAACAGCTGTCATTTAGCTATCTGTAACGCATGTGATGCATGTGGCAGGCTACAAGCTCCTGCTACCCTTATTCTGCATTTTTTAACATTAACATGAATCAAAAAGAAGTGAAGCTTTTATTGTTATAAGGAATTGCCATCTCCAACTCTAGAAATAACATTACAACTTTCTGGTCAGTGGATAGGAATATCTTTTACAGGCATGCATTCAAGATCAAAAGCCATTTCTAATTTAAAGGACAGAAGACTGCACTTGATTGATAGTATATCTAATCCAGCACCAGATGATTGTCCCACCAGAACCATGTGTGGGAGCAACTAGTTACCATTTGAAATCAATGTCTTTTCTTATGGCTCTGGTATCTGCATATATTTTTCATACACAAAAGTTTTCCTCACAGCATTACTGTCCTACACTAAGTATCTCTGCAAATAGAGTTGGAAGTTCTATTTTGATGCAAATTTTTCCCCAAATCCTACAAATGAAGGTCTGGCTAAGCATCACGTAGAGATGGGAGAAGATTGAGAAGAGGATAAGCAAAATTTTAAAATCCATATTTATATTATATCTGCACCTTCTATGAATATCACATGGATATATGCCTGTCATTATACCTATGTCCACAGACATTTGTCTGTGCAGATAAATATTCTCATATACGCACAGTATTAGATATATATGCCTATAAAACACTGGATACATACAAAATCTTGGAAGTTTGATTTACTACCTGTCGTTTTTAAAACTGGCATAAGTGTTATGCATATAAAATAACTAAATGAAAATATAAAACTTTTCATTTTTACCTAAGCATGCAAGCTTAGATATTTTGTCAACAAAACAATATCTTTAGAAGAATATTTACAAGCTACTTAAATTCTTATAGAATCATAAAATCAACTGTATAGGAAAAGACCTTTAAGATTATCAAGTCCAACTGTTACCCGAGGACTGCCAAGTCCACCACTAAACCGTGTCACTGAGGGCCTCATCTACATGGTTTTTGAACACTTCCTGGAACAGTGATTCCACCACTTGCTTGGGCAGCCTGTTCCAATGACTGACCACCTGTTTGGTAAAAAGTCTAAACCTCCCCTGGCACAGCTTGAGGCCATTACGTTTTGCCCCATCACTTATGACTTAGGAGAAGGAACTGATCCCCACCTCACTCCAACCTCCTTTCAGGTAGTTGTAGAGTGCAACAAGGTCCCCCGGAGCCTCCTTTTCTCCAGACTAAACAACCCCAGTTCTCTCAGCCATTCCTCATAAGGCTTGTTCTCCAGGCTCTTCACCAGCTTCGTTGCCATTTTCTGGACCTGCTGCAGCATCTTAATATCCCTCTTGTAATGAGGAGCCCAGAACTGAACACAGTATTTGAGGTGCAGCCTCACCAGTGCCCAGTATAGGTGGATGATCACTGCCCTGGCCCTGCTGGCCACACTATTTCTGATACAGGCCAGGATGCTGTTGGCCACCTTGGCTGCCTGGGCACAAGCTGGCTCATGTTCAGCCAGCCGTCAATCAGTACCACTTGGTCCTTTACCAACAAGCAGCTTTTAGCCACTCTTCCCCAAGCCTGTGGCGTTGCATGGGGTTGCTGTGGCTCAAGTGCAGAACCTGGCACTTTGCCTTGTTGAACCTCATACCACTGGCCACAGTCCATTTCTCCAGCCTGTCCAGATCCCTCTGCAGAGCCTTCCTATCCTTCAGCAGATCAGCACTCACAGTCAACTTGGTGTCATCCATAAATTTACTGAAGGTGCACTCAATCCCCTCATCCAGATCATTGCTAAAGATATTAAACAACACTGGCCCCAATACCGAGCCCTGGGGAACACCACTAGTAAATGGTCACCAACTAGATGTGACACCATTTACTACTACCCTTTGGGCTCAGTCATCCAGCCAGTTTTTTACCCAGCGAAGAATACACCTATCCAGGCCATAAGCAGCCAGTTTCTCCAGGAGAATGCTGTGGGAGAGTGTTAAATGCTTTACTAAGATCCAAACAGACAATGTCTACAGACTTTTCCTCACCAGCCAGGCAGGTCACTTTGTCATAGGAGATCAGGACCTGCTCTTCATGAACCTGTGCTGACTGGGCCTGATCCCCTGGTTCTCCCACACGTGCTGTGTGATCACACTCAGGATGATGTGTTCCATGACCTTCCCAGTACTGAGGTCAAGCTGACAGGCCTGTAGTTTCCGTTGTCTTGATTAACTCTATATTATAGTTTTTAATCTCTGGTGGATTTGATCTTTCAAACTATTTTTTATTAATTCATTATCCAGTATGTACTCAGGTAACCATCCACAGGAAAGAGTATAAGGAAGACATTCTCCTTACAGACCTGAGTTGTGTTGCTGACATTGGTGGCACATCAAATTAAAAACAGAGGAGAAACTTTTTGACCTGCATTCTTTAAGAAAGCAGATGTAAACTAAAAATCAATATTTCTCTAAAGGAAAAAGGTAAAAATAATAGGTAAAAAAATTAAGAGGCCTGGCCATATTGTCAGCTGCATTCCATAACTAAATAATTTCCAATTTAAAAGCAATTGTGGGGATACTTTTAGAGGTGATTAAAAGTTCATGGAAAGGTTTATTTCTTTTTCTTTCCATTCAGTGCAAAGTTGGCATATTTGCTCTAGCCAACTTTGCCTAGTTGACCTAGAAGTTCTACAAGTAAATATAGAGTTTTCCTGTGGAAACCATAGGCCTCTTTCTTAAGGAAATTCCTAAGACACATCTCCGTTTTGTAACATAGCTTTGGGGTAGTTGCCAATCCTAGAACCACCTTCTGTATATAATTGTTGAGCATTTGCCAAAATGGAGAAATGAATGTAAATATCTGTTACAAAAAGCTCAGTTTGAACATGTCTCATCAGCTCCTTGTACACCAAATGGGAACAAGCCAGCTCTGGCCAAGTTCGCTGATGAGAAATTATAGTATTTTATTACCATATCTCCATTTACTAATATCAATTGCTTTGTTTGCAATGTATTAATAAGAACATTGTTTTGATGGTAATAATGAGAGGGTAAAGGAACAGTGTAGAATGGGCCTCGATCTTACAGTTCATGTGCTGTGCTGTTAGCTTTCTCTAAATTCAGAGGGATAACACTTGGTCATAGACATCTAGACTGAAGGACTATAGGCTATCTTTCACTTAAGTTCTGTTGCTAAAGCATTTCTTCTCTTTGTGGAGTGTGTAGTAGATCAGGGTCAGACTAGGTTTAAGCAGAGATGGGCGTGTAGGAAGAAACAACAGGATCATCACAAGGAGTAATGCATATCAAACCTCACAGCATAGCCTAAGCAGCTCAGCAGTAATGTGGAATTAAATTTTCAGTGCCTTAGGGTGCTAGACAAGCAGAAGTAGAAATGATACTGGTTTTAACTGGACCAAATATGTGCCTTTGGACCAAAACCTGGCAGAATGATTGAATGCTTAACAGTATATTGCTTAAATTGTCCAAGTAATTCAGATGTTGAAGAACTAGCTCAATTCTTCTGGGTACTGAGTTCACAATATATAATAAAGGTATAGCTATATTGTCTCAATTTGAATTTTACATCTAAAGTAAGAAGAGAGAGCTTATCTCCCTCTGAAGTTCTCATTACATCTGAGAGGATAGCTTGCAATGTATGCCTGACAAATTTTACTTTTTTAATGTTTAAGGTGTTTCAACACACAGGATTTTGATGGGCCACAAAGAAGGTGGAGTTTTTATATGCATCTTATCTCTCCCTCTCTTCCTTTTCTTTCCAAGAAACATTTGTGTCATTTCAGTCATATTTTAACCTCCGTACAGGAAAATATGACTTTGACAGGGAAAAGAAGTGTTTCTGAAGTTATATCACTAGTGTGTTTACAAGAATTATATCAGTGTATTCTCAGTCTTATGCAGGATCCCATGTTACAGTTAAACTAGAATTGTTTATGGTATATGGCTAGGCTCTCGTTCAAGAAGGATTCTGGATCATTCCCAGACTGATGTGAATAATCAGGAACACTAAGCTATTGGGTAATGTTCAAATGCATTTTTTTTTTAATAAGCTAAGTAAATTACTCCATAAAATTTTCAAAGGAATATGAATTCATCCCTGAGAGAATTTACATTTGTTTCTGAATGGAATTAATTCTTAATCAAAGCAAGCAAGATACAAAATTCAATTTACCAGATTACAGGTTTTCTCAGTGTGGGTTGGGTGCATGTTTTCCTTTTTCTGGGTGAGAGTGATGCAAAAAGATTTATTAGTTGAGTAGTTGTGGTATTGTCCTCCTTTACAGGAATAAGATTTGCCCTCTTCCTTTGATCAATGCCTTTCATAAAAAATGTAAAAATGCATCTGTAACATCCAGCTAGGTTTCTAAACAAAGGTAGGAAGTTGGCCTCTATAATTTAAATAAATAGAATAAGAACAAACATGTATACAGAAGAACTACTATATGGAAAACTACTAGTTATGAGTGGCAAGGAACTGAAATAACTATTCTTCTGACTACCCAAAGGCAGATTTTCTTCCTTAAGTATTTACATATAATGCCTTTTACATATTAAAAAATATAGACTTTGTAGTGCTGTTCAAAATAGCAGTCCCTGAGATATCCAGATTCAATATGATTAACTCATAAATCCAGACTGTGGGAAGTATAGGAAGGCTCCTAGATTTTTTTCATGTTAAAGCCCTTAAAAAATTAAAAAAAAAAAAAAAAAAAAAGGAAAGCAGAGGGTGAGACTTATGAGATTTGGAAAGAATGGAAGTTCTCTTCTGCATAAGAACATGGACAAAAAAATCTCAAGACATGGTGAAAAATAAATTAAGAACAATTGAAAGAGTAAAAAAGAGAGGTACGATTATGTTGTCATCTAGATAATTTATGATATAGATGCTTAGCCTCCAGAGACAGGAACCTACTGTTCTGAGAATCATGATGAATGAATTTGGATATACTAAAACAATGTTTTCAGCTGATGAAATCTGTACTAATTAAAAAAAAAAAAAAAAGGACAAGAAAGCGTCAAGGGAAAGTACAGAAAAGAACAATTAAGATGATCAGAGGTAGAAAACAGCTAAACAAAATAAGATTGCAAAGACTGAGTCAGCTTTTCAGGAAAAGGTGGATAATATGACATGCTAAATACAAACATAAGTGGTGCCAAGAAAACTAATCACAGATTTCTTTTTCTACTACAATTGGATAAGGGAATCCAGTGAAATTATCCAGTGTCCCATTCAAAACAACAGAGAAACCTACTATTTTGGGGGCAGCGCATGTTTAACTTGCAAAATGTCTTAGTTTTGAAGATGCACAACTAATACATAAATAAGTTCAAACAGGTATTATAAAATCCCCAGGATAGGCATAGGCTTACTACACATGAGTCCAAATATGACCTTTCCAAATATGAACTTTCTAAAACAGATGTAGAATGGAAAAGAATAACATTTAATCACTATATGGTAAAATTATCTTCAGTGCATCTGTCTTTCTAGAAACAGAATATTGGGTTAGGTGGCACTTTGCTGGATTCAGATGTATTGAACAAGCATAATAAAAAGTATTCAAAGTATTCTAATTAATTTTGTCCTTTACATAATTTTCAGCTGCATAAATTTCCATGCAGAAGTTTACATTTCTTAGCACAGAGGTATCCATGCATCATTCATCATTAAAGTCATCTTTGCTTCTTTTTAACTTCATTTTCCATTCCTGAGGAAAAGAAAGAAAGAACATTAACAGTTTTACAGAAAGTCCTATATGCATAAACAGTGGTGTCAAAAAAGCTAAGCTGTCTGCATATTTGAAATGACATCTGATTTTGGACCAGTTTCAAAAACTTTATCATAAGAAAGCCAAAGAAACTGGAAACTTTTAGGAAAAATATTCTGTGGCAATCAAAATGACCAAAAATTTATAGAATGAGAAACAATAAGTTTAATGTAAATTCAGCCATGTTTGCCAACGCACTGGAAAAGTGGGCCATCCCAGCATGCTGTAAAAAACAAGAAATACTTTCATAAGCTCAAGTCTACTACAATAATATACTTGACAATAAAAATGAAACTAAGCTGTACATTCATCTTCCCAAATTGCTGTAACTAGTGAACTGTATTTTCTTACTATAGCAAGAAAGGTAGGAAAAACTTATAAAGATAAAAACATTTACTTTGTGAGTGGACACATGTTAATGTAAGCAGTTCATAAATTTTTTCCAGAAACATTTGTGAGCTTGTAGTAACAAATCCAACTGAATGGAGATAAACTATATTGTATTTATATTCTTATCCAGTTTTAGGATTTAGATTTAATCACTAAGACTAGGGAAAATGTTGCTAAATACACAGGTATTTTATACCTCTTTCGATTAGGTATAAAATGGTACTCTCTGTTATAAAGGAATACAAACGTGTTCATCTTCTCAACTCAGTTCAGTGGGAATTTTGTCACTGCATTGCAGTGACACTGGCTTTAACAGACCTGCAGGATTAGATCAAAAACTCTCTGTCTGTATATAATGCAGATATATTCTGGGTAGCCAGTGGCTTCAGCCTTGGTTGGTCTAGGCAGAGCCTAAAAGAAAAGGATAGTAGGTAATTGAGTTCCATACTGACTAAATCCCTGCACCTGTGCTGTTGCTGACTCATCCTCTGTCTCGTCTGAACAGAATGTTTGTCTGCTTTGGTAAAAAAGTTTCAGAAGGTAATGCTGTTAGGGAACACTACATGGCCATCCTGCACCACAGTATTGTTTCCTCATCTCAGGGGTTGGGGGAAACCAACGTCCACTGCTGTGGAGAAATGAAAATGGGCTATTGGGACTAATGATGTTGCCCCATCTTCATTTAGGCTGGCCTTTCCCATGTGTGATTAGTCCTGTCCATCTGCCCTGAAACCTGCAGCACTTCATACCTGCTCAGCCTCTTCCTGTCACTGGCATTGTCCCTTCCTGGCTGGGTAGGTGCATGCTTACCCTTGAGCTATTTGTGGGGGTAAAGCTGAATTGTTGCCATCTGTATTTCATTAGAAATGACACTTTCAATAATGATTTTTTCCAAATACTGCAGCTTAAAATAATTTAAGCAGGTTTATGGTGAGGGAGCACAAAGATCTTTAGGACTCATACATTATTTTCAAGCACCTAACACTTCCAACAGTAATAATGTTTTCTTTAAGAAAAAAAAAAATAAAGAAAGAAACCACAAACCTATATCCTACTGGTTTCATGAAGATAATCTTGTTTCTTGTTAAGACTATGAATTCCCTAAAGGAAGACTTCCAGAACTTGAGGCATCACCTTGTGGCAAATTATAATTAGCACTGCATTATTTACAACATGTGATTAGATACCAAGAGATTTTTCAAAGGTAGCATAAAAAGTTACAATGAAGGTGATAATGATTCTTTTGGAGAGATATTCTTTTGTTCATTTTAGCATCCTCATAAATGTTTAAAGAATATAAATCAGGCTTCCAAGCCAATTAATTTGTCTGTTTCTCATCTCCAGAGATGTATTTTAATTATACTTTCGTGCTTCTCAGCTTCAGAATAGAGGACAGCTTGCACTGATCACAAAAAATAAAACCTGTAAAAGTCCAAAAGCATAATAGAACAAATTCCACACTTTTGTGCCTTAAACTCATCCCTTCTAATTTTTAAAATATGGAGAAAGTGCTTTAAGTCTTAAACAGTTATAATTTGGTGAGGCATGCAAAGTTTATATTATAATTTGGGTGAAAAGTGTATTTTGGTTCATATTAAATGTGACACACTAAATTTACTCCGTGATGTAAAATCAATATGTGATCTCCATTTTGTAGTACAATACATAGGATTAATTAATTTGTGTTCTAGAATATATGCTGAATAATGAAAAATAAATTTCATGTTTTTCATATCCATTTACTTCTCACTGTTCAATCCTTTGTGTAGTTTTGATCTTAAAATATGCCTTGTATTTAAGACATACAACTCGTGAATGTTTTTGAATCACTGGCCCTTGAAATGGAGCTTGAGTCCATAAGAAAGTTGATGATTGTTTTTTACAAGTAAACTCCCAAGCTAACTATTATTAAGACTTTTCCTGGTCATGTAAAATTGGCAGGCAGTAGTAATTGCTATTTCTTTTGGTATTGGGTTAAGATGTTGCTTGCTATCTGGTCTCTCTCAAAGGAATTTACTAAGAGAGCATGTTGCCTTGAGCTTTATTTAATTATTTACTTAACAGGTTGTTTGGTTGTTTGGTTTTTTTTTTTGTTAAAAGGAAAAAAGAAAAAGAAAGAAAGAAAAGAAAGAAATGAAGAAAGAAAGAAATGAAGAAATGAAGAAAGAAAGAAAGAAAGAAAGAAAGAAAGAAAGAAAGAAAGAAAGAAAGAAAGAAAGAAAGAAAGAAAGAAAGAAAGAAAAGAAAGAAAGAAAGAAAGAAAGAAAGAAAGAAAGAAAGAAAGAAAGAAAGAAAGAAAGAAAGAAAGAAAGAAAGAAAGAAAGAAAGAAAGAAAGAAAGAAAGAAAGAAAGAAAGAAAGAAAGAGAGGGAAGGAAGGAAGGAAGGAAGGAAGGAAGGAAGGAAGGAAGGAAGGAAGGAAGGAAGGAAGGAAGGAAGGAAGGAAGGAAGGAAGGAAGGAAGGAAGGAAGGAAGGAGAAGGAAGGAAGGAGAAGGAAGGAAGGAAGGAGAAGGAAGGAAGGAAGGAAGGAAGGAAGGAAGGAAGGAAGGAAGGAAGGAAGGAAGGAAGGAAGGAAGGAAGGAAGGAAGGAAGGAAGGAAGGAAGGAAGGAAGGAAGGAGAAGGAAGGAAGGAGAAGGAAGGAAGGAGAAGGAAGGAAGGAAGGAAGGAAGGAAGGAAGGAAGGAAGGAAGGAAGGAAGGAAGGAAGGAAGGAAGGAAGGAAGGAAGGAAGGAAGGAAGGAAGGAAGGAAGGAAGGAAGGAAGGAAGGGGAAGGAAGGAAGGAAGGAAGGAAAAGGAAGGAAAAGGAAGGAAAAGGAAGGAAAAGGAAGGAAAAGGAAGGAAAAGGAAGGAAAAGGAAGGAAGGAAGGAAGGAAAGGAAAAAGAAGCTAGCTATTCTCTTTCTCTCCATGAGACTCTCCCCTAAACACCTGCTTTGGGGAGTTTGTTTCCCAGGTAAATCCACTTATTTTAGCACTGAATTGATGGTAGTACGGGTAAGCAATTATAAAAACATCTATTAAGGAGTAATATTCTAGATCCATCCTGTAAATCCCTAGCTGATGCTCAAGTATTTTCCCTCTCATTTATGTGTTTCAATTCTTTTTCTGATCATTATGTATTTTAATTGAATGTTCTGTGAACTATTTCCTACAGCAGCAGAAATCTGCACACATGATTCTGCATTGCAGAACCTGAAGAACATTAGGTAAGGCTGTAGCAAACACCTGTGACTAGAACAGGGAAATACTTAATTTCAATTTTATTTCTTATATTTGAGAAAAATCTTTTCTTTTTTTTCCTTCCTGATAGGTTGTGTTTAGGGGAGTTTTGGAAGTGAAATGTTAGCCAAATTCCAACCCTTTCTGATGCCTCTCCAAGATGTTAGAGATGTTATAAATAGGGTAGGCAACCGAATTGTTCTCTACTCCCCCTCAGAACTTACATGAAGAGGAAACGTTCGTATTTAGGTTTTGTTTTTCAGCACTTTAAGCGCATAAAAGTGTCTTTAAAAAGCATATATTGTATTCCATTTTTTCCCTCCTTTTCGGCCTTTCAATATCAGGGTAGGAAAGAAGTGTCAGTATAACTAAACCTGGACTGACCTGGGTAGCCTTGTTGGGTTTTCACATAGTTATTGATTGACTTGTTGCCTCGATGGTCAGTCCTGTTGGTGTAATCTCTTTGCTCTGTTTTTTTTTCCATTTTTGTAAGGGAGCCCATGTCAACAGGTGTTTGTTGCCAATTAATCAACCTACTTATCAGTTCATGAGCAACTTGCTTATAAATAAACAAGGAAAATCCCTAAACTCCAAGGTCATTGTGGGAATAAAATTTAAACTGTACTCTAGGTGTGCATTTTTCCTGCTGGAACTTGTTCCCAGTTCTCTGCAAAACCAGCCTTTCCGTTGAAAGATGAGTCAGAAAATCACCCTAATTGCTGTTGCTGCCTCTGTTGCTAGAGCATGGCCATTTCCACTATAAGGAATAGCTATTGTGTAGCTCTGCATGATGGATCTGGGCCTTTTACACCTCTTGGCTCTCTTCACTGTCCAGCTGAAATTTGTGTTTCTCCCTCTTGTATCTTGGAAGGCTGGAGAAGAAGGTAGAGAGAAGTCGAGCTGGTGCTGTGTAATTTTCAATGCTCAAGCTGGGTACCCTGATGAAAGGGTATCATATTTATAAATTTATTAACTCATAACTTCCTCCCTGCATCTTTCAGAGATTCATTGCTTTGAATCCTTGCCAAGACAACAAGCTCCATTCTTTTATTTTGTTCTAACAGCCATGAGGTTTTCTTTCAGCAAGATCATGGGAGAGTGAATCCTATTCAGGAGTGGGATTCACTGGGCTAAATTTGCAGGGCAAGGGCATAGTATAAGCCGGAAGCAAGTAGAAAAAAAAAATAGACCTGCATTCATAGTTTTTCCTTGGAATAAAATATTTAATTAACATATGTTGTCAGATGTTCTATAGATAGAATCATAGAATCATAGAATAGTAAGGGTTGGAAAGGACCTTAAGATCATCTAGTTCCAACTCCCCTGCCATGGGCAGGGACACCTTGCCCTAAACCACGTGGTCCAAGGCTCTGTCCAACCTGGCCTTGAACACTGCCAGGGATGGAGCATCCACAACCTCCCTGGGCAACCCATTCCAGTGCTTCACCATCCTCACTGTAAACAACTTCTTCCTTATATCTAATCTAAACTTCCCCTGTTTAAGTTTGAACCCATTACCCCTTGACCTACCACTACAGTCCCTAAGGAAGAGTCACTCCCCAGCATCCTTATAGACCCCCTTCAGATACTGGAAGGCTGCTATGAGGTCTCCACGCAGCCTTCTCTCCTCCAGGCTGAACAGCCCCAACTTTCTCAGCCTGTCTTCATATGGGAGGTGCTCCAGCCCTCTTATCATCCTCGTGGCCCTCCTCTGGACTCGCTCCAACAGCTCCATGTCCTTTTTATGTTGAGGACACCAGAACTGTACACAGTACTCCAAGTGAGGTCTCACGAGAGCAGAGTAGAGGGGCAGGATCACCTCCTTTGACCTGCTGGTCAAATGCAATTACTCATTTTATAAATCCAATAGTTATATGGAAAAGGACATTGTTAAGAATTGGTGCAATAAGCACACCTCTGGCTTTGCATACTTGTAATAAAATGAAGCATCAGTCACTGGGGAGCCTAAAAAAATTGTTAGCTGAAATTAGGCACCATAACCTATATTTGTGTTCCAGATAGAGTGGCTTTTATTTGCCTCTCTTAAAATCACTTATTACATATAAATCAGAGGTGAACATGTTCTTCCAAGTGGAGCAAATAATTAATTATCTGTGGGCTCAAAATTCAGGCTGTGTCATTAGCTTCTGGCTGATTTTTGACTGAGCCTAAGTTGTGTGGTCTCATCTAGCTCATATTGAATGATGGTTAGAGAAAATCCCTCATGAAAATGCTGTGTTTATGATTTCAAAATGATTGGGTTTGCAAATAATAATTACTTCATTATTAATAAACATTTCATGTCCTAAACTTGTTTCTTAGTTTGTTTTCTATTTATTCTTGGAAATTTATATTCACTAAACATTCATTTTTAGCACACATTTAACTCTTAATAAACTAATGTGACTATCCATATGTTTAGAATTTAGTACTTCAAGTACTTTTCTAAATGAGAGGTTTAAAGTGTTGGCAAAGAACAGTCACAACTCATATGAGGCACTTGTATGTTTAGAACATTTTAAATTACATTATTTGTGTCTTTTCTAATTACACTTTAAACATCAGCACAAGATTAATCTTCATATAAAATTCAAAACCTTGAATTGTCAAAAAGAACTCACAGGAAAGTGGCTTATCTGTGGAGTTTTCAGCAAGGTTTGAGTACTATTAACACCAGAATCAGGTAATCTTACTCCCACTGGTGAAGATTTCTGTCAGTTTTTACTTTCTGTCACATACGCAATGTTTCCTGCTGGCCTACTTATTCAATACTTCATTGTTTCTCATAGCAGACTTTGTATTTATTGCTAATAGAGGGACATAGTATATAAAAGTAGACTCTATATTTAACAAATAGCTTTCTACGAATATGTTTATTTGTTGCAACAAGTATAGATAAATGTAAGAGTTTAGAAACTATGCCAAATTGGTCCATGATTCAAAAGATGATTAGAGAAGATAATTTGGAAATTTTCCAGGTACATAGAGCATCTTTAAAATGAAAATATATTGTTTTCAAAAGCATTATATTTCTTCCCAATTTGCTGTAATTTAAGATGTTTTCCTAAGTGACAATGAAAAAATATTCAGAACAAAATTACTTTTGGGTTTTAATATAAAAAATGTATTCCCACTGAAATTTCAGTGCCATTACAGATCCCCCATAGACTGTACTTTTCAGATGCCTAAGTTTGTAGAGTATTATTAGCATGTTGTATATTAGAGCAGTAGAAGTAGTACCAAAATTATATCCAAATATAAGGATGCTTTTATGTGATACTTGGGTTTATTTTACACCATAAACAAACAAACAAAGCTAATTTTAGTTAGTTTAGGTGATGCATATAAATGTAGAATGTTAGCGTTTTAGTCCACTACTGATGTAAGTAATTTAGACTAATGGACAGGGAATATTATCATTGATAATCACAAATCTAAAAGGAACTTGGAACGTAACTGGTATCTTTTTAGTGGTAGGCAGAGGTGCTCCTTATGATGAAAAGAAACACCAGCTACCAGTAAGAAGTGCATGTGATTGGTTTAGTCTCTATTTTTTATGCCTGACTGCTTCTTAAATTTTTCTGGCAAAGTAAAATTTGTGTCAAACAGGTTTATCTACATAAGTTACCAAAGGTGTGTGCCATCAAGCTAGGTGAGGTGCTGTCTTCATGTTTTACTTTTCCACTGCAGCAGGTATAATTTAACACGTGTATGCCTCTTCCACTCCATACTTCAACTGCTCTTTTCTGTCCCTCTGCAGACAGGTTTTCAACCCATTGGTTTAAGCACCTTTGGTGATACTGAAACCTCATTTTATGAAATGACCTAATTTTTATGAAGGCTTTATTATTTTGTTTCTTGGGGTTTTATTTTGAAGTGTTTAACTTTATTACAGTTCATTTCATATCCATGTGCTATTGAACTGGCTGAAGCAAGGCAGCAATGCTATACTGAGGAGAGTGGGAGGAAGCCAAAAGGGCAGGAATGAATGAAGAGCACACATGCATACAGAGCGTATTAGAAATGGAATTTAATGAGACAACATAACAGACTTTGCTCATCTTGTGTACAAGCATAGATGGACAACCCTGGGAGGAACCAGGGCTTCCTCTCTGCCAGTGTCTCTCTGTGCTCCTCTGTAGGTGTGCAGAGGAACTTTATCACATAGCCTAATAGAAACGATAAAGGTCTTCTCCTTTCCATCAGTTTCCATCCAATGTAGTAGCTCAGGCAGTGCTACTGGAAACAATTCTGTATTTGAGCCAAACCAAAGGGCTTAGTCATTTTGTTTTAAACAACACTACTGTGGGTTTGGAGAGGTATATATCTTTTTATGACAGCTTAAATAACACCTTTATTTAAAAATATATTTCATTTAGGCTCCTCTCATACATTTTGATTTATGACTAACATTTGTTTTGAAAACATAATGAAAGTGGTTTCGCTTAGAACCCAGGAAAATGGAGTAGGCTTGAAATATGGATTATTTGCTCCTTTTTTCTCCCTAAATCTAAAATTTTATGTTTGAGTATTTTGATAGTCAGTCTGTCAGGAGGCTTGTTTATTATTCATACATATATACTAAGAAAACACTAAGAATAGCAGAGACTGAGAAACTTCTAGTGGTATTCACATTGAGAGTTTCTACTGACACACATGAACTATGAATCAGGTGCTTTCCTGGGGGGGGTGGGGGTGGGCAGGGGAGAGAAGAAAGATTAAGGGATCCGGCATTTGTAGATGGGAGAGATTAAAAAAAAAAGTCAAAAAAAGATAACATTTAGAAAAATTACATATTGGGGAAAGTATATTCTCTGTTCCTGGAAACGCTTGTTGAGACAGGGTGACTTTTGAGAGTTATGCTCCAGTTTGGCCACAAGCAATTGATTGTATGCCAGCATCAAGAGTTGGAAGTACTATTGCTTGCATGTTGCAGAAAGTCAAAGAAGAGTATAATGATATGCTATAAAGAAGTGCTCTTTTGTTTAGCAGAAATTGCTATATCTGATCTGTTGTGCAATATTCATAATGTCTTTTAATTGTTTTTCATAAATATAAAAATGAAATCAGTGTTAAATATGATAAGCCCTGCTTTTACCAGTTAAATGCAGTAGCTCACCTTTTATAGTCTCTGCAGGTCTGATAGTTCTAGATTAATTCAAAATCTGTTTTTCCCTAAGCATGTCTGTATACTTCATGCGTCTATTAATTTCAGGTAACAAATGTATAATTCTAGTTGTTTTTTGGTTTGGCCGAGTGCCAATTTGTGTGATTTTCCGTCCTTTCTCTTGGAATAATAGCCATGGAATAATAGCCATGGAATAATAGTGTTGGAACTGGCATTAAGGAAGGGCAGGAACAAAGGGATTTATACAGGCTGAAGGCAGTAGGCTGCTGAAGTTAGGTATCTTCTGTTCTTCCTGTCAAGGCTGAGATGCAAAGGCTGAGACTCAGATGCTGCTCAGGGACAAGGCACAGCAGCTTGAGTACTAAGCTGACAGTGAAATTATGCTTCTGTACAGTGCTGAGGATTGTTTATTTATATTTGGTGACTGTTTTAACAGCAAAAGGGGTACCTTCACTGAACCGTGTATGTATTTTGGCACTGAGGGAACAGGATTTTATCTGTACTGTTGTAGACAGTGCTTATAAGTGTCAAGCTCTAAGCAACTAATTTGCTTTCCACGTTGTCCTCTTGAAATGTAGACAGCCTTACTGATTTAGTGAATTTTTGATTTGATTCTGGGTACCAGGCAACTGCAAGTTCATTAGAGACTGATCTGAAAGTCCTAAGTTCCCTGGTTGCCTCTAAAGAGAAAAAAAAAAGAAAAAGGAAAAAAAAAGAAATAAAAAGAAGTTGGCAAAAAGGCAGAAAAGACAATCTGTATTCTCATTATCTTGAACCCTGTGGCATATTACTGGTGCTGTCTACAGGCAGGATTTGTATGGGTACCAGGCTACATATCGAATCAGTACTGATCACAACATTGCAACATTAATTCCTGCAATGCACTTACAGGAAGTGAAATCCTGTCTTCCTTGAAATGAATTAGTAGGGGCATCATCTTTGTTGTGCTTTGTCATGCCTATGGTCATTTGCCATAAAATCTGTTGGATTTGCATACTGAAAATGCCAGGGTTTCTTTCAAAGTTATTAGGCAGTGAAGGTCATATTTTTATAGAACATTAGCTATAAGATTAAGCTAGTTATTGACACTGAGGTATCAAAGGAATTATTTTGAGACTGATGCAGCTGAATCTTTGGTAGCCAAAATGACATGTGGAAGTCAATGTCTAGATTTAGTCTGAGCATCTATGACATCTCTGCAATTTGTCTTCATTTTCGTGGTAAGAGATGTATTGTTTTCTGGAGAAAAATTGGGAAAACCAACCAACCAACAAACCAACAAAAAGCCCTCCAAAGAAAATGTTATTTTTCCTTGTAATTTAACTGTGAACCACTCATTCTTTTTACTCTACTAATTCCAATAGTAGTCTCTTGCACCTATTTATTCGGGTGCTGGATAGTAAAGAAGAAAGGCGACATTACAGCACCACAAACTAGTGCTTTGGCTGCTTAGTCTCTGTTTGATCTCTGCTCTTGCACACTGGTGAGAGAAACCCAAGTTAAAATAAATGTCCTCTGTTATACTTTATTAACCTGAAACAGAATGTGAATATCAGCCTGGTGTTTGTGGTATCCATCTCTAGCACCTGTATCCTTTATAACATAGCTCTGCATATTTACGCTACAAACCTACCTTGAATTTCATTAACCTTTTAACCTTGCTGCTACCTTATGATAGTGAATTCTATAGGTTAATTAAGCTGTATTAAAAAAAAAATCACAGCAGGATGAATTCTTTTTTTTTTTTTAATTCACTTATGTCAGATTTACTGCTACCTTGACAAGGAGCAGCAGAGAGTTCAGAATAAGTAAGTTAAGTTTGCACAATGCCCTTCTCCTCCCACTTCCTCACCACCCAGGAGCAATATCAATTTGAGTGTAAAACAGTCAGGAAGCTGGTGTAACTGCATTGTTTGCCTTGTCTCTATAGACTTGTTTATAACTGTGTTTGACGATTTTCTCTGCTTGACCCAAACAAATGAGCTCTTGGAATGATGACTGCTGTCTTTGCCTGCAACATCAAGCCATTAAGCAGTAAAATCTCCACAGTTTCTTCACATTATGAAATACAGAACAGGAGGTGGCTTTCCTCCTCAGTAGTATTGTTTGCTCTTTGGGGTCTGCTGCTGAAACTCTCACATGGTATATTTGCTGCTGTGATCCTTATAAAAATAATATTTCTAATAGTGCACTTACCCAAATGTTCCAGGAAGCTTTACAGACTTGCAATAAACTTAATTATTATGTAGAATAGTGTTTAAGTGTTGCTGGTATTTCTTGTTTAAAATTTGTTTATTTTGCATGGCTATAGATATACCTTACTATAGATTTCATAATACCTTTACTCAGGTAATCTGCAGAATTCACCTGGAGCTTTTCTACTCATTTCTATGCCTGAGGTAATATGTAAATATACTTATATTTATATAAATATACTTATAATTTGGTGGAATCTGTTACTTTTAAATGTAGAAGAGTTCTAGATTTCAGTCTTTGCATTTATAGTTACATATACATGAGAGTAAATAACTATAGGATAAATAGTCTATTTGTTTGCATCTGTGCAGCTATTACCACAGGATGTATTTTCAGAGTTTGAGAGATTTTTACTAAACATTTATTTTATTGCTATAATCAAAATTATGGAAGTCAGTTGGAAGCTGGACTGTATTGCATAGTATACAGTGGGTGATAAATGAAGTTCTGCTATCCAGAGAAATCCTGTAAGGATAACGTTATCGCTTAAAATTTTGTTCTGATTAGTGCCACAGTCTCATATTATCGGACTTTCATATAACGTACATATGAACTCACAGTCCTTTTTCATAAAGATGCTGGTTGTCAAAACTCTTACAGGATCTTATTTACATATGCATATAGCGTTTGTTATTTTGGTGAAATTTTACAGCATCTGGTGTATCTTTTTATTCAAAAAGAATGTACTGTGCTTGCACTCGAGGCAATACATAAATCATATTGACAATTAAATGCAATAATAATGTAATCGGGGAGGTAAAACTTACATTGTTCAGCTAAATATTAGAAAATCAGTATTTTGCATGGATTATCTTATGTACCTGGGCTGAAAACAACTCAGCAGAACATATAAGTTCATTGATGAGACAATAAAGTGTAATATGAACATGCTGTTTGTCTTACTGTTAGTAGTATGTTAAGTGGAACATACTGAAATTGTAAAATTTACATTTTAAATGGTGTCATTTCTTTCAAGCTGTTTGTGGTCTTTATTTTAGGCTCTTGAAGAGATATTGTTCCTTTACTATTTCACAAGTATTTATTTAAATACTTCAACTGGAGGTTGGAATAAGTAAGCTTGGTGGCATGCAGCACAATATTAGATATTTCTGCTTCAAGCAGCATATAGTTAAAAAACTCAAATAACACTGCCACTGCTGAGGTATCAAATTCTAAGGGCAAAGCTCCATCATTATTGAAGTTGATGGCAAAGCTTCTGTTGTCTTTAGTCAAGTTGGAATTTCTTTCTAAATATCTTTTGAATAAAAAAAGTTTACGTAGTAAGTCAAGAAAATAAAGTAGGATGAAGGTAAGCAAGCTAAGTGAGAAGAGAAAGATGCACCTGGTCTTGAAAAAATCTGGAATGACAAGCATGAACTGCAGCATATTAGGGTCTGCAAGTAATAAAAGTATTTCAGGTCTTTTCATGGAAGTTATGCTATAATGAAATAAGCCCATGGCTCCCTCTACTTCTGAACCTCTAAGAAAGTGAAAAAACAGAAAACATGAAGGCATCAAGGCTGAGGAACTTCAGGAGCTTCTCATTTGAATCCAAAACACTAGTAGGACAGAGTAACTGCTACTCTAAATAAAAAGTTCAGTTAACTGTACTTTTCCATCTGTAATGAGATGAAAGGAGAAATAAAAATGAATGAATCATTGTGAGCTGTACCATGGGCAAATAGCTTATGTTCCTTTAAGAACTAACTTCAAAGAATCAGATGTAGTGTAAATCCCATGCTCTTGTTTCTTGGCATTTTTTGGAGGAACCTCATGGAGTTTGAACAGAAAAAGGGATTCCAACCATGCTTTCTGCATATGTGACAGTAGGCGTAGCCTGAGGTACGGTTTTCTTTTTTTCTTGGTGTTTTTGTTAGAACGGTGTTTCAGGACACACCAGCTTTCCCCTGTACGAACCTTCTTCTGCCTTTGCTTCTTTCTGGTCACTCTCACCCCACTCAAGGGCCCAGTCATCCCGAGAGATTAATGTGTGCACATTCCAGGAAGGCTGGGATAATGTGAATCTCCCTCTTTTATGTGACAAAGTATTAAAGCCCTTGCAGTCATCGCCAGTGAGAAAAGGTTGCATGAGTGGAAACAATTGAAAACTCCAAGTCTGGAAATGATTGCAGGTTATTTTGTGGGTTTTTTTTTCCTATTTTACAATCAGCATATCAGTTTCTACTCTTCACTTTGAGTGGATAGATTGTCTAAGTATTGCTTCTGTCAGTTTCAAGTGCTGCCCTGTACCATTGCAAATGAAGTGCTGATCATCTGGGGCCTGCTTTAACACCAGGCTCAGTGACAGCTCACATTATTAAAGAAAATGCTCACTGGTGATGTTGAAAACTGATGCTTTTATGTGTCAAGCAATCTTTTTGCGTGTGTGTTATCTGTCAGACTTGCACCTTCTCCTGGAGCTGGGTCAAAGTTTGCATCTGAACACATATTCTGATAACTCTGTGAGTTAAACAGGAGTACAGATCGTACCAGATTTCTTTAATTGCAAGCCTTATCTGTTTTACAGCTCTGTTCATCTCCTTTGTTACTGTCTTCTTTAAATATACTCACTATTAATAACTAAAGATGCTAAGTGACATTTAGCAGAGATACTCTTCTATAAATGTTTAGGTTTGTCTTCTGTAGCTTTGGGCACCAGGACATTTTAAATTGTAAAGGTTTATGTAAATTCATTGCATGAATATCTGACAGAGAAATGCTATTTTCAAAGACATAGGATAATAGGTTCTCTTTGTTTTTAAGAACACATCTGTAAGACATGCATCACTAATCACATTAAATACTAACCGCAGATTTGAACTGATAATGTAGGAATATCCTTGGGCCATATGTCATTATCCTACAAAATGTATATGTGAAAAGTTAGAACTCAAATGCAAGTTAATGTTTTCCTTCCACTTGGCTGCTCGATTGCCCAGACTACCTAGAATCGACTCACAGACAAGTGTCATAGTCTAAGGATTTAACAGTGGCTGATTGCTTTGAACACAGGCAACGTAATGTATTCTAATGTGCATAAGATGGATATATGTGTTACATGGGTAAATGACAAGGTAGCTGAAGATCGCAGAGGTATGACATTCTGTCAAGCAGACACATTTGCACTCTGTATGCAATCCTCAAACTGTTCAAAACAGCAGAAAGGTAGTATTTTTATTTGCAGTGAAATTTGTTAATGTGACTACTAGGTGTGTCAAGATCTGAGAGGGTGTGATCTGTCATTTTTACTGCCTTGCCTTCTAGATGCTTGTGCCAGAGTGGCCATCAAGATGTACTGGCTGTAGGGTCCATCATCTTCTCATAGTTGTACCGCTCTGAATCACTATGACCATATATTTTCCTTCTGGTCTGACACAGGTCACAGCTTTGAAAACACAATTTGAATTTCTATCAGCATGTTATGCACGCTGTTAGGAATTAGAGAAATACCTGGAAATAGCAATGTTCAGGGTATCCACTGATGATTCCGATGAACTGGTTACGCTCATGACATTCCTTCCATAGGAACTCTAATAATCACCAGTTAGCTGAATATAATATTCGTCTGTCCTAGAGTTCTCTAGCAATCACCTAAGAAACTGTAGTATCTCATTCTCTTCTTTAGTGCTGTGGGACATGAGTGTTGTCTTCAATAAGGTGACAAAAAGATGGTAGAACAAGAAGTTACTTATTGTAACCCCACTAGAATAAATTTTGAAAACTGAGCCATGAATCTTACTTG
This sequence comes from Strigops habroptila, assembly GCF_004027225.2. Classification (NCBI taxonomy): domain Eukaryota; kingdom Metazoa; phylum Chordata; class Aves; order Psittaciformes; family Psittacidae; genus Strigops; species Strigops habroptila. The sequence continues at coordinate 69,564,052 of NC_044277.2, read as the reverse complement.
CAATTTCTTTAGCCTTGAGTGTTCTGGAAGCAAAAAGGACATAAATATTGTGTTAAAGATTCATAATAAAATATTTGGTTATAGCTCTAAATGCTTTTTATGGGGTTAGCATCTGATTCTTAGTCTACAGGTGAGGGTGACTGAAATGGTTTGAATTTAGAATCATAGAATCATAGAATCGTAAGGGTTGGAAAGGACCTTAAGATCATCTAGTTCCAACCCCCCTGCCATGGGCAGGGACACCTTGCACTAAACCATGTGGCTCAAGGCTCTGTCCAACCTGGCCTTGAACACCGCCAGGGATGGAGCATCCACAACCTCCCTGGGCAACCGATTCCAGAGCTTCACCACCCTCACTGTAAACAACTTCTTCCTTATATCTAATCTAAACTTCCCCTGTTTAAGTTTGAACCCATTACCCCTTGTCCTACCACTACAGTCCCTAAGGAAGAGTCGCTCCCCAGCATCCTTGTAGACCCCCTTCAGATACTGGAAGGCTGCTATGAGGTCACCACGCAGCCTTCTCTTCTCCAGGCTCAACAGCCCCAACTCTCTCAGCCTGTCTTCATATGGGAGGAGCTCCAGCCCTCTTATCATCCTCGTGGCCCTCCTCTGGACTCGCTCCAACAGCTCCATGTCCTTTTTATGTTGAGGACACCAGAACTGTACACAGTACTCCAAGTGGGGTCTCACAAGAGCAGAGTAGAGGGGCAGGATCACCTCCTTTGACCTGCTGGTCACGCTTCTTTTGATGCAGCCCAGGATACGGTTGGCTTTCTGGGCTGCAAGTGCACACTGCCGGCTCATGTTAAGCTTCTCGTCAACCAACACCCCCAAGTCCTTTTCTGCAGGGCTGCTCTGAATCTCTTCTCTGCCCAGCCTGTAGCAGTGCCTGGGATTGCTACGACCCAGGTGTAGGACCTTACACTTGACTTGGTTAAACTTCATAAGGTTGGCATCGGCCCACCTCACAAGCGTGTCAAGGTCCCTCTGGATGGCATCCCTTCCCTCCAGCGTATCAACCGAACCACACAGCTTGGTGTCATCGGCAAACTTGCTGAGGGCACACTCAATCCCACTGTCCATGTCACCGACAAAGATGTTGAACAGGACCGGTCCCAACACCGATCCCTGAGGGACACCACTCGTTACAGGTTTCCAACTGGACATTGAGCCATTTACCATAACTCTTTGCGGCCATCGAGCCAGTTTTTTATCCACCGAGTGGTCCATCTATCAAATTGATGTCTCTCCAATTTAGAGACAAGGATGTCATGTGGGACAGTGTCGAATGCTTTGCACAAGTCCAGGTAGATGACATCAACTGCTCTGCCGCTGTCCATCAGTTCCGTGGCTCCATCATAGAAGGCCACCAAATTGGTCAGGCAGGATTTCCCCTTAGTGAAGCCATGTTGGCTGTCACCAACCACCTCGTTGTTTTTCATGTGCCTTAGCATGTTTTCCAGGAGAAACTGTTCCAAGATTTTGCCAGGCACAGAGGTGAGGCTGACTGGTCTGTAGTTCCCCGGGTCTTCCACCTTCCCCTTCTTGAAAATGGGGGTTATATTACCCTTCTTCCAGTCATCGGGAACTTCACCTGACTGCCAGGATTTTTCAAATATGATGGACAGTGGCTTAGCAACTTCATTTGCCAGCTCCTTCAGGACCCGTGGATGGATTTCATCAGGTCCCATGGACTTGTGCAAGTTCAGGTTCTTAAGATGGTCTCGAACCTGATCCTCTCCTACAGTGGGCCTAAGGTCTTCATTCTCACAGTCCCTGCATTTGCTTTCCAAGACTTGGGTTGTGTGGTCAGAGCATTTGCTGGTGAAGACTGAGGCAAAGAAGTCATTAAGAACCTCAGCCTTCTCCAAATCCATGGTAGCCAGTTCTCCTGATAGCTTCTGGAGAGGGCCTACATTGTCCCTAGCCTGTCTTTTATTTGCTACGTATCTATAGAATCCTTTCCTGTTATCTTTTACATCCCTTGCCAAACTTAATTCTAGCTGGGCCTTAGCTTTCCTAACCTGGTCCCTAGCTTCTCGGGCAATGCTCCTATATTCTTCCCAGGCCGCCTGTCCTTGCTTCCACCTTCTATAAGCTTCTTTTTTCCCTCTAAGTTTCCTCAGCAGCTCCTTGTCCATCCATGGAGGTCTCCTGGCCCTCCTGCTGCACTTTCTTCTAGTCGGGATGCAACACTCTTGAGCACGTAGCAGGTGATCCTTGAATACCGACCAGCAGTCTTGGGCCCCCCTGCCCTCTAGGACTGTATCCCATGAAACCTTACTAAGGAGGTTCCTGAAGAGGCCAAAGTCTGCTTTCTTGAAGTCCAGGGCAGTGAGCTTGCTGCATGCTCTTCTCACTGTCCTGAGGATCTCAAACTCAACCATCTCATGATCACTAGAGCCAAGGCTGCCCTGGAGCGTTACATTTCCAACCAGTCCCTCCCTGTTGGTGAGCACAAGGTCCAGCATGGCACCTGTCCTTGTCGGCTCCTCTACTGCTTGAAAGAGGAAGTTGTCTTCCACACAATCGAGGAACCTCCTGGATTGCTTGTGCCGGGCCGTACCATCCCTCCAACAGATGTCAGGATGGTTGAAGTCCCCCATGAGGACAAGAGCCTGCGAGCGTGAGGCTGCTCCTATCTGTCTGTAAAGCGCTTCATCCACAGAGTCCTCTTGATCAGGCGGCCTGTAACAGATCCCCACTGTAATGTCCCGCATTGCTGTTCTCCCTTTGATCCTGACTCACAAACACTCTGTTAACTCATCACCTGTCCCCAGACAGAGTTCCATACTCTCTAGCCTATCACTGACATAGATAGCAATGCCCCCTCCCCGTCTGCCTGGCCTGTCTTTTCTAAACAGCCTGTAACCTTCCATTCCGACATTCCAGTCATAGGAGCCATCCCACCATTTTTTTAAAATAATATAATTTTAAAATAATAGCTTCTTCTAATTCACAGAATATCTTCTACTCCTCCAAAATGTGTTCTATCTTTCATTTTATCTATGACAGTGTTCAGTGTTAAGCTTAATCTAAACTAATTTCACCAAAGAAATGCTCTACAAGCATCTTTCTTCTCCAACTTCCCACACGCATGTTGAGGTTGTAGTCATCCGTATCAGATGACAGCTTCTGCATTATGTTCCTTTCTCTTTGCTTGAAAACTAGCAGAGCCCTTGGATTGCAATGGACTTGGTAAGCGGAATCCTGTCAGAAGGAATATTCTTTCTGGCAGCAGATACTTGAAGTAAGTCCAGTATGATCTGAGAGGGTTCAAATTTCTGACATTGTCGAGCACAACACCAGAAAATTAAATTCTTTTTTCTCCTCTGCAACTCATAAGTCTTGCATTCTACCCTGCTTTATAAAGGAATAAAGTAGTATAAAGTAATTTGATGTTTTTACTGCTCTGCAGCTGTTTTTGTGGAACTTAGTTTCTATAGCATCCTTTCCTCTCCAACAATGCTTACATAGCATAATTTTAAAAAAAACTAGTAAAATAGCATGGCACAGCCACAAGGATTAAATGCTCTTCTAACCTGTTCAGCATATCCTCTACAGCATTTATTTTACCTCTTTTCTTAATCTCTGAGTGGAATGAAGTGCTAGATATTTAGTGGCAGAAGAATATAAATCTTGGCCACTAGTTTGCTGTTGCAGGACTACATTATAAAGAAGTGTGTCTTGCATTGAGTAGTAAATGCAGTTATGTAATGTTCCTTCACAGACCAAAAAGAAGGGGAAAATGAGTGTTACACCCCTTTTCTTTTCCCCCCAAATGATGGAGTTGTTATTCCTTGAGGGATGGTAGTGTTTGGATGCTGTAAGAAGGAATATGCATTAAATTTTATTTAGAGCATGATTCACAAGAGCCACAAATTTCAATATAAAATCTGCATCAGATTTCCAAACATAAATACTCTGAGACTGGCTGCAATCGTCAAATAGGACAGTATCTTTTTTGTCTCTGTCTTCTAAGTACCTCCAGAAATTGTAGATGCAAATCTTGCTTTTGAGCAATCCTGTAGTTAAATGAGCAAAACATGCCATTAGTCAGCCACACTCTCATTTGTCTATGGAAGCTTCACATGACTACTATTTATCACTATCTCATGCATCAACAGCAGTTCTAACCCATAGTTCATCAAATGCCTTTAAATAGAAAAGTTCCTGTTTCCCTTCTCTTGGCAGTGTTTTTGAGAGAGGTCATGGCTGCTGGAAAGACGTTCTTTAAGATTTAGAGAAGATGGCACGAAAGCTGTAAAGCCCATGGAGTTCCCAAGTACAGACATATATTTTTGCAGGGTACTCATAAATTAATTTTTTTGTACTCCAGATGAAAGATTCTCTCCTGCCTAATTTCCACAGACATTATTCGTCTGAGTTACATCTCCACGCTACTCTGCAAAGTTTTCCCAAGATCCTTTTCCTGTTCAAGCTGCCAGCCTAGAAGCTCACTCTGGGCTTTAACAGTTAAGCTGATTCTTTCACCTGACACCTCAGCGGCAGTAACAAAGGTTTTCTGGGCACTTTATACCCTGACCTACCATTGTGCAACTGCACTTCCAAGCATGCATGTTATTACCACCTTGATCCAAAGACAATGAGGTTTCACAGGTATAGCTGAAGGCCAGATCTGCCTTCCACACTTATCCTTCCTGATGATGATGATGTGGAAAAAGTAAAAAAAAAAAGAAAAAAAAAAAATATTAGATTGCCCAGGGTTGTGACATTTTTCATATGGACATTCAGGAAGCTATTTGAGGCACAATGACTATAAAAACACCCAAGCGTCACCATTAAAAAGCCTTACCGTTTTTCAGCAAAGGAGCTTGATGTAAGCGCTGCCTGCAAGTCTAGTGGGTGAGCCCTGCTTTGCAAACAAAATAATGCTGTGCTCTCACCTTGTGCTTTCCATCTCTATGGTAACTGACAGGGTGGGAAAAAAATTAAGCATCTAGATAACAGCTAACCAGGTGAAACTGGGTGGAATAATGGTCGCTTGTTTGCAAGCAGGGGAAAATTCTCTGCTAAGTAGATGTCAAGGGTAATCTGACCAAGATGGTAGGTGAGGAGAGATGCCTCTACATCTCTAGTTCTGGACTTTGCCACATTGGTATAAATTTTGACTCTGAAGCTTTCCCAATCAAGTTTCTGACAAATTTGAGTATATCCCTTGAGTTCCTGATATAGTTTTCTTGAAAGGTTAAGGTCAAATCCTGGCAAGTGGTTCAGACAACATCTGAGGGATTTTCTCACAATAAGCTGCCTCCAGTGATAATCCCCTGTGACTTTAAAGCTATCTCTTAAATCCAAGGATTTGTGCAGTGGTCTTGTTATTCATCTGGTGCTACTCTACTTTTTGAACTCTCGCTGCTCCTCATTACACAAGGGTACAGAGGCTGCCATGAAGAGGGAGAGAAGTGTGTGGAAGGAGGATGACAGTAGAAGAGGTAAACACATATTTTTAGTTGCTGAGAAAAAAAGATAGATTTTAATATTTTTGCACCTGTCTTTAGCGATAGAGATGATCCATTAGAGGATCCAATAAAAAAGGAAGTGATGTGATGATACAAAGAAATGCAAGTGTGAAGAAAGGAGAAGCAGACTGTCTGAATAAGTGATGTGACAAGAGCCCTAAATGTGGTCACTATTGGTTACTATTCATGTTCATGACTGACAGTCAAGGTTACCTCAGCAGCTATTAGGATTTTTTGGTGAATATAGATGACACTGAAGTAATGTTGTTTACTGAGAGTCTGACAGGTTTCAAGGATAAGCTACAAAGTGCCACTGATGAACCAAATGACAGGGACACCACAATTTCCTTGTCTTTAATTTTTTTCTAATGCGTCGTGATCTGCAAAGTAATATTGATGATACAGTAGTTCCTAAAATAGATGCTATGATGTTCATTAGATGCTTCACATCTGGATATCACAACCAGCAACTGTTATAAGAAGGGGGAGGAATGTCATTTTAATCTTTTCTGGGTTTTCTTGATTAGATATCTCAGACTTCATAAGCATTTATTTAATTCATATTAGCATTTAACAGTCAAACGCCCTCAGTGGTGAAAAATAACCCTAGAGGCAGCATAGAAATTAATAGTTATTCTGTGACAGATCTTCTCTCTGACAAGGATTTAAATATTGAAATTCTAATCTATTTATTATGCAGGAAGATGACATTTTATCCCTCCAACCATTTGACAGGAAGACACTATAATTATGCCTTTCTCTAGGTTCCCATTTTTCCTCCTGTACCTTTGTGTGAGATTATAAGAGTTCAGACTCCTGTTCCCAAACAGGTTTGCCCTTACAGCAGCACATTTGCAGTAATCAATGCAAATGCAGTGACTGGTTCTTTCTAGATCATTTCTTCAAACTGAAATTTCTTTGCCTTCACAGGCTGTTATGGGGATGACAGAAGGCAATGTGTTTGTTAGGCAGAGTGGAGGTGACTTTAATGCACTCTGTACATCTCTATGCTTGCTCTATTATTAAGCTCTGATTTGTTCTGAGAGCAAGCACAAAAGGCAGTCACTGTATCAGAACACTATCCTGCAAAATAGGAGTTGCGGAAATATTACATGTAGTTGTATTTTTTTTGAGTAATTGTCTCTAGGAAGACTATTATTACTATATTGCAGACAGAATCTGAGGTCAAGGAAACACAACCAGAGCAAACTTCTGGCAGTTACACTGTATATGCGGCCCTTCATTTATGCCATAGAATACCTTGAAGATTTTTGATAATGCTGTTAGTGGCTTATAATGTGAGCAATGTGTTGCATGCTCACTCATAAAGGACTGCACAACCATATCAATCCCTAAAGACAGCTAACTGCAAACCACATCTAATATTCTGACATTAACTTGCAATGCCAGTCTCTTACATCAGCTTGGTACACTGGAGTTGTCACGCATGACTTAGTAACATTTCTGAAAACATAACTAAGAGTCAAGTAAGAATTTGGAAGAAGGCTGGAAAGAAATGGCTGGACTTTAAAAATGTGAATTTTGGAGGGGCCTGGGTAAGCACCAGGAAGGTGCAGCACAAGTGTGTGGATGCAGGGCTAGCTTCCCAGCTCCCCCCCAGCCCCCAGGCGTAGCCTGCAGCAAATGCTGAGGGTGCTGCCAGGGAGTGAATGCTTTTTAGAGAGGAGGGTTAGACTATGCTGCCATAGGAGAGGGGGGATCACGGTGCCTCTCTGGTTTCCCTGCTTTCCCACAGCGTTCCTGCAGCAGCAGTGGGCAAATGGGGCTCCTTCCCTAGCACTCTTAACTGGGAACCAGTCACCCCCTCATCCACCAGCTGGGGCAGTCCCTGCACCCCCTCTGCTAACATGCTCCCATGAGCAGCAAAGGCAGACCAAAGAAGATGAGCGATGCTTTGAGTGAAGGGTGTACAGGTAGTGTACACAGTGTGACAGCCAGGCTCTTTTCCAGATGAGCCTTGACTTTTCGGTTGAAAGTGTGCATAGTCACGGCACCCACCTTCTAGCCTGGGGTGTGAACTTAGGGGTATTTTACAGCATAAGGTGATAGGGACTCTCGGGTGAACCAGAAAGCACTTGTAGTCCTCCCGCTTACAGCCTGGCATGGCAGAAATAGATTTCTTGAGCTTCTTTTGTCAGGGAATTACATTTCACTGGTCTCTCAGGATCTTCCAGTGACCTTCATAGCTTGTGCTTGTCTTCCAGGGATAGTGATGCACCATGTATTCCGGGCCAGTTTTGGTCTAAAACGAAGTTTTCCTTTTCTCTTTTCTCCCCCAATAAGGGCTCAAAGGGGGATCCAGGAAATTACAGGCCCATCAGTTTTACTTAGGTCCCTGGGAAGATTATGAAGCAAATCCTCCTGTGGACAATTACAGGTCAAATGAAACACATGATTGGGAAAAGCCAGAATGGATTCACAGGGGCAAAACATGCTTGAAAAATGTAATTGCCTCCTATGACAAAGCAACCTGCTCAGTTAATGCAGGGTGAGAGGTAGACATTGCCTACCTAGATTTCTCCAAGGCTTTCAATACAGTTTCAGCCTCCACCTAGAGAAACTGATACATTACAGTACAGACAAGTAGTTTGTACAGTGGGTGGGGAACTGGCTGTCCGGCTGCACCCAGATGGTGATGATCAGTAGCTCCTTTTCCAGCTGGTAACCTGTCACAAGTGGGGTCCTCCAGGGATCGATACTGGGCCCAATACTGTTTGATATCTTAATCATCATTTAATAAGTGATCTTGAAGATGGAATCAAATGTACCATGACCAAGTTTGTCAGTGATACCAAAGTGAGTGGGGAAATGGACACTTCAGAAATGTCTACTACTTTTTTTTTTTTTCAGAAAAAAAAATTACATTGTTGTTTAAAAGACTCAATTCTGCTTTCCTTACAAACTCCTGCTTTCTGATAACATTAATAGGAATATGAAAATATAGAATAAATATGAATATGCACAGGACAGGGGTTCTGTGATCCAAGTTTGTATCTACAAGCACCCAAATACTTAGAGTTTGTTGCTGTGTAGCAAATAATAAAAAATTAAACTATACTGCTCTGACATGAAAGATTAAAAGATTAAAAACCTGTGATTAAAAGAGAATGCTCTATCTCTTCATTCTCTGAGAGCCCTGAAATATATGAAGTTACTTGGTGGGGGGGTAGGTGGAAAGAAGTCAAATTGCAGTTGTTATTTTGAAATGGGTGACATCATGATTCTCTTGGTTTTTTTCAACATGACATTTTATAGTTTCTCAACATTTAGTACCAACAAACTGCAGAATAGAGTATCTCAGAAACCTATTATTGATGTCCATATGCTCTGCAACTGCCCAGATTTTTTTGTTGTGTGTATCCATCCTTTATTTATTTAATCTCTTTTGTCTGCTAAAACCAAACATACATACTCCGGAACAACTGAAAATCTTAAAAAGGCACTATAGATCAACACATCTGAGTATCTCTTCTTCAGGAGCCTACAGTGATATGAAGGCACCGATTACTTAAGGCAAGATGCAAATCACTGCTCTGGCTGGAAACTAATAACCTAATCTTAAGTCTTCTGAGACTTTGGAAATGACTCTGCTGCCTATGATAACGCCTCTTTTTTTTTTTTTTAAATAAGTTGCAAATATGAGAGGTTTGTTGGTTGGACTTTTCTCAATGCTACAATTGTGCACACACTTTTTTCCTATTCGTGAAATAGAGCAGAAGAGCAGATTCATGTTGTTTTAAACTGGCATGGATGTATATGATGGGTAGGACCATTATTTATGCTTCTAGAACTGTCAAAAATGTGTGACTGGATAAAAGGAGAAATCTACGCATACTGCAAATACTTACTCATTTCATTTAATATCTCTTTTTTCTAAGGTATGCACCTTAGAAAAACAACTGTTAAGCCTTATTTCGATACAGGTGTAGGGGCGGTTTCAGCCATTATGATTTCTAAAGTAATATTTTAGGCAAATATTATTTTTGTGCAAAAAATATGGAATATGAAATGCACTAAAAAAAAAACCCAAGAAAAACAACAAAAGCTGTACATGAAATTTTATGCAATTGTGAGTTTATGGGAGTGGAGATCTAGGATTTTGGCAACTGTTTGGGGAGAAATAATTTAATTTTTCATAATCAGGAGAAATATTTTAATATTTCAATAATATTGCAGAAGCACCTCCTTGATCTAAGAGCCCAGAAACTATTTCTAAACATAGCTTAACATTTTGTCCCAGGCTAACATTAGTAGAAACTGAGTGGCAAAGCATATAATTTAAAATATAAATCTATGTACTTAAAGAAGAGATTTTTCTAAAGTCATTAAAAAAAAAAAATCAGAAACTCCTCTGAGCTAAAACTGTATTAACTTTTTTTAATATTTAGGTTAATACTAAGTATCACAAAAGACAGAAATAGAGACAAAACCTATTTCTGTATTTGCAACCTAATAAACTAACTTAGAAAATATATGTCACTGAAGGAGACCCTGGTGGCTTACAGGTCAGAAAACACAGTCAAATAGTAATTTTTTTAACTTTGTCATTTTGACTGCAGTTGTCTCCAATTTGTTTGCTCAGCGCTAAGGGATTCAACAATGAGTTGAAACGAAGTGAAACAAATGTTTAAAAGAACTCTAATTACATTAAAAAATACCAAATATCTATCAACGTTTGATCAGGAATGAGATTGCTCTTCAGTTAATAGGAAGAATGTTCATCTTAAGATTATATTTTCTTATGATTATGGCCAAATTTAACCAGGTTTCCAAGAAAATTATTTTCCAACTATGTTTGTTTTCACAGTTTATGCAGTGTACATCTACTATACAGATTTTTTGGATGTGGACCTTGGAAAATAATGTGTAGTAAAAAGTCATTAGTATTTTGCTTTATTTGCAAACCAGTAAAGCCATATAGGCTGCAAACTGTGTGTGTTTGTGCACGCACATGCATGTGTGTGTGTGACTGTTTATGTGTGTGACATACATTAACAACATCCCACTTTTGTGCTTTCTGTCAGAGGCAGATTTCTTCTACAAAACTTCTTCCATCTTTGAAAGTTTCTCATGCTACAAACCAGTCAATCTAAGGATAAACATTGTTTTGAACATACTGCTAGGAGACAGGGAGAAAAAATATTCTTGTTGGTCACGTCAGCACAGAAGTTTTAATGCAGTGCAGAAACATGTATACTCCAGGCTTCAGCTAAGTGTCCTTTGTGACTATACTTTTTAAAATTTTTTAAGCCTACAGTTATATTTTCATGTGTGTATTACTACCACGAAGACCCTGAAAACAGAACCTGCACTTCCTCAGTTATGAAGTGACTCTTTTTTGAAAGAAACAAGGTCTATGCTAGGAGTTTTACTTATTTTTGTAAGTATTATCTGGCATGAACTCATTACCACAATCCTACTGTTGACAAGAGAATTCTGTAATATAGAAGGTATTATACACATGATGATTAATAAAAAGACATAACTCAGAAATTTCTGCATTGAGGCTATGCCGAATTCTTCCATATGAGAATGACAGAGCTCTGGCACTCACCTTTCATACTGGCTATCATTTTAGGAAAACCTGTAGGCAGTAAGCCATGTAGGTCAGGAAATGCCATCTTGTCTGTCGAACACTTTGACTCAGATTCATTTCTGACTCTAGGCATCTGGCAAAGTAATTTGTTTTCTTGAGGACCTTTTCTCTCTTGTGTGATGATATTACTCTTATCTGAGACCCCTCAGTTCAATTTGCCTAAGGTTAGAGAAAACCATCTGCTTTCATGGCTGTTTAAAAATACAAATAATGTCATTCATTCCATAGCAAAAATTTGCTCTTCTTTTTTGTATTATGCACACACAAATTTTTGTGACCTAACAGTTGCAACATCATTCCTTCACTGCTCCAATATGTCTTGAATATTTGGCACTCAGATAACTATGATTTTTTCTGCAGTCCCTTCCCCATGCCTGTTAAACCCACACAATATTTTTCATTAGTAGAATTATCCAGATCTGTTTCCCCACTGCATAAGTCTTATATTTATATCCACTTAACCTTTTCAGCCCACAAAGGAAATGCAATTACCTCTGCAGTGCAATGTTAAGTTTGCTTAGCGGCTTACTACAGGAAATATGAATAGCATATTTTAGCAGAAACTGTAATGAAAGCATACACATGCACATACAAAAAACGTTGAAACAATAATATTTTTATTTTCCTAGAATTTTTTTTTTAATTATTATTTGGTAGTGTGAAGAAATGTACTGGGTTTGCATGGCAAGGTTTTGGTAGTGGGAAGGGCTACAGGTGTGGCTTCTGTGAGAAGCTGCCAGAAACTTCTCCCATGTCCAATTGAGCCAATGCCAGCCAGCTCCAAGATGGACCCACCACTGGCCAAGGCCAAGCCCATCAGTGATGATGTTAGCACCTATGGGATAATGTATTTTAAACGGGATGAAAATTACCCTGCAACAGCAACTGCAGCCAGAGAGAGGATTAAGAATACGTGAGAGAAACAGCTCTGCAGACACCAAGGTTAGTGCGGAATGAGGGGATGAGGTGCTCCAGGCACGAGAACAGAGCTTTGTCTGCAGCCCATGGGGAAGACTATGGTGAGGCAGGCTGTCCCTCTGCAGCCTGGTTTTTTTTTTTTTGCCCCCCCTTTTTTTTTTTTTTTTGGTTTGGTTTGGTTTTTAGCTTGACTTCTTGTTCCATTTTAACTTACAATAGTAAGGATTCTCTGTCACAGTCTTTTTCTCATGTAAAAATAGAAGAATTATTTTCACTTATGCGGTAACTGTCCTTTATAGAAATAGCCAATTGAAAAGCCCTGTCTGCCTGAAGAGCTTTCATGAGTGTCATGATGCTGTCAGAGGAATGCCATCGTATAATCTCAGAGAAGTCTTGGAAGATGGATTATCTGGAAATTTGCTCTACTCCGTGTTTTGAATTTTTACAGAAGTACGCTCTAGCTTTAAATTAATAATATGGTATTTCTGGAATTAGATTGTACCTGGGAGTACAATAGAACCCAGCTATGGCATGCTTTTTTTTTTTTTTTTTAAACTGCCTAGGAATAGAAGTGAATCATTGACAGAAAAAAGTTACATAGACGCACATCAGATTGATTTCAGCCCCCATTTCTCTCCCCTTTTTCCTTTCCAGCTCAGATACTCCAGCCAGCACCCAAATTTGCCCCCCTATTTCTTGCTTTTCTGCTGTAAAAAAGATGATGGGAGGAAGTGCACATGTTTTTATTTTCCATCCAGAGGTAGAGAGCTTACATGAAGGGAGGCTGGAAGTAAGAGGACATCCCACTAACATTTTGACCACTTGCCCAGACAATATTGCGGCAGCATGACTTAATTGTCAGAAACGCAAGAAAAGCTGTTAATACCATTAAATCCACCATCAGGAGTTCGCACTAGTTTTCCTAAGATACATTTTCATTCTGAATATAGAGCAGGTTTCATGTTTATAATTAAAACAGAAAGCCAATTAAAAAATACATTATTTTGAAAAACCATTCCCTTCATTTCAGCTCAACACTGTAAGGAAACATTGCTTTGTTCCTGTTGCCTTTAGCTCAAAACTTTTTTTAAATGAAATATTTCTGTGAGCACTTTCCTATACTGTAACAGGATTTTTTCAAGTTACTAACACATTTCAAAAAGCCTTAATGATAACGACCAAAAAATACCATCAGCCAATTGTTGAGTGATTCTTTTCTTCACAGTTTTTTGTTCTTTTTCTCATAAATACCAGATGGTAGCTTTGTGTATGTAACCCACACTTAAACTTTCATGTTCAAGAATGAAATTTTCTATCTGAACATATGAATATCTATATATGTACTTCATTGCTTCTACCTGAGCGTTTCATTACTTTTGGACATTGATGCCAAGATGGAGAACTCCAGTATCCAGACCACAAGACTCTATTCAGTGAGGTTGTATGTTACCACTTCCCCTGCATTATACTTGCTGTTCGAACTTAGTTGAGTCATCTAATCATGCTGTCTACAAAGTGTAAAAAAGTAAAAGAGCAGACAGTCATCAGCTGGTAATTTTTTTTTTTTTTTTAGGTGAAAACTGGTAAGATATTAACCTTCTTTGCTGGGATCTCTTTTTTGTCATGAAGATACCCCTGAATGATGGGGTATCTTCATTAGCTTAGGATTTTGCCATCCTTCTTCAAAGTTGTTGAAATCTTTGATATAAACATCTGAATATATGTAACAGAAAGAAAAAAGAAATCAATGTACTTACAAAAGAGTATCCCTAAACCTTATTTTCATAGCTCAAAAGGCAATTCAAACTTCTTCTACTATGCTGAGTTCTTAAAGTGATTCTTTATGTAATTTCAGTATAAGAATATTCTGTGGAGGGAGAAGAAGGATTTAGAATAAGAATATTGTCACAGTAAATGTATTGTATCCATGATTAAATTGAGTTTGGAAATTAGAAGACCAGCCAGTGGAAAGGTCTATAGCAACTGTCAGCAGAGTCTTTTGGGGTGGTTTAGAGGATCCATTATTGATGTCCAGGCATGGTCTGTTTAATTCTATTAGAATAAAGGAAATGAGGAAGACTGGCTTTAGGGGGATGTTAATATATTAAGTAAGACTGAAGGAAAATACTGTTATTCTTAACCATGGTCTGTTATTCTTGAATGTGATAGGTGATAGATGTCTGATTAAATAATCACTGAAAGAGCAAGGGATGCAGTCTTTAGGTCAAATCTAAAACATAACAGTAAGTGTTCAGTAGTTGAAAAGAATAGAAAGTTTGTGTTGAATAGCTGAGTCAATTCAGTTTATTCTTTATCTTAAAGAAAGTTTGGTACTAAGACTTCTTGATTACACTGGGAATATGGACTAAGTCAAAGAGAATACTTAGTGAAAGCAATTGAGGAGCAGAGCTGTGGCTCTTTGATGTGGAAGTGGCTTGGCAATTCAAATTAGAGGTATCTAAAGCTTTGGGGTAAGTGTATCCTGTCTAAACCCACTAACCACTAACTCACCTCTACAAATTGCTCCAGATGGCTAATCATCTAAGTTCTCTTTTTTCTGAAGAGAGTAAAAAAGAAGTTTTAGAGGGCAGCTGATCCCATCCTCTGATATGAATCTCAGGGAGCTGATCTGAAAACCTTTCAGGTGTACTGATGATTTCCATTTGCTTCTGCAATGGTCATGGGTGGTTGGGGTGCATAACTGCTCTTTAGATGCTTCCTCACTTGATTGTGAAAATGTGCTCTGCATTACACATATATGAGTTATGTATATTTAATTAGCACATCTTTGAGATTGGTATGCCTTGCAATTAAAAACTACTTCAAAGTCACTGTGAACTACTTCAGAACCACCTCGTGACAGTATTTTATTGAAGGACTGTTTTTATTTCCTTTCTTCCTCTGCTTCTTTAAAACAAAACCCAACACAGCTGTAAGGTTTAACTTCCGTAGCATTTCAATGGCAGTGCATATTGATTTGTTTTTTCTTGTAGTTTATTAATGCTTAGCTAACAAATTAACAATAGCAGTGTATACTAAATCTTCTGCTTTCCATGGTGTTGCATTTCAGGTCTTTTCTGGATTTTTCTTGTTTTATATAAAAACTATTCTAAAGTCTTCAGAGGAAATTGAACACGTGTTTAACAACAAATCCTTTAGCATGGAGGCAGAACAGTAAGAAACAGGGCTTTCACAAACAGCAGTATCAGTGCTCTCTCCTGACAGTATTCCCATTATTTAGAGATGAATCCCTTTCCCAGGGAGCTACTGAAAGCAGGAAAACCACCTACCTGCCTTCAATACTCTAAATCAAATTGATGCTTTTAACAAGATTTACTCTAATATGGGGCTTTGCTGGTTCAGTTAAAGCTCTGAAAGAAAGGATTGTCACTAATTTACTTCATTTTAGGCTCGCAAAAAAAGCAGTTATATTATGAGCATTCTCAGACTGCATCATTGGTAGAAAGCATACCTTCTTTCCTAACTACAGGTAAACAGATACATAATCCCTGACGATTCCAAAACCTGTCACTCCTCAGCAGAGAGAGAATTTCAGCAAAAAAAAAAAAAAATAGTGTATAATACAGAAGCTGAGCTATCTTCAAGCAACACTAAGGGAGGGAACTAGCCTGCTATTCAAAAGTGTGTGGGAAGACTGGAACAACTCTGCTCTCAAACGTAGTCCATCAGTTTCAGAACTGCCTCGCAACAACACAGCTTTCCAGCTTCTGGTCAGATTTGTCACCAGCCTGTTCACAGTACTGACAGACAACCTTTATGTGAAATAGGAGAAAAGCCTCTATTGCTTCTAGCCAGAAATGAAGCTTCCAAGAATGCTCGCTGTAGCTTAAATTTGTATGCTAGAAAAACACGTCTATTTCTAGGTTCAGGAGGACGGATGGAAGAAGAAGTCCCAAGCAGCAGGAGGCTGTGCTTGTAAGTCACTTTTATGTGTAGCCCAGGGAGGATGAAATTAATTTTAATTAAGAAGATCAATTACTACTACTACTAATGTTACTGTAATTAGCTAGGTTTTAATAACAAGGAGACAGAGAGGTATTTTATAAATAGATATATGTGCTTATATGTAGGTGTTTGTGTTTTATTATTTAAGCCTTGACAGAGGTTGAAATGAAGAAAAGGATTGCCTGTTTTAAAGTTAGTTACAGAGTTAATCTTGAAGTGATAAAGAAACCACAGCCATGACTGCCTCTCATGCACTTGTGGACATGGAAAGGATTGTCAGAAAGCTCGTTGAAGCAGTCCTTCAAAATCTCACAGCACAGCCTCTCTTTTTCTTGTCTGGGTTACACAAAGGGCTAGAAGTAATTTGTTTCTCCTAAGGTCAGGCTGGTCTGTGACTGCAGATGGGGGAGGAAGTCTATATTTGAGTGAGCCATCCTTACCTAATAAAAATCATTATGCTTTTGATGAAATCATCTCAGCTGCTCTCTTCTTCAAGAAACAAAATGAACTAATTGGCTTCTGAGCTTTGAAATGCATTGAGATTTTTAAGAAGAAGAAAAACTGGACTATTGAACCCTTCACACTTTCCAGGCCTGACTTTTAGCTAACGTAAATCAGAGCAGTCCTGTTGTCAGAACTGTGCCAATTTACCTGGACTCATGGTATTTTCACTTTGTTGTTTCTCTTTTATGTCTACTTTTGGCAGCTGGATTTGCTTTCCTATTGTTGCAAGCATCTCTGGAGCCACATCGTGTATTCTTCCCCCAGCCTTACCGAAATACCACCTACAGTTACACACCGTACAAAGGAGCGGTTTGCATTTCCATCTCCCTTTTCCAAAAGTGCTATCCGGTTACACTCAAGAGGCTCTGTGGGCTCCCTCTGGTGGCTAATTGACCTTGATCATCTCAGAGCCGCTTTTCCAGAGAACCTGTCACAGTGAATGAAGACATAATTTTGGTAGAGAAAGATGGGGATACTCTAATTAACAGTCGTCTGCAGTTTTTTTGATCATAAGAAACAGCAAGGGAAGAAATGAACACAAAAAGCAGGCTAGGTATTCCTTGAAGCCTGCAGGCAGGGAGATTTTATTCCTTTGCACTTAGATTTAACCTAACATCCATTAATGTGGGGAAAACTTTCCTCAAAAGGTGGCAGGGTAACTTAGTAAGGAAACATTCTGGATGAAGGACTCTAGCTGTGCAATCAGACTTGGCTATCTAGCAGGGCCTTCTAGAGACAGATCAACAGAAGCCGGATGTTGTATTGAAGTTGAGTGTAGAAAGATATTATCCCATAGAAATTAGCACTGTCCCTCCATGATCAAAAGCTTAGTTCAAGAAGTGGGATTTATTCCAAAATCTATCCAGATGCTCCATTCCAGCCTTCCAGTTTCTGTAAAGACAACAGACACATGGTGTGAGACAGACAATGGCATAAACACATCAGTGCTTTGCATCTGGCTACAGCAGCTAAGGATATCTCTTCATCCCAGACCTTGAAACTGATGTGCAGTTACAGCACCATGACACTAACTCAGTCATTGCTTTTTGTACAGTGCTGACAATTGGGAACCCCTCTTGGTGGGCTGGAAGTCTTCTTGTGGTCCCTCACTATATCATGTCAGAACAAGAAACAGTTCAGAAACTTGTAAGACCATGTGCAAGTCACATTTGTCTCTTCCTTTCCCTGTAATCCAAATTCTTTGAGTTACCTTAGAACAGGCTATAAGGAAACATGTCAATAACCAACAGATTACTCGGGGTTTACCTTGATGTGACCAGGAGAATTTGGCCCTAGAGAGAGCAAGAGAGATTAAATATGTGTAGACGTAGGCATACAACCACATACATATAAACATCTTATAATTTCTTAAATATTTGTGTATGAAACTAACAGTGTGTAAATACCTTCTGTACATTTAAATACAAGACATACAAATATTAGGATTACCTTGTTGTGACATATTAATTGCTGATTTTTAGCACAGATATAATGATTCCAGAGAAAAACCCACAACATCAGGTCCAACACAGCCATTGGCTTGACTAATGCTTTTCTAGCTTCCCACTTACTTATTTTTTCACCAACACCAGATTTTTTACCTAGCTGACTTTTTCTTTCTCTAACTTAGCAGCTTTTACTCAGCTCTGGGACTTAGTGCTCTATTTTTAGAATGGCTATTTTCTTATAGAAGCAGGCACTTGAAAGGCCTGCTGCTGAGTTTCAACACAAAACTTTGGTGGCAGGGTCAGCAGGTGAGATGAAGTCTACAACCTTCAAAGTTGACCTGCAACACAAGGTACACTGTCGTAATGCAAGAGGTCAGTTATACTTGGAAAATCAGAGGCAGGATAGCCAGAAAGCTGGTGACTTTATCACACTGAGCTTAGATTCTGATGCTGGTTAAGACTAAAGAAGCGTAAGAGCTGCTCTGACTTGAGTCAGATGGTAATAGTTTTCGGGTATTTTTGACAGCTGAAGATCAATAAATGGCAGAGCAGTGAGGACATCCTGTATCTGATCTTGATGTCTGCACAGGAATATCAAGCCATGCAAGTGAGGGCTTAGTAGTTGCCTGCGACTTACAGTTTCCCCACGCTACGATTTCACAAGGACCAGTGTTGTGCTCCCTCCCTTTGTATTGCCTGTTCCTAAAACATGTTAGAGTTGCATTCCCTGGGTTTGGCCAAAGTGTATGTCTTTGGCTACTGCCTGGAGAGGCAGTGCTGTGTATGGGTGGTTGTCTGTGGTGCAGTATCCCAGCTTCCAGTTGCTCAGGGATTTCTGACCTGTGTTACACCTGGGCTGCTCTTAGCAGCCACCAATGACCTAATCTTCATGAATTTGTCACTGTTCTTTTTTTTAATGTCCGCATCTATTTAGCCTTCACCATATCACATTGCAAAGAGTTCCCCACCTTAGCTGTGCTTTTTCCAAATGTACTTTCTTCAGTTTCACCTAAAAATTAAATAATGCAAAGTGAGGGAACCGGCTGTGATACTTGTTTACAGAGTCAAATACATTCTCCTATGAGTAAACCACAATGTAAATCATAGATTTCAAACCACTCTTTCAGGTTAATTACGTATATTATTAAATGCTGGTGATGTACAGACAGCCCTCTAGTACCAGGTTGCAATTTTTAAAATTAAGAAACCCAGGTGCTTTCACTCTCTGAAGTAATTCCGTTGAAAACAGTGCTATGAAATAGTATGTGAGAAAGAAAATAAAACGCATGTTTAACTTCTATGTTTGGTACTGCTCTGTGTATCCAGTTAGTATTTATACAAATGCAGCAATAGATTTTATTGCACTTAAAAAATTAGACCTCCTGTGGATCCTTTTTCCTCTGTAGCTCTCAAAGAAGTTGCGATATTTTTTTGCTAAATGTGTGATATTCTTCTGACTTTATGGACAGGCTTGAATTTATTGAGAGAGTAGAAAGGGCACCAAAGCAAACAAAGCTTTATTTTCCCACCCAAATCCATTAAGAAAGTCTTCTGCTTCTCTCTTGCTATACCAAGAACTACTGAATCTATGCTATTGTGCTAATTTCCCTACAGCTTTAGAAATGTATATTGGAAGCCAGAGAAAAAGTAGCACCAGAAATCGTGCAGTGTTCTTCTGTTTTACCCTTGACTGTGAGCCTCTCCACTTGTTACATCATTGTGGAGGGAGAAAGAGAGAAAGAGGACTTACTCCCTACATATGCTCACAGTGGAACTACAACCATATCAGAGTGCAAAAAGAAAATTTTGAAGGATTTGGTGGCTATGTTTTTCCCCAAAGCTTAAAAGTAACACATTCTGGCAGCCCTGGGAATTGAGTCTGTGTCTTCCAACCACAAATCTGCTTTAATCAGAAGAATTTCTTTTGTTTCCTCTGGGATCTCAGTTTGCTGGGTTTAAATAATACATGGAAATCCACATGAAATCTCAGTGGGACCACTTTTCTATTACTATAAACAGTTGAACTTGTTTTCCATATGCCTCTCTAGTAGACGTTTTGGAGTCTAGTGTCTCCCTGTAGACGCTTGAATTGCAAGTAGAAATTATGTACTGTTACCTACCAGGAAAGCTGCTCACCCCTTGTATTTCCATTCACGTATTTAAGCTTCAAGACACCTGAGCATTCCAAGTTTAAAGATAAACAGCTGGCTAAGTGCTCTGCTGAGTCAGACCTTGTTGGTATTCAAGGATAACCCAAAGTTTTTGCAAACAGTCATCTTGGGTCTGACAGCCTGTGACTACTAGGCATGGCAATGGGAACCGAGTCTCCGGCTTCTCATTTCTTGATTGATTACAAGACCATCACACTGCTACCTTTATCTTTCTCCTTGGACAGACACATGTGATCAGAAATTTTCTGCTGGGAAGGTAACATTGGTCTTAATCTTATTCTAACAAACAATTTTATTTATAAAGTGTAATCCTGGCAAGTCATAGCTGAAGCTGTGCAGTTAAAATAGAATGCAACAGAAAATAGTTCAGACCGATGAGGTAGCTTTGAATGCACAAGTTATCTCAGAAAGATAGAGCATGGCCAAAATGCTCCTTAAATACAAGTCAGGAACCTCTGGAAGTGCTGACAGAAAAGAAAAAGTACAGCTTGGAAACACTGAGGACTGAGACCAATGATTAGCCAATTTTATGTCAGAAATAGTAAGACATGAGGCCAACTGCAGCAAGGGTCTAGGACCTGCACACACAGAGAAGGAGCATTCCAATATGCAACTTGCTGTTTTCCAAAAATGCTAAAAGTAATTAAAATTAAAAAAAAAAGAAAGAAAAAATAAAGTTCACAGTTTCTGTTTCATTTCCTACTGAACTGAGTGTAGCAAGAATTTTAACATTATGAGTACCAATGTGAACATGTGTTTACTAGATCCTTAGTAAGGTTATGATACCTGTTTTGTGTGAAATTTGTGGTCATACAAATGTAGTTCTTAGCTATGCATGAAGCACTTTCTGACAATGTTAATTTCAAATCAAGGACAATTTGCCAGTTTGTACACACAAACATGCATGTGAATACCCTGGGATTCAAACTGAATTGTTGGTGTAGTGCTACATTGTACTGTTGCTTGTCAATGTGGATTTTTTATAGAAAACGTGTTGGAAATGAACGTAAATGTCAAAGCACAGACCAAAATTAGCACAGTTTCAAGTAAAAACATATTTCAAAGACTATCACAGTGGTTTATATCAATTCATGTGTCTTTCACAAAACAAGCTGATGAAATACAGGTGTAAAAAAACCACAGAAATTATTTGCTTTACTTTAAACTGCAGTTTGAATTGATTTCCTATGTTGTTTTTTTCAGCCACACCATCTGGTAGAAAAATAGACACTTACCTGAACTAAATGAACAGGTGAATTCCTATTTATATATTTTTCAGATGTCTAAATAGACATATGCAGGGTATTCAGCATTTAAAAGCAGTTCATGCTCTCTGTTACTGCATAAATGCACAAAATCCAAGATCTCCCCATATTCCCTTCAACTTTGCCATGAACTAGTTGGTCCCATTACAAGCCTTTTAAAACCACTTGTAAGAAGACTTCAGGATCTCACATTTTAAAAGCAGACCTTTTCCTTCGGTGCTTTCTCATTCAGAACTTGTGTGGATGTCAGGTCTGTAACACTGAGGATTTTAAAGCAAAATCGCATTCAGGGAAGGAGCCCTACTGTCTCTATGTGAGACAAGAGATATGACTTTATGTTCAAATTCAAAGCAAAATGGTATAAAGCTATCTGAGCACGACATTAAGATGTCTCACTAGAATTGCCAATCAGTAGGCAAGTCCCTCATTCTTCTCTGGAAAAAGATACGTTTTCTCTTCAAGTCAATATATATCTGAATCAAGATTTGGGCTTGTGAACCCGCTTTTGAACAGATGACCATTACAGTACTCAGAGATCACTAGACTGAATATGTGTAAAGAGATCAGAATATCTTTCACGTCTCATCGTTTGAGCCATCCTGTCATTAGCATGTACATTACTTTTTTTTTTTTTTTGCTTTCTCACAGCTTTGAGTATATGAAACCACACTTTGAATACTTTCCTTTACTGTTTGGTTGTTTGGGTTTTTCTCAAATGGAGATGAGATTTCATATTCATATAGACATATTATTTGGCATAAAATATGTGGAGATTTTTTCTAGGTTCATAGTTTTCAGGTTTTTCATTATACACTGACTAAATAGTCTGTTTTCCACATTGTTTTCCCTTTCCAGGAAGAAAATTATGTAGTTAGATGCAATATATATTTTAACACGACCAGTGGAGCCATAGATGGACTCTTGCAAATGCAGGCAGAGATTAAGTGGTCATTTTTTTTTCCTTTTACATGTGTATTAGGTGAGCTGAATTGCTACCTAACTTCATATAGCGGCCAACTGTTCTGGTTGCTGAGTCTTAAAACTGACACTTACATAAAATCATTTTTTCATTTGGTTTCAGGAGCATGCTTGAAAACTATATCTGTTTTTAACATTAAAAAAAAATCACTAATGTAGCCTGTTAATGGAGGGTTTGTCTGACAGTGCCTTCACAAATGACACTTCTGAAATTATTCAAGCAAGTTGTTGCTGGAAAGGATACTCATCTGAGAAGACTTTTTAGTTTAAGCTGCAAATGATCTAGATTCATAACAATACATATGCAGATTTTCATACAAAGTAAGCCCACAGTATTTCTGAAGAAGGCATGATCTGAGAAGATCACAGCACTACTTGAAAAAAATGCCTTATATTTCAAGGGCTAGACAAAGCTAGATAGGACATCCTTGATCAGTGATGATGTGAAACAAGTGTATAAAAGATTATGGGAACCTCTCTTCCTTGGTGTCTTTTGGAGGTGAACATTGATAACCTGTGATCTAGCCATGGTAAATTGGAAAGTAAATGGAAGTCCCAAGCTGTTGATGTTTTTGTTTGTAGCTTCCCATGGGACAGGGTTGTGGATAAATGTCACACGTTATTAATAGTAATAGGGGAAAGAAGTAGTTTTTGCCTTCTGGGTTGTAGGGTTCAACCTTGAAAAAGTTCTTGCAAAAATATCTTGAAAACCAGAAATCCAACAAAAAAGCTCTACATTTGCATTTTAATGCATCTCATGATTTCTAACCCAACACCAGAGCCCTAGGGAGAGAATCAGGCTCCAATGGCACACTGACATTTGCAGGGAGAGAGAAAGGAGAGTACTAAAGAAAACTTATTTAGCATAATTTGGAAGGTCTCTGATCAAGAAAAGAACATGATGTTTATCTATTCCTTGACCATTTATTTACTGAGTATTAGAAATGAAATGTAATAGCTTTTAATACTCTGCATGTTATGCACTCCTGCACTGATAAATGATGTGACATATAGAGCTGATGCTGAGTCGTTCATAATATAGCAGACTTTGAGTTCTTGGGGCAGTGTTCTTCCAAGAGTCTCTTTGATTATCTTCCTATCACTGTCTAAGTTGACAGAGCTGCAAATGTTATTGCTAGTCATAAAATTATCCAACCACAATGTCTGTCTACATGACCTGCAGTGGTTGTGAATGCCACAAATTGATTATACACTGTGTAAAGAAGACTTATCCTTTCATTCCTTCTAACTCTATTGCCCTTAATTTAATTAACTGTTGCCACACGCTACGGGTGACATAGAGAGGCTAATATGTTCCTATTGTAGAGCTTCAAATTCAGAGCATCTGACAAGTCTCCTTTTGCTCCTAATATTCTCAGGCAAAAGGAGTGTTGGGTATTTAATCCCCTTCTGTATGTATCTAATCTTTTTCCTATTTCAAACTTTCTTCCACCCCCTTTTCCTTCCTGCTTGCTTTTCTCATTTCCTGGCTACACTATTCTTCTATCTATAGCTGGTTTTCTTTCTGATATATAAACATATCAGCTATTCCCAATAAAACTTAGATATCTAGATCATTAAGTACATCCTTAATGATATAGACTTTGCCTGATTTAATAGCGTTGTTCAGAATTGTTTCCGCATGAGGCTCAGTAATAATCCTTGGAATGTTCTTGTTTGTAATAATAGCATTTATGCCATCTGTATTTTTAAGCACAAAAGAGACAGTATGTCTCATGCCCAAACTGCAGAATGATGGCATTATGGGAGTTACTGTTACGTTTGATCAATAGAAGGAGAAAAACAGTGAAGCCCCATGATCTGGTTTAGGGGATTATTGGTTGATCTGGCCCCATTCAACCAGACTACTGAATATGGTTATGTATATTTGTGTATGTTGAAAAAAATTAAAAACCCATTTCTTCAAGGTTAGCACACCAGGTGCCCTGCGGCGATGAGTTTTTTATCACCTTGCGAATTGAAGATGTCACTAACGACAGGTGTGAAGAGCCCTGCTTAACAGTACCAATGCAGAAAACTGCTTCTAAGACCTTCTTTCTTCTGCCTAAGTGTGCCTCTCTCCTGCTACATCCACTGTGCCAGACTGCAATAGTCTACAATATACCTCCCGAAAACCTGCACCTTCAATACCATTGTCCTTGAGCTATACTTTTCTGGGAGATGCTCTATAAAAGCTAAAATAGAGATTTTCTGTAAAAAGGTATTATTACCTCAGTATCTGCAGTACTTCCACAGTGTTTTCTATGCTCAGGACAAGTGCGGAGGTAATGTTATCCATTCATCACAGATATGCAAAGTCTTGAAGGGATCTGCTCTACCTCAATATTTCTTAGCATCAGAACATTGCAGCTGCCTACTTACTACTTACTGACATTGCTTTTTTTTTTTCTTTTCTATATAAATTGTGTTTTAGTAGTGAGCAGGATAGAGTTCATTAATATATACTTTGTTGGTTTTTCTGTGATAATAGAAAAGCTAAGATTTTATTACTGCATATTGTTTATCAACAAGTTTTCCCTATGCTGTTAGAAAAAGGTCACTCCTGACTCAGGGGGAAGAGTGCCACCTACTGTATCTCCAAAACCCTTTCCCCAGCAGAGAGCGGCTTCTTAAAGAACTCACAGAACTGACCTAGTACGAATATGTATTAACCTCTAAACAATACATAATCTCATCACAGAATGATATATGCATATATTGTTTAGCAGCTAAAAAAATAGGTAAAATGTTCAGTTAAGTGCAGCAGGAAAAATTAGGTGATCTGACAGAAATTTCTCACCAAGAAAACCCAACCGAAGGATCATTCCCATTTATGTTAGGAATAACAGAGGACTAACCAGGTAGTTGGGAATGCTTTTTCATCCCAGTTTTAAAAGTATGTTTCCATCAAAACAAAATTAACAAGACCATATATATATACATATATACGAGCAGTTAATGATGTCCTTCTGGGTGGAATTACATGTGCAGCCGATGTTAAATAGTACAGAATGCTACTGAAATAAAGGGGTACAGTGCAATGTGAAACTCTTCATCATGGCTGACATGAACAGGAGTATGCGTGGTTAAGTTTTAGATGTATTGTCATAGATAAACTGTGCTGATTCCATTGGGTTCACTGGCAGTGGCAGATTCCTTATTCTATTACGTAGAGCCATCTGTAATTAGACTCAAGTACAATGGAGCTGCATTAGCTGCATTAGCTGCATTAGCTGTTCTGGAGGTGCAAATTTCAGATCTGAACCCTGAGTATGAATTAGCTGGCCTCTAGGAAAGTCCTCTCAAAAGCTTTCAGAAAAAGAGCCTTGCTAAATCAAGCCATTCTGAGAATAATCAAAAGAGTGAACAATACATCTTCAGACTTCAATTCCCTGGGCTGTCCGTTTGGATGCTGGGCATACAAAAATGCCTTCAAGGTAAGGATTGCAATTACAGAGCTAACGAGCCCCAGCGTACATCCTGTTGAGGGAATGCTGCAAAATTTTAAGTAATAGAAGTTCAAAATCAAAGTTATTATCCCATCATTATCTACACTATAATGTTCCCTTGCCAACAATAAGCCAAGATATTTTAAAAGTCTATGCCTAGAGTAATATAAACAGGACACATTTTATGCATATATAAAAGTGAAATCCACAGAAAGGACTTAAAAAGCAACAGTAATATACACTTGAATCATGCTCTGTCTTTCATAATAATTTAAGAAGTTTATTTCAAAGGTGGTTTGTGGAACTAAGAAGCAACAATGAGACTGCTCAGTGAAATTCAAGTTGAACGTATTGTATTTTTAATGTAAACTTTTAGAAATTCAAATCATAAAAGAAGCTTCCTAGTGACATACAAAACATGCAAATTAGGAATCAGATGCTTGTCTGGTCTTACTGGATGAGAATTTTACTCTGTCCATCTTTATAGAGACTGCTGTTACCCACTAACACTGCCCTCACTTCTCGGAGTTAACTATGCTGTCGGAAAATATATACGGCTCATCTATAAGTAAGGTAGCTATACAAGGGATTTCTGGATGTACAAGGCTATTGACTTAAAAAAACCCCAAACCACACATGTTATTTAGTTTGATTATGACATAGACTTTTACAGTTGCTGAGGTGGGACAGTTCAGTTTGGCATGAGGAATGTGTATGAGGATGGCTGGTAATAGATGATGAAGGATGGCTCAATTTTCAGGGAATTATTTAAATGAATGTTTTGGCCCTTAAGCCTGACAGACGCATGCTTAAGGGAGGAAAAAAATCAATTATTAATAGTAATTTCAATCATGCTAAGAGAAATAGCAACAGAAAATGATAAAAAAAGTGCTGCATAGGGAGAAAGTAAGCCAAAAGAAGGAATGCGATATGTGTCTTTATACATGCAATTGCATCCCAACTACATTGTGGAGGTAGCAGTGTGATAAATTGTATTCATCATGTGTTACTGATTGCTTTTCCTGTCCTCTTTTCACTAATTAATCTCAGCCATAACCAGTTTCAAGATTTTGAAACCTAGATAGCTTTCCAGGGCCATGCAGAGAGGTGATACTAGCAGTAAAACCAAAACAAACACCCAAACCCTCAACTTTCTTTCAGTTAAGATGTCAAGAACTGTGGGCTCAGCACTATTTTGAGCTCCCAGGAAAATGCATAACAGAAAGCTAGATACCTTGGTCAGAGTAGTAGTAAAGGGAAAGAGTGTTTTCCTGAATTGGAATGAGAGGAAATTAAGGCTGTTTAGCCGTAGTTTAATGATAAAAAGTTTGTTCGGCATGTTGAATGAAAGGGATGTATCGAACAAGAAATGTCTTTCTGAGATTTGATAGCTTTTTGTCCGTTTTGATCTCAAAGTTTCCAGTGCAATTGTAGGAGACAACAAATGCCGCCTTCATCCTGCCAACCTGCATTGCAAAAGCTAGACTGCACCTCTCTTTATTCGTTGTTGATCCAGGAAATCAGACCTCAGTTTGTATGTTGTAGAATTTGCTTCCTGGTAGCTTCATCCATCCTGGGATGGCTTCAATGCTTTATATAGTTGGTCATACTGGAATGTGTTTGGTGCTTGAACTTCTAAATTCTTTTGTTGGAACCATTGAAACACTGTTGACAGCACCTTGTATCAAAAAGGGTATGTCTGTTATGTGACTTTCATCTCTGCATAGGCAGAAACAAACTCTTCCCACTGGTACAAATCTGTGCCTTGGCCACTCCAAAGCCTTCTCTGAACTTGGTTTCTCAGGCTAGAGGTGTTTGCTTCATAGACAAACTTTTTGGTGGAAAGATGCTTGCACTTCTCCACTATCCATGATCAAGGCAGGAAAAATGCCTTAATTGATCAAGTCAGGGCAAGGATTACGGAGGGAGCTGGTACCAACTTAGTGCTTCAGTTTACTACTTAGATTAAAGAAGATGGTGAATTAAGTCAGTTTTCTGTGTCTAGCTTCATGCGTCAACCCTTATATTAAAAACATATGTATTGTTTCTGTTGAACTTGGCTTCCTTTCAGATGGGATTCAACACAATTGGTGCTATGAATGGTGAGCCGCGGGCATTGCCCCTGGCTCCAGGTGGCAGGATGGAAAAGCCTTATGCTTTGGCTGCATATATAGGAAGGACCACTCCTGCTCTGTGCATCCCAACCGTAAGTGGCAGTAGCAGCAAGCATGACTTTCCAGACCTCTAGACTAAATGAAGAAGGACAGTAAGGTTATTTTTCAACCTCCTTGGCAGTCTTCTGTCTTAGCAGTCTCCTATACTGAACAGTTCCCACTTGCCTATGCCAAGAATCAGACGAACTGGAGAATCTCAGGGTCCTTCCAACCCTAACTATTCTATGATTCTATGATTCTAATCTGCCTGTGATCTGATTAATCTGCCTTTGACTTGGTAAAGTATTTAAAATATGGAGCCATTACTGAATATCTAAGCAGTGTTTTCATGACTTTAAGGGACTCATCACATTGTTAAAGTTAAGCATGTGGCTTAAGTCTTTGCTGGAGCAAGGCCATAGCACTCAATAGATGGCAAAATAATTTAAAAATAAAATTGAAAGAAATTTGATCCATACAAAATGTGACTAAATACATGCTAACATTACAAATGTATCCAGACCAAAATTCTGTCTCTGGATAACTTTTAGAGGTGTTTGAAAGAGTTGATGCAAACTAACAGGAAAGTACAGCAGTAGTTACAAGCTCAAGAAGTTTGCGCTTCTGTAATCTGAAGCAGAAGGGCATGTCAGCATAAACAGAATTCAGGAGAGGTCTTTGAATTAAGTATTTTAAACACAGAGATCAATTTCTCATCAGTATTAGAGCAGCTCAAGTAACATGTTTACAACTTCCAAACAGTATATATTCCATGTTTACAATTCCCACTTATATCCAGGTATTTCTTTTGGATATACAAAATGGGGGGAAACACATTTACATTACAAATGAAAGTCCATTATCTCTCCTTAACGCTATATATCCTCCTTTTAGTAAAGGAGTAAAGATTATTTTAGGTAATTTTACACTGTGAAGTTCTGCTATTGGTGAGCTTTGAACACTGAACAACTCTGACCTGGAAAATTAGTTTTCTGTGGAATTGAACTTCATTCCCCTTTGGTATATAAGGCTGACACAACTTCATCTGAGGAGAGGACTGTATTTTGGTTTTTTTTTTATTGTTGCAATTTAGCAATATCTTTATTGCTAAAATTACTTTTTTTAACTTAAATTCTCTGATAAGATGTGCAATTTATTGCATGCAGTAGATTGGTCTCCGCGCTTCAAGAAATTAGTTGAAGTATCCAGTATGACTTGATTTGATCTGAAAACAAAAAAATCATGGCAATCCTGCCTTCCCTTCTCACTGTCCCACTAAAATGACAGTTTAAAATCAAGTCTTAATTATTCCAGTCACTTAATTCCCCATAGGAATTAAATAATACAATGGAAAAAGGAAGCTTAGAAGCAAAGTTAATTGTCTGAATTAGGCACATATCTAGACCGCTTATGTTGGCTTTCCTAAATCTTATGCCAGCTCCCATTAGGAAACAAATGAAGAGAACAGGCCAAGCACTTAGCATAACTTAAAAAGCTAAATAAAATTGTAAGTGAAAAGGAAATGGAACTGCTATAAAACATATTAAGGGAATGTACTTTGGCAGCCCTAAGGCCCAACTTTCCCCCAACAAGCATACTCCCAGAAACCAACAGCAACTACAAAAACAAAATGAAACAAAAACCCAAGCCCCACAACTTCCCACAGATGGCAAGTTAGCTGTTATATTGAAATGTGCTGTTTTTACAAACTGCAGGCACCACAGAATAAGAAGCCTATAAAATCACAGCAGCATAACATTTATGCAGTTTTACAATTATAAATAACCTTAGCAAGATTGTTTGTTTCATTCAGTGTTGTAGCAATGTAATCAGTCAATAGGAAAAACTTACACAGATTTATTCCAACAAAGGAGACAAAGGACAATCCGGCTCTGATTGTCTAATAAAGATTTTTCAGAAAAAATATGATGAGACTTCAAATGTATTTTTATGCTACCTTATATAGCATAATTATTATTCAGGAAAAACTAACAAAAGTACAAAAATATGTTTCCTGATATAGATATATTTTAAAGATTAATAAACTTTGAAAGATTAAACAAAAGTAAGGGCACATTTATTAGGGTAGTTAAATATTCATTTGTGGTAAGTGTATTATATGCATGCACAAATACTAAAGAGATAAAAAAAAGGCCTTAAAAAAAACCTTATGTTGCAATTTTAGGGCAACAAAAGAAAATCTTCCATGCTGTTCCATCTGCTTTTGAGCTTTCCATCTAAACTATGAGTCTTAGTCACCTTTGCAGAGTGTTTTCAAGATGGCCTAGCCATAAATGACCCTGCAGTATCATGTTCTACCCTTGACATTTGCAAGTCAAGACCATTCTCCAAATCTAAAATTTAGATTTTTCTAAAGAAATCTAATTTCTTTAGATTAGCTTTCTTAATCTAAAGAAAGCTAAGTAGCAATGTATTTCTACTTGGTATATTTTTATCACAGTCATTACAGGAGTTTCATCTGTTTGCCCTAAATTGCCCTATATGTAACCCTGTCTGGAGTGCTCTCTTTTTCCCAAGAATGAAGACAGCTTGGTAGGATGAGTTGGCATGACTGAAACTGAATGTTAGCACCAATAATCATCATTGGAAGGTGTTAAACTGATGATCACTTTCCACTTTTAAGGAGGACAAATCAACTCTGTGACCAGCTGTTCCATTCTGAAACATGGTCCTCATATTTCCACTTATATTTGGATGCTGGAGCTGTGAACTGAAAGCCAATCTCAATTCTACCAAAGAAGACTGAGATAGTTCCAAAAAGTCTTTCTGCAACAAGGAGTATAGGTGGAGGTTTTCAACCTGCTTTAAAAAAATAATTATTTTCTTGGTAAAAATGTGATTTATATTCTTTAATTCTTCTCATATAGAACTAACAGTGGGACAGTGCCTCAATGAAACATCTCTCTACATTCTTACTTTCCACCTTACTCAAAGGAAAACACTTTCTGGACACTTCATTTTAGCTTGTGTTGAATTTCCTGAATAAGGACCAGTGTCAACAACTTTCACTCTTTTCTGTTTGCAACTCTGCAATCAAAACTCTGATATTTTCACTGGAGTGTAGAATTACCGCATGTACCCTTTGCTTATTTTCATAGTACACTTTTGAATGGAAGGTAGCACATAGGCCAAAAGATATGCTTTCGTTTCTTCTATGGGGTTTACAATACCAAAAATTGTGAGTTATAAAATTATATGTAAACCCACATTTCAAGAAGTTCTGAGAGTACCTTTGAAAAATTTTATGTGCCTTAGATGTTCATGTAATATATTGACACTGGGGCTCTCAGACAGAAATATGTGTTCAGTTTTTATGTATTCCCAGTGGGGAGAGGAATATGCATAACTAATGGAAATAAACAGAAGAGGGCAAGTTACATGTGTATATGCATTCTTTTAATTTGGTATTTTTATTAGTAATATGTAACTTCTTATTTGTGTGTCTAAACATATACATTGACAATTTTAAATTTGAATGAAGCTCAAGAGGGGGAAAAGGAATTTTCATAATAACTTTCCACAGGAATCATGCTCCTAAATTGCTTTGACCCCAATTCTCATGAGCATTTACATAGGTAAAATTGCACTGAATTAAATGACTTCCATTTTACTTGAAGCTTGGTGGTTTAGATGCTTTCGAAAACACACAGATCACCTCCACCTATGCTGTTTGCTTGAATTGACAGTAAATGTGATATGCTTACATCTCATGCTCTTAGCTCACTTTGAAGCTGGCTCTATTTGTAATGCTATGCGCAAAAATATCAAATCAATCATGCCCTTCATATGTATTAAAGACAGATTTTATATGAATGCCCCACTAAAACACACAGATGCTTTAATGAAAGAAAGGAATATATTTGCTTGGCAAACTTGCTGTACACTTTCGTACCATTTTTGACAGGCTGAATTATTCTCAATCAGAAGGGAGAAGATCTGTTTTAATTCTACTCAGGTTTCAGTTATTTGATTTGGCTGGGAGGTTCTTTACAGAACCTGAAAATGTTGAGTCCTTCAACATTTTGCTTTGGATTAACAAATTTGGTATTCCAGAAACAAAATGGAGAGCCAGTGAAGAGGAGTAGGAAGGAGAAATGTGAAGTCGGATGAATGGTTTTCTGCCTCCTTATCACTGTTAATTCTAACTGGCTAAATAAAATAAAATCTGTAGATTTCTAAAGCAGAAAGTCACTGGAAGTGGTTGTCTTATTTCTTTAGGCTACTTGTAGAAGTCCACCTTAGTTTTTCCATCTCTGGTCAGAATTACTAGATAAAATAAATATTCAGGATCATACAGCTCAGTGTTATTTCCATTTATAAATAGCCTTTCCTGTCTTTTGAATACTAATGTATTAAGGCAGTTTACCTATTTCCCACTTCTTCTTACTAATAGATACAGATCTTATTTGTGTGAAAAAAAAAAAAAAGATAAATGGCTCTGACCAAAGTCATTGGATTTTGGTCCTTAGCAGATTTTGGTCCGGGTCTGGAAATGGATTGCCTGAGCAGTGTGGAAAACATTCCTAATTAATACAGTGCATAAAGTTTCACTGCAGCAATAAGATCCACTGCAAATTCACTACTCTACATTGGAAACATCTTGTAACTGAAAGGGAAGTAATTACTTCTGTCATTATTTTCTATTAGCATCTTTGGATTTTGTATTTAAAAAAATATTAGCAACTTAAAATATTCTGAAAAATATCAGAAATTAAGGACTGTATATTAATTTCCCTGATATAGAAGCTATGAGGATGTTTCATCCCTCCAGGGGAAAAACATAAAAAAACCCCAAAAAACCCACATGCCAGAAAATCCTATTAATTCATTGCTTAGAGAATGTGAATCGCTCTGGGAAATCTGGACAAGTAACTAAGAAAAAAAAAAAAAAGAACTGCCTGTCAGTATTTGGGTTAATACCTTCATGTGGCTTAGAAAGCTGATACTCTCTTTAGTCATCACTACATTTCAGGAGTTGCTTTTTCCCAAATCTGCCTCTGCGATCAGATGTGAAATCACTCTGATACCAAGGATTGCTGTTCACATGGAGTAGCACTGTCATCTTTAGGTTGCCTCCTCTGCTGAAAAATCCTTGTTGATTCCAGTTTCTTATTTTTATAAAGACTAGCTGTGCTTAATATTAACAAAGAAAAATTACCATATTTGAGATGTTGTGGAAGTATCATCTACATAAATAAGAGGATTGAAAGATTAGACTGAAAGATTAGAAGTTTAGTTACTGCATTAATTATTTGCAATCCTTTCTTCTTTTTTTCCTTTTTTAAGATTTAATGATAAAGACTATTAAGAAAACCTGACATTTCTCCTCTCTGTGAAAACTCAGAATATTAATAGTAATATTTTAGTTGGGTATATCATTGCAGCAAAGATTTTCTAAAACAATTAATGCATGCTCTAATGCCTTTATCACCACATCTATTCTATTGCGTTTTTATATTGAGAAACAAAATTGATTCTGGACTTCATCCAGTCTAATTTTCCAGTAAGTGACAAACAGTATGTGTCTTTGAGCTTCAGTGAAAAGTGTCTGAATGGGAAGCAAGGCAAGTCATCACTAAAACAAACGTTGCCAATGCTCTTCATATGTTCCAAGAGATAAGACGTTGCTGTTTTGCTTTCTGTTTTATGGAGTGTTATTAGATTTTCAGTAAGACAATGTTATTTTTTAATTTTTTTTTAATTTTTTTTTTTTTATTTCTTCTTCTGAAAATCTTACAGGAAGCTAAAATCTCTACAGATGTTTCTGTATTTATAAGGTTCAACATTGAACAGCACAAATAAACTCCTGCATATCTGATTTCTACCAGTGCTAATGCCTATTAGTGCAATAGCTAGCCCATCACTCCACCCTCCATTTTATTTATTTGTTTGTTTCTAAAAACCGCACTGAAACACTGAAATACAGTATAAAACACTTTATAACCACAAGATTTTTTTTTTAAATAATCCATTCTTAAAATGTATGAACTATTCAAAAACAAAGCTTGGGAGAGGGAGAAGGCAGTTGATTTTCTAGAGCTAAATCTATTTAAACAATAATTTTTCATGGCAGTTAAGACAAAATATAGTGGATCAGCTTCACTCTTCTCTCTAGGAAGACTATATTCAATACTCACTGTATTTGTAATTGACAATGTGCTTTTGTGACAATTGTTGCTCTCTGTATATCTTCCTACACAAAACAACAAGCAACAAATATAGTAGACTATAATAACCATCTTTCTTATATCACTGTATTTTACAGTTAAGCAGCTTTACAACGTGCACAGGATTTTTTTGATTTTGGCATCTAATTTCCATTAAAATAAAATGGGGAGTTAAGCACCTATGTGTTTGTAATTTGGATAATCATGGCAATGATGTTTCGCACTTTTTTGTACACTACACAAGTGTTTAGTTTCTGAAGTTTCAAAGTAATTTCTCCTGTGCTAAATTTAAACACAGAAATCTTAGTACGTTTAAGCCCCAAGTAAGCTATCTCCTTTCCAAATGCTCCTTAAGGAAGAGAAATACTTATGTCTCATCATAATCTCTTGTATCTCATTACTGTTCCAAACAGATTAAACTAGCATATGAACTATGATTATTTAAAAAGAAAAATTTTTTTGATTATAAAATCAGATTACAGGAGGCTTTATCAATAGTGAAAATGGATTAAGGAGATATGAAAAGATGGATGCCTACACAAGCCCACATACAATTTGGCTTAATTTATCAGGAATGTGTATATTATTCACCAGTAAATGAGGTGTACAGTGAGGCAAAGGTCATCGCTTCTGATATGATAGATTTGCATATTCCAAAGTTAACAGCAACTGCAGATGAATAAATGATTTGTAAGAGTAGCAATAGTATGAATCATTCTCAGGAAGCAGTATGTTTCAACTGACCTTCTTTTGGCATGCAAGTTCAAGGTCCTAGTTTTATAGCCAAAGCGGAATTGTACAGCTGCCATACCTCCATATTGTAACCATGGGATCCTGGGTACCTGGTGGTCTCCAAGTTAAATGTTTGTTGACCCCTTTCTCTAAAGAAAGGAAGAAATTGTTGGTGTTTTGACCAGTGTTGTATCATCTGACAAAAGGTGTTTAACTTGTTTATTATTCAAGGGTATCATACTTGCTGTGTTTGGCTATCTTGATACCAGAATTTTGGGAGACAACTGTGTTCTGAAGGAGATTGTGAATAGCTATGGTGTCAAAAAATAATTTCTTTAATTTCTCAATGACACCTAGGTAAGTTTGAAAATTTACTATATAAAAAAATCGTGTCTAAACATGAGTTACCCTTAAAACACTAATTTCATTCAGCAATATGCAAAAATAGATTTTTATAATTTTATAATGTTTTCAAACAAACATATCTGTGAAAGGTGCTCTGAAGTAGCCTGTCTGACTTTGCATTGTGACAGCATTAGGTCCTACATGCACATCATCTTCTGTCTGTAGGTGTCGTGGACAAGTATCTACCACCATCAAGTTCATCCTGTACTGTTACTGCCATATCGTCTTGAAGATTGCTGGTTTATTGGTTTTGCTAGAAGATCTGCTCCTGTGATCATTCTAATCTATTTCAAAAAACAAGTGGCATGTTAGCAAAGATCACCTTTGAGACTGTTTAAATCACTCTGCATTGTTTTGATCGGAATGGAGTAATCACTTGAAAATATTTGAAAGGACAGTAATTCTTGAAAAGCAGGCAGTTATAAAAAACTATGAAAGGGGTGGGGACGAAAACCATTTATCTGAAACCATTTCAACTGGAAGTCAGCGTGAAGAACCAGCTTCTGGTTATACAGAATATATAAATAAGTTGGTCCATTACTAAGGTTCTTGAT
Organism: Strigops habroptila; assembly: GCF_004027225.2. NCBI lineage: Eukaryota > Metazoa > Chordata > Aves > Psittaciformes > Psittacidae > Strigops > Strigops habroptila. Next base: position 69,528,218 of record NC_044277.2, on the reverse strand, counting down.
GTCTCTGTCTTCGAGAGGTTTAGAAACTATAATAGATTTAGTTAGCAAAGGCGGATGATCTGAGCAGACTTTGAAATGTCATTAAATCAAAGATGTGAAAGGTATCAGGACCTTGTATCCCAAATAGAGGAAGAAACTTGTGGGGAACAGCTCCGGTCAGGACTGGATGAATATGATTTCACAGAGGGTATTAGGAGAAAACAAAGTGCTTGTGTCAAATTTTATAGAAGATTTTGCCATCAAAGAAAGCTCTTTTTCAGAATGCAAAAACTTTATGGATAAGGTGAGAATTGGCAAAAGTCAATTTGAGATAGATATTGTAAGTTAAAGCTAACAACCAAAGGTATAATACAAAAAGAGCGAAGAGTAGCAATGCAAACAGGTCTCAGAACTAAATGAGTGCTCCTTAGACTTCAGTAGAAATGAGGATGCAGAACACGGCAAATGTGCAGTGGTGGATGGGAAGGATGAAACTGCAATGTGGAAAAAAACTATGGAAGCAGAGCTCAGATAAGTAACATTTCTGAATTCAGGGTAAATTTCATGATCATCACCTACAGTTTCAGAAGAACTCTGGTACATGTAATCTAGTTTACAAACATTATAGACCAGTCACACATGAAGAAATGGCGCATGTTTTGTTTCTATTTAAGAAAAAGCTGTGATGCATAAGTGGAAGCAATCAAAACAAAGCATGAGAAGTGTTAAAGGAAAACAGCTGATGTATTTCAATAACTTTCTCAAGGCTATGAAATACAGGCACTCCCCATGCATCAGGGAATTCCTGACTCACAAGTCTTGGGAGGTTAGGGTAACAACCTACAGAAGTATCACAGCCTCCATGACCGAATTCTATGCTCTTTCCCAGACACCTGCTTTTGATGGCTGTCAGTGAGAAGGTCATGAGCTAGGCAGGCTTTTGGTCAGACTCTCTACAAGTGTTCTTTTGTTCTGTTGGAAAGTAAGGAAAAGTCTTTATAAGAGTTATACTGGAACACATATTTTTCCCTGATGAGATGATAGCACATTTCCTAGTTACAAGACCTAATTCACACAAATTTCATAGCTCTTTTGTAAAGTAAATGGGGGTGTTAAGGAAAAAGTGAAGGTGAAAGGGCTATGCATAAGATTCAGATCATCCCATGCAGGAGTATCTCATGCATGGATAGAATTGTTCATCAAGGGTGGGTCTGGAAGGTAATTTTATTTAATATGTCCACTGACAAGCTTGGCACATATACAGGACTAGCCAGTGAAATTTGATGACAGTAAGGTAGGAAGCTTTATTGCTACAGAGGAAGGTTGGAATATTCTACAAGTAGTCTGACCCTGAGAACTGGAGTCACAGCTCTGGGATGAAAGGTAATAATGCAGAATGCAAGGCTGCTCCCTTGAGAACTAATAATTTATACTTTGAACTCCAACTGAGTTTATCAGTTGGAAAATGACAGAGGCTAAAGATTTGGGTGCATCCATCAATCAGTAGCAGCTGCAGAAGGCAACTGTGTTTTTTTGAGGCCCTGAATCAGGGGAAATAATTCCACTAGAAACAGGAAAGTGTTAGTGTCATCATGCAAGGCATCTGTAAGGCATTGCCTGGAAACTCATCACCCCTTCTCAGGATAAGCACAAAATAAAGTAGGCATGCAAAAAATGTCCTGAGATAATCAGAGAAATGGAGAAACTTCTTCATGAGAGGGGAAAAAAAGAAAGGAATTGTCATTTATTGTCACAGAAGAGGAATTGGAGAGGAAATTATCACCCTTTCTGTACAAATATTGTACAACTTAGGTAGTGGTAGACTCAATCTCTGATTAAAATTTTAGGACTTGGTTACCTGTGAAGTGTCTTGAGTCAGGTGCTCAAGGTCTCTGATCCACAGTTGTATTTCTATGTCAGCAGTTATGTTGTGGCTGAGTAGACAAACATTTGAAATGAGACTAGGATGGGACAATATTAGCTCTCTAAAAACCTCGAATCCTTTCATAGCACCTGACTAAAGCTTTTCTGTTAATAACTGCCATATATTGGCTTAAATGGCTTAAATTGAAATGTTCTTTCCAATTTTCTTGAAAACATAGATAACTTCTTACTGAGTCTTGGGAAGAAAATGGTCAGGTAAAGGTGAGTGGCCCTTCTCTGCTGATTTACAGTGACAGAAAGTTAGAGAGCAAGCGGCTAACTTGCACCATCAATGCATTTTTGTTCACACTTCAATACTACAGTAAGTTTCAAGGGAAGATTGTGCAGTCCTGCTCCCACAAGAGCTGTGAAATGACAGACATGGTCCTGAGAGCTCATCAGATATTTTCATTGGGTGAGCAAATTAATAAAAAACCTGCAGATAATTCATGAGCAGAAAATATATGCATAAACTTATTGAATACATTATTTCCTAGAAATGGGTTCTACTCATATAAACACAGTGCAATAAAGTGTCTTTTAATTAAGGAATAAGTACTGTATACTACCAGTGATTTTGGTACTAAATTCTTTCTTTATCTCAAACTCCCAAGGTTGTGCAACTGAAAAGGGGCAGATCCAGCTGAAATGCAACAGTAATAGCCACAGCATTTTAACAGACTACAAATCTGTTTTCCTGTATGAATCAGATCTTTAAGCAAGGACTTTTAATTATAGTTTATTCCAAGGAACTAAGAAGAATGACAATATTGCTACCTATCAATGAGGCTTTACCAGAGTAATTCAGAACAGTATCATTAGTGAATACATTTACATTCAGAAGCATTCTGTGCTTCCTCACTTGTTTTTTATAAAGGCTAGCAGTTAAAATGAGATAGAAAGCAAGGTTTTGACTCAAGAAAGGTAACTTATAACTACCACCAGAGCTTTACAACAATTGTCTGACTGATACTGACTGAAGCCTTTATCCAAAGTACAGGTGCAAGTTTCTTTGTCCAGGTCACAAGAGCTGTATATTTGTACAAGTGGATGTTCTCTGCAACAGTGCTGCCTTTGAAACTCTCCTATACCATTGCATAAGGGATTCAGAATTTTAAAATATTACATTAGCTAATCTTTTCAGAGAAGTTTTAGGAGTACTAAAATGTTGGATAAATGGTTACTAGATTTTCCATAATTGTCAAGATTCCTAATTTTCTGTTAAAAATGAGAGTAAAAAAGGATCTATGTAGAGCTATGTATCTGATTTCTTTGAGCCCATGTGAGTCAACAACCCATACCTCGATTTTTAAAGCAACTTACATATATAAGTTCATTTTAAACTGATAGGCAAATGACACGTTCATAGTCTAGGGGGGCTGAGAGAGAACTTTTTTTTTTTAATTCAAATAAATTGAAGGTATTTCTAGCAGGAGAGAGTTCCAAGTTTCCTGTCCCATTCTTACTAGTGTTTCAGAGTTTTCTTTACTGAAGTATTAATGAATCAGACATTCAAAGAGGAGGGACCAGAGCTTAGGTCTGTCATTATTTTATCTAAGCTATCCAGACACAAACCTAGAGACATTCTGTACTATTTTATTTTGGGCTCTTTGGATGAGAGCACTTAAAGGTTATTGCTGAAATCAGTTGTGGGTGGAAATTTCAGTATAATCAGTGGCGGAGCTGTACAAGAAACTTCTGCTCCTAACTTGGAAACCAGGGCAAAGTGGTGTCTTTGGTCACTTAAATGCATTAAAAATCTGACATATAGAAGACAGCTTCTTGAAAGTTTCCAGAGCTGACATTCCAAAGACATTTTGGCATATCTGAGAATGTTAACGCCTGGTCTTAAAAATGTCAATAAGGTTTGAGCCTCTAGGGATCTCAGCTTTGCTGCTGTTGGTAAGTTTAAATGAAAGTAATACAAACAGTGAAGACTCCAGATACAAGAAGGTAGATCAGCCTCTGTTTGACCTCTATGAAGGTACTGACGAAAGACCTTATTCTTTTTCTATTGAAATCAATGCTTTTTTTTTTTTTTTGACATTGATTGCAGTGGGAAGATGATTGAGCCCAAAGGTGCTAATTAGTGTTTATTGGGATAATGATTCTGATGTGGACACAAAAGCAGCTCTTCTGTGCTTTGCAATATTAATGAATCTGGAAAGCAAGGAGAGTGCAATAGGAATAAACCTCAAATAATGCTACTGAGAATGAGACTGTCTCTGCTGTGAATAGATGCTTTTCATTTTATTTTTAGTTCTGATTTGTGACAGCTGTATTCTGAACTTTGCTTAACTGTGCTAGCAAAGAGCCACAGAATATGCGTTCTTTCTACAGACAGCTGCAATATCTTCTCTCCAGCGAAGTGATGACAAAGAACATTATGCTGTATGAATCTGATAGTTAATGATGATAACTCACCTGGGCTTCCTTAAGTACAGCAGGAAACCTGAACATCTGTAGTATCAAGTCCCAGCTAACAACTGAAACTCCAGTTTTAACACCAGGCTATAGAAACTGTAGCAATACAGGAATGTCTTCGATGTGGATTTCAGTGTCAGTGCCTTTCAATGCCGAGCCAGTTTTATATGTCTTATGTTCAGCTTGCCATTTCACTTCAGCTGTTTCATGAGAGCCTATTCTGCTCCTCAAGATCTTCTAGCTCTTTTCTTGGCCAGGATCACACTGGCACAAAATAAATACAACAGGAATGGAAGACGGAACTGAAGCTTAATATGCCCATGTAATTTCACATAGTGATTAATAGTGCTATGACACAAGGTAGTACATAGTTATCTGTTAAAAACACTGGGACCCAAAGCAGTGTTTTCTATAGTTAGTCTATGTCTTTATACTATAGTCCTTATACTATAGTCCTATACAGGACTATACTTAGTCCTGTATAGTAGTGTTTTTTTAAGAAAGCATAATGAAGCAGCATGAAATCTACATTTCACATGGCAGCAGGACAACAGCATAGCAGGTACAGGCTGAGGAAGAGTTTTCTCCTTAAAATCCCAATATGGCTACAGTACGAAAAGAACAAATGCAGACTAAATGAAGAAACAGAAAGTCATCAGTAATTATGTGGTTAGCACTTTTACCTGAGGAGGGCTGAAAGTACTCATAGAAAACTTCTGAGATGATTCTGTATCAATTCCTATCAGCATCCAGGGGCCAGGTCAGGTGTGAAGCACGTGGGGCAGCAGCACTGAGGCAGTGAGTTTCTATATGCCTACAGGGAGCTGAAATTCATGTATCTGTCCTAGCTATTGGCACTATAAGAAAATCTGTGTATTTTTTGTATACTGTCAGCTTTCACAATTGTATTTTAAACAGTAGGACCTCATGCTCTTGAAATTATATGAAGGACTGCATTCATTTGGGGGTTGGAACTAGATGATCTTAAGGTCCTTTCCAACCCTAACTATTCTATGATTCTACGATTCAAATCTCATTTATCCCCTTGTAACCCCACTGAATTCAAGTAGTAACTCTGGACAGAGTCTAGACAAATATGGTTTTATCAAATACAATCACACTGAGAGCACTAGTTCTAAATGGATTTTTTAGTTAGTAAAGTGAAATAAATGTCCAGTAAATTTCTCAGAAAGCTATTCACCTTGAAGAGTAAAATAAACATTTACAATAGATTAAGCAAACAGCACTAGCAAGAAAAACAGCAGGTAATGTCAGAGATGTGCCAGAGAAGATAAAACCCTCTATTTAGTCTTAATATTTTTAAGGCAATCTATGTCAGTCATTGTGTCTTAATGCGCTGCTGTGTTATCTCAATGACTTTGGTATTATATCTCTGCTGCTGCTACTGTTTTGCTCTCAGGAATTTGCTTATACAAAATATAACCAAAATGAATACAATAGAGCTGAAACAGAGTTAGAAAGTCTCCACCCATATTAGAAATTATGGAAGCTGTGATGTTAGCCAGATCTCCAGCTTTTTTTCCTTACATTACTGTGATAAGAGCTCTTCATGGAAGCCTCAGCTGAAGTAATATTGAAAAGTATATGCTTTTTTGCTCTCTACATTAGGAATGGCATCATTTTTAGTGTCTCTCTATTATTTAAAATTATTTAGCTCAAAAGTAAGAGCAGGCCATGGTTTAATTCCTGCTATTCACTCGTTCAATTATTTCAATGACCAGTATTAAAATCCATGATGGAGTAGGTTGTAGGCAAGCAAATGCTATCAGGAAGACTGTACTTGCTGTTGAAATTTTTGTTCAGAATCACTTAGCTTCCTCAAATGCTGCATAGCGTCTTTTGTTTTCTTGAAGCTTTGTTTTCCAACTGAAGACCAAAAGATTAAGAAATGCACCTCCGATTAGTATTACTGGAAGATGTGTATTTAAATCTTCCTAGGAATCAATGCAAGAAAAATACTATCTAACTAAAGCTAATCTGTCTTGCTAGAATACCAGCACTCGAAATACCAATTAAGTTCTGAAGCTCAGGAACAACATATAACTCAGCAAATAAAATATCTAGTTTAATATTGAAGGAGCCTAGGTTGTAAGCTTCCTATTGATATCAATGGAATGCAGGTCCCAGCCTTGTGGAAAATGCTTAAAGACTTCCAGCAGAAATCCCTAAATTAAGGGAATAATCCCTCTGATAAGGAAAGAGTCAAGGCTGGTTTTGTTTGGTAAGAGCTAGATCCAGAATCTTCTCCAAAATTTGAATATTCTCAAAAACACAGCATACAAAAAATAATAGGAATATATCTGAGTACTTTCCTGGTATGAAAAGAAGAAAATATAGAGACAGATAGATAACAGATAAAGCTTGGTAAATAGTATTTCAGACACAGCAACAAAAGGAAGACCTGTGAGTCCTGAAAAGCAACAGTCTTAGTTCAATAACAATTCTAAGGGTATTTTCATACAGGGTACTAAACACAGTGCCTACAAGGTGCTGTGAGTCAAAAAGCTCTCTTATTCTCTCATGTTAGGCAATCACATGTGAAAACTGCAAGAGATTAGCCCAAATCACTTTACTGGCTATGCTGCTGCAGAATTCTCCAAGAATGATACACCTTGTTCACTCCTTTCTTTTCCTGCTGCAGAGGGTAGAGCAGGGCACTCATACTGTCCAGGCAACAAAAACCTACCTCAGATCACAATGGTGATCTCTTACAACTATTGTTTACGTGAAGAATTCTAATGAATTCAGCTGAGCTACCTGTGTGAATAACTGTTCACAAGTTGTCAGTGAAGGCTAAAGAATTTAAACTTTAATTCACCACATATCTGATCAATAGCCACTAATGTACCTAGATCATCTGGCTAATTAAACAAGTTTTACTAGTGTAAACTGGCTGTATGGGGGAAAAAAAAAAAGTTTTAGAGCTGGAATACTGCAGACAGTTTATCAGAATTTTTTTCAGTCTGCTAAGATTTTTTTCTCTGAGGGCCCTATCTAGTATTCCTTCCTTCCTTCCTTCTCAAGCCCCTCTCTTCCTTCCTGGCTTGCTTACTTGCTTCCTTCCTTCTTTCCATCCTAACTCACAGCTGATAGGTGACAAAAACATTTGCAAAGAATAAATAGCAGGATGTTTAAATGTTTTCTTCAGAAAGTCTATTTGTTTTGATAGTTTTACTTAAGTGGCCTTTTAGACATACACTTCTGTATTTCTTGTTGTCTGTGTTAAGTTGTGTTTATATTAAATACTGAGCCCACTTAAGGTAAATGGATCTTTTGAATTTTAAAGGCATGTTTTAGCAACACATTAGACACTGGCTGTCTATTTGGTGCTGTTATTTGGATTCTGTCAGTAAAGTAAAGAGAAAAGCCATCTGCTGAATTTACTTCATCACCTGTTCACAAGTTCATAATCTGACATGAATATTCAGTGATCTGTCCACCTATAAACTACTGTAACCTTAACCTGATATAACAGATGTACTTCCAAATCTGAGGGTAACAGAACAACCATTTCACACTCTTTTTTCTTTTTCATTTTCTCACTTGCATTTATTTTGAAGAAAATTATTTTACCAATTACAGGTCAGCATCATGATACATGGTTTCTTTCTTACTAATAAAATACTCACAGATTTGTTTATATCATGTATTATATTCTTACAATGGTAAATGTGGGTGTTCTGAATAATTTTATTGTGCATTACTTTATATTTAATAAAGGAGAGATCAACCTATATTTTCATAAATAAGCTTGTATAAGATGAATAAAAATAACCTTAAATGCTACGTTTGTCTATAAATTGGAAAAGATAACTTCTAAATAAAATTGTGGCATTAACAAACTAGTGTCTCAAAAAGGTAATAAAATTTGAAATTTGTATGAAGATATTTAAGATAGAGCCAATAAATCACTTTCTAGCACAGCCTTTTTCCATCCCTTGATTAAAAGTGATAATTCAAGTTAACTGGTTAAAAAGGGATAACTCAAGTTACCTGAAACATGTTTAAGAATATAAATTTAAGAAGTCCAAGTTATGCTACATGAAACACTTAAATGTTTGATATATTTCTTTCCTAGATGGTATAGTTAAAACCCTTCTGTGTTTTTGTCTTGGCTTCTGTAAAAAAACTGTTTTGAATTCTAAGTCTCTCTTAGGGACTGAGTTTCTTTATGTTCACTTTACTAAGTAAAAATACCAGTTGTTTGAGCCAGATTTACTCTGCGGAACATAAATGGAAAGGAACCATTTGGTTCCTCAGTTCCACCTGCTGCTACTGCTGGCAGACTAGGCATAGAATCCACTTCTCAAACTGATAAAGCTTAAAACTGTTTCATTTTCTTTTTCCCCCACACTATTCCTATTGTGAAGCTACTCCAACATGTTATTTTTCTGATGGCTGAAACCTCCTTATTTCCATCATAAATACTTTCATGGCTGGTTTATTCCCATTGGTCATTTTGCCAACATCATCTTTTGCACAAATAGCTGTTTTATCTTAACATGGTTCTGCCCCTTGCTTTTGGTCCATAGCATATGACCTTGCATTTTGCCATTTTGAAAACCAATCTTTTTTTCTGAGGACAATACCTCTCATAATCCTTGTCTTCCCCTATGCTATTCCACTGTCTTTTAATTCAGCTCTTCAACAAGTTTGACTCTCCTTTTCACAGGTCACTAAACAGAAGCTAACTAAATTCAGAAATGTATCCACTTTGTTTCACTTTCTTTACTATCAGAAACATCCTAGCCCTAATTCATCTTCAGGAAGAGCAGTAGATTAGATGACCACCTGGAGTCTTTGCTGGACATTTAGGAAACTGCATGGTGGAGGTGCGTCATCAGTTTTTCCACTCAAAAAGACATGGAGAAGAAACCTTCTTTTTTCCCCAAAGTTCAATCCTTTTAGAATGTGTCATTTAATGAACAGTAGATTACCTCAGTTGGGGATCTCTTGTGGTAAATGGGTGAAATCTACTTAGCAGAACCAGATTCAGAAGTGTTTTGCTGACGACTGTCAGCAAAGGCACAAAGCTTTTACAGATTTGGCTAGGTTGTCCATCTTTGCATACCAAAGGAACCACACAGTTCCCACCTATCTGGTCAGTGTGACCATGTTTTCTTTATCAAGATATGTGCCCCTTCACATTCTCAAAACAATTACAGGATCTAAGGCATGGTCTGCACACAGTATATGCTAGGTCAATGCTTTCTATTGATACCATATGTCAATAACAACTGACCCTTGATTCTTATGCTTTTGCATACTTGAGATGTATTGAAGGAATCAGTCTCAGATATGTGATTTGCTAAACTAAACACAGCCTTGGACGATACTTGAGTAAGGATTTAGCAGGAGTATAATAGAAGTACAAGTTGACATTTGTTTTGAAAAGAGATGAAGAGAAAGCATGCTCTGAAGTCTTGCTAGAAGACCATTGGGGAGAAAGTGAAAGAAAAAGTTGGGAGCACCTTTACAGCTCTTTGACTTACGAATGTTTTGCATTCTTTTGCAGAGCTCATAAGAATAAAAGATGCAAGGGGTTGAGTTTGCCAGTTTGGGCTGTGTTCTTCGTAATAAGGTGAAGAGCATGAATTTGAATACAATATTGTATGATCATATGGTCAGCTCAGATTTTTTTTATTTGTGGCTATTCTGTTGTCAGAAGAACACTATTTTCTGCCAAATTGGTACTAAATTTCATGGACATATGAAAGGCGATGTAATTTCACCTTGTCCAAATGTTTTGCATAAATTTAAGATTGATTTAGCTTGAGATTTGGGCGATTGCCTGTTTGTTTGTTTGTCTGGGAGGGGTGTTTTTTGGCTTCAGCCTCACTATTTGACCAGCATGGTCAGAAACTGAAATTAAGATGGTAACATCAATTCTTTTGAGAAAAGATAGTAAGCACTTTGACCACCTCTGTTCATTGATTAGGATTCTGAAACGCTGATTTGGAAAACTGTGTGTGTGTTAATGGTACTGTTAGGTACAGTGAATTTTTTGAGATGAAGACTTGTTCTAGTTTAAAAGATGATGATTCTAGCTTAAAGATAAAGTTGGCGTACTGGATCTGAATAATGTGGGTGCCACATTTTACGTTACTATTTCAGCTCTACGTTCAATTTTTATTATTTATCTTTTTAGTGTTGTGGTAAATCAGAAGACAAATTTGAAAGTTTCTAAACAGGCATTTTATGACAAATAAATGGATGTCCAGTTTTAACTCATTTTGGCAAAGCTAAGCAGATCTTTTCTCTTCTTTACAAATATTTAGGTTCTACTAGACCATAATCCACTGAAACTAATTCATCTTCATTCTTATGCTGAAACTGATGTGCTGACAAATGACTTGTGTGAGTTTGATTTCGGTCTCTAACACTGCAAAAGCACCTTGTTGCAGTTTAGATTTTGAAAATAATGTGGAAGCGACTATAAATTTTCATCAAACAAATGTCTTTTTTTCCTGAAATTAAATATTTTTCTGTGCCAAGTCAGGACAATAAAAGGTACAGAGGCAGGGTTGTTTGAAAAGGTTTAAAAAGATAAGGTTTAAAGATAATAGGATAAGTGATATTTCAGAACAGATGATAGAGATTTCACCCTTTCATCTCTCCTTTTAATTTTGTTCTAGAGATAGCAAAATTGCCCAAGAAATGTCAGTGCACAAATAGAAGAGAAAAGGCCAAAACTGTGAGTAATTTTTTTAAAAGTATTGTTCAGTATTTGCCAAGGAGAGCATAAGTTATGGTGAATGGTTCAAATCATCTGTGATTAAAGATCAGCCATACAACTGGAATAAGAGAAAAGGAAAAAAAGTTGGTTTAGCTGATCCCAAGGTAGTCTAGTATGACATAGACATTGAGTTAAATTCAGAGAGTGAGACTGGCTACAGTTTTGAAAGTTGGAACAAGAGTTGAAGAAGTGAAGTGAAAAATAAGTGCTGTAATTCTAGCTTAGCCTTTCTGCATAAAAGGAAAATTTTTGTGTGCAAGATGGCCAAGCTCATAATACTGAGTGCACAAAGCAGTCACAGGAAGAAGAACTGAGTTACAGCTCAGAGCAGTAAACAAGTGGATGACTGAAAGATGAGAAATGCTCAGACTCTGAGAAAGCTTTGCAAGCTGCTGTGTGGGATTAGAGAATTTTAATTACATCTATATTGGACAACACTCTTGAGACTAATCATTATTCGACAGTGTCGGCAAAGTCCAATCAGATTTGGAAAGCTTCTAACACAAAAAATTCTTGCCTGTACGTTGAATTGGGAGGCCAGTGATGTGAACAACATGGTGTATGCCAAATGAGGATTGACAGAACTGAATCAGCGTTATGAAATGCATAGTGTTGAAAGAGACAGTGGTAGAAGAGTTCATTTTCTTCAGGAAAATGCTGTTCTCACTGTACTATGACAATTCTGTGTACAACATTTTGCCTGTTATTATTTGGGTGGATAATTTTTTCAGGAAGGCATACGATGTGGAGTTATCTGTATACCTGAAGAGGTGAGGGTGGAAAAGATGTGTCGCATGACAGATATATCAACTGGTTGATGTTAGAAACCAACATGCAGAAATAACAGGTGTTAAACACAGACTTACTATTAACATTTTATAATAGATTTGCCATTCCTTCTGGTCACCAGTGGACTATATTCATGCACCAGGTATCTGGTAAATGCTGGGAATAATAGCTAAATACCTCAAAGCAAAATGCATGTTGCGTATTATTGGTGCTCATCTGGGTTAAAAAAAAAAAAGGAAATAGCTAAAACCTAAGTTTAGGAAGTTTTCATGAATGTCAGGAGATGAAAGATTTCATTTTGACCATTTGGTCTACATCAAATGGGCCTACTGAGCTCATTACAAGATAAAGAATGAACTCCTTCTATCACATGCTGAAATTCCGACCTTAAAGCAACCTTTGAAAGCAGTATTCTTTGCTTGTAGGGGGAAAAAAAACAACCTGAAAGGATATGCTGTGCTTAGTATGGCCAGACATCTTTACCGCTAGACAATAAAATTCTAAGATCTCTCTCTAAGAATCACATCTTTTTGGATTTTAATTTATACTGATTGATGTTGAAGTGCATCAGTGCTTGTTAATGTAAATGTTTCAGAGTTTGTAGAAGAGTTTTCTTTTGAAGAGTCTGAGGACCATTTACAGTTGACATACTGCAAAGGATTAGTCACTAACGTGTATTATAAAAGCATATTCATTGAAAGGTGGAAATAGAGTCATGATCTGGTTAAAGAAGACCCAGTTAATTATTTTCATGTTTTGTTTTTCTTCAGATTTTGCCTTTGCTTTTGTATAGACCTTGTCCTTCCTGCCCAGTACACAGGATCTTTACAGTGATATTTTTTTCAGGTTTTTATTCAGAACATTCTCTTTCTATAAATTGGAACCAGAGCTGTTACATCACTACTATTAGCAATATTTAAGTTTAACAAATATTCCAAGTAGTATGACTAAAGATTATTCAGTCCAGAGTTATTTCTCTGTGAATCTGTTTGCTGCTGCAACATTTCACCACTAAAGATAATCATAGGAATGAATTATTTTAATATACGTGGAACTGTCAAAATAGCGACATTCAGACAACCTTTACAAGTGATTTCTACTTTTTTAAGTGCCTGCCAATTGTCATTCTACTAATTGCTGACCAACCTGCAATGGGAATATAGAAATTATACAATGCCCTCATTCATCTGCCTGTGGTAATTCTGATTTTATCACCATAATGAACATTTTACCTTTTTAAATTATGAAATAGAAATACCCAGAAATAACATGGACTAAATATTATCTAATGACTAATATTATCTATTAATAATAATACATGTGCATCTCCATTTGATCTTGTATTAGAATCATGTCCCTAAGATTGACATATGCCTAAAATTTGATGTTGTTGTTCTGACATCTACAGTAGGATAATTTCTGATAATAAAATTAGCCACTTTTGCTAATGAATTCATATAATGAAAACCCCTGTATGTGAAGATCATTTATTCCTGCAGTAACGAGAGTTGTGTTGTTCCTAAAACTATCCTGAATACACTTAAAAAATTTAAATGGTAGAGGCTATGTAATTTAGAATCTGATCCATTGTGCTCAAAAGCTTTTGAAGTTACTTTTAGTAAACTATCAGGTGCAATTAAAAGTCAAGGCATGTCCGTTGTCCCTGACTGACGAGAGCCATTTGAACAGACCTTAGTGCTCTGTGGTGGGTTGACCCCGCCTGGATGCACGTGCCCACCAAAGCCGCTCTATCACTCCCTTCCTCACCTGGACAGGGGAGAAAAATTATAATGAAAGGCTCATTGGTTGAGATAAGGAGAGAGAAAGATCACTCACTGATTACCATGATGGGCTAAACAGACTCAACTCAGGGAAATTAGTTTAATTTTTTACCAGTTAAATCAGAGTAGGATAACGAGAAATAAACCCAAATCTTAAAGCACCTTCCCCACACCTCTCCCTTATTCCCAGGCTTAACTTTACTTCAAATTTTCTCTACCATCTCCCCTCCAGTGGGGTAGGGGGACGGGGAATGGGGGTTGTGGTCAGTTCATCACATGTTGTCTCTGCTGCTCCCTCCTCCTCAGGGGAGGACTCCTCACATTCTTCCCCTGCTCCAGTGTGGGGTCCCTCCCACAGGAAATAGCCTTCCACCAACTTCTCCAATGTGACTCCTTCCCATGAGCTGTAGTTGTCCATGAACTGCTCCAGTGTGGGTCCCTTCCATGGAGTCACAAGTCCTGCAGCAAACCTGCTCCAGTGTAGGCTCTTCACAGAGCCACAGGTCCTGCCAAGAGCCTGCTCCAGTGCGGGCTTTCCATAGGGTCACAGTCTCCTTCAGGCATCTGTTTGCTCCACTGCAGACCTCCATGGGCTGCAGGTGGATATCTGCTCCACCATGGACCTCCATAGGCTGCAGGGCCACAGCCTGCCCCACCATGGTTTGTACCACGGGCTGCTGGGGAATCCCTGCTCTGGTGCCTGGAGCACCTCCTCCCCTCCTTCTGCACTGACCTGTGTGTCTGCAGAGATGTTTCTCTCACATATTCTCACTCCTCTCTCCAGCTTCAGTTTCTCCTTCACAGTAACATTTTCCCCTTCTTAAATACTTTATCTCAGAGGCGCTACCAGCGTTGCTGATGGGCTCAGCCTTGGCCAGCAGCAGGCCCATCTTTGAGAGAGCTGGCATTGGCTCCATCAGACACAAGGAAGCTTCTAGGAGCTTCTCATAGAAGCCGCACCTGTAGACCCTCTGCTAGCAAAACGTTTCCACACAAACCCAATACAGTGCGTCTATTGCAGTAGTTACTATTGTAGCTAGAATTATTTTAAGATTCACTGGTGGAAGAGTGACAGTGATATAGCAGAGTTTTTAATCTGAAAAATACTAGCATTGTTCTAATTGGAAAATACCTAATCTTTCTGAACTTCTCCAGTTTGCAGTGAAGCTTCTGTTGTTTGTGAAAGGTAAGAGAAGTGTAGGGGAAGTACCCAATGTAGAAAATAATTTTGGTTGCAACAGCCAGAGGTATTTCTGCATCTAGTGAAGAATACAGGCATCCTGTAAGATGTTATAGAAAAGGCCATAGCATACAGGCCTTTAAAAGTATCACTAGATACCTGTCTTCATATCAAGGTCACGAAACATCTTTTTTAAATCTGAACCTACTTCTTTATCTAGAAATAAAGATTGAATAGTATTAAATCTAAAGCTTCCTTATAAAAAAGTGGAAACTCGGTGATGTTTCTTGTAAATATTTTAACTCTAGATGGATATGGAGTTTTTTTGGGTTTTTTTTTACTTCTTAATCTCTGCATTAATTTTAATCTTCAGAAGGCATTTTCATATTTTGCCACATACAATTTTCAGTAAAATATGATGACTTCTTCCAGCATGTTTCCTTAGACCATATGGCCTCATCTAAACTAGAGATGAGCATAGCAATGGACTAGCGGCAGGTGGCAAAAGTGTATCCTGTCCATACAAGATATTCTATTTCGATCACAAAAACATTGACTGCACAGAGCACCATGCCCATACAACATGGCCACTGAGGGTACCATGACTATGACAACCCTCCAATGCAAGATCTATCTATGTTTTAGTATTCTTAAATTGCTCCTCCTTTTTGACAGCAAAGTTTTAAATCAGTGTGTTTCTTATAGCAATACACTGTGCTGAAAGCATACAAACTAAGAGCCTCACCTTATGAAGTGCAGTTTCTTTTACCAGATGTCAGACATCTTCAGCTTACATTTTAACTAGTTATCTCTGTATCTGTCAGGCCAAAGTAATACAATAGGTGGTTTTTCTTTGTGTTTCTTTTTCTTTTATCCCAAGGTGCTGAGTATATGCACCTTTCCTTTTCAGTTTCATTCAAATTCTGCATGTTTTTCACCTCTTAAAACACTCAAATCAATTCAAATGCTTTTGATGACCAGACATAGTGGCACACAGACAGAGGGTAAGTGCAGATCAAAATGATTTTCCCTGTTCTCTTAACATGGATGATTGATAATGTGATACCCAGAAGTAATTCCCTTAGCCATAATGGAGCAGCAATAACAGGAGGGACTTCAAAATGTACAAGAGGTCTACTGGAACATCCTTCAGCAGTGACCTTCAGCAGTCAGGCAGACCTAATATTGCACATTACTCTGGCCATAATAATATACATTCATGTTCCAAATTAATACATAAAAACTTTAATGCTAGTTACATTTTAAAGCAAAGCATGTATCCATGTTTCTTTGAAGTTAAACTCACCTTTCTCAAGTTCCTGTGGGTCCTAGGAGTGAGTGCTTTGTTACAACTCAAGCAGAATATGGGAGGTTAGGTCAGCATTCTAAGGTTTCCACTAGGAGGAAGGAGGGGTTGGGGTTTCTTTCTCCTCATTGCCAAGATTCACATGATGTTGATGTTGATGTAGATGGCATCTTCTTCCTCAGCCTTGGGTCTGCTTTGGTTGGTTTGCATACATTCTGTTAACTTGGTCTGCCTACATGCCCTTTCTCTTAACTGGTTTCCAATTATTTAATTTATTTATTCTAGCTGTTATCTCTAGAAACGTGTTTTTACCTGAACGATTCTAAGTTGTACTCCTGTAGTGACCTTTGATCATTGTGATTTGTGTTTCAAATATAGGACCTTTAGTATCATCATGTGTCTGTAAAATTCCACACCACATTTTATTCTAGAGTCATTCAATGTAAACACTTGTTATTGCTATAAATTAAAGCTAAACTAAAATAAATTTGGACAATAGTTATCTGATTACTAGGTAAATTGCCACCACAGCTGAACAAGAGAAGCCTAGACAAGTCCAGAGACCCTGCACTTGTCAGACCAACAAAAAACTTGTGGTCTTTAAGAAATAATAGAAAAAAAAGTTGTATTTTACTGGGCCACGGTTTGCCTGCTTCAGCTGTTTATGGACCTTGTTATATTCTCAAAGGCTTTACAACAGAGTTTCAACCTTCCATTTTATGCTGGGAACCAATCGTGCTGGGAAGAAAAAGGAGCTTTAGAAAGAGATCGGCGTGGGCGGTGGGGTATTACATACCGGGGTTTTTGTACATGTGTTTATTCAGAAGATCTGGAATCAAAGGTAGGCAAACCATCATTTCTACTAATAACATTTGAACAAAAAAAAAAACAAAAGCGGAGAGAACTCCAGTATAACATCGTCACCTTCTATAGCCCAAAACCATAATCAATACCCACATGTATGAATGTGTCCATGTGTGATTCCCATTGACGTGCCTAGAACTTGTTGGTGCAGTCACAACCTTCATGGTTGGAAGCTGTCCTGATGGCAATTACATGGGAATGAAAAGTGCATGTTATTATCAGGTGGGGGGGTGTACAGTGGCTACTTGCTTGGATTGAACCATAATTGATGGATGTAGTAGAAGTATCTCCTCATCACCTTCCAGTCACTTACTTGGTACTTCCCTTTTCAGCAGTGCAGCCCTAATGAGTCCTACAGCTAAAACACCTAAAGATCACCAGTCATTTTACACAGAAAGTAAGTAAGTGCTGCACCTGAGGGTGTGAATCTCAGAAAGAAGCAGCGCATTGTGAAGCTGAGCCATGGGAATCTAGCTCCATAGAAATAGTTTTCTGGAAAAGACCTATACAATGTAATAAAGATTAAACATATCTTATTAGCAAGACAAAGCTAGAAGATAGAGGTAGCATCCTTTATTAGACATCCAATATAACTTGGAAAAACATACAGATTTTCAGAAACTCTTCCGAAGGCATAATTTTATAGTACTTATACTAGAAACCCACACGAGGTCACCTAAGAGTATTCTATCTGAAAAGTGCTATTGGTTGCCTTAGAAATTATCCACATAGAAATTATCACTCACAAATAAAATCTACAGGATTTACTCCAAACTATGACTGCATAAGTGATAATTAATAACTCTGGATCTGAAAGAACTCAGCATCACCAGTAATGTTTTAATTTAATTTGATTTAATCACACTGGAGAGAAAATAAAACTGTAAACATTTTGAAAAAAAGGAAACATTTAGTGAACAGCAAAGGAAGGGATCATCAGTTATTAAGCTTCCTTTCACACACTCTGTCCATGTGAAGTAAGATAATGACTAGTAAGAGTTACCAGCATTAAAATACCATAGTGCAAATGACAGTGCCATCAATAGTTTTACTAATTCATTTCCATGTCTTTTTAAGTACAATGGATCCATTAATGCTGAAACTTAGTAACACTTATGACAGTGCAATCACAAAAATAATTTTATGTGATACTTCTGTTTGTAAATACAGGAAGTCTGAGAACTGTTTCCTTTGCTTGCCCTTACCTGACCACAGATAGTGGGCAAGATTACGTTCTCAGTGCTGATCTGCAGCAAGCTGAACAGCACAGTTTTAAGTAGGGCACCCCTAGCCCATTTACCACACCCTGGGGGCAGCAGTGGATTTGCACTGCCCTTCGTTTGCCTGAGTGGAATAATCAAACAGATTTAAGAGAAAGAAGCAAAGATCACAGCCAGAAAATAACTGGAGAAATGTGGAAAAAAGAGGGGAGCATGTTGTGAGGAAGAGTGGGAAACCATGCACAAATTAAGAAGAGTAAGTAGAGATTAAAAAGTAACAGGAAGAGGGAATTAGAGGAGATAAATGGGAAGAGTTTGAGAGGAGTAGCATAATGCTAAGATATTAGACTACATGAGCAGTAAATCCACTGACATTTTGAATTAAGACCAATTCAGTTATTTTATATTTTTCTAAAATGTCAGGGTGCACCCTAGTTGGTAAAGTCAATTTGCAAAAAATAATTAATGACTGAAAGTACTACTGTCTTTTTTATGGACATATCTGTTGGGCTACTTTGTTTTTTTTCTCATTTCAAAGAGGAGACGGCTTAGTTCCTTACTTAATTTTAGAGGTAAGATTTAACCTGGGGAAATTCTGCATATGCTAAGGGAGAGCTTTGCTCTACGCTATTTTTTTTTTTTTTCTGAAAGCTTTCCTTAGTTTTCTACTGGTTTCTTTTTCTTTTTATTTATTTATTTTTTAATTATACACATAGTTTGAGCCTCTATTGTGCCTGATTTTAGTATTCTGCATCCTGACCTTTTAGAAGGGAGACAGCTTCTGAGTCAATGGACTTTGTGTGGTCACGCAGATCAGATGTGGTCTCCATTGCTGGTCTTTCCACAGACTTTGAAGTCAAAGGCCCCTACCTTTTGATGTACTGCAATTTCTAAAAAATTACGATTCTGTAAAAACACAAAGTATTCATTAGTGACTGTGTCAACAGTATCATTGACTGTATTTGCATTCATTGTCTGTGTAGGCCTGGAAACAAAAAAACCAAAAAAAAAAACAAACAACAGTGAGGGAACCTTGAAATTTAAAGAGTTTCTTTGCCTAAGCATGCTTGAGTGATACTTACTGTGAGACTGAAATTGGCCGAATTATGTTCATCTTTCTGAGGCTCTAGTTCCACTGGAATAATTGTGGAAGAGGAATTTTAAAGATGAAAAGGGAGAAGTTAACATCTGAGCTATGCAAAAATAAAGACATCTCATGTTAAATAAATAAAATATATCTCATGGCGCTGTTGATCATACTGGCCTGATTAAATAAACATGGCACCTCATTCTGCCTTGTGAAATTCTCCTGATCTTCCTGTGAAAGAGAACTGTCCCTCTAATGCACTGCTGAGGAATGCAAGGCACATATCAGAAGGAATCAATGAAGGAAAGAATATTCAAATACTGAAATATCTACCTTGGATTATATCCTGCTTGGATATTACATTATTTGAAATTTATTTCACTCTCATATTACCTTATTTGAGTCATTAGAAACTAATGAAAGCTAATGTCAATTAGTTAAATCCTTGTTATGTTCCATCTAACAGTCATCTGTGAGCTGCACTGTATAAGAAATAGGCACCGATGCATTTCCTAATTAATAAAATAATACTTTGGGAAAAGGAAGGGAAAGCAGATGCCTTTTCATATTTCCTGTAATTCTTCATAATTCAAAAAGCTTCGTTCTTTTCTTATGAATTTGTAATTGAGAATCCATTAACTCATGTGAAAGTATATTCAATATTGTGCATTCAAGTTTCCCTTTTTTTAAAAAATAAGGTTTTATTTATAGTGGTAAACTGTGGCAAAGAGCTATTGCAAGATATCCTCTCGTGAACTATCAAAAGAGATCCCCTTTGTCAACCTCACTCACAACAACCTCTTGCTCTTCCCGAATCTAGACACTTGCTCTTTCCGGACCTTTTTTTTTTTTCTGTCCTTTCTAAGTTTGAACTCTGGTAAATGACATTTAACCTGCAAACCCAGATTTCCTGCCTGTGAAATTTGGTAAGCAAAAGTACCTATCTCAAAAGGGGGCCTCTAAAGAAATGGAAGAGGTAATAAAAAGTATAACACTTCTAAAATATTTAATATTACAAGAAGCATCCTTATTCCAAGATGCTCTGATGGTCAGTCAGTATGTGCTGGAAATCCAGCTCCCCTTTTAAGCTGTGTATTACCCCCAAATGCTTCTGGCTGACCTTCCTTTCCTCTGCAGAGATGAATGTTGGTATGAATGCATATTGGGGTTTCCCTCTTCAGCAAGAAAAGATCAGGTGCAAGTGCAGCCCTTTACACGATGAGAGGAAAGGATTGCTTGCTTTATATCCTTATGTTCTTAACACTGTAAAACAGCTGACTATGAATAAATTTGTAGAAAGACTATGCACCTGATTAAGCCATAATTTAAATGCCTTTCAAAGATACAACAGGAGTCCGAGGACAGCTCAGGCTCTAAGGACGACTGCCTAGCATCCGTGGGGCAGGAGAAAGGCAAACTGTAAACAACAAAGGTGTGTAGCAGGGTGCCTGCCTCAGCTACCTGCCGAGAAATCTTTGAAGGCATTATGCTGTTGTTGAAATACTTTTAATGGTGGGTATTTTTAACTTTTGTTGTTGAGAACTCATCTGTCCCACAGAGTTTCATTTCTGTTGTGACATTGAGCTTCTTTAAAACTGTAAATAGTGAAAACACAATTTTCTTTGTGTTCTGAAAGTTCTCCTCTCCACAAAATATTAGAAGTTCAAGAGCATAAACAAGCTTTTCCATAAAATCTAGGCAGAAATATCTTTCTATTGAGTATTTTGTTTACATTTTTGACAACAGGGAGTAAATTTTCAGTGCCTGGCTTGAGATTTTAGAGAAGACTCAACTCTCATTAACTTTAAAAAGAGTTTTGTAACTTCCCATTCATGTACTATATGAAAGTTAACTCTCGGATGTGACCCCTGAGTATCTACTCTTTCATAATTTTAACAAAGTAGCCAGTATCTGTGTCATTATTGGCAATACAGTAACATTTATTAAAAAAAATTATCACCAGCATTGAATAGTACAGCTGTGGATAAAAAAGTGAGTACATGTTTTGTTGAAAACTGTCAGGACACTGCTAATAAATGTGCAGTGCCTCCCAGTTATTGGCATTTCCATATGGAACAGTATTTTTTTTCTTTAATATACCAAGATGAAAAATAGTAATTGTTCACCATCTCTCATATAAAGCTCTTCTTCTCCTTGTTGTACATAGATTTGGTAATGCCAGCACATACCAATGTTACCTGCTAAGAAATAATATAAAATTTGCAGGCAAGAAGTTTTGTGGTGGGAGCACTGGTCTTGGACACTAGAAATGTGGGTTCTGTCCCCTTTTCTCCTGGTGCCTTGCAATTTACTATTGGGTAGGTCACCCTCAGCTACATTGGAAAGGGTTTTGGTAGGAATTATGTGCTTCTCTATCCTTTCTACCTCTCCTCACTCCTCCAGCTTTCCCCTTTTGTAAACTGTGGCACTGACCTTCCTGTGAAGAATTTTACTAACAATGTAAGAATCTATGTATAAGAACTAACATTCTTAATAAGATTAGCATTGTGATGGCATTGAACAAGAAATGAGATAAAACAAAGTAGCATTAGCCCAAGAAGGTAGCAGTTTGTTTGTGTCCATTCAGTAATACCACTGGCAGTGTTGAGGTGCATCATCTTCATCACGGACTGTAGTGATAGGACAAGGGGTAATGGGTTTAAACTTAAACAGGGAAAGTTCGGGTTAGATATAAGGAGGAAGTTCTTTACTGTGAGGGTGGTGAGGTACTGGCACAGGTTGCCCAAAGAAGCGGTAAACGCTCCATCCCTGGCAGTGTTCAAGGCCAGGCTGGACAGAGCCTTGGGTGATATGGTCTAGTGTGAGGCATCCCTGCCCATGGCAGGGGGGTTGGAACTACATGATCTTAAGGTCCTTTCCAACCCGAACCATTCTATGCTTGTATGATTACATAAAGCAGTGGGCATGCTTACGCCATGCACTTTCAGTGAACACCTTCTATGTCTAAATTATTAATATCAAAGGATTACACTGACATTAAACAGGAATTCATTCAGTGGCGGTGGCTTAAGCTTAATATTTAGAAAATTGCTCTTCAGTTACTGTACAGGGTACATGCATCTGGTTCTGATAGTGGGTTCTGCTTACACTGAAAGAGAAGGCAAAATTCAGTGTTTCTGAACTGAACAGCACGCTTTGCTAAAATATACTGTGTGTCATGGGGTGCTGGAGGTATCTGGAAGATAAATAAGCTGTATCATTTCCATATTTTGCAACCAGCTGCATACTGAGAAATAGTTTTATATGCATAAACTGATTTCCAAGGGGGTTCCATGCTACATGTTAGGGGATTTACAAAACCCAGATAGAAAAATGCTTTTTTTAAAAAAAAAAAAAGAAGGAGGAAACTTTGCATCCTTATATATTCAAGAGCTAAAAAGGAGATTCGGCACCAGAAAACTCAGGTTTAGTTATTTGCATCTGCAGTTTAAAAGAGATGCAGTACTGCCAAATAAACAGAGCTCAGCAGGATAGTTGAATGATAAAACTGCAAGAAGCTGAACCTGCTTAAATTATGCCATATTTTGTACAATATTGTTAGTTTATATACACAGACTATAAGACCATTTCAAGAGCCTTTGCAAGGTGTAAGGAACAATATTCTTAGGAATGGCAGAATGTTTATTTAATTATGTTTGAAATCTTTGATTATATAATGGAATATACATTGCAGTAGACTAAACTAAATGGTGGGGATTCTGATTTAATGCCTGTGTATACATACAAAGAGGGCACCATAGTAATTGGAGATTGTTCTTTTCTCACCTCTTTCCCCACCTGGCTGTGTTTAAATTACAAGGTTATCACTGCAGCAATCTCAGTATCAAATATCTGAGAAAATACTAAATATTTACATTTTTATAGATTTCAAATATGTCAAGTGAAGCAAATTACAGTCTTGAAGGATGATTGAAAAGTCAAGATGCCGTGGTGCAATATTAGATATTGCACTGAATCAGCCTGCCTTTTATTTCATTGTTAAAAAAAGAAAGGAAAAAGAAAACCCTCACAGGTTAGAATGCCTTGTAAACTCTTTATGAAGTACTGTCAAGACAATACTGCGACAAGAAAACTTCTAAAACAGGCTGCTTTAGGTTGTCATAGTACAGGATAGCTGCTAGGGATTATTTTACAACAGAAAAATATTACAGAGAATCCAAAACACCTTCACAGAATATTGCTTTAATGAAATAACAGACCCAGTTCTGCAAAGCACAGAGCATTTCCTCCCTCTGAGCTTCTGAGGAATAGAATGGGACTTAAAGGTGGTTAACACTAAATAGCTTGAAACTGGAGTCTAACTTTATGATTAACTCCCAGATTTTCCCCGTAAATACGCAAATGGCTGGGCCTCCATTTATCCCACGCAACAGAAGCACCAAACAAGAGTGTAGTTGCCTCCACTCTTGTTTAGGCAGTAGAGTTAAGCACTACTGGAAATTGGGTCAGAGTTGAAGTGGCCTGAAATTCCCCTGTCACTGTTCCTTTTCTTTCCATGGCTCATGGAGGGAGCCTAGGGCTTCAGCATTTTCAAGCTCAGCACCCGAAGTCAGAAGGAATAACTGTAAATTATTTGTCTTGAAGTGGACCATCTGTTCACCAAGTGCAGAGGAGACCTCAGTTTGCAAACACCGGGGGACCTGGGAGGGGAAGTCCTTTCCCTGTTTGTTACTGTTGATTATAGCAGCATAGGTTAGAGCTATGATATGTAATTCCTTTCCCACCTCCAGGCAAAGTTAGTGTTGATTATGCAATTTCTAGGAGTACTTCTTTAAAGGCTGACGGATGTTATGCTGGTGGTAACCGTAATGGGTCTACATCACTCCAAGGTCCTGCTGATGATGGCAGTACCTCTGGGTATGTCACAAGGGACACCTTATGAAAAGACAGCCAGCTAACTAAGGGAGTCTTACTCCTTCATCACTGTAGGGTTATGTTTGAATTTATACAGGAGCCACCCAGTATGTTATTCACATTAATGAACATCCCAAGTGCCTCTGTTCTCCTTATGGGTATACAGAACTCCTGCATCTAATTAGCAATTTATAGCCATAGAATCATAGAATAATAGAATAGTAAGGGTTGGAAAGGACCTTAAGATCATCTAGTTCCAACATCCCTGCCATGGGCAGGGACACCTTGCCCTAAACCATGTGGCCCAAGGCTCTGTCCAACCTGGCCTTGAACACTGCCAGGGATGGAGCAGCCACAACCTCCCTGGGCAACCCATTCCAGTGCTTCACCATCCTCACTGTAAAGAACTTCTTCCTTATATCTAATCTAAACTTCCTCTGTTTAAGTTTGAACCCGTTACCCCTTGTCCTACCACTATAGTCCCTAAGGAAGAGTCGCTCCCCAGCATTCTTATAGGTCCCCTTCAGATACTGAAAGGCTGCTATGAGGTCTCCATGCAGCCTTCTCTTCTCCAGGCTCAACAGCCCCAACTTTCTCAGCCTGTCTTCATATGGGAGGTGCTCCAGCCCTCTTATCATCCTTGTGGCCCTCCTCTGGACTCGCTCCAACAGCTCCATGTCCTTTTTATGTTGAGGACACCAGAAATGTACGCAGTACTCCAAGTGAGGTCTCACGAGAGCAGAGTAGAGGGGCAGGATCACCTCCTTTGACCTGCTGGTCACGCTTCTTTTGATGCTGCCCAGGATATGGTTGGCTTTCTGGGCTGCAAGTGCACACTGTCGGCTCATGTTAAGTTTTTCATCAATCAACACCCCCAAGTCCTTCTCCGCAGGGCTGCTCTGAATCTCTTCTCCTCTTAACCTGTAGCAGTGCCTGGGATTGCCCCAACCCAGGTGTAGGACCTTACACTTGACTTGGTTAAACTTCATAAGGTTGGCATCGGCCCACCTCACAAGCGCGTCAAGGTCCCTCTGGATGGCATCCCTTCTTCCCAGCGTATCAACTGAACCACACAGCTTGGTGTCGTCGGCAAACTTGCTGAGGGTGCACTCAATCCCACTGTCCATGTCACCGACAAAGATGTTGAACAGGACTGGTCCCAACACCGATCCCTGAGGGACACCACTCGTTACAGGTTTCCAACTGGACATCGAGCCATTTACCACAACTCTTTGCGTGCGGCCATCAAGCCAGTTCTTTATCCACTGAGTGGTCCATCCATCAAATTGATGTCTCTCCAATTTAGAGACAAGGATGTCGTGCGGGACAGCGTTGAACGCTTTGCACAAGTCCAGGTAGGTGACATCAACTGCTCTGCCGCTGTCCATCAGTTCCGTGGCTCCATCATAGAAGGTCACCAAATTGGTCAGGCAGGACTTCTCCTTAGTGAAGCCATGTTGGCTGTCACCAACCACCTCGTTGTTTTTCATGTGCCTTAGCATGTTTTCCATGAGAAACTGCTCCAAGATTTTGCCAGGCACAGAGGTGAGGCTGACTGGTCGGTAGTTCTCCGGGTCTTCCACCTTCCCCTTCTTGAAAATGGGGGTTATATTACCCTTCTTCCAGCCATCAGGAACTCCACCTGACTGCCAGGATTTTTCAAATATGATGGACAGTGGTTTAGCAACTTCATTCGCCAGCTCCTTCAGGACCCGTGGATGGATTTCATCAGGTCCCATGGACTTGTGCACGTTCAGGTTCTTAAAATGGTCTCGAACCTGATCCTCTCCTACAGTGGGCCTAAGGTCTTCATTCTCACAGTCCCTGCATCTGCTTTCCAAGACTTGGGTGGTGTGGTCAGAGCATTTTCTAGTGAAGACTGAGGCAAAGAAGTCATTAAGAACCTCAGCCTTCTCCAAATCCATGGTAGCCAGTTGTCCCGATAGCTTCCAGAGAGGGCCCACATTGTCCCTAGCCTTTTAATTGCTATGTACCTATAGAATCCTTTCCTGTTATCTTTCACATCCCTTGCCAAACTTAATTCTAGCTGGGCCTTAGCTTTCCTAACCTGGTCCCTAGCTTCCCAGGCAATGCTCCTATATTCTTCCCAGGCTGCCTGTCCTCGCTTCCACCTTCTATAAGCTTGCTTTTTCCCTCTAAGGTTCCTCAGCAGCTCCTTGTCCATCCATGGAGGTCTCCTGGCCCTCCTGCCGCACTTCCTTCTAGTCGGAATGCAACACTCCCGAGCATGTAGCAGGTGATCCTTGAATATCAACCAGCAGTCTTGGGCGCCCCTGCCCTCTAGGACTATATCCCATGGAACCTTGCTAAGGAGGTTCCTGAAGAGGCCAAAGTCTGCTTTCTTGAAGTCCAGGGCAGTGAGCTTGCTGCATGCTCTTCTCACTGTCCTGAGGATCTCAAACTCAACCATCTCATGATCACTAGAGCCAAGGCTGCCCTGGAGCGTCACATTTCCAACCAGTCCCTCCCTGTTGGGGAGCACGAGGTCAAGCATGGCACCTCTCCTTGTCGGCTCCTCTACTGCTTGAAAGAGGAAGTTATCTTCCACACAATCGAGGAACCTCCTGGATTGCTTGTGCCGGGCCGTACCGTCCCTCCAACAGATGTCAGGATGGTTGAAGTCCCCCATGAGGACAAGAGCCTGCGAGCGTGAGGCTGCTCCTATCTGTCTGTAGAGCGCTTCATCCACAGAGTCCTCTTGATCAGGCAGCCTGTAACAGATCCCCACCGTAATGTCCCCTGTTGCTGTTTTCCCT
Organism: Strigops habroptila; assembly: GCF_004027225.2. Lineage (NCBI taxonomy): Eukaryota > Metazoa > Chordata > Aves > Psittaciformes > Psittacidae > Strigops > Strigops habroptila. The sequence continues at coordinate 69,501,256 of NC_044277.2, read as the reverse complement.
TTGATCCTGACCCACAAACACTGTTAACTCATCACCCGTCCCCAGACAGAGTTCCATACTCTCCAGTCTACCACTGACATAAATAGCAACGCCCCCTCCACGTCTGCCTGGCCTGTCTTTTCTAAGCAGCCTGTAACCTTTCATTCTGACACTCCAGCCATAGGAGCCATCCCACCATGTTTCTATGATACCAATGACATCATATCCCCGTAGCCTTGCACACATCTCTAATTCCTCTTGCTTGTTCCCCATACTACGGGCATTTGTATAGGGGCACCTTAGCCGAGCTCCAAATGAAGCCGACTCCATGGCTGGAGCAGCTGAAACATCTCTACATCACTCCAAGCACTTATTATAGGTGCTGGCAACTGACCAGGAGTGTTGGGATGGGTCAATGCTCCCCTCCCCCAACACATCTAGTTTAAAGCTTTCTTGACCAGCCTGGCAAGCCTCCTACCAAAACAGCTCTTCCCCTTCGTCAGACCAGCTCCACCAGCCTCCAGTAGACCTGGCCTCCCAAATGGAGCCCCATGTTCTAAATAGCCAAACCCCTGACTATGGCATCAGCATTCTAACCATTTATTAACCTGCCAAACGTGCCTAGCTTTTTTAAGGTCCTCCCCTTTGTCCTGGAGAATCAATGAAAAAAACTATCTGAGCTCCAGAGCCCCTAACCACCTCTCCCAGGGCTCTGTAGTCCTTCTTAATGTTCTCCAGGCTACTGCTATCTATATCTCTAGCACCCACATGGACCACTAGAAGGGGGTAATAGTCAGCAGGACTTTTACTAGAGCAGGCAGCCTCTCAGCAACATCCCTGATCCGAGCCCCTGGCAGGCAACACACCTTCCTCGAGACTGGATCAGGCCGGCAGATGGGTGCCTCTGTGCCTTTCAGAGTCCCCTACTACTATGACCCTCCGCTTTTTCCTGGAGGCACCAGTAGTGATCCTCTTCACTGGTGCATCAGCAGGATGCTCATTAGGTGTGGTGGGTGCTTTCTCGTTAGCCCCCTGCAGAACTGCAAAGCGGTTCTGGGTGGGGACATCAAATTTAAGAGGAAGTCCCTTGCTGTTAATTGTCCTCTTCCTCCTTTTTTTGTTGTTTTTTCTCATTACTAATTCCCAGCTTCCTGGGTTGTTGCCCTCCTTCTTTTCTATATGAGCAATGCTGGACGTTTGCAGCCCCTGCACAGTTTGGGCCTGGAGCAAGCAGCCCAGCTTCCTCTCAGCTTCCTTGGCATCTTTTAGCTCACCAACAGCCTCCCGCAGCTCAGCCACCTGCTGCAGGAGGACCTTCACCAGGGCGCACCGAGTGCAGCCCTGTCCATTGCACACCCTCGCCTCAAGAGACCAGTCGAGGCACTCTCTACACTCCGAGGTCTGCACCGCAGCCTCCCCTCTCACCGGCTCTGTCTGGGTGCCTACGCTGGCCACCGCCGGGGCAGAGCTCCAAGAGCGGGCCCTGGTCCTGAGGCGGGCGCTCACCATCCCGCTCGCCCTGACTGCCGTGCCACGCCCTGTTTCGCCGCTCCCCTGGTCGCTCGCGCTCTCTGGGATGGGTTTTTACCCACTGAGGGCTGGTGCCTTCACTCCTGGCGCTGCCCCCTGTGAGTCAGCTGCTTGCGTCAGCTGACCTGCCGGCTCCTGGGCAAGTCCTGTCGAGGACTTGAGGCTTCCTCGGTGGCTCTTGCTGCTCCGAACTGAGGCTCCTGGACGCTGTGCTTCCGCCCGCTCCGGTGTTAAAGGCGTCCTCTCTGGAGATACTCACGTCGGCAATTGTACATCTATTTTCAGAAGAGAGTGAGACAAAAAAAAAGAAAAAGTCTATACTTGAAGTTGCATGACTGATGACAAAACTTGATTTGATTTTGTGAGCATTAAATTAAATTCAAAGTGTCAGATTGTCAGTCCTGGTGACTGAAGTTTCCTTCAAGGGATAATAAAGCAGAGAGAATACTACCACAGCCTTTCTCCAATATAGAAAAGGATTTTTTTACACATGCAGACACCCACACGCTTACTTAAGCAGTATGTGTTGTAGAGGGACTGATTTTCCAGTTTGCCCTCCTGTTTAGTTCAGAGTCTCTTGCTGAGACAGTCGGCACTAAAATTACTGCCAACCTAGTGTATAGGGGTGGTGATAATGGATATGGTCCCCCTCATATTATCATCACAGACTTATGTGATATACTGCTCAGACACATGAAATGAATGGGATGATAAAGAAAATACCTTCAACTATCAACAGGTTTAAGCCAACACTTTTTTTTTTTTGGTCAGTTTCAGACAGCTTTGCATAGTTACAAAATAGGTAACTTTTTCAGTTGTTTGGAAATTCCAGTCCACTTCCTTAAAATTCGCTTCACTTACACTTACCCCGTTCAGCCCTTATTAACACTAAACGCATGTGAAATCATAACTGCAGAGCTCAATTCTAAATTTCAATTCTTATATTTCTTTTAGCTTTTAGCTTTTCCTTCTTAATCCTCTTATGCTCTATTCTCTTTCGGTTCTCCTCTCTTGAATTTCTTAGCAAACCTCTTGGCTGTTTTTATATAGTTTCTATCTTTACCAGCCTTGTTACATTCAAAATATACTTTTGACTTGAAGGTCTACTGGCTCTTGAGCTTAAGATGCAGAAAGAGTTACAGCTGTATTCAGAAAAGTATTACTGTTCACTTATTTTTTCATGTTTGTTTATACTTTACCTGCTTACGCAGGACAAGAAACCAAGCTTGATAAATACAATTATCAAATTATTGAAGTAATGACTAGAACAAAAAAAAAAAAAAAAAAAAACCAGGAAAAAATAGTAGTGTCACAAGCTGGTTTTTGTTGGTTTTTGTTTGTTTGTTTGTTTGTTTGGGGTTTTTTAAGAATAAAATGAACTATGGTTATAACATGAACTATTTAAATTTGTTGTCAATGTTAATTTCGGTGTCCAGCTAACTGCTGAGGTATATGACACGCCCTGTAGTTCTGAGTTTTTCATGTCTCACTTTCTCCTGTAGGATGTGTCTCTGGATGGCTCTAATGCAATCTCCCATAGTGCCATTGAGGTCAGTTCCCTCCATTCCTTGCAACACAGCAGAATAAACATTACCCAGGTTTAGGCATGAGAATTAAAAGCCTGTTCTTATGCCCTGAGGAAAAAATCTCACTCTCAAAATATGTTTTATCTGTTGGATTTCTAGTGGCACAGAGATAAAATTAATACTTTCAGATTAAATACTTTTTTAAAGATCGGTGTTTTCCACTGATGTTGATTGTAAATATTATACCAATTCAGTAGAAGAAATAAACTCAAGAAATAAACTCATATTTAATCTGAGGTTTCTACAATCTAAGCTCTTGAGAAAAGCTGAGTTAGCAGAATAAACCATTAATAATTTTGTGATAATTTAGCACTTTTTTAAAGTTCTATTTCAATAAAACTTTTAATTCAGTTTCAAGCAACTTCAGTGTTCTTTAAATAAGCAAGTTTTTATTTTAAAACAAAATACTTAATTTTAAAAGTTTAAGTAAGACCAGGAGCATTGAAGGAATCAGGTACAAGTTGTTTTAGTGGGGCTGAGTCTCAACTGCTTGGAAAAAAAGTTTGAAGTGCAAGTTGCTGGATCTAAAACGTGACTTACATTTCCAAAACATTATAAATCTGAGGTCTTTGGCCTATAATATAATTATTTTAGAAGACAAAACAATAAACTAGTAGAACTCCAAACTCATTATCTTAGGAAAAGCACATACATACACACTTTGTTTAAAAATAGATGCACTTTCTCCAGAAAAAAAAAAAAAGATGCTTGTTCATCAATTTTACATGTTTTACAACTTTTATTACCAAAAGCTACCCTAACTCTATGAAGGAAAACATGAAAGAGGCATCTTGCATAGTCTCTGAACTCAACGATCCATTAAATCAGTGCTTTTAATCTCTTGACAGAGGCAGAGAATATAAACTTGACAACATGCTTCAGTCTCAAACACAGAAAGTTGCTGACCTGCTTCAGAAATACAGGGGTGGTCACGCAGAAAGTTGGCTCTCCTGAAATGCCAGCCCGGGGGCAAACTGTGCTTAGCTCAATGCAGCTACTTGCGGAGAATAGAGCAGCAGCTCTGCACCCGCCCATCATGCCAACAAACAATCCTTGCTTGGAAATGTAAGGGAAGCTGGAGCATGTCTTCATCCCTGAAGGTGTTTACCATAACCAGAGTGCAGTCTGACGCAGTGAGAACACAGGTATGAGGTGGAAAATAATCTAATCTCTGTGATAATTTCTGCTTTATTTTGGTGAAATTCAGAACACATGTGAGTAAGAGAAAAATACTTGCTTCTCATCTGAAAGCTCTCTTTTGGTAGAGCAGTTCTCAATGGGAAAAAGTCCAGTCTTTGTCTGTGTGGCAGCTGTCAGCCTAGCTTTGCAAATCCTGCTAAAAGCCACTTGGTAGAATATTAATCATCTGTTTCAAAATGTGAAATGTTATACTAAATTACCCAGAAAATTATTCTGGTTCAAATACCATTTCTATAAAATGCCTGTCCTTTCAGCTAAACACAAGCTTAAGTTTCACAGAACTTTAGCAACTCCTTCCCAGTAGGAACAATGTCGGACATGTTGCAGAGAAATTGTTTAATTTTAAGCATGCAGTTTACAATTCAGGTATCAGGCATGAAGATTAGTCATGACACCTTCTTCCCCCAGTTAGTCCCACTCCGAGCAGCAGATTAGCAGGAGGTCAGCAGCCAGCCCAACCAGGAAGACTTTCACTCATTATTGTCCTGTCTATTCTGCAGGAGTCTCCCGCAACTCTCCCCACTGTCTCATACTGCACAGGAGAAGGGAGTGAAACATAAGTGCTGCCAAAAGAAAAGAAAAGTAGAAGAAACAGCTTGGGATCTTCCCAGCACTACCAGTATATTGCAGCTATACATCTTTGTTCACTTTCCAGCAGAAGTGTTGATGGTTCCTCTGAAAATGCTGGCTGGGATGTGAACACTTGAGTGAGAGGGACATTGCAAGGACAGGATGAGATGGCCCTGCAAGCCAGCTACAGATATTTTACTTCAGTACCTAGTACCTTCTCAGCACTCAGTGCCTCTCTTACTAGATGGAAAATTTATATGGTAGAGAAAAATTCCCGTGAAACTCACTCAAGAATATCAAAGTCATAAGCTTCTGAAAATCATACCTGGGCATTTGTTCAGAGAAAAGGGAGAAGAGGGGTGAAGGGAGTGGCAATGGAGAGACAAGGTCAGGTCTGAAAAGACATGATCTGGGTACACAGGAGCAGAAAGACGACATGACAGGACATACTCTTTAGCTCTTTGGCTGGATACCCGTATGAAGTTCAATACCAGCCACAGCTTCTAGCTGCTGCAGAATATGGATAGAATCCAGACCTCCTGTCAGATCTCCCCAGTTACAATCTTCTTCATGTAGGAGGGAAGAAGGATCTTTCCTGGTAGTGTTCAAGGCCAGGTTGGGTAGGGTTTTGAGCAACCTGGTCTAGTGGAAGATGTCCCTGCACTTGGAAGGTTTCCCTGCCATGGCAGCGGGGTTGGAACTTAAAGTGATCTTTAAGGTCCCTTCCAACCCAAACTGCTCTGTGATTCTGTGACTTCAGCTGTGAAGGAAAAGGAGAAAAAAAAAAATCAAAAAGCAGTTGTGAAGAATAATAGAGAAGTTTATAATTACTACAGCATTTTCCTTTTCTGAACATTAGAGCAAACTCTTGAATCTGTTTTCCTCTACTGTCACAAACTGCTGTGAAATGCATTAGCAAAGTATAATTTGCACAGCATATACCAAAGTATAGGAATTGTGTATGCCTACACATACAAAGAAGTGCAGACAGCTGTAAGTTGTCAGTGCTTTTGTATGAAGCCAAGTCTAACGCAGAAACTGTAAGAAGCTATAAAGTCATGGGATATATTACCTATAAGTTACCACAGTACTTAGGGTGACTTGGTTTCTAGGCTGGGTCAGAATGATATGCAGAAGCTGGGAGCGCAACTGTCTTATTTATGTAGATAATGCACTGGTGTGAGAGCTGAGGGACCACATGGTGATCTAGCAGAGCACAGCATTACATCTCTCTCCACAGTCTCTTCCATAGGGAGGCATAGCCAAGGGATGACTTGCAAGTACTTAATCTCAAGTGGCAGAGGCCTTTGCATTTCACTTGGAAAATAAAAAGGGTCACAGGAAATGTCTGTTTGCTTTGGAAAAAAAAAAAAAATCAGCTGGGGAGCCTAATGGAAAAAATGGGCATTTTCTGTGCAGAGAGAATATAGAAGAAAAAAGTTTTCTAACTTGTTCCAGGATAAATCTTGGTTTTAATCAATGTGGGAGACAACATGCATTTATGTACTGGAATTTTTAGTTATTTTTTGCTTATTAATAATAATAAAAAAAATAAAAACCCTAGGCGATTGTACTAAACTAGCAGCACTGTTTTGCTAAATGAAAGGTAAGATTGGGAAGCCAGCTGCTCAGAGTAAGGAAAAGCTGTAATGAAGATTACCAGTGCTCCCGTTGTACATTTGCATTAGAATTAATTACATAATCATACAGCATTTTTTCACATAACTCCTGCTTTATTCAGTTCACTGCATAAATGGAGCTCACTGAATGGGCAACTTCAATATTTCAAATGTGGGGAGCTTTCAATATTCAAGTGATTGATTCCAAATACTTAAAAATTGGTTTGGTTTACATACAAATTGATCCTGAATTAGGCAATGGCCATGTCCATGATGAAAACACTTCAGTTAAATGACACATAAAGAAAGCTTAATTAATACTTTATGGTTTCTCAGCAGATGTCTGCATTCAAATGGAATTACTGTAAAAGAATTTGCTAGAAAGATGTAGGTACTGTATTTGAATAAATCATTTGCATTTGCTAAAATGAAGTTATATGCAGTAGGAGGTGCTGGTTATATCAGCAAGCCATAAACATGCCTTTAATCTTGTCTCTCTTTTTCATTTTGTGCATTAATATGAATCCAGAATGATATGATCCAACTGATTCCCTGTACATTATACCAGCTTCATGCTGATTCAACTTTCTTAATTTCAGTCTTTTACCACCTAACTGCCTATTAGAGTGGGAAAACTCAGTCTATACACATATACACCATATTCAATGCCCTAGCATTTCCTTCTATAGAAAGAATGAAACCATATAAGAATTTGAATTCTAAGTCAAAAATGGGGCATAGCTGAAACAAATGAGTTTGTATTGCCTGGTGGGGGGAGGCGGGGAGGAAGCGCGGGAGGGGGAGAAATCGGCAGAAGAGTAAAATTTCACATGTGGGTTCTAATAAGTTTGTGAGTACCACTTCATTTTCCCCCCTTCCAGCCTCAATGTGAGTGAGTATGCATTTACCGTATGTCCTTTCAATGCATGCCGTCTTTGTAACCCTATTCTCTCCCTGTACTAAAGCCCTCGTGAGGCTATGAAAAACATTATGAAGAAAAATAAATGCAGATTGGATATCATTATGTGAAACAAAATGCTGCCAGTGGTTTGGTTTTTTTTTTCCATTCTGCAATTTGATCCAAATGCTGTGACTAGGTTACCGTGGTTAAGATTAATGGGTAAATTATTTCCCCACAAGAAAACACAGCTTTTCTCCACTTAATTACCAGATGTTAAAAAAAGAACAAGTAGTTGTTCTTCTGTGCACTCATCTGTGCCCTTTAGCTAATTACAGGCAAATTCAAAGTGATTTCACATAGCTTTTGCTGCGATGTTGCAGGATTCTTATGGTTAACAATAATCTGTATCTATAATGTCGCGTGGCATGATGTCATACACTGATAGTCACTACGTGTGCCCTTTCAAATGGGTGCTTTGTCAAACAGGTGGAATCTGTAATGTTTTACAGAGAATCTTGCTCCCTGTTGCTTTTATATGTGTGGCTGGGAACAAAAGAGAGAGACAAAGTCTCGGATGGTTTAATAGACTGTATAACTCAGAACCCCTTCATACTATGAGGGCAAATACATAATTTTTAAGGTTTTACAAAGGTAAACATTCTGCAAGGAAGAACTGGAAAGATTTTGCATTGTGGAACAGCCAAATGTCTAAACTGTACAGGAAAAAGGAGAATCTTTACAGCATTTCTGCACTGCTAAAGCAGCACAAATGAGTCATGACAGCCTTAAGTGTCTTGTTCACTTTGTGGAGATACAAAGGATTTGCAAAGCTGAAGACAGAGGAGAGCTGGACTATTGATATTGTAAAGGGAGATTAGTTTCATCCATTGAGATATGGGAAGGAGAGCCTCAAGACACTCAGATGATTAATTTCTTGGGGTCTTGAATAAACTTTCAGTTTCAGGTTATCACCTATACTACAGTCTCTACTATTTGAACAATGTATTTGAGGCTAGTACTTTGTGTTTGATAGATTTGGAAAACAATAACAACAATAAAAATCAATAGTCTGTCAAACTGAAAATCAACAAATCTTGAATGAAACATTGGTAAGCAACACTTCTTTTTTTTTTCCCCCTAAGAAAACAGCTTTTAATTTTATTTTTGTCCTTTTTAAATAAGAGCACATATATAGATTCACAAGCATTGTCTGCAACTCCCGTAAGGAGTGTCCTGTTACTTCATGCGAGACTAGGGTTTGTGGTTCAAGTTGCTATAAATTCACTCTGGAAATTTATATATTGGAATTAGGGCCTCCACATCCATTGCGAATTCACAAGTTGGTGAAAAGGATGAAACTTCCTTTGAAGTGTTACCAATACTTGAAAATTTCCATATAGTTTCTTTTTTTTTTTTAATGTTTGGCTGGTACTATCTGCTAAATATGATCCAAATTTTCCAACTGGTTTACCTGATGTAAAGTGGCTTTTTTGCAAATAAACCATTCAAGAATCTGTTTACACTCATATCAGGTAAGTTTTTCCCTTTGTTTCTTCAACTTTTTTTTAATTGAATTATTTTTGTTTGTATTCCGGTAACATACTGCCTCCCACTGAGACAGGGCCCCCTCATTGTAGGCACACAGAGTGAGAGACAGTCCCTGGCCTGTATGGCTTATTAATTGGCTAGATAAATGATGGGAGGTGGGAGCTTGCTTAAGGTAATAATGGAGGTCATTCATAGGGACAGCATTGGAAACCTTTACTCATCACACTGAACATCAATGTCAAGCTGATGGACCTCCTAACAGTGTTTAAAATGCACAGATGTTTGAACTGGGGAAACAGAAATTAAACATATTACTTGAATGCATCTTCCCCTGCCAATTTTTCTCAGTCTTTTTTTCTTTTTAATCAGAAAAAATATCTTTTAAGACTTACATAGCAGACATTTGTTTCTATTCCTTCAAGTAATTCCTTTAAGTTTGTCCTGTTTTGGCAAAATATACAGAAATAAGTCAGATCATTCTTCCAGCCTGTTATATACATGGACTTTGAAATGGCAGATAAAGTCAAAGGGTTCAGAAACAATTTCAACATCTTCATAAGAGGAATAGATATACTGGCAGGCAATAATGCACTATTATTTGTATTTAACAGGAATAAACCCATTCTCATTTGTAATGTGTCCCAATTACACAGCCCTCCTAAGCTTTGTCATATCTCCTCTTTTAAAGTTTAATTAAGTGTTCTCTTTTCCTTTCACTATTTTTTTTCCTTACTCTGAAGAAATCCTGTAATCATTACTAACTCTGTAAACTGTCATGCCTGTCAGCAAATGTGTTCTTGATATCTCACACACATGCTTACTGAAGCTGTAAACACTGACTTTATCTAACTGGCTTTCTCAGACTAGGCATAAAAAAATATAGACACATTTTCCCTCTTGCTTAAATATTATTTTTTAAGATATCAGCAAATATACTTCTTTCTGTCAGTCTACTTGGCTACAGTGGAAGGAGATTAAAAGATTAAGACTTTCTGTTCATATTGTTCCTTGTGAAAAAAAAAACAAAACCAAAACCAAAACAAAAAGGCCCCAAACCTTTCACTGACTGTATTCTGTGGCAAAATGGATTATCATAAAACATGGTATCATGCTTTCATGGGAAATTGTGTCATCTGTTTTGCTTTAATCTCGTTGTGGAGCAATTGTCACAAGTGTCTTCTATATGAAATTTTTCCTTATCCCATTTGACTAAGATTAAATGTCAGTGCAAGGTCACCTAAATAAAGCAGAAGAACGGATATTTCTGTAGCTACTCCTATTGTTGTTAATGGAGTTTAACATCAGTTCGATACAGAGGAAAGTGATATGCATATTGCTTTCCAGGGACTGTAAAATGGCTTTTAAACAAAGCCACATCTGCTAAACTCCTAAACATCTTACCTGCTACTCCCTGTTAACTTTTCCTAAGATACTGATAAGATGAATGAAATAGATCAGTCTAGAACTCCTAGGGCAACATTCTCTGTACTGTCTAGAATCATGTCCTCAACTAGTGAAGTAATACTTCTGCTTAATTTCACGGCATCCCTACAGTGAGGGTTATAATCTGCCGAACTTTGTTTTAGGAGAGCAGAAATTTATGATGGGATTATAAATAATAAAATTAATAAAACCACATTTTTATTTTGTAAAATGGGTTTGAACTTAAAATTCACAGAATTACAAAAAAGGGAAAAGGAAAATACTCTTGACCAAAGCAATAGTTATGCCTTGAGATTTATCATATTTCTATTTACCTTTTACTTACCATGCACATTAGGATTCTTGTAAAATACTGCACTGTATAAACACATTGCTGTTAGGTTATTGAAATTTGAAGAAATATTGAAATTTGGAGAAAAATTATTTCTTAGTTTACAGGTCACCTTTTTCTGCCTGTCTAAATGAGACAGAGATCCAGATATACAGTCTAACACAGAGAGTGACATTTACCCTATAGCTAAACTTGTTAAATGAGTTCATACAAGCATGAATGTTGTTTGTGGGAAGCAGAATGTGCTTCCATCTTCTGCTGTCTTGTCATTCCTCAATTCTGGAGTTCCTGTTTAGTTTTGGGGGTCAGTCTGTAGATTTCCAAATAAAGGGTGAATAGTATCTGCTGCATAGATAGATAAAGTCTGCTGTTTTGCTTTGCTTTTCCTTTCCTTTTTCTTTCTTTCTTTTTTTTTTCTTGACAGTTATAAACTGAGGTAATTATAGTTCACTATTCAGACATAAAACATGGTTTCATTTCGAGTCTTAAATAGTATTTGGACTGCAAGATTCCCTTATGTGTAGGCACTGAGTGACTCATTCAAAACTGAATAGATTTTAAAATAAAACTAGAAATTCATTTTGTGAGAGTGTCTTAATAGAAAATCAGTCCAAAAAATAATTTGTGCCATAGAAAGGCTTCTACCCATCCGAAAATTAATTCATTTCCTTAGTGCTTTCAAATACCAGTAAAGGTTGGATTTTGTTTAAAAAGTTGTTAAATGACTCAGATTTTTTCCTTTTTTCTTTTTTTTTTTTTATTTCTACATTGCTTTTCCCAAAAAATTCACTATGATTTTGAAAGAATTGTCTAGCTTTCATGGGCGCTGTTGTTTTACTTGATTTCTACTTGCTCTGCTGTGGGGCCCCAGTTCTTGTGACTTCAGGACTGGCAGCCAGGTGAGCTATTTAGTTCTAAAGTCACTTATGACAGCAGAGGGTGACTAATCAGAAGACATGGATAATCTCCCTAGCAACAGCAGTTCAACTTTCATGGAAATATCCAGGGAGCTAGTGATAGAGAAACAGGCAAAATAGAGTTATCTCTGAGCTAATGGGACTTGAGCAAGCAGCAGTTTCGAACGGAATGACTCCAGCATATCCAGTCAGGAAGTCCTGAGGAACTGTAGCTCTTCTCAAAAACTCAGACATAAAGGTTTTATCTTCCATCTCCCAGGACAGCATCCTACAAAGCACCAGGTAATGCACAGCCCTTCACTCCTCATTCAAAATACTCAAAACCTTATGTTCAGATTGCCTAACTGAAGAACTGAGACAACAAAACAGTTAACCAGGATAGTCGAACACAGTGACAAATTTCTTCCCCCAAAAAGAAAAAAAAATTCCACAGTAGGGATTTTTCCTTTGAGGGCAACTGCAAAGGCCTGCAAGAAATAAGGACTTTTGCAGCTTTCCTCCTGTTTTAAGTGCAAGGCACATTTCCTTGATTTTATCTTCTCTGATATCATACATGTGGGTGGTTGTAGGTGTGTGTACACATCATGTTCAAATTAAATCCAGCACACTCTATACTCCTCATAGGAGCAAAACAAAGGTTCATCATACCTATTCATAAGGTGCTGAGAAGCATTCAGCTACTACAGTGAAAAATACTGTGAAAGAATCAGAATAGGGCATAAAGAGTTCTCAGACAACCTTTCCACCTGACAAGTTTGCTTGCTCTGAATGACCCCAAAACATACTCTGAAGCATGTGAGAAAAGAACAGTGGATTGTATTGGCACTTAGGTAGGAGAAGGCTGCGTCATGCAAAGTGTTACACAGCCTGCATTTTCTTTCTTTTTATAGAGCAAGAACAAAGAACAATGGCTCTGGCTCCTATGTCTTAATAAAGGCAGCAGCTCGTGGGCTTCCTGCCAAAGGGTTAAGTGCTGTTGTTTGGCCCGCAGTTTCAAAGACAGAAATGGCCATCTTTCAATAGTTGATTTTTTCTACTCTAAAGAAAGCAGTTGACTGAAGGGAGAAAAACGGTGAATAAAACAGGAATAACAGCTGCAATACAATCTTCCTCTTAGCTGATCATTTAGTTTGAGGTGGGTTTTCTTTTTTTTTTTTTTTTTTTGTTTTAATTCTGAAAGGGATTTCTACGAAAGATTGTTTTCAAAGGAAGTATTATTCCACTACATAGCCATTTAGGTGTATTTGCAACTGAGCTTTTGAAGGATTCTAGAAGCATATTATGAAAAGAAAAAAGTGTTGGCAATTGTTCATGGAAAATATCTGACAGTAAGGTCAAGTGAACCATGAAGGAGGTCACATTCGTCGATTAAGCTCTTGCTACAGCATGAAGCAAGTTGACTAAGAAAAGCATATTGCTTAAGGATTTAGTAATATTTTCTAGGCAATAGTGTACTTTTATGTGTGCTAAAGAATGGAAATGAATTTTAATGCTTATCAGGCACTTAGGCTATCTTATATGAAACCAGATTTGGCAACTCCTCCTGCAGCTGTTGCAAACAAGTCCAGCCAATCATCAGTACTTGTATGCTTCATTCATCCTTCTGTAAGAGAAATAGAGAAGCAATAGACTCAGAACATTTGGAGATTCAGTTTTAACAAAGTGGATGATTTTCTTTGCAGAGCCTAGTCTTTTAGTTTGTTGTTGTTGGGTTTTTAAAATAATTTCACCAGCAGAATTGGATTGAGATTGCTGCCTTCACAACTAAAGAAAGCAAAACAAAACTGTTTTCCAAGCTTCTCTGAGCTTCAGCAATGTCTCCTAACAGAGAAAAATTGTGTGCACAGCCCATCTTAAGTTCTGCAACCAAAGCTATCAAAACACACCTGTGTGGTTTTGTCCCATGCCATCTGGTGGTATGTTGTAAACTCAAAGTGCCACGTCAGGTAACAGTAGTATTACCTGGTATAGAACTACTTTCCACCAATCCACCAGCACTTAATAGGGTACTCTAAAATACTGTAATAATAGCTAACAATATTATTAATAGTTGAAATAATGATGACAGTGGGTTCTTTAGCATGCTTTAGAATGCTTTTTCTAAATAGGATTCCATTTACTATCACTTGGTAAAATCCAGCATTTTGGGTCTGCTTCCTGAATGCCGTCATTGAATTGCTAGCTGTGTCTATATGAAGCAGGTACAGGAAACTTCCATTCTGATCGACAATTTTTGGCATGTTCTTTAGTTGCCACTACTGACAACACAAGTTTCCAGAGGTATTAATTTTGTATTCTCATTGACCATTACTACTAAGGAGAAGTGACAACTGCTTATGTCAAGGGCTATAGTAGCAGTCAACTCATCATCTGCAAGATAGGCTTGCCTAGTCATCTGCACTGTACTTTCAAGTGTGTGTTCTCCTAGAAATTCTCTTCTTTGATTGTTGCTGTTGGTTTTTGGGGAAAGGAAGAAGCTGTTTGATTTTGTTTGGTTTGGTGGGGTTTTTTGGTTTTTGGGGAAAGGAAGAAGCTGTTTGATTTTGTTTGGTTTGGTGGGGTTTTTTTCTGAGAAAGTGGGCCAAAGGCTATATATATGTTTATGTGAGTATTAGATTGGACAAATCTAGGTAATGAAACACACATCCCAAAAGTGTGTGCGAAATGTTGAAGTTTCTTTTCTTCATGATAAACACTGTCCAGGCTTGAACAATCAGATGTCCTTTATGCATTCTGCTTCTTTGTAGAAACCCTGGTCAAATTTTCAAAACACGATGGAATAGATTATGTTGCTACTTCCTTGCAATAAGTATTTTGTAGCCTTTAGTTCATTTTCCCTTTTAGTCATATAGTTGCTATTCTCTATCATAGCTGCAAGCATCATAGTTCATGCCTTTCACCCATAAGAGGTTTTGAATTCCATATAACAATGTCATAGAATGCATCGTTGTCCCTTTTTTGAGGATGCTTAGAAGGGATGCAGAGGGATTTTTCAGTAAGGGAACATAATTTACAACTATGTGGGAGTATCAGGGTTGCACCAGGCACCACTGATTACTTGAGTTTGGAGTGAAGATGATGTATTACAGAATATAGATAACCATGAGCTTAAAGTAAATTCTTCCAGCTTCAGTGTTTTGTATTTCTGAATGGTTTTCCATTGAAAGCAACGATTTTGCCATTTTTCTAAGTTATATTTTTTTATCATTGAAAGATTGCATGCGGCAGTGATACTTTAATGCTTCCTCTTCGCTTTAGATCACAAAATAAACCATACAGAAAAGAAAATCTAACCATCTTGAAGTACATGGGTTATTTGCTATGGTACACAAAGGAAAATATGAAGGAGTAACGAACTGCAGAAGAAAAGCTGTACAACAAAGAAAGAGTACATAAGCAATAAAACATAACTAAGTTTTGCCTTTTTTCCATCTGAGTCCTTTCTTGTTGCCCTAGTGGCTTTTTCTTGACCTGGACAAAAGACATCTGCCACCTCTGAAGAATCTGGAAGACATCAGTGTATGCTGTTGTCAGATTACACTATACTGACTGACCTGCTTGGTCATGCCTTCAAGTTTTGGATAAGATCTGCATTTCTGCTCTCTCAGTTGTGTGAGTGATACACATTTGTTTTCCTCCCTTTCCCCACTCATCAATCTGCAACCTGCAGTGAACTCTCTGCTACTGTGCTGCTATGATACCATGATATGTATCACTGCCTTGCTTGTTTCCAGTAATATGCCAAAGATAGAAGATGAATAAGTACATCAAAATAAAGCTTTAATATCATATCTGTGCTGCCCTAGTGTCCTATTTGCCCATTGTTATGTTTTCACTTCCAAAATAGCAAAGACCTTGGACACTTGCTATCTGACAAACGCAATGGGTAATATAAAGGTACAATTCTGAGCAGTCTGCCCAAGCCTTTATACGCTGACTGACAATTGTTCTGTTACTGTAAGCCAATGTAAAACGTTAATGCCATGATGTCACCTGTGCCATGTCACTGCTTTCCATCACACTGGCTCTGCTGCCCTCCCTGCAATGTCCTTGCTTCAGAAAGCTCCCTGGACTTACAATTCCTTCACTGAAGGACCATGTCTGTAAATGATTATTATATCTCTCTAAATGCATTATTATATTTCTGATAAGTTTATAATTTGCACTGAGTTGTTAAGACAGCCTGCAGGGCTGATGCTGCAGCTGTCATAATCTAGCATAACTGCTGAAATCAAGTGTATTACATTGAGTTACCTTGTAGAGTAATTAATGTGTGGAGTGTGTTAATGGCTCTTCTCATATTCTCATGTTCGTATCTCCAGTAAAGTTTCTACATAATGACCAACCTTCTTTACTTGATTTTCAGCATTTTTTTAATTTGGTTTTGTTGGGTTTTTGCTGGGTTTTTTGTGTGAGAAAGACTGATTCTACATCTTTGCACTTACGCTCACAAAGTCTCCCCAACTGCTTATAAAAGTACATGATTGGTACAGGTCTGAACAGAAATCATCTATATTTGTGGGAAATTATAGGCCCTGTCTTTAAGGTTGTGGTCCAGCTCTCCCTGAATTTTATTTTAACTTAAGAAAAAAAAAAAAGTTTGCTTATTTGCTGAAGAGGAAAAGGAGCAGATAAAAGTGTGTCGAAGCAGTGTTTCTTTTACTTTTTGCCTAACTTTTAGGTTGAATGGGATATTTTGGATCAGGAGACTAATGGAAGGGTTTTGTCTGAAGCCACTAAGGGCTATACTGCTCAAAAAAACAAGGATGGCTGCCTGCCTTTGTGAGACATTAAAGATCTTTTAAAATTAGAATGTTGTTTAACCTTGGAGTAAAATTTCTGATGGGAAGGATGAGCTCTTTAAAAAGCCTCTCTGAAAATGGGGGTTTACTCAATGCAGTAGACACAGATTGACTTTTCCCCCCTCTTTTCCTTCTGACTAAAATTAAGGTGCCTTAAAATGTGAAAAGCTTTTTTTGCATCACTTCCCAACTAAAGGTCAAATTCTTTTTCTGTCTCCAGCCTCGGAATCATCAAGCAGAGAAAATCCCTCGACTGTGAAGAAAATCCTGTACACTGAGAACTGAAAAATTGCTCAGCACTCCCACAATTTCCTAGTGGCATCAGTAGCCACCAGCAGCTGTGCTGTGGTGACCCACCTTCCTATTACGCAGCTCCTGTAAAGCTCCTGGCGTTTCTATGAGCCCAGGACTGCCAAACCCCTGACAGGGAAGGGAAGCTTACAGCAAGAGCTACAGGCAGAACAGGTTACTGGCTTAGTGCGGGGAAAGTGTCACTATATACCAGATTTTATAAATGAGTTTAAATGTGAAATAGAAACTGGGCAAAAAGGATTAATTCGAGGCTAGCAATGAGTCCTTTACAGACAACGATGATTTGAATTTGTTTTGACTAGTTTTGTCAGAATCTGCAACTGTGAATACTTTTTCTTTCTTCAACTTCAGATAGTCAGATAGTCCTTGTATATATTTCACTATGCATTCATGCATGTCACATTTATTTTTTTCCTGTAGGTAACTTCTTTTGGTTTCAGTTGTTCAGGTGTTCAGTTTGGTTGTTTCATTGACAGGAGCAGCAGCAGTGCTTTCAGGGGTTTCTAAGTATCCTTTAAGCAAAACCTGGCACTAAACAAAACAGAGAATTAGCATCATTTCTATATCTCACATCTAGTTCCCATTCATTTTGGATATTGTTAAACAGTCTTTTCCACCCATGAAATACCTTTGCAATTCATTAAAATGCTTCTGTAATGTAAATTTCTTGTTACTTGGGAAAGCTGAAGACATCATCAAATGAAAAAGCCTTTGGAAAGCCTTTGCAGGAAACTTTTGCCTACAAAGTATTCACACCACTTTTCTTGTTGTGAAATGCCCTATTCTGAGTTGATGGCTACAGTATTAGTACTGGAAGAAAGGACACAAGTGGTTTTTTTTTTTTTTTTTGGTAGAGAAGACACAGGGTCAGATTTTCAGAATTTAGTTTTGGTTTACTTCCATGCCTTCCAGTTTGCGTGGAAGAGAAACTAAGAAAACAGAAAAGATACTTCAGAATCTTCCTTTAAGGTATTTAATATAAGGACTGTGTTTTACAGTGAGTTCATACCGTGTATAACACAATAGAGATAATTAATTGAGATCTCCAGGTGCTGTAAACACTCATTTACTTAGCAAGCTAATTTAGCCTCTTCCGTGGACTGTATAGACATGTGGAGTGTAATGAGAATATTGATCTATCACTCCCTAAATGTTACACTATTGTTATAGTTTTAGGGAAAGATATTGGGATTTCTAGTGCATTTCTTTCCTTGGCAGTGTCTCTCCCTACAGTATTGATTAGGAAACATCATTTAAGCTGTATTAGAGATTCCCTAGTGTCTCCATTTCCTAACCTCCTATGCATGTACCTGCTGGACACAGGTGCAACAACTAATGTATTACAAAGAAGAGGGAAGTCCTGTTTAAATTTCCTGCAGTGTGACCTGTCAGTAAACTCGTGGAGGCTATTCTTTTCATATCAGTAAGGAAGGAAACAACAGTCTAAAAATACTGTGATAATATAAAACTAAAGCCAAAAGATTAGTTAGAACTAAATTTTAAAAAATAATAAAAAAAATTACTCATAGCACACAACATAAGCTATACCTATATTGCCAAGTAGCGTAGGCCACTAAGAGTAGATGTGGAGGGCAAGAGAGTTGGTGCTGGTGATCCGATTCCTGTACTATACATCTTTCAGGACATTCTTCCTTCAGACCAGCCTTGGACTGCTCACTTAGACTGAATGCCCACTTGCAACTGGAGTATATTTGTCTTGCTACTAAAGACCATATTCCAGTTCAGTCTCATCCAAAAAGAAACCATGTGCTCTGAGAACAGTCTGTGATGCAAATCAAAAGGTAGCATGGGGACCAGACGGAGATTTCTTAGGTCCATAGGTGATCCAAATTAAACTAAGCGCACATAGGTAGGTATATCAGACCTGAATGCATTCAACTTAATATGCAAGTCGCAGTGTTAATTATTATTTCAGTATTGTTGTGTGGGTTTTATGTGACAAGTTTTCAGTACCAGAAGGCTTGCAGGGATGACCTCTGTGGGAGGACGTTAGGGGCTACCCTCTGGTGGACACAGCCACTTCCAGCTGGCTGCATAATAGACCAAATTTAAACTGGCAATAAATGAAATATCTTTTCCACAAGCTGAGTCTTTTTTACCATGATAGTCCTGTCTATCTCCACCCATGAGCTTTCTTATGTTTTTTTTCACCCTTACCTGTCTGAGAAAGCGGAGTGAGTGAGCAGCTGGGTGTGCATTTAACTGTTTGCAAAGGCTAACCCACCACAATTATCTTTATCTTTTCTGTCTCACTTGGACTGGGAAAAATGTGGGGAGGAGGGAAGAAGAAATAAAAGGTAGGCAGTTCTCTGTTATGAGTGGCTTATGTTTTTAAGAGAGTGAAGGTAAGCTAAAGATGTGACACCCAAAAGAGTGATCATCTGGATCAATGGACAGTCACAGTGGAAGAGAGTTTTACTCTGGTATTTCAAAACAAGTTACGAGGAAGATTCTGGGGGTGGCAACCAGGTAGGAAGCCTATTGGCATAGCTCTGTAATCACAATAGCTTAGATATAAAGTCACGTGTTGTGTTAACATTTCTCTCTGGATTGAGGAAGCTGGTTCCCTTGGCATGACTCTTGTTTCTTGATTCAGTCCTCTCCTCACCAGTAGCACAAAGGTGACTGGTACCCTACTAGCCTTTTTCTCCTCCAGAGATACCCCTGCAGGTATGCAGTTCTAAATGTCACTGTTCTTGCATCTCCTTCTCCACTGCTCAGCCACTTCATCCTGGTTGTTAGGGGCCAGGCCTTTCCTTTCTCAGGGACCACTCTAGTTTTATAAATGCTGGACAGATTCATTGAGCACCAAAGACAGCACAGTTATCAAAAATTGTGAGGGTAAGAAAGAAGCATCTTCCAGGGCTTGGTGAAGATCAAAATGCGGAGAATACAGGTGTTCAAGAGTTAGAAACTCAGGATAACCTACCTTAAGGGCCAGACCCATCACACTGCAGATGTGTTCCAGGTGTCTTTATTTGATGAGACAGCAAGGAAGATCTTAATCTCCATGTCATTAGGGGTGAGAAAAACATCGCTGAGTGCTTAGAACCTGAGAGTCAGGTCTTAAAGACAGCCTCTCTTTTGTGCCCCAAGAATAGTACCAAAGGGCTGGACAGAAAATCCATGCTGGAATACTGTTCTGAAGATTGTATTCAAAAACCTGTGCTCTCATGAGCCTTTAAGCCAGATTTTTCCATGCATCAAGAACAGAGATCAAGAGATTTCAGTGAGCCTGCTAGTGAGAGCGGATTTCTAGCAAAGGCCCATAATGGTTGGGATCCTTTAGAATCACTTCAGCACATTTTTCCCTTCACCAAGAAGCTCTGAGAGAGATGCAGCAACCCTCAGGCCAAGCACACTGAACAAATGAAAATATATTTGATGTTCTCTGTATAGGAAGACCACATAACTGATTGCCTCCTTCTGTTACTGTGACATTGACAGTGGCTTTCCTCTCTCCAAGCTGGTGCCTTGCCAGCGGTGGAAACTAGATTAGGCTGCAGAGGCTGGTCCCTTCTCACCGCTAAGAGAAGACTCTGACTATAATCTGGTCATACAGGACAATTTCCTATAGGCTTGTCACTGGTTTAAGTAGTTTGCCTCCCACCCAAGGGTTCTACAGGGGTTCTTGATAACAAAAACAAAGAGCCAAGGGACCTCCAACTCCCAGTGTGTCAAATCTGGGCACAGAAGCAACCAGGTGCTCTAAAATGACTCTCATGGACTTGCTCCACGTTTCTGCAAATATCAGGCTTCCCCAGCAGCAAATTTTGTGTAAATGTTAACAGGCTGAGGCAGTCAAGGCTCCTGGGACAAATCAGATTGGAATACATGCCCTAGGAGAGCCTGTCAGACAAGTAGAGGACATGGATTGTAGGGTATCTGGAGAGGTCAAGTTGCTCCAAGTGAAGCACAGAGGGGGCACAACTAACGAGAGCCAGAGCCAGGCTAAGGCAATGAAGATGCAACTCTCTCAAGCTGCTTAGCTGGCAAAGCTGGATCTGAACTTGGCACTGCTGCTGAGGTAGCAGTACAGAATCGGCTTACAGTGCTCTAGGGAGCTTCTGCAATTGAAGTGAAAGGGAATGGTGGGTGAGATTTGAGCAGATTTTTCTATTTTATGCCTTCTCTAGAGAATGCTCCATCATCCCTGCCAGAGCTGGTTTGTCCCTGTGTTTCATAGCAATATACAAGCAAAGCAAATGCTGCTGATTGCAGCACTTGGCAAGTAAATTCTAAATACCTCTCAGGGAAGAAAATCCCCAGGCCTTTTTAGGATGTCTTCACTTGCATTTAAAGATCTCATAAAGATACATGGTACTACAATAGTTACAGGAACAAACTAAACAGTTTCAAAGAATGCATCTAGTTTAAGCTTGTTTACCAAATAAAATGTCCTTACTGTTGGTTACAAGTATGAGAAACACACCTGTTTTAAATGGGTACACAGGCAGATAGATTCTGCGGTCCCTGAGACTCTTGTCTGGGACATATATTTTATTTAACGGACCAAGAAAAAATATTTTGTAGGAATCTCTCTTTCACAGATGGTTTGACACATCAAGCTGGCAGCACGCAGCTGGGCCCCCAGACGCCACCCATCCCCAGTACTATCGAGCATTCCTGTAGAGCATCTGACTTCCAACACAGTCTCTCTTCCCTTGCCCCCTGGCAGCAGGAATCTCAAGGCAGCCCTCAATTAATCTCTCTGGTTTGTTCCTTCCTAGAGGAATATAAGACCTAGAGAAAACAGAAATAGTCTGCGAATTCACTTGGTCCCCTGCAGAAAGTTTTGCTCCAATCCCTTCCCTAGCCTTGCCCTCTTGCTCCTTTTCATATGTTTGCAGACAAGTGCATGCTGATGCTCTGTGTCCTACAGCCCAGTGTCTGGTCTAGGGTGGGGAGGGGGAGATATTCAAGGATCTTAACTTCAGGCACCTTAACAATCCAGAGAATTTGACTGGGAAATGACCTGAACTCCTTCTGTAATCAGAGAGGAATGCTCCCACGGAGAACAATTCAGGTCACCTTGGTTAGGTTCTTGCTCTGAATTACCCTCTGGAGGAGCACACGTATCTCCATTAATTACACAGGGAATCTAGGAAGCCTATCATGCTAATGTAAGCGCCGAAGTTAGGTGCCTGAAGTTAGGCACTTTGAAAACCTCCCTTCAACCTATGAGCTCCTGGAATATCATGTTCCACTGCTGTAAATATATAGGGCTTCTCTTATGAAGGGATTAAAAAAAACAGGAAGAATTTTCAATCTTTTTTATTGCACTTGACTTTTTAAAACAAAATCATTAATCAGGCTCACTTTTTTAAAGTGCACTACTGAAAGAAAAAGAATGTAAAACTTTCTCACACACTCATGCTAATATGCACAATCACTGCTAATAATGAGGGCATCACAGCTTCATTCCTGTCATCGCCTTTCATTTTCCATGTGTCTCAGCTCCATAGTTACTCTGTCATATCTATTATTTATTAACACAGAAAGGCATTAAAATACAATTTCCTCATCTATTTGTTTCTTTCCTAATTACACACTATTTAATACTTAAAGAAAGCCAGCACTGATCGGTTTGATTTTCCTCAGTTGCATAGATGCATGAGTTTACATTTAATCGTTTTTATTTTTGTTTTATTTACGTGAACTTTGTGTACTACTTCTTTCCACTTTTAATCCATTAGCTGTTTATATCCTCTTTTTCTGTAGCGTGCATTTAATCTTATATTGATTTTTAGCTTCAATATTTTGAAAAGAGTTTTCTCTGAAAGGAGAAGCATTATGTGTGTCATTTCATAAACTTTCTACAAACTCTGTGATTTAAGGGTATTTAAAACAATTCTGCTTTCTGTCTGATTTAGGTGTTAGAAGCAATAATTTCCAAAGAAAGGGTTAGATTTGTTATAGAGGTGAATGTAAAACAGACTTTTGGTTCATTAAATAAATGTTGAGACTTTGAAATAAACTTCCCTGAATCAGGGTGAAAAAAATCTTATTTAACTAAAGAAAAAAAAAAAGCTGATTACAAACATTGGAATTGAATCACTTAAAGATAGTACAAGTGTGTTCTTTCTTTGCTTTTTTCATTACTTTTGACACATTAACTCTGAAAATGAAAAATCATCTCAAAACTAAACAAAAAATTTAAAAAAATTAAAAAATATTCATTTTCAGAATGTTGGCATGCGGGACTTTCTCAATATTTAAAAATATTTTTCATTAGTGATTTAATTCTAACTACTAGCATGGAAATTAATTACATTTTCTGCAAAATTTGGCTTCAGTGAAGCATCATTAGGGCTTTCCAACAAGCCCTACTTGCTCTGTTTTCAAAGTCTGCTTCTCCTGCTTAGCACTGGGAACATATAATATTTTAATGTGTTAATATGACCAAGTCTAAAATCTAACATATTCGTTAGGTCATTTCTGTAATGCACTACAGGAAAGCAGAAAGCCTGCTCTAATTTCCAATGTTTCCTAGGAGCTTTTGCACTGTTTCTTCAGTGCAAGGCCAGCATGCTCAGTATTCATGATTTGGCAATCACCTGCTCCATTAGGCAGGCTCATTCTCACCACCTAGTTTTCTTTCAAAGGAAACTGAGGACAATGCATACTTTGATACAGAACACGGGTGAGGGAGTGCATCCCATGAAACAGGGCTGTGGAAGAATCTGCCCTATATTGAAATGACAGTTTAATTGTAGATAGGGCCACCAGATGGCACAGATTAGGTTGTCCTCAGGCTCTAAAGGGTATTGCAAAGAGTAAGTGAAGTATAGTGGTGACTAAAATTGTCATGTATCAACTGGCATCACCAACACAGCAGTCTCTGGGATTCATAACAGAATTGGGACTTGATAAAGACACTTGATAAAGTGTCTTTCAAAGTTGTAAATAGACAGGAATAGTTAAATGAAAAAAAAAAAATCAGAATTTCGGACATGGAACCTTTGTATAACATTTGATTGGGCAAAGCAGTTGAGACGCTGCATCTCTATGCCTTAAACCTTTGTAACCCTGGCGCATTCCTGAAGTAGCTTTTTGATAAAAGCAGTTGTCAGTATTTCAGTAAACTGTATAATTCAGCTCAGTAACTTCAATACAAAGGACAGGAGCATTTACATTCAAAGTAGCGAGGATTTCTTTCTCTTCAAACAACCCCCAAAAATGCATTTTGAAACTTTCTTCTCCTTCCAATTTTAGTTAGATAAATCCTGAGGAAAGGGAGGAAAAAATTATTTCAAGGTCAGGATGGTAAGATGACATTTGTACTTTCATGTAGTCTTTGCTTCTGACTTGTGTAATATTTTTTGAACTGTTTCCGTTTTTCAAAAGTGATCCTTTTTTAATGGTCAGAGTGGGGAATAACCTTCCCTGTTGTCCAGCTCCCCTTCTAGCAGAGCTGGGTAAAAAAAATTGAGTTTAAAATGTTTGTTAAAAAAATTCCAATTTCAACAAAAGAAAATAGATTTTACCTATAGGAAAAAAAATATCTTTGTGATTCTTATTGAGGCCGAACCTTAAAATGTTGTTTGCAATTTCATTTATTTATTTTTATTGCTAGTTTAGTTTCTCTGGATGTTTATGTTACTTCCTTACTTGTATAACAGGTGTAATTAAGAGTGACATGTGAGAAATAGAACTGAAATTATTTTTTCTTGCCAAAAGGAAGTTGACAGATAATAATGTTGTTTGATGTTTCAGGAAAATTTGCTAGTATTCTGGTAAAGTCCCCAGTGCTAGAAATTTAAACTGGAACTGTCTTCATAGGTCTCTGTGTAATTAACAGAACCATACCCAGTGCGTAATGCTAATGCAGTAACATATAAATAGAAAAATTGAGCTTGCCGTGATTTATAGAATTTCAAAAAACTAGTTTCATCCTTCTTCCTGGTCTTTGGTCTGAAAGATGAGGGACCTCTTTTGCTTTTCTGTGTCTGAACTGGCTCTTCAGGCTGAAAATGGATCATCTAGCAATCACTCTCATGACTTCACAGATACATTTATAATAGGGCTGGCACATCACCTTGATGTCTCATCCACCATCACAACTTTCTCCAATGATGGTTGTCCTGGGTTCAGTTGTAACAGTTATTTTTCTGCTTCCTAGTAGCTGGTGCAGTGCTGCGTTTTGGCTTTAGTCTGAGAACAATGCTGATAACACACTGATGTTTTAGTTGTTGCTGAGTAGCACGTACCCTGATCAAGGACTTCTCTGTCTCATGCTCTGCCAGTGAGGAAGTGCACAAGAAGCTGGGAGGAATGAGACACAGGACACCTGACCCAAACTAGCCAAAAGGATATTCCATACTACAGCATGTCATGCCCAGTATATAAACTGGGGGTGTCACCCAGAAGGGGCCCATTGCTGCTCAGGTCAGGCTGGGTATCAGTCGATGGGTGGAGAGCAATTGCATTGCGCATCACTTGTGTTTGGTTTGGGTTTTTTTCTTTTTTCCCTTTCCCTTTTTAGTTTTATATATTCTCCCCTTATTATTTTCCTTATCATCATTATTAGTAGTTGTTCGTATCTCAACCTGTGGGGTTTACATGTTTTTGATTTTCCTCCCCATCTTGCCTGGAGGAGTGGGGGAGAGGAGGGAGGTGAGCAAATGGCTGTATGGTTCTGAGCAACTGGCTGGGCTTAAACCACCACAACAGTAAATAAGCCAGTAGCATTTGAGGGACACTGTGTAGGAAAGCTTGGCACAGTATCCCTTGTACTCAGCTAGATTTGTGACCTTTATTTCAATGGCCTTTGGGTCAGCATGGAGCTCTTAGCTTTAGAGCGTATGGAATAATGTATTTGGGAAATACAGCCCTTTCTAGCTCATGGTCTGTCTAGGATTTTTGGAATGAAAATTTTATACAAGGCATGTT
Organism: Strigops habroptila; assembly: GCF_004027225.2. NCBI lineage: Eukaryota > Metazoa > Chordata > Aves > Psittaciformes > Psittacidae > Strigops > Strigops habroptila. The sequence continues at coordinate 69,475,605 of NC_044277.2, read as the reverse complement.
GTATCTTAACATAAGAATAACATAAGGAATTAGTGAATGAGAGATGTTTGAGCAGAACTGACAGGGATTTTAATTTCTTCATGTGAAATGGTAGACAATTAATGTCCTACATAGGCCAAAATGCTGAGTACTTTTTACTACAAAACTGGATTCTTAGATGCTAATACTGGGCAGCTTTGTCAGGACCAGTGTAATCATGCCAAGTCATCATCCCACAACTATCAGTTATATGATTCCATATGACTATCTGGATTGGTACACTGCTGCTATACTAACGCGTTGGCATATTAATGGAAAAACTGAGAATACTGTGATGTTTCACATAGATTTAAAAAAGACAACTGTTACAATGGTGTGAGGAGTTTGATATTTTGCAAAAATATAGCATAAATGAAATTTTTGAATAGACTAAAAAACCTTATATTTTGCTATGTAATAATTTTTATAGCAAATTTATTTGTACAAAATTTGTTTTAAGGGGGGTAAAAGACCCTACAGATTTGCTGTAATAGAAAAGGAAAAAGATCACCTGTGTATAAATACCTGATGTTTCAGGAATAATCTCAGGAAAATTAGTAAAAGGAAATCTAGATGATGAAAAATGTAACCGCAATTGACTGTTTTCTGACCATTGTTTGAAGAAAATAAATGTCAATTACTGAACGATAAATAGATCAGTTTTACCTTTTTCTATCATATCTGTTGATCTGAGTCTTAGAAAGAGAAAAGGAATATTCATCACTGCATTAAAAATACATCCCACTGGAGGACCTGTTAAAGGCCATCGGCACAGCAGCCATATGCCCAAATGACCTAAAATGAAGTCAGCAAGGCCAGTTATATTTAAGTGAGCTGAGGATCTTAGCCTTACCATATTCTTACCTTATTCTCCCTTACCATAAAACTCACGAAATAAGGAAGTGAGAATATAGTTCATGTAGGATGTCTGAATTATTTTTATATTATAAAGTTTTGGTAGCAGCATAAGTAATATCTTAAGTTATCAAGTAGGAAACTGATCTCATTTACATCCAGGAAACGTAACTGAAAGAGATGAGTTGCAGAAATGCAATAGAGTGAGGAATAACTAATAATAAGGGAGATAACACTGAGAATCCTTTACCTATATGGCCACTTTCTCCAATCAGTGAAGACAAATTTGCTTTGTTTATGGTAACTAAAAACAGGCAATGAAAAATAATATTGACAAAAATGAAGCGAACATCCTCCAACAGCATCTATCTATCTTCCACACCCACAATATTGGGGCATGGCCAGGAAAATGACGAGAACACTCTGGGAATGTGGAAATCCCAAGAGGCTGCTTGCAATTTACTCCTCACTTAAATTTACTCTTTACTTAAAACTTCTGCTGAAGTCTAAAAAGCTACATTAATGAAGACCACAAAGAAACAGATATGCAGAACACCCCCAAACGTTGCTGAATCTGCCTTCCTTCTAGCTCAAACTTCAGCAGTACACAAGTTTTCATTAACTATGTAACTAATGATGACAAACTAAATACTGCAGACTTTTCTAAAGGCTGTGGTGGAATTCATTAAAGCCAGGGGAATTACCCATTATGTCTCTATCATTTGCTGGCTCCATCTATTTCAGATAGCATTGAAAAGTCTAACAATACATATAAACTAGAACTAATATTGTGTTGGCATTAAAGTTACTGCACAAAGAGTGATCATGATATTTGATGTGTAATTTACCTTTGGTTATTTCTCTACAAGGATTTTTTTAGCCCCTGGATGTTCATAATGCTCCAGGAAATGTGTCTTTTCATTTTGTTAAGAAAATATACTAATGAATGCTCTGACGGAAAAATGTGTGGCTTTGTGTCTTGATAGCCCCAGGATGTCTTGAAAAAGATATCTATCTCAATGGGCCTGTTCCTGGAAAATAGATGCAATTAACAACTGAATATATAAATCAACCAATAAGGTCACTACTGGAAGAAATGTCTTACTTTCTTATATTGCTTTTTGAGTTTGTTGGGTTTTTGTTTTGTTTTGTTTTTTTCTCCCCAAAAATGGTTATTTTTGTAATCACTTTGAATGATAACTTCATGTATGATATACGCAGACACTTCATTACATTTTTTTAATGAGGTTATGAGCCCAATCCAGCTCCCAATGCATCCCTTCAGAATGGTAGCTTTGGCAACCTTACCCAGAAAGATTATTTAAGAAATGCAATACTATTCAGTGAGCAATCAGCTAGATATACCTATACAGCTAGATATACCTATAGCAAACCCAAAATCATTGCTGTTTTCTTCTTACCTTCTTTGCAACTGCATTCTCTCAATTTCTTTAGCTCACTGTTCCTTTGCAGGTAAATATGAACTTAATCTGCCCACATTCTGAACTGGGTTGATGCAGATTTGGTCTAAGATGAAAAGCACCATTTATAAAGGTCACGTGCCAGTCAGAGGTGACTTAAATCTAATCACCTGTTGTGGTTTAACCTAAGTTGGCAACTAAGTACTATACAGCTGCTAGCTCACTCCTCCTCCTGGCTTCTTGTGCCCTTCCTCACTGGCAGAGCATGAAAAGTCCTTGGTCAAGGTACGTGCTACTTAGCAACAACTAAAACGTAGGTGTCTTATCAGCATTGTTCTCAGACTAAAGCCAAAACAGAGCGCTGTTCAGCCTCTGGGAAGAAAATTAACTACCCCAGCTGAAACCAGGGCATCAGCTTATGGTGTGGGCAGCTGCAAGCTCACATCTCTGTGCAGGGCACCCGAATCCCAGATTTATATAACCCACCTTTCTTTTTCATTGAAGTTATTCTTGAAAGTCTCTGTTTTCTATTTGAAAGTTTTCTACTTTTCTCTTGCCTTCCAGCTATCACTGTGTATATGGCCAGTAACACTGAAAATACTCCAAGAGAAACTTGAAAGTATGCTGTCACCTGGAGTGACTCTTCACAGTTGGATGAATAGCATCAGTGTACTGTTGGTGTGAGGAAAAGGGTACAATATTTTCAAAGAGTATCATAGTAACTTGCAGTTTACTTGAAAAATTTTGGCCTAAGCAAGTGAATAATTCCCACAAAGATTAAAATCAAATGTTTTCTATCTAAAATTGGATACTTTCTCCAACAATCTATTGAGTTTTCTGTTGTGTATAGTTTTAATCTTAAACCAAGACTGAGACTTCTGTCAGGTGTGTGTGTCATAGCTTATTCTTTCCATGGGACATTCAAGGTTATTTTTAAATGCCTCATACAGTACCTAAAAAGCCAATTTCTTTGTTGTTGTAAAGAATTTCATCCAAAGACCTAGAAGAAAAATTTCAGAATTAGAATTTAGGTAGATTAGGGTCATGGTGAGTTTTTAAAACTTCATTTGATGCAGTTCTCACTGTTCTAACCTCATTAGAATACAGAAAAAGTGGTATTTGATGAATCATTCAGATGCTAGAAAAAAAGATATTTATGTAGTCTGGAGGATTTAGATCATGACAATGTTTACTGAAACTTATTTGGAAATAAGATAGTTTTATTTATTTGTGAAATTTAATACTTTATGTATATAAAGTATTCATTCATTAGTATGACTAAAGAGACAATTTTAAAAAATGTTCTGTGGTTTCTTCTGGCCTCATGAACATCTGGTAATCAGGCTATTTCCTAACATAAGAAATAATAATGATAATTATAATAATACATAAAAAATAAAAAACCAAATGGGTGGAATAGAAAGAAGTCAATGAAAATATCACAGGATAGATACATCTGATTTATTATTCTCAAGTCAGTTTAGCCACGGTCTCTTTTAACACTTTTTCACTAGCTAACTTTTCCTGTAAGCAACTCAATTAGCTGAATCTCAATGACTAAACATAGAGAAAACTCAGAGGATCTGCCACCTGGCTGTACTAAGAAAAATCACCATGGTCAAATAAATGCTTGACACATAAAAGGAACCACACTTGATGTCTCCTTTCCTTTCAGAGAAGATAGGAGCAAGTGGAATTGGACATGTTCTCGTCATACTATAAACATATTTGTTTATTTTTGAAGAAAAAAATTGAGGTATTCTTTAACAGCTGAGTCAAATGAAAAATGAACTATGAATTCTCAGTAAAAACCATGTTTCAAATTACTTTAAGATACTTCATATGCCTCTACATACAAAAGACAACCTGAGATCCTCAGATGAGAAAATGCATGTTATCTACAGTTTGTACAGAGAATTGCTATTATTGAGGAAACAATTTGTGTTTAGGAAATACATATTTATAGGATAATAGATGTCTCTGGTAAATAATATATGATATGTTAATATAATTAATTTCTACCAGTCATTTCTAAATTAGCTAAATATGTATTTAACAAACAAACTTCTAAAAAGAGCTTAATCGCCCATGGGCAAAAGGAAAATTAAAATTGAAAGAACAGGATGCTTTGTGTCTTGTTGTCAAAACAAAACAAAACAAAAAAAAAAAAATCCAATTTATAATCTCGCTTATTAAAGGAACTGTCATTTCATGCCTGCACAGGAAGAATTAAAAAATCCTTTGGCTCGTGGAATGACAAAGGCCAAGAATCTGAAACATTATTTTCAATAAAAGTATAAAGAAAGTATAAAGAGGAATACGGCTTCTAGGATCAAGCCATGAATTATCTGAAATAAGTGCAAAACAGGGCTTCCTGCCATTAGCTTCTCTTTGTCACAGGATGTATAAGTAACTCTGTATAGAACCATGTAGGATAAAGATGGGAATTATTCATTATTACATTAGTTGTTTATCATTAATTCATTAAATTAATTTGTAAAAGAAGCATTGATTGTTACACAGAATTTGAGTCAAACTTCTTTCTTGTAGAGCAAGATACATTATTTTTCTTTTGGAGGAAGGAAAATCAGTTCACTAAAAGCAAGGCTAGTTTTCTGGGTGGGGAGGAAATTCTGGGTATATCTACATTGGTGAAGTTGGTTAGAAGATGTACTAAGTCACCCTATGAAAAGTATAATCCTCCTTAAATGTGGTTTTAAGATAAGCTGTTTGGAATGCAGATTTTATTTAATAAGCAAAAATTAAAACTTGGGAAAGAGAAAGTCTGTAATTTTAACACACCGGCATTTTATTATAGCTTAAGTGTTATCTCTTGGGTTGCCAAAAATATGTCTACCTTTAATCACTAATATGCTTTGGACTACTTATTCCCCTATTTACTATATTTATTTTGTGTATGTTGACAAAAGTATTACGTGACATAACAGAGCCAGGCACTTCAGTGAAGAAGCTGGAAGTGAAAAACAGCAGGCCAGTTAATACAGTTACTTGAAAAGGCAAAAGACTGGGCTTTATGCAGGCATGTGGATAAAGAAGCAGATGGATGCTAGTTGTAAAAGAGTGGGAATGAAACAGCTCCAGATGAATATGCACACTGCCTCAGCCTTCCAAGAATTAGTGGTAGGTAAGACAGACGTCTAAGCTCAGTGAAAGATGAGAAAGTTGGACAACTGAAGATTAGCAGAACCCAGACAGGGAGAAATGCATTATAAATTATTTGGAGAAAGAAATGAAAAACTCTCCTTTGGAAAAGAAATTTTTCATCACCCAGAGGTGTTTTAGCTTTCCTATTTCTTTTTTTTTTTTTTTCCCCAACTGTCCTTTCACAGAGTTATAATAAGTTTGAAATGCCTTCTGAAAAACCCCCCAAAAACCTTCTAACAATATTGTAAGCCAACAAGCCAATGTGTCCTGCAGGCTAAAGTAACATCTACCCTGTAGAAACTTCCAGCATCCAGTGATCCCAGTTTCAGATTCATTCCTGCTTATGCAGAACCCACACATAAACCAGATCTGCATGTCATCTACTCTTGCTGTCCAATTAATAATCCTAATAAAATTATATTCTTGTTTGTAGAGACTAGCCATGTTAGCCTGTACATTAGTATCTAGTATGCCATTCCCCTCCAGCTGAAATATGCTGTGTGCAGATGGTGGCCGAAAGTGGTGCATGCAATTTCAGTTCCAGGGTTGGGGATGATGATAGTCACTCTGCCAGGGCTCAAGTAGATTGTCAATGTGAAACAGACACCACTGTAGAGTAAAAACCCCTCACAGTTTAAAGCTACTCTGTAGACTTCAGAAATGTTGGAGCAGGATTTAATCTTGTGCTAGCACTCCAGCGTGGGGTGCATTTCTCCCTGATGTTCTGGTCAGACTGAAGACATAGCCAGAGGAAAGCCACTGAGCAAATGACAAATCAAAGACGAGTCTTGTTACTGACCTGGTTTCTACCAACCTGGATGAAATGCGTGTGTGTATGCTCCCAGTTTTAAAGAGAGTCAAGTGGCTGATTTCCACTCCAGTGACAACCTCTGTTAGTGACAGAAGGCTGGTAAAGCCACAGGAATATTTGCAAACATGCCACATCGAATGATTTTTGACATTCCTATAATATGTTTAGGGAAAAGTAAAAACAGTTTACACTTTCTTCAATCCTTCTCTAAAATTCTTCCTACGCATTTTCTAGATGCCTAAGAAACACCCGGTACCAGCTGCGTGCGGCTGTTAGTGTTAACACATGAACCCTGTTGCATGTATCTGTGATTAAAGTGATCTGCCACCTACTTCCACCTTGTCTCTGCAGCGCCTTGTTGGCATTAAGGGGCAGTGATGGGCTGCAACCGTGCCGGCAAGTGTTGCTGCTGGTTGTGGCAACTAAAGTGACTTTATAGCATCCTATTGCTGCCTCACCTGCGCTGGCTGCGCAAGGAGCCCTGAGGTGCAAAGGGGAATGGGTTGTACTGTATGCATTTCAGAGGTGTCTTGGCATGTTGATACCCATGCCACGGGGAACAGGAATGTTATGAACAGAGTTTGGAAATGGACACGTTTTCAACAGCTAGTGCAGTTGAACTGCGCTGAATTAAGCCCATCACAAGTTTGCTGTGTTTACACAGTGGCAAGGGAAACTGAGATCTTGGTCTTCAGCCAGGGCTCCTCAGATTGAGAGAAACAACAAAACCCACATAAAATACTAAAGTTGTAATTTGTAGTCTCTGGTCTTAAATTATAAATTCCCTACAGTAAGGATTACACTTTCTGTGCTTCAGGACATACTGCCTAACTTGTTTCATCCTCAGGGGTGAGGGGTGAAGTTCTTATTTTAACACATTTGCTGTCCCTCTTAAAGCTCAGCAACAATCTCAAAGATTTTTCTTTGGTTTAGTTTTGTTGAAATGTCTGTTGAATTATTAGCTACTTTCTGCAACAAAAGATTAAATAAAAAGCAACTTCACCTTCAGAAAACTAAAAGCTTTCAACATTTTCTTTTCATCTCAAACCTCCCCAATACCTTTGCTTCAGACAAAATAAAATAAACTCAATTTTTCAGTTGTGCCATGTTGGCAGAAGTTACTAGCTCTGCAAACATTTTTGTAGTTGACCAACGAAATACATGCTGACTAAGTGCACACTTAAAAGATTGCCTCAGTATCTCAGGAAGGTCTATAGCAGAGCTGGAACAGAACTGTAAAGTGGTGCCTGCAATTCCCACTTGTACCTTTATAAAAAAAAAAAAAGATAAAAAAACCCCTAAACCATCAACCATCAAACTCATTCCCGTGGATATGAATCATTTGCTTGTTATTTTTTCAGCTTTTCTTATTTCAGCTATTTTGGAGGCTGCATGACTTTTTATGGGATGAACTTTGCAGATTCAGGTCTGGCGGTTTTTTTTGATTTGTTTTTTTTCTTCCAAAAGTACTTTTCCTAATTGTTACATGTTCTCTAAAGTAATATATTCAAGGAAGAAACAGCTTCTGAAAGCTCTTTTGCAGTGTGATTGAAATACTTTCACTCATTAAACCATTTTTGCCTTGTGAGTAAGGGAAATGACTGCTACAGTTTTGTGTTATGTTTACATATGTTATTTAAATTTCATGCTTGGATATATACCATTTTATGCTTTGTTTCCTAGCTTTTCCAAGAAATTAAAAGATAATAAAATATAAAGTGTAATTTTTGCTTCAGCCTACTCTGAAGAAAAAAGCCAGCTATTAATAGCCAACATGATCAATCAGACTACCTGTGGTGCAAAGTAATACAATGATAGAATACAGTTCTTGGCTGTATCTGTTCTGTATCTGTTCAATCTTCTGATGGAACAAAATGAAGCTGCTCGTATATTATCAGGCTAGCTTCATGGATATACATTTTTACATTCTTTCTAAAATTAATTATTTCTTTCTATGGACTTTGTGGCACTCTGGATGTTCTGGAGTTTGTTTTTATTTTGATTTGTTTTCATTAGCTTGCCATCATTAATGGAAAGTATGATGTTAGAAACAGGTTTCAAGGAATTACAATCACATACATCTTTTCTCCTTTTCGTTAAATGTTAATAAATGTGAATGTGACTCATCCTTACAATTATAGAGAGAAGACCAGCAAGGAGTGGACATCTGCCAGTGCAGCCAAGTGAGGGAGTATGAGCAGGGACTGGCTGCCTGCTTAAATCAGTGGTAGAGCACAAGGAATGCAAACTCTTGAGAGTTACAAGCAGGTGCTGGCTGGGCAGGTAGGTGGAAGGTGCAATATTGGGTACCTGGAAGAGGAAAAGTCATTGAGGTTGTGCTGGAAATGTTATACTTAACATCATGGGAAAACACTGGACTCCATTGTCAAGGAATTTTTAGTGTATCTCTTGAGGTGAAATAAACAAATATTTGTGCTTGAATGAATAAAAAAATATTAATGAACAATGCACTGGACAGAATCCTGTGACCACAAATAAATCTACAAGAAGCCTGCAAAGATGTGTCATGAGCTGATTCCTGACAGAAACTTGCACCAGCACTGATTCTGAGAGAGGTTGTATGTGACTTTGGGTACATCCCCCAGCCTAGCTCTGCCTGAAGGTGTCCTCTGAGCTTGGGCCTCTGAGTGCTCCCATTACAGGATGCTTTCAAGACAATACTAAGGTTGTTTCCTAACACCAACACAAACTTCACTACCTTGCAGGGAGTCATCCTGTGCCTGGTGTCCCTGCTCCTGCTTCCAGCCAGTTTAACCCTTTCTGCACCTGTGCTGTCTTGCCCTCCATGCCAGATCATTCCTCAATCACAAATTACTACTGCTGAGCAGTTATAATTTGAATTTCTCCTTCACCATGTAAATGCAACTGTAGAGTTTCCAGGTCACTGACTGAGGAGAATAAAGCAGCTTATAGTTTCTCAGGTATTCAATAACAACCCGGGTGAGCCAGAATCTCATGAGCCCTCACCAGAGAGCAGACCAGAGACACATCACCATGGAAGAAGCCCCACATGTGTGGCCTCTGTCTACACCGCTTTCTTTGTGCAAATGGGTGCAATATCCTACAAGCAAGGGTGACACTGTGGCTGGCCAAAGGGAGAAGAAAGAAGCATACTCCTCCAAAGGAGTGCTCAGGGAGTGATGGTGGTGCTCTGTTCAGCCAGACGTACATTGACCTATTTATACCGCCACACAGATATACCAGACAAAGTACCCATCTGGTTCTCACTGCCAATAGGTACAAGTGCAGCTCCATAACGCTGCTTAGCCTCAAATACCTCACCAAAAACCCTGTTCACACTCCAGAAAAAAGCATTTTTGAACAGAGAATTGAGACATACTTGTGTCTCAAAAGAGGGACATATTTTTGGTAGAAACCATTTTTTCCTCATATATGTGAGTATGGGGTTCACTCACAAAACTCTCCACTCCAGGGGAGCATTCTTTCCTGCAACTCACCCCACAATTTCCTCCTACAGTCAGTCTGATGGAAAGAAGTAAAGGTGTATGGGTATGCCCAACTGACTCCTGTGTCAGACTAAAATGGTGTCAGGAACATGTTGGGTTTGATCCCAGGTGATGAACAGGTGGATCATAAGTAAATCACTGCATTCATCTCCTTTGCAGCTCAATAGCTGCAAAGTCTTACAAAGCTGCTTACTATGACTGTATGGAGAAAAAATAGTCCACAATTTCAAAATGCAGTTCTGAAGATGACACTTATAATAAAAACTCTGTAATCATCAGGAAAAAACAAAAAACAAAAAAAACCCCAACCCAAAACAAAACAACCCCCCCCCCAACAAACCAATACAGTGCAAATCTCAGCAACTAGGGATTCAGCTATGATGTCTGATGCTTTCCGGTGTGGCCTGGACTTGGGCTATACTCTCATGGTATGGGAATAAGGGGCTTAATTGTCAGATCTGCTAAGCATCTCCTAAGTGCTGAGTACTTGGTATTTACTGATTTCTGTAGGAATATATGCTAACATCTATACTAGATTTCTGATGTTGCTATATAATAAGCATAAGATGGTTTCTATAGCATATAGCACTTTAAAGATGACAATTCTGCCTTGCTTAGTCTGTCCCTTGAATTCTGTCTCACTTAGTACCGAATAAAATAATCTACTAGTGCAAGGATTATTTTTTTTTCTGTAGGAAAAGGGTAAATGGAAACATAAAATTGTTAAAAACAATGAATACATTTAATTAACTCCAGTGTGGCTAGGCATTTGACTTTGGATCTCTCAGTCAAAAATTTTTGCCAAAAGACAAGATTGAGTAAGTATGAACATAATTTTAAAAATGTAATTCCCCTCTGAGTGATCAGAGAATCGATCTTTGATATGAAAGAAAACTCAGTATTATGAGTTATGTGCCTGGGTAAAATAATATTTGTTTTTCTCATGCAATGCAAATTATAGTTCCCTTTCTTGAAATGTAGCTTTTCGGTTTGTAATTCCTGTATTAATATTTCCTTAACCACTCTTAGAAGATTACTTCTGAATTGATTGTTGCTCTTCATTGTCTTCTTATAGAGTTCCTTTTTGTATGTTTGCCTTGCATGCATTGCAACAAGTCTTCCCTGATGCCCTGCTGCCTTTCTTACTTCTCTATAACTATAGCTAACTGCTGGCATTCTGAAATACCTTTTTATAATTACAAAATAGTGAAGACTTTCTTTTTTTCTGGACTGAAAGCAGAGAGCTATTTAGGTTGGTAAGTCAGGCAAGCCATTAAAACTTATTTAGCTTGAAGCAGGAAGAAATCTTTTCTTGGGTTGACCTTTGACATAAGGAAAGAATCAAATAATCTTTAATACAATCATAGTAAGATTCTTACAGGTGAAGTAATGTGACAGACTGACTTATTCAAATATTTGTTGCTTCTTTTTCCCCTGGTTACAGCCATACCCTCAAAGCAGTGTCTCTGTTAAATAAATTTTAAGTGTTTTTGCCTTTGACATCTGAGTGTTACTTTAATCTCAGAGAGAGTAATGGTTTGTCGATTGTTTTTTGTTTTGCTTTGGGTTTTGTTTTTTGGGGGTTTTTGGGTTTTTGTTTTGTTTTATTTTTTTCCCAGATTTCCTTTTATTTTACTTTTAATTGAAGGAGAGTCAAAACAAAACTTTTCAGCTGGCTGTAGTTATTATATCAACAAACAACAAAACACTGTTGTATTTATTTTTAACCACTAACCAGTCTTTAAAGAAAAATGGAACTGTGGCGGAATTAATTCCAGTTTTATGTTATATTGCACAGCAACTATAGACAGGACTGTGTTAATGTTTATTGTCTGTTTTGTGGTGTATTTAAGTGCTTGTTAGCATTACAGAATGTGTCAGATGTGTGCACAGGAACTGCTAAATTAGATAAAGTGTAGGATATTGGAGGGATGCTTTTGCTATTTTTACTGCTTTCTTCACCCTACTAAAAATTTACAAGGTTGCCCCACAGGCTGAAATATTCATGTAGCTGGCACACAGTCCTTTCTGTGGCCAGAGAGAAGTAGGAGCTGCAGGAATGGTTCACCAGTGAGCATCAACCAGGGCTCCCAGGGGCTCAGTTTTGGCTGGCATTTGGACCAGTAAACCACCAACTATGACTTGGTAATGTCAAATTTAAAGAACTTCTCACTGTGTCCTCTATAGCTAATGGGGCTCTGGTATGACTGCTGCCTTGCCCATGGCACCATCGGTGTGGGTGACAGTAACATGAGCCTTTGGTGAGCCACTGCTATGTTGCGCACGCAGGGATGCCACTGTTGCTCCTACAGAGTTTGGGGGGGCTGGCGGGGGGTGGATCTTGGTCTGCCTGGAATGATCATTTCTGTGATTGCATGAGGAGGACTTCCTCTATAAGGCAGAATCTACAGCCTAGTAATATATGATGGCTAAAAATACAGCAGCTGGCAGACAGCAAGTGTTTGATGCAGAGTAAACAGGTGGTTCTCCAGGCTGCAAGAAAAATGTTATAAACCCCTGCTTACCTTTTGTTCCTGACGAGTCTTAACCCTGCTTATAAAATAGTAGACTCTTCTTACTCAATGGAAAACTATTACTCACTTCCAAACATACATCTTGCCTTCTTCCTCCCTTTTGTCCCTTATATTCATTGCTTTCTTCATTTCTTTTTCACTACCTGTTCTCTTCAGCTTCAAAGTCCCTTTCCAAATTCAGAAAGCTTTGGAGGAGTGTGATGGTTAAGAGACCCTTTTTTTTTTTCTTCTCAAAACAACTCAAAAGGTACAAAACTGACAGCTTGTTATTGCTTGGGTGAACATCATGGAGCAGGGATCCTGCTCCACCAAGGTGCAGGATGGTTCCCTGTGTTGTCTGCCCTGAGGCAACAACCTGCCCGGAGACAACAGCACAGACACTGCAGTGCCTGCCAGGACAGGTGAACTGGGTCTGGGGATTTACCTGATAGCCTTGAGAATGAGTCTCACCTGTGGGAGGGCTCCAAGAGAGCCTGACCTTATAAAAGGGTCCTGCAGCTATTTGATGCATTTTTCCACTCTGGACCCCAGTGGGGTCACTGACCGCAAAGACTCCAGGGACTACAACTAAAAGGATTAAACTGAAAGACCTCCCTGACTGAGAAGACATCACTAGATTCACAGGATGGTAAGCCTATTTGTCTGTTTTCTTTTCTTCTTTCTTTCCTTTTTCCTTTTCTTCTACTTTGTAGGAATTAGAATCTGCCAAGACTTTTGTTCATCCTGGTGCACTTTTAGGGAAGTTTACGATAAAATTGATTGTTGTTCCTTTTTTTAAACCTCTGGAGAGCCTGTGGTTTCTTCTGTGAACTGTGCAGGATTCACCTCCTGCTGCACCTGCTGACTGGGACAGGACAAATAGTGAATGTGAAGTATTTCTATGGAATTCTTTCCACAATAAAATTTCATATATGCTTAATTATACTGAGGAATAGTCTTTTCTTTTTTGGGCAGATTGTCCTAGGCCACTTCTTTTCCATTTTGCACCTGCACAGCTGTCGGCCACTGCTATAGTCCTTCTGGGAATTATCATGGGTCAGTATCAAAACTTCCATCTGCTTAGACATATTTCTCGTGAAATAAACCACCTCTTAGAGAGCTCTACTTAGAGCAGTGAGACCTGACTGCCATCTCCAAGTACAGTGAGCAAGAACCAGTTTAGAGCTCCTCTGTGAAAGATGGCTAACTCTTACAGTCATAGGGTTTTTTTAGTAAACATTGGAGAGTTTTTATTGCATTTCAGAAAGAGTTTTAATGTTATCAAAAACATCTGTTTTCCTTTGTTATTTGATAGGCAAACTGCAAGGAGGGGGGGAAGCCAAACTATCCTTTTTTAAGGTATGTCATTAAAATATAATTTTAAATTAAAAGAGGCTTTTAGTTCTTTGCTATAATATTTTTATAAAAAAGAGGCAGAAAGAGAAGGATGGGAGAGTCTGTTAGGCAAAAATGTAAAAAAGTGAAACTATCTGGGTGCAAAATAGATGTAGAGTTTTCAGGACAATAGCAGGGATTTTCACATTGTTTCAAGAAGCTGTAAGTTTGAAAATAGATGTTCAATGGGGAGAAAAAACCCCATGTATTCATTAAGACACAAAGACATTTATCATACTTCTGTGTTCACTTTTAAAGCTGTCTCTGATCTATAATAGCAAAGTAGATATAATATTTTTTAACTTAGATATGCAGCTCCACTTCCCCCATTAGAAAAAATAGAGACTGTAGGCAGGAGAATAATTTGAGTGACTTCAGTTTTCAAAATTATGTATCTGAACTATTCAGTGACTTGATGACTAGAATGGCCAATGCCTTTTAATTTTGTTTCGGTTGACAACCGCTGTGGGTTTGTCTGAGGAAAAAGAGAATTCCTCTCTATGAAAGAAAAGGTGATAAACTCATACTGGCTTTCAGTCAGGAAGAATAGTTTGGCTGTGTTTTTTCTAGCTTTCAAACAGTTCACTATTCTTACTTTATCACTACTCTCTTCTCATAAGGCTATATCCCTCAGCCACTATAACTCAAGTAGAAGTAGGACTGAGACAGGAAAGGGAAGAAGAAAGAGAAATGAAAGCGAGAAAACCTAGAAACCTACCACTTTTAACATTCAATAAAATGTTGCACATAAGTGGTTGCAGATCTTGTGGGCTTGGGTATTAACAGGTATAGTATAATTGCTGGTTTTTACTTTCTGTCATGGACTGCTTTAATAAGACAAAAGAACCCAAATGAAACACAACCTCATAGAATGGAAAAAGTTACAATTAGTTAAAAAAAATAATTCTTTTGTTTTTTCAGATAAAACACTGGGTAGTTTGCATCTTTTCCTAGCTAATGAAGAAAGGCAAAAGATTAGAAAGAACATCATTCACAGCTTGCAAGATGTCTTGTTTCCTGCCCTTAATGGCATGTCGAATTGAACATGAGAATGACTTCTTCAGCACAGCTCAGCACCAGTTGAATAATTTTGCTCTCAAAAAGTGTACCCCTCGGCATTCAGGCTTTCATGGCTAGGCTTCCTGTGTATGAGTTAGGAGGTTCATCCAAGTTCACACTTCTTTTTGTAGGCAGTGGCTTACAGACAGTGAGAACAGAGCACAACTGCCAGGTGATAAATTTTTGTAGACCTTAATGTTGTCATTCCTGGAAGACAGAGATTGGAAGTGCTAGTATATTCTGAATACATAGTCATAACTACTAGTGCAACAGGTTGTACGTTACAGGGTCAGTGTATTGTAGAAGTGGATTTTTACTCCACTGACATAGTAGGTCTGTACTATGGGAGGGCAAATAAAGAGAAAAATGGCTGAGGCCAGAACTTCAACAGCTAGAAATATGGCCCTGGGGAGCATGAGAGGCTGAAAGACAAGCACAGCACAGTGAGAGCAAAGCAAGGGGCCAGAGCCTTGCACTCAGTGAACCAGAGTGAGGTAAATTAGCCTTCCCCAAGGAGAAAAAGGATAGGACTATTGCAGAAAGCAACAAAATACAACTGTAAAAAGGTCTTGGAGTAAATCAGAGATTGTTCAAGTCTTTCCCTCCGCCTATATGATAACCAGATGCCAAGAGTGCTATTCATCTTACTAAATGAAGATGTCTGGATTGCAGTTCTCCTCATTTTATCAAGTTACCCAAGACCTCTCTGAGGCACTGAGATCCAGTCAGTGGTGTCCAGAGAACACTTCATCTCATCTTAGCACAGAGATCTACACTGTTCAAATAGCACCCTCACTGTGGGCTTTGCTCTCTCTATAGGCTGTGGAACAAGCCTCAGCTGATTAATGCCTGCATTTTAGCCAATTAAAATTGAGACAGATGGTACCCAAAATGACCAAGTGGAAGTGACTCACAAAAACTTGTGTTCTGCCTCACATGGTTCTTCATCCTGCAAAATCAAACCTGGATACTCTTTCATTGCTTTTCAACACTTTGTTTAGACTGAAAGTGATGTAAGCACAACTATGCTTTCAATAGCCAGCTCCAGCTCTGAGGAAAACATCCTTAAACCTCTTTTTTTAACACCCTTGGGGGCTTGTTTGAACTTTTATGACTTGTAATAGACTTTTGTGGGCACTAACATTGCCACAGGGGAGGTGGGATACTGTGCACTGTTTTCTCTTGAAACTCCTTAGCTCTGGCCCATAACAAAATGCCTCCTATGGCAGGGTCAAGGACAATGTTAGAGCTGGAAATGTACAGCTATGTAAAAAACACATCCCAACTTCACACAGACATTTTGCTAGAAAAATTCATGTCTCATTTCCACCGCTAGAGTGACAGAAAGACTTGTATCATCTACAATACAAAATTAGTGCAATGTCAACTTCCAACCTTATTCTTGTTCCTATGGGAAAAGTGATAAATGCATGCTGCTTTGCTTTGTTCACCTCATGGCACTGTGCTTGTAGTGGTATTAAACATATTCTTTGGTGATATTTAAGTGTTACTTAGTTTTGCTTTTGGTTTTTTTTTTTTATGATTATCATTTACTTATTTAGCAGTTGAACTCTGCATCTGAGACAGCATCTCTATTTAAAATGTCATATCCTTAGCAATTACTTTTAAGTGGTTATGCTACCAGTTTTTTCTCTTAAGCAATACATAATTATATATTACTCACAATGATTGATGGCTTGTTGAGTGCAGGATCATAAAATAGTACCCTGAATATTACAACAAAGCAAGTCCCACCAAATCTCAAGGTTTCAGGAGCTGTCACACAGATCAGTCATTTTGTATTATAATCATAAGGGCCTCCCAAAATGATTTGAACAATAGTAAAAGAAAATGCATCGTTCACTTGCAGAGTGGAGGAAACTTGATCACTGTAGTTTTGGGAAAGGCGATATCACAAGGGAAAATAATCTCAAGATATTTCAGATTTCTTCTACTTGTTTGTTGGATTTTTTATTTTTTTCTAATGTTATTTGATACAATCTCTAAAAGCAGTTCTATAAAATTAAGTAAAGCTGTGTATCCCTCAAAACCCTTAGGACACTGGTGCTTTTCAGAACTTCAGAGGGGGGGGGGCTTTGAGCACACAGAAGCTGCAGATGTATGTCTGTACCTTTTCATCTCAGGAGCATACATACAAGGAACAGGATGGCATACCGAGCAAACAGCAAGCCTTACCTCTGATCAAGTTAGGAGACCGATATCCCTTTTCACTGTAAGAGCAAAGGCTCTTATAAACTGTCTAGCTTTGGGATAGAAATTATTTATTATGGCCATCTTATCTACTCCAATGTTTTTATAGCTGACATTCTCTTTCAGGTTAAGTTCTGGCGAAGAACACACACACACATACCCCCCACCCCCGTACTTGCATATTCTCAATGGTATGTAGCTGGTTTGGTTCAACAAAATCTCGTTTTTAAGGAATAACAAAACTCTGAAAGAAAACAAAAATGGTTCTGGCCAATAATATTCCCTGATGTTACTGAAAGGTTGGCTAAGGTCTTCTGAGATGCCAAGATGAGAGTCTTTTTAAAACATTTTAAAAAGGCATGCAAAATTAACATTTGCACTCCATGCACAGACAATAGTGTTTACCAAACCTGGTTGTGTATTCAACTTATGCTAAGCTAGAACAGTCCACTAAAACTAACAGATCTGTTTTTTTCTGATTTGCATGCAGAGCAGCTATTCCATTTAATGAGACTCACTCACACAGAACTGTAGGAAATGAAAAACTAAATCAGCCCCCTTGACAAGCCTAGAGAATTAAGACTCAAACCTGCTAATATAAAGACAACATGATCATAGATTTTAAAATCATATTTTATAAACAAAAATATAGTGCTGGAAACCAGAGCTAGATAAAATATTCCAAGAAAAATGCTTTTGACTTTTCTGAACGTAAAAGGTCAATTTTGAAGAAATTATTTTCTTTTTTTCCTCATTAGAATGTGACTGTCTTGCTGGCCCTGGCCCAGGATGGAAAAGAAATTCAGCCAAGTTTTTGGCAATGACTAAAGAAATCACTTTAGGCTTATATTCCACATTTTGCCATACAAGGAAAGTGTTTTTACCATGTTACAAAGCCTTAGAGCTGACCTGCTGAACAAAAGGAAGATCTTTGAAACATTTACACTTTCAAATATTGAAACATTTGGAAGGGATAAAAATTTCTTGTTGCTCAGTTCCATCCACAAATTTTTCACTGTTATGACTATTACATAGTACAGGGATTTTTTTTTTTTTTTTTTTTTTTTTTTTTTAATTTGTGTAATTGTATTACCTACCATCAGCTGAAGTAGCTAAGCAGTGGACAATGATCTCTGTCTCTCCCAGTCCCCAAGAGCTTTAACGGGAAAGATGCCAGTCTGACAGGGACACTTGTTCTCCAAAGAGGTGGAGAGGGGAATCCTCTGCGTAAGAAATTTTTGATGATATAAGGAGGTCAGTTATCTCCTTCTTCATTCACTCTTACTCTGGAAGAGATTGGGGAAGGAGCTCGGCAGAACTGAAGCAGGCACAAGTTCCTTGAGCTGTGTAACATCTTTTTCTGATTAAAAAGAATCTAACACTACTGTGGCTGCTTAGATTTGTTAGGTGGCCCTAAATTGGGCACACTTCTGCATTTACAACACAGCCAGAATGAGACACAGTGGGGCTGGGGGAGCAGAATTTCTGACTGCTACAGAGTGATGATTTCATATGTTTTGCTTCATGCACATTTGCTTCATTTCATTGCTGTTGACACAAATAATATCACCTTTAAGACAGGAAGTGGATCACTGTCATAACTGTGAGCCATATTGCAGTGCTGCATGATTATGCACTTTGCTATGCGTTACACTCCCATGGTTTCTCTGGTGATGTTAGCAGTAGAGCAGCAGGGAGTAATCTCACAGAGCACACATCATGGGAATACAGCACACTCACTTTTCCACCACACTGTTGGTGGATGTACTGTAGAAAAGATCTAACACATGGTCCTCTTCTAGTCTTGTGACTGCTTTATTGTGGCTTGTGGCTGCTGACGGCGGTCAGCAGCAGAGGAAGGCCACCGCTCAGTGGTGTCATTTTGAAAATGTTTACAGAAAGGTGGAAAAGCAAAATATCTACTGCAGTGTTTCTGTTCAGTTAGTAATGAAGAGTAACTGTTGGGGAGATAGTGTGTGTGGTTATTTGCACAAATGTACTTACTGCCAGGCACTTGTATGTACACTACTGCTTGAATGAAATTATTTTTTTGCCTCATAAAACTACCTCCTCTGCCTCAAGAACTACTTGTTGCTATGGCAGTACACAGAATCAGAAAACACAAGAGACAGAAGTTACTGGAATTTAGATTTGTGTGCTGGTTTTGGCTGGGATAGAAGTTATTTACTTCACAGTAACCAATATGGGGCTACGTTTTGGATTTGTGCTGGAAAGTGTTGGTAATTCAGGGATGTTTTAGCTATTTCTGAGCAGTGCTTACACAAAGCCAAGACTTTTTCTGCTCCTCCCACCACCCCACCAGCAAGTAGGCTGGGGGTGCACAAGAAGCTGGGAGGAAACACAGCTTGGACAGCTGACCTCAACTGACCTAAGGGATATTCCATAACATATGATGTCATGCTCAGCATGGAGAAAGAGTAAGGAAGAGGGGGACATTTGGAGTTATGGCATTTGTCTTCCCAAGTAACCGTTATGTGCTATGGAGCTCTGCTTTCCTGGAGATGGCTGGACACCTGCCTATGATGGGAAGCAGTGAATGAATTCCTTGCTTTGCTTTGCTTGCGTGTGTGGCTTTTGCTTTACCTATTAAACTGTCTTTATCTCAACCCATGAGTTTTCTCATTTTTACTCTTCCGATTCTCTTCTTTATCCCACGACGGAGGAGTGAGGAAGTGGCTGCATGGGGCTTAGATGCTGGCTGGGGTTAAACCATGACAATTAGTTAAGTCAAGTTATTTTAATGTAATCTTTTTAGCCATAGTGTGGGAAAGAAGGGTTTGTGTGTACTGCAAAAATTCCCACAGAGACTGATGCCAACAAGAACTTTTTCGATAGCTGTTTTGTGAATAATGTTGTATCACAGGTCTTTCAACATAGATATTTGGGTGAAAATATTGTTGCAGGTTCTGTAAGGTGTGAAAAGCCTGATTTTGTAATCAGGGTGGAAATTCCATTTGAAGCAACATCAGGTGTGTGCACAGGTAAAATCTGACTTTGCCCTGTAACTGAATACAAAATAAACCATTTAAAAGTAATATAATGTAGCTGATTATATGCCTTTATTTATATTCAAATAGTATTTGGAAGCCATCATGAAGCCTTCAATCGTGGATAGGCTTTACCCGGGTACCAAATGGATGGAGAATAAAAATTAAGGCTTATGGCTATGGTCTTCTGATCACACCAGTCATAAGGACCATTGATTATGGCCATGCTCCTAATTATTTCTAAATCACTCACATCAGTTTTAAATCTACAATTTCAATTATTTTTAAATCAATCACATCAGCTTGAAATCTCCTGTCACAGATCACCTGATTTCTTGGGGACTTCAACTCACCTTGATCTGGCTGCCTATGATTTCTATATGACGTCTCTCCTGTTTGCAACTCAGGACTCTAGCTAGATGCAATTTTTTGCATGTATATTTCCTGCCTTTCCTATTTTTTCATCAATTCTCCATCACCACTAGCAATAATTCAAATAAAAATATTGTCCCTTTTTTCAGGACATCTGATAAAGTTACATACTTCTCTTCATCTTTCTCCTGATGAAAGTTACCCTAAGAGTGAATGAGATGTTATTGTTTTCTGTCATTTTGCTGAAATAGCTCTTTACAGGTACCATTCCCAGAAAATGAGTTTCCCAATAATTTTTCTGCAAATATTAACATTCAAAGCATCTTTCAATTTTGCCATCACTGAACGTCCATATATACAGAGCAGAAGCCAGTGAGTAGCACTTAAATTACCTTGTGGATCAGTTCCACGTTTTTTGTGACATTACTCAAAATGGCTTCATGACCCTGGAGGCAAAATACATGGTTTCTGATAGTGTTAGCAAATGTTACAAATAAATTTTGAAATCCATTTATTTTTTATTTGACATGTCAAAAGCTAGATAGACAGCTTTAGGGTTAAAAACACCTAATGATCTACAAATTCTAAACTATTACTAACCCAAATTATTGGTATTTCAAATTTACAGCGTATGCTCTAATGCAACAACATGGTTAAACACATGAATAGTTTTAAACACTTACGTAGCTCTTGCTGAACAGATTAAAATTACTTTGCAGTATTTGAATGCTTAAATATCTTTAATTGGGGTCTAAATTTACTGCTTAACTATATATGCTTTTCATAGTAATGCTGGCCTTTTAAAACTGCATTTTAAAATGATAAATACTGAGTTGTGACTCTAATCTTGCATTTGGAATAAATACTTCCCAAGTCAAGCTGATGCTTCTCACACTCTGTGCAATTATTTTCAAAATACTGCACTTGTTTTGTTTTAAAATTGCATCAGTGATCCAAATACTGAGATTTAACATTGCTAAAGATATTCTTTACTGAATATAGGTATAACTGAATAGGTTAGACCAACCAAGCAACATAAATTCATCATTTGCTGATTACTTCCTGATCACATGCTCTGTCATGATATCTTAATCAGCAAATGTAAGGAATAATCAACACAAATGTGTATGTAGTGGAGCAAACAAAACAACTGGCCTTTTTTTCACACTGGATTGTGGTGCAAGACCACTAAAGACATTTATTAGGAATGTGCTCTGGTGGTTTGACCTAATTCCCTACTGTACAACAGGCAACAAAAAACAAGAACTTGCGATATTTGAAGCAAGTTTTGTCTTGTGCTAAGACACTTTGAATTTTCAAAATTCTGTGTTCTTGTTCACTCATGACAAACTAAGGGAAAAAAAGTGAGTAAATATGGATGTTATTAATTTAAGGTTGTGGCTTATATAAAAGTGATACCAACAATACAATCGTTCAAGACACTGAGGAATATCAGTGCCCATTAGCACATATATGCTATATGAATTCTCTCAGGTGCAATTAGTTGAACATTTCCTTTGTTTGTATTTTTAACCAAAAAATTTTACTGTAATCCTACTTTAGATGTAATAATAATTAGCATCCATTAATTCATTTGACTAATTATACTGTAAATACTTTTGTATTAAGGTTTTGAGAATAAGTTAAACTTTAGGTCTTGAGGCTTCTTGTGCCATTCTTTACAGCACCTTGGCACAGCAGTAACCAATTCTGCAACTGGAATTTGGTAGCTTCCTAAAAATTAGATTTTATATCCCATGAAACCTAAGAGAATACTGACAATTCTAGTTCACAGTGGGGTGAGATAAGAATATTTTTAATTTTTCAGTGAACTATTCCTCAAAATATATAAAAATTTACCAACAAAACAAAGTAAGAGAAGAAAAAAGAAAGACAGATGGAGAACCACCATCCTCCAGGAATACTTCTTTTTACAGGTACAACCAGCAATTTCAGCCTAGTGTTGGAAACTCTTTCCCAGAGTTTGACATTTGTTGTCAAAACTGATGTGTTTCTCCAAACAGAAGAACAAAACAGAAGTTTTGATTGATAGGAAATTGTCAACTACATATAACAACAGTACTACTACTGAAGCAGTAAACATAAAGGAATTACATGCCTTATTCTGAGATCAGAAATGCTTCATACTCTAATACATCACATGCCATTGTCATATGGTATTACAGAAATAAATAAAAGATTGACTGTCAAACTGAATATTTATGGCACTTCTTTTCCCCCCTCTCATTTACACTACTTTCCATGTATGAATTTGGCAAATGTGAGATCAGAAATATATGCTTTCCTTTGGGGCTGTCCTTGAGCTGTGAAATTACGAATGGCTGAAGAACAGCAAAACTGAGCTAGAAATAATGCAAAAAACACAAAAAACCCCAACTCATAAGTGTTTGGAAAATAGAAGTTCTGTGATACTTATAAAAAGATAATACATAGGAGAAGGTAAAAAGGAAAGCACTTTTCAAGTGTATTACAAGTATCAAGCTTGATTTTCAGTGGAATAAGCTGAAGTAGCACAGTGGCAAGACAGGTTCATGTGTTTGAAGAGAGCAAATGTCAGGCTATCAAAAGACAATGCAAGCAAAGTAAAAATGGTAACTGCTTGTGGTATCATTGACTATATAAACTTGTAGAAACTGCTGAATCCTCAGACACATTGTAATGAGCAAAACTATGGATTTAATGTGGAGTTGTTTGTCATCTAGTGAAAAACACAGAAACTTAAGCAGTGATTACTGGATAAATCAGATCCTTAAAAATAAGATCTAAGTCTACAAATCCACTCTCTGCCTTCATAATTTCATTTGGGACATGTTTTGTGCTAAGAAAAAGGGATTTTACTGTGTGCCACTGGGTGAGTTTCTACCAGTTCAGTCTCCAGAGACAGCTAATCCAAGTTGTTAGGTTAAAACCAGAAGTGAGAAAGCACAGGTGGAGAGTTAGTGGAGTTATGAAGATGCAGGAAGTAAAAACAAAAGTAAAAATGGCTGTGCTAAATCAGACTAAAAATCGTTTTAGGCTGGTATCTAGCAAAGGCTGATAGCACATACCTAGGGAAAAACAAAATAGGACAAGCTTATATCAGTATTCTTCCATTCTGTTGTCCAAGCCTCCAGGGGTTTATAGCTCAGGGAGTTTAAAACCCAGAGGTGGTACCTTTATATTTAAGAAAATGAAAGCAGTTAAACTAATGGCGATATCTGAGCAATGAACTCTTCGCCTAAGGAATCCCAAAGCAGTTGTGATTAAGGTAAAGGGATTTGACACTTGTTTCTTTCTATAGATGATGTCCTGGACATCTGCATTGCTACCATTTTAAACCTAGTGCAGGTATGATTGCACTCCATTCACAAGAGTGACTTCAGGGAAGGTGCATTACAAATATATGACAGTAACAAATACAGATCACATAATTTACAGTGCTTTGCTTTTTTGAAATACGATTTAAGTAGAAATATTTTGAAACAATTGAAATATTGTCTTGTTTTAACAAGAAAAATGACAGCAACAATTATTTTGTATAGTCAAAAACTGTTTTTCTGAGTTAATCTGGTGAAGAATCAACTCTTTTCAAAGTTCTTTTCAGGACACTATTTTGTCCTGTCTGTAATGTTAATGTGTGCTTAACTGATGACTAAATAGAGAAAACTGTTCTCAATTTACAGAGAATATGTAAAACACATATATAACTCAAGAATGTTTACTTCAAGAATAAGGAAAAAAATAATAAAAAGAAATATAGAATTAAAAGGGGGGGGAAAAAAATAGAACAAACAACACAAAACCAAAACAAAAACCAAAGAGAGAATGGATTTGTATTTCATCAACATCTTGCTAGACGTGGGATATAACATATTTTTATATCAACCATTTTTTTTTTAATCGATGTCTGTGTCACTGAAGTGGTTACAAGGTGTTATACTTTTTTTCCTGAGAAACAGTTAATTATGACAGACAGGAGTTTGACACAGGTGGTGGTTCTTCTTAACCTTTTTTTTGTGTGAATTCATTCCTCATAAAAATCATTCACAATAGTTAATATGAAATTGAATCACATTTTGTATTAGTATAAAGTACCTTTTACATTTTGTCAGCCAAACTATTCAAACATTAAGAATGGTTAGAGAAGAACAAGGAAAAACTTGAGCAGAAATTCCAAGTTATAAGAAGGTGTTTCTATGTTGTAAACCGAGACCACAATACCTCAACAATGCTTAGGCAGAAAACATTTAGCTTTCTGTGACTCTCTGTAACTATGGATCCTACATCTAAATAACAGAAAATAATGCTATCAACACCTCACACATTGAAATAGAAGATTTCTTTGAAACCTTCTCTTGACTGTATCCTATTATTTCTCTGTTATATCCAAGAACCAGCAGATCACGGTGTATTCACCTGTTAACAATAGCTTTCCATGCTTTTGTTTTCTGACAGAACCTTAATGCTCTTTTAATGTATTTCCTTTCCTTTTGGTAAATGATTTAGAAATCTCCTTTGGTAAAAATCACTAAGCCTATCTTTGAAAAAAAAAAAAAAAAAAAAAAAAAAAAAAAAAAAACCAAAAAAAAAAAAACAAAACGTAGTCTGGTTTTTTAACTAACTTAGTTAAAAAAACAAACAAATAAAAACTGTCTAGTATGTAGATATCATTGATTCTAGAATGTTCTGAAGATTCTGAGGCAAGAGTGCATAGAAAAAGGGAGATGCAATTTCCTTGCTTTTCTTTACTATTAAGCAATCTAAATTGCAGAAATGCAAGCTGATTAACCAAATTATTCATCAGGATAATACTTTCATTCACTTCAATAGTGTGCAAAGAAAGCAATCAAAGAAGCAAACAGTTGTATAACTTTATATAGCCTGGTAGACTAAAAGAAATCTCTCTTGGCAGCAGGTGGTGGATGCAATGAGGATATAGCAATGAACATAAAGAGGATTGGTGAGCAACAATTAGAAAGAAAAGTACATTGTTTCCCCATTTGGTACTTTGTTACTTACGCAACCGCATCAAGAGAAGTCATTATCATATCAACA
This sequence comes from Strigops habroptila, assembly GCF_004027225.2. NCBI lineage: Eukaryota > Metazoa > Chordata > Aves > Psittaciformes > Psittacidae > Strigops > Strigops habroptila. The sequence goes on along the minus strand of NC_044277.2, from coordinate 69,450,234 downwards.
GTCATGTGTTTCTTTCCTGAACATGAAAGAAAGATCTCAGAAATTTTACAAGAAAAGATACAGTTTTCCATCAGAATGTAGATATGAAAAAGCAAGTATGTGTGTACATATTTTTGAAAGAAGTTATATTGAACAAATGGTGAAATGTTGAGGAAAATGCATATTTATTTTTCTGGTTGGGAGTGTGATCTTGTGATGCACTTATATAAAACAGTCTTGTTAATTAGTCAGAATATTTGATAGGAAAATCTAGTTAGGTTTTCAGATAGAGATGCAGAAATTGAGTGTTAGGCACAGTTGTGCTAAACTCTGTAGGGCTAGGGACAGGGCAGCCTTAGTACATAATAAACTTTCCAGGCTGTGTTATCAGTCTGATCCTAGTAAAAGCCCTACACCTGCCAGTTTTCCATGCTTTAGCCCTCCTGGTGCTTCCAAAATCATAATCATTGACTGGGCATCTCCTATAACCTCTTAAAATACATAAACATGGTGGGATTTTCTTAACTTGCAAATAACATCAAGGTAAAATAAATAAGACAATAAATAAGACAATACAACTGATCCTTGGTTAATTTTAGGGAGTAATTATCTAAGGCACATTCCACAGCCACATGGTACCCATTGACCAGTCAACCTTGTTAACTCATGAAAAGTTGGAATGACACCTGAACATAACCTGTCCCTATCCATATTAATTACAAAGCTGAGATTTGTGATTTTATCTATCTTTTCTATCAGTTTGCAGACTCTGCAATATCTAGCTTTTTTAATGATCCAGATTTTTTGTGGCAACAAGCCTAGTTGTTTCCACAGAGGACACCTATAACCACTCCGCTGAAGTCTAAATGGGTGCAGATTGAACATGGAGGAACTGTGAGGTGTAAATTAGTTATGGCACAACGCTTTATACCTTACAAGTTTCAGCACAGGGTTATTCTGGATAGGTTCCTGAGCATTCCAAAACATAAGGAGTGGATGCAACTAACTCTAAAACTCAAGTAAGCTTAAGTAAGTACACGATTGTTTATCTTATGCATAAGCAACAAATTGTCCCTGATGGCCAAAAGTCAGTTTGCTACGTTACTGTATCTGATAATATAAAGGACAATGAGGGAGTGAGGGAGTATGTTTCATAATCAAGCATGGTAAAAAGCACTAATTTTGTTTCTTAAATAAACTTCAGTATCCAGATCTGTTACAGCTCATAATTTATTCTGTTTTATCTATGACGGCTTCTCAAATATTTTACCAAATACTTTCTATTTAGCACAACAAGTTTCTAGTCCAAACAGAAATGTGGTTTCTTTTCCTCAAAAGAGAGTAAGAAGCACAAAGTAATCCAGTCTTTTTGTCTCTATATACTGATCTCATGAGATCTGTGTCATAGTCCTCATTACCTAATGCAGAAGAGCAATGTGATTCCACTTACAGATTCCTATTTAATAACTCCTCATTTAGGAAAAAAAAAAAAAAGGAATTGTCATGTAGGTCCAGTGAAATTACTAGTCAAATTACTATGAAATTACTAGTGAAATTGTTTTGCTATAAGACTAGTAAATTAACAAAATGAGAAAATGTGTAATATCCCATCTCCTCTTTTACTATTTTGTTGTAATTTTTTATAAGAGCAGAAACATTAAAATGAAACTAGAAGCAGGGCCAAAGGTACCTGGAATGTATGCTTATTTCCTTAGAACTGGACACATCTTCATATTCCAAAGGCTTTTTTGGTAGACTCACTCTTTCCACACAACCCTGACTGTATTTTCACTCTGATATTAACCATAGCAAGGATTGTTCCCATTTTCAATGACAGTGGACTCTTCACATGTTTTGATGCTTATGTGTGTAATGGTGTAGAATTCACCCCACAGTTTGTTGCCAGCTCCTCTCTTTCCTTGCGCTTGCATTACTTACTTCAGGATATTAAACCAGCGTGCTTGACCTATACTCAATTTATATTGGATGAATATTCTTACTAGAATTTAGTAATCCAGTCTTTTGTTTGGTTTACAATAGTTATTTTGTTATCTAAGTGTGAACGAAAATAAGGTTTCTCAGTTTGTTGGTCCACTGTCATGGTACCTCATACACTCCTGTAAGAAAACCTTCTGCTTTTGTAAAGGTATGTTTTCCTTAAAGGTTAAATGTTCCTTTTCCTGACACATTTTCTATAAGAAGAATGTTACAGTGGCTTAACGATTCTAGTTCAGCTTTGCAACAGCAAAAGCTTAGACAGGTGTCTCAGGAGAAAATCCTCTAAAAATATGCTTGCAGAAATGTTGTACTAAGTGTTGAAAATTGGTTAAATTATTTTCAGTAGGTGGGGCATATAATTCTGTTTGCTTCTTTTCCAAATCCTGTGACTCATGTTCACCTTCATAAAAGTTATTTTTGCTTTGGGAACCACTACGGTTCATCTTTACTTCTTTCAACACTTTATAAGCACTTAGTAGTAAATCATCTGGACCCAACTACCTGATCTCTTGTACTGGTTCATCAACTTCTTTCTTTGCACTGTTAAATCATTTGTAAAGTTAAATTAAAAAAATGAGGAAAATTATGGTGAATTCATGAACATATAAGTAAATTAACTCCAAGAAAGTAATTCAGCTGGCAAAGGTGAGTGATATATATTTATTTTAAATTGGTTTTGTCAGAATATTCTATTAAATTAAATACTGAAGTTAATGACATGATTTCATTCTGTCTGTTTAAATGGCTTGATTCATTAGTTATTTAAAGCAGGGATTATTTAGCTTGAAATGAATGTGCAATTAAATCCATCTCTAAGTTGACTTGTATTATGCACTGCAAAATTCATGGCTTACTAGGTTTCTTGTTTAGTATTTTGAATGGGCTGTAGCCAGGCACATTGGGAACCTGTAACAAACCCATGCAAAGAGGCTGCTCCCTCATCCCCCCAGACCTAACTGGAGGTAGTAACTACCTGCTGGTACACTGTTTGCCAGATTTTGGGTCATTCCTATTAGGGAACTGGGCAAGTTGGGGACAGTTTGGCCCTTTGTCTTTGCACCTCCTACCTGCTGCCTCTTAAGTATAAAATTAAGCTGTCTGTAGCTTCTGTTTTGCAAATATGTGCATTCCATCCAATAGGTGAAGGAGAAGAGGAACCCTCAGACCATTCCTTTTAGTCTTCAGTTTCCCCATTAAGATGTCCTTGGAAAGGAAATTAAATTGGTGCTGTGCTGATGATTCATTACAGGAAGGAACACAATTTACGCAGAGAAAAGTGCAATTTTAATTTTACACAGTTTACTAACAGCATGTTCTGCCTATAGGTGTTACAGTAAAGACGACAGCATGGTTTTGTTTTCTCATAAGGGGAAAACATAAAGCTTATTTTCACTTTTAATATATTATTCTAATGTTTTTTTCTGTACAATAAAGAGTTTTCTAATCAAATTATATTCTTACTTTAAAGAACTCCATATCTACACTTTTAAAATCTTCAAAGCTGATTCATATGACACTTTTACCATCTATTTAACCATATCTTAAAATACATTGGCTCACAATGGCACATTTATAGTAATAGTTCAAAATATTTATTATGTAATTTACATCATATAAGCCATTTTCCAAAGTCATCTAAATGTCTATCACTATTTTTTGCCTGTAATCAATCCTTTGGAACTGGCAAGTTAGGAACTCCTGCTGTTCATGCTAATTTATTTTGCATTATTGTCTCACTTCAGAAGATCTTGATTTGTGAGTCAAAAATGTTAATTAATTAAATAAACAATATACACTGTTGACTTGTATTTGACTTGTATTAACTCTGTGTCATCTACCACCTACTTTTTTAACCTCTGGGCTAAAAATATAGTGTTTACTTTCAGAAGAAAAAGAGAAGTGGGGTGCTGGGAACTGTTGTCGAAGAGATATGGAATGTGTAAATGCATTGTTGCAATTCAAATGTAACAAAAGGAAAATATTTTTTGTTTTATCTGAAGAATTTTTGCACTGTCTTCTGTGAGGCAACTCTGCATGAATCTTCAGGAAGAGAGTTAATATTTCTTCCTTTTCCATTATATGCTTAGTTCTTTGGAGTTAACTTTACTAGATACTATACACTATTTAATGTGAGACACTGTTTTTTCCAGATCCTATTTTACTTCTGATTCCAGGGGCTCAGATTTATCCTTTATATGTAGGAGAGGATGGAAACTACTTGATTACTGCCAAAGAGAAGTAACTGCTTGGCTGGAGAAGAAAGAGTTAAAGAAGAAGCAAAGTACACTGTGTGATTACGCAGAGCAACCCGGGTGGACAGGAGTAGGAGAACAGAAAGATATGGAACTAGTTATTTTGGGACTGTTTGTGAAACGACGAAGAATGTTGGAAAAAACAAAACTGTAAACCAGGAACTAAACATGATGTGCTAAAACTAGCTTGGTATCAAAGGTAGAGCAATAGGCTAAAAATATCTTTTGCTAGAATGGTAGAGGAATAGGCAATAAAGTGATTCGCTGCATGAAGATGCTCTGAGTCCCTGCCTTTCATACGCCACATTTATATACAGGGAAAAGTACTTGCATAGTTAATAAGTCTTTGCAAGTTTACATTTTCAGAAAAGAAACCATCTGGAATTACATGTAATGATTTCTGGAAGAACAGGATGTAATTATGCCTTCACTCCAAAAGTCATTGCAAGGGCTCAAATCAATACCAGCTAAACCACTTTTTTCTGATGAGCTAATGTGTCTACTACCAGGTTGGTCACATCCAGAGTTGTAACAGAAGTGAGAATCATTAAAAGGACAAAATTCCACAAATACAAACTTAAAATTTTGCAATTACATACAAAAATCTGGTGGCACTATGACTTCAATGAACAGTAATTACTAAACACTCTCAGTAAAAATTAAAAAAGTGACTGGAAGTCTTATGCACACAATAATTTGGCAAAGTAAAGGCATATTAGAGCTGGTTAGCCAGCTTTTCAGGTTAAATTTTGCTTGCCAAAATTCTCTTTTGTAATAGTTTTCTGATGAAAATATTATGAAAAAATGAAATAAAAGTACTTATTTGTTTTGGAGGTGTTTCTTCAGTCATTGTTTTTCCATTATTGTTTATCCTTTCTTGATGGCAAAATGAGAAAAGAAAAAACTATAGGAAAGTGGAGTGGAGAAGGAAAGCAAACCTCTCCTGCTCCCTGAAAAGTTAATGCCTTCCTAAGTTTTTGTTACATTCATTTTTCTTTTACAAACTTGTCCAAACCAGTCAGTGTGACGTTTTTAAAATCTCTGCAATCAAATCACTTGAACATTTTTTCTCCTATTTTCTTCTGATTTTATGTCAGAATCGAGCAAGCGGCCTTATGAATGGACAGGCAGAAGAACAATTTCTAATGAAGATGGATGTGTTGTTACTGCCCTGTAGCAGAGTATTAAACCTTCTAACATAGGCTGGAGGCACCATATTATGTAAAGCCTAAAGATGTGTGCAGTGACGGGTGGAAGAAGGTAAGTAAAAGATCTAGGTAAACGCTGAAAAACAGCATTCAGACACATGCATTTGAATAATGAATGAAGCAGCACAACCTTATAATGTTGTATTCAATTTTGGTCTACTGTACTTGTTCTGGTTTATACTGGTCACCCAGGTGTGGTATTCTTCTGATACTCTGTAATATTATTCAGTTTCTCTTGATATTTTGCCCATTTACTATGATTTGCTACTGCATAATTAGGCTAAAATATTGGCGGGTTTAATACATACTAATTTTATTTTAAAACTGTTTTTTACTAAGCCACTGGTCTGCACTGTTACCATATCAGATGTTCTTATTTAGCTAGAAAAAAACATCCTATATGCCTTTAAACAGTTCAGGCTTTGCCATATATTCAGAAATCAGAAGCAGATCTGCCTTCAAGTAGTACTAAATCACTATTATTCCTAACTTAAATAGATTGTACAAAGTTGGAAAAATTACTTTGCTTTCTTTGCTGAATAGTTCTTCCTGCAGAAAACAATGCAGGGAAGCAGGAGACCTTCAAAGAGGAGAGATGCTACCTGCCATAGCTACATCAGCACTAAAACGTTAATGGTAGGGAATCTGGAAAAGATGAGGAAAACGTCATTATGAAATAAGACTAAGAATCGACGCTAAGTAAAGAGAAAAACTTTCAACTTGAAAAAAAAACCCAAACAAAAAAACAACGAAACCAGTTATGAGAATAATGGGAATTATCTCCTTGTTTTATGCTGGTTTTTAGCATCAGCTGTTTTTAAACAAAATGCCACACATACGCACATTGTTAAGAGATCTGTTTAAGACCAGGTGGCTGCCCAAATCTTTATCTGGTTTATGATTTATCTTATTATATGAGATAAATCATAAAGTCCCAATGCCGCTAAAGAATCAATGTGTTTTATTGGATTTCGCAAAGAACTGTTTTGACATACATGCCTTCACATTGTTGCTACTTTCAGTGTTTCGCCTAAAAAATTAAAATAATGCCACCTTCTCTATAAATAGATGTTACAGACTGCTTTGTTACATTCAGATGTGACTAATCTTTGTGGTACTAACAGTTTTCAAAATCATGAAGAAAGCTGAGGAAGATGTTAATATTCGTCTTGAGAAACCACATTTTTGTTTCAATAATATTCATTCTTTTATCCTATTTTTTCTGTGAACATACACATTTTGACCATTGCTCACCCAACACTATTGAATCTTCATCTATCAGATTATTGTGGAAGTCTGTCTTTTGCAAGCCACTGATACGAACACCGATATGTCTTTAGATCTTTGTGGAGGTTCTCCATACAGCAATCATCTCTTTGGCTTTCCATGTTTTCACTTAGTTTTTCAAGCTTCTTCTAAAATTTTTGATTTATTGAGCAGCCTTCTGCATCCCCTGGTTTTCTCAATTTCCATAGAATTCATATTCTGGCCTATTAGTGTTCAGAAGTCTGTAGTACCTTTAAGCAACAAAGCATTTCTGTTGTGACAGCTATTTCTGCTAAGTTAGGGCATATCTGCAAGACCAAACTTTCTTGCTGTGCTTTAGAACTACATGAGCCAAGTTCATTCAGAAGGGAATAGCAATGCTAGCACAGAGTTTTGCTCATAGGAATAAGTGTTTCTGAGAAGTTAAATAGTTATTATTGCAAAGCTTTGCGCTTTTCATAAGGATTTTGGTCTCTGAAGGATCCTCCTTATCTCTCACCCGGCCTAGGACAAGATTAAGAATAATTTGCAATTCATCTACTAGACTGTTGTCCTTTGTCCTGGGTTCAGCTATAGCAGTCATTTTTCTCCTTCTTAGTAGCTGGTGCAGTGCTGTGTTTTTTAACTTTCAGCCTGGGAACAATGCTGATAACACTGATGTTTTTAGTTGTTGCTAAGTAATGTTTATTCCAACCAAGGACTTTCTCAGTCTCATGCTTTGCCAGGGAGGAGGGGAAGCCAGGAGGAAGCAGAGACAGGACACCTGACCCAAACTAGCCAAAGGGGTATTCCATACCACAGCACGTCATGCCCAGTGTATAAACCGGGGGGAGTTACCCGGAAGGCCCAGATCACTGCTCGGATCGGGCTGGGTATCGGTCGGCGGGTGGTGAGGAATTGTATCCTCTCCCCTTATTATTTCACTAATCATTATTATCATTGGTGGTAGCAGTAGTGGTTTTGTATTATACCTTAGTTGCAGGACTGCTCTTATTTCAACCCGTGGGAGTTACATTCTTCCGATTCTCCTCCCCATCCCTCTGGGAGCGGGGGGAGGAAGAAGGGAGGGAGTGAGCGAGTGGCTGCGTGGTTCTGAGTTACCGGCTGGGCTCAAACCACAACACCTTCATCTTTACTGCACTGCCACGTATGTAGGAGGTGTGATGCAATGAAAGATAATATATGTGGATAGCTTTTTCTGTGGCTGAAGTACTGTGCATTGTCCTCCACATAGTCACCACCTGGCATGGTATTTGTCCAATATCCTATTTTCCCTATATTTTCAAAAGTACCAAAATGATCTGATGATTTGTTTAGAAGCTCTGGACATGACTCTGGGAGGGAGATTTATCACATCTGTGTTTGTCACAAAAGGTCTACTACCACTGACATCATCGTCCATAGTTGTTATTTGGTAAGGGACAAAAAAGAAGCAGTTCTGCAGCACAGCTATCGTAAGGTAGCTATGTGAAATAGGCCGGGTGAGCCTAGAACTATTTCTCCCATTTATTAAAACACAAATGTTAGGTCACTGGCTCAGAGATAAATCTATTCTGTAGCTACCTAAAATGAGGTAAAACAAACTTCCTCAAACTGTGTTAGTTATGATGTCTATGACTTTGGAAAGGTATTCTTTGCTGCATGTGGCAAATGTTCAGTTGTTTCATAAATTATTTTTTTTTCTTTTTTCTTTGCCTTTAGAGTTTGGCTTTTTCAGCTTAACTTAATTTATACAGTTTTAGTTATTTATTTTTTTCCTTATTTTTCCTATTTTGGTATTTCTTTTTGCTCATTGTGCTGGTCTGTTTTCATTAGAGTAGATATAAGCCATACATAGAAATTTTGAAAGTAGTCCATTAGCATTGCATGGTTTGAACATGTGTGAGGGTACTTACTTTTGGTGACTTAATTCTATTAATTTTAATTCAAAGTATCTTGTACTTTCACTATCTTTTTTTTTTTACTATAACATAAAGCCTTTGATTCTACTTAATCTTGTTTCAGCCCTATTGCTAATGTGATTGTGATCAATATTATACTAATCCTATTTGGCATTTTTGGCACCTATTCTTTCCTTTAAAATAAACCCAACCCAGACTGTTTTCAACAAAGTTTCCTGTACAATATACCACACAGGTCAACATCCTAATTCTATCCCATATACTCAGAGAAATAATTTAATTGTTCCCTTCTGCTGCATTTTAGATCTTTCTAACGTCCCTGTCATTCCATACCTATATTATCTCTACGTATGTTATCTATACATACATTCTGTAAAACCATGATATTTAGGATTCTTTGGGATCTTTTTTCTTCCCTTCTGAAACAACAACAATGTGCTTAATAATTTTCATTGGGGCAATCTAACAGATTTTGCTGATAAAATGGTTTTTTACTCTCCAGTTTTCTGCCATTAAAAATGAGTAATTTTAGAACCAATAAAACCAAGTGCTTCTTTACACGGCATATAATCAACCTGTGAAATTCACCCTCATAGGAAGCCATAAAGTCAAATACCCTGGTTGAATGTTAAAAAGAAGTGGGTTAGTTTTATGAACACTAACAATGTTTGTAACTATGCATGCTGAAATAAATAATAAGGGTAAACCAAATATAACGCTTCAGGACATAAATCGATTACCTGCAGGTGTCAAGATGGACCCTACTCTCCACATATGAGAGCTGCAATTGCTAAGGGCTTTTCATGAGGATATGAAGCAACTACAGGAATGGGGGATTGGTTGCCTTTTTTTTTTTTTTTTTGGCAAGGAAGATTGGTTATTGTTGTTCATTTGGTTTTAATTTAGTTTCATCTCCTTTAAATAATCTCATATTTTTTGGTTTTGGTTTTTTTCCCATGTGAGAATATTGAAGCAAATGGTAATGTAAGGCAGCCCCTACTCACTCAGAGATTTAATGCAGGAACAGACAGTGACCACTACAGAGGGAAGAGTTCTCAATTAGTGAGCTGGCACAGTATCTTTCTTCAGATCTGCCTTTAACTCTCACCTACATCTTGCTGCTACATGACAGTGGTCAACCAAGTGACGTGCTGCCAACAGTGCTGCTTAATTTTTATATTTCCCAGCTTTGATAATCTCTCCATTATTCTTTTCTTTCTCTAGTTTTTCTTCTTTGCCTTCTACCTAAATTGTAAGGGGGATTTTTAAGGTCATCTTATTGTTATATGCAAATGCAATAAGTAACAGACTAGAGTCCTGATTATTCTGATGTCCTAATTACAATAACAGATGAAAACCAAAGCAGCCAACACTGTATTGTGGATCTTTGCACAAATCCTTTGCTTAGTAAGTCTTTCTCTTGGAAAACTGCTACCTCTAAAAAACTGTCATCTTACCTGACGATGGCTTTCTACACAGCTATGTCATTTGCAAGGTTTTTCCATTCTCAGCCTAGAGTTTACTTCTTTCCAAATGCTGGTCTATCTAAGCCACCTCAAGCTTTCTGAACAATCTTCCTTAGCTTTGAATCACAAATACATGATAATGTTGAATAAGTTCAGCATAAGCAAATTTAGTTTTAAGAAGTTAAAAAAAGTACACACTGCAGTATCAGACACTGCTGCCTAGCAGTCAAAGCCACCATGCTTTTTCTCATTTATAACCACAGATTATCCTAAATTTTGACAGATTTCTATAGTAATGTGAATAGGAACAACCTAGACCTAAATAAGATACTTCTAGGCTCTTTTAGGTAATCTCATGGCAGGGTTCAAGTCAGTTTTGATAGTCAGTTAAGCTGGGTGACCAGTTTTCATGTAACTCTTGGAAAATTCCCGCTGCATTTTTAATAAGAGTATTGATGAGCTGTAGAGAAAATAGACTGTATCAGCTGGACTTCCTGTTAAAATCTGGGGAAGTAATTCAGCTGACATGAAGCTAAAATACAGTCAAGAGAAACACAATACAGAAGGTATGCAGAACAGAAGTGATTTTGTTTTCTATATGTTACTGCCTACAGTAGTTCAGCCTAAATATGTCTCTTGTCAGCTGGTTCAGCTAATGGGAAGCTACAAGTGTCGTAATTTATTAAATAACTTTCTATAAAAAGTCACTGGCTAATAACCAGTGATCCCCAAGATAAACTAATGTAGTTTGTATAATAAGCTATTTTTTTAGCTCCTTGCTGTAAAAAAAAAAAAAGAAAAGAGGGAAGGAGGAGAGAGTTACCATCTAGATTACAGGTTCTTTATACGTGCAAGTCCATTTTATGAAAACATTGTGATCTGCAGTCTTAGACTTTTAAGAAGTTGTTCATTAGTGTTGAATTTTAAAAGCATATTCTAACGAACTGCTCTGTAGACGTGCTTCAGTGTGCATTTAACATTTAGCTGAGATCTGAGAGGGGATGACCATGCATTATCTAACAAGCTACATGATCAAAATATGATAATTAATACATAATATGACTTATAAAACATAAATGAAAATGAATCAGAGGGAGGAACTTGCCAACCTTTAAACAAGGCAAATCTATTTATATAACAAATGCCTGCAATATTTCTCATGAGTCATTCCTTCTACTCAGTGTGAGAATGCATAATAACCTTTATTGTTCTGTACCTGAGGTCATTAGCCCTATATTAACGTGTTCTACTTTAATTTAGTCAGATTCAGACTGGTTTCAGCCAGAAGGTGCAAATTTCCAGAAGCTTTTGAGTTCACAGCCATCAACAGCACATCAGCCAGGCATAGCATGCATATTCTTGCAGAGGCTGCAGTTAGTGTCACCAATTCAGCAGCACTAGGAAGGAAAAGTTGCTGCAGAACAGAGGGGGCCCTTAGAGAAATTCATGATAGGTGATAACTCTTAAATCATGTGGTATAACTAATTGTTGGGATGCAACATGCTACTGACAGATAAAGAGTCTAAAAGCATACACACACACATACATGTACACGTACGCATACACGTACACATACGCATATGCATATGCATATACACATTCATACACACATACATATACATACACACATACATATTTACAGGAAGTATATTCATAAGACAAAATCATTATGAAGGCTACATTTTCAAGTGTGGAATGCAGTGTTTGCATACCAGTTGTTACTGCATGGAGATTATTTTACTAGTTGAAAGACAAATCTGCAGTTAAAATGGTGATGACTATTTCCTACTCTTATGTTGACTCACCATTTTCCCTCCATTTATAGAATTTTTCATAAAATGGTTCAAAAAATTAACATCAAACTGATCTCATTACATTTTGCCTTAATTTAGGTAAAACCAGAAATATGCCACTGAAATTAAAAGAAAAAAAAAAAAAACAAACTCCCAAAACAGAATAATGGGAAGGAGAAGTGGGCTTTTTAAGGTTTTAATGATTAAACCAGTCTTCCCAAGAGTTGGATGATTACATGCTTGGGCTTTTTTTGTCTTGATGAAAAATTTAAGGACCTGGATTGTAGGAGAAGTTGCTCATCCCTAAATCATTACATTAATAAAGAAATCCATCAAATAGGAGAAAATAAATTGAAATAACCTGACTCCTAGTATCAATTAATTTATGAAAGGATAGCAAAACAGTTCTGTGCTTGCCTCATTACCTCTCTTTCTATGTCCTGATAATGCTAATAAAATATTATTGTCTGCATTTAACATTCAGCCCCACTTTATTAGGTCAAAAATACATATTTGCTTATGACACTGTCTTTGGATGTTCTTTTTCAAATGCCACCTACTAGAAGATTCTGATAACATTACCCATTCTCAGAAGATCATCTTTCTATAGGTAATCCAGGTGAAATCAACCATGTTACCTAAACTGATAAAAAGCTATATTAGAATCCAAATTACGAAATTCAATATACAAATCTAGTATGAAATTTTCTTTGCATTACATTATTGCATTTACAATTTCCCACTGTTCTTAATTGCTGATCTAACTTACAGCACACACCAAATGCACACAAAGTGGCATGCTACTCAATGCTTTTCATATTTCTCATATCAAAGCACATGAAATGTGGTATTACAGAGATCTCTGTCATCTCAAATGAAGTCATCTGAGAATGGTAGAAGACCAGGAGAGAATAATTACAAAACTCCCTGCAAATCTGTTGAAGATGTAAGTAGTGCCAAAGAACTGATTTTCCATTCTGATCCGTTTAATTTGTATGCTGAAGGAAAACTATTTAGTGAGAGGCTGAAGTGCATTTGGTAGATCAATACTCCATTGATGTTGATATTTGTCAGCATTTTCTTTAGCTGATGATTTATAGGGTGCCAGAAACATTTATAGAATACTTAACTCTTTGTCATGTCTCAATTTGCTTTATGCAGAAAATGCCTGTTCTTTATTACACTGTATTTTTAACAAAATAAAGGACATTCTATATTTGATAGATTATAAGTGTGCTTTAAACAAAGTTATAGTACCACTAGGAGTTATTAGGTTGATGTTACTTGGTCTAAAATCTTGTCAGACTAGTAGATTTAAAAATCTACTCTTCCTAAACAAAAAAAGGAACCACTTTTTACAATACAAAACTACTTTTAAGAGTTAAATTACTTCAATCTTTTAATTTGGACTCTTTTTAATAACATAAAAACATTTTTGCCTAGAGAAGTTGTGGCTGTCCCATCCGAGGGTGTGTTCAAGACTAGGCTGGATGGGGCTTTCAGCAATCTGGTTTGGTGGAAGGTGTCCCTGCCCATGGCAGGGAGGGTTGGAACTAAATGATCTTTAAGGTCCCTTTCAACCCAATCATTCCATGATTCTGTGGTAAAAATAATTCAAAATGTGGTTTATTTGAAGTTGAACACCTGTTGCTGACCAAATTAAATCTGAGTTCTTGCAAAGTTTTTTCCCAAGATCTGTTAAGAAAAAGACTTGGAACAAGGAAGTGGTCTCCTATGATAAAAATTTATATATTACAAGGTTTTTAATAGAGAAATGCAATTTGCAACTCATAACTGATAAAAGGGGATAAAATACCTGACCTAAAATAATGTCTAGCTCTTACACAGTGATATTTATCAAAAGCTTAAGAAGATCTACTGCCATTTCCAGGTATTGTGAATCTCTGATGCATAAAGCAAATTCTTCAAGTCAGGCTCTAAGGTATGGCAGATTCAGCTGCGGAAGAGGGGCTCATGACTGGTGACACAAAGTTCAACTGGAGGCCAATCCCTAGTGGTGTAACTCTGCAGTCACTATTGTGACCAATACTGTTTCACATCTTCATTAATGACCTGGATGATGAAACAGAGTGTACCCTATGCAGGTCTGCAGATGAAACAAAATTCGGAGAAGTGGCCAATACATCAAATGGATGGATGTGCTCCTGTTCCTCTCTGGAGTACCATGTCCAGGTTCAGCCTTTCCAGTACAAGAAGAGAGCGCTGGAGCAATTCCAGCAAAGGGCCATGAAGATGATTAAGGTACTGCAGCTGAGACTAAAAGAACTGGAACTGCTCAGCCTGGAGAAGAAGAGATTCAAGGGAGATCTCATCAATGTGTATAAATACCTGACAGAGGGAACGAAGAAAAGAGAGCCAGACTTTTATCAGTAATGAGCACTCACAGGACATGAAGCAATGAATAAAAATACAAGAAATTCCATTTAAACTTGTGAAAAATAAAAATAAAAATATTAAGGGTTATTGAACACTGGAACAGGTTGCCTAGAGAAGCTGTAGAGTCTCCATCCTTGGAAATACTGAACACCCATGTGGGCACAATCCTGTGCAACCTGCTTCAGGTAAAGTGAGGTTGGACAACATGATCTTCAGAGGTCTCTGCCAACCTCAACAAGTCTATGAATCCCAGCCTTCTGACATCTGCCCTGAGTACAAGGCCATAAACAAAAGCTTATTTTCCTACTTTGTTACTCTAGTGATGAAAAGTTCTTCGTCAGTTAATATACACTAGTGTAAAACTGAAGTAATGCAGTGATAAAGTACATAACAATGTAAGACAATGTTCCAAATACAGTGGAAGATTATTCTGAACTCAGATTTGTTTGCTGCTATGGTAGTAAAAAGAGGCCAACTGTTACAGAGCTGTAGTATACTTATTAAACAAATAGCCACAGAAATATCAGTATTATCTAAAATAATTTGTTCTACAAGGGTTTTGACATGCTTCATGGTGAAACAAATGATGTTTAATATTTTATTCATGGATTAGTATAACATATTTCTAAGTAAAATCAATACTGTGTTTTTATTAACAACATTGTCCTTCTCAGCAGAGAAACAAAATGCACCATAAGAAAGGAACTGCAGAATTAGAAAAGAAATTGATAGCTTGTACTAAAACATATCGCTACGGACAATATAAATATTTCTTACCCATATGTATTTAGTCATGTATCCATTTTGGTTTTGGTTTTGGTTTTTTTTTTTCTATTTCTGAGCCTTCATTTCTTTCAGCAAAGGACTTATCCTAAAACCATCTCAGGGCTTAATTTACAGATGACAATACTTGCATCTGTGTGATGCAGTTGGTGAGATCCCTGAAACAAATACCCCCCAACAAAAAGGGTGGAGTACAGGGAGTCTGTGAGACCTGGATAGTGACAGATAGGGGGTTATTTCTTCTAGTCACATATGATATCTCTTAATCTTTTAGGAAAGCTGAGCTTTGAAACTGGATATAATTTTATGAAAATCCTTACCTTTTCTATTCCTGTTTTCTTTAAAGTCTTTGTCTTCTCTCTTTAGGCTGTAAAGTTTTCAGAGTAAAGATTTTGTTTTTTTCTCATATACAAGATATTAATATGTAAAATGTGCTCCAGTCTCAGTTAAGACCTCAAACCGTTACCCTGAGAGACACTTCAGCCAACCAGTTTGAAGACTGAGGAAAAGAATTGTTTCCTTAATCAGAAAGAACAGAAAAAAAATATTCAACAACTGAGCTTTCATTACTCTAGCATACATGAATTATAGTGTTTCATACCTATAAAGCCATCTGCTGGCTTTTGTTGCACCAGCTGAAACGTAATCTCTAGTTAAACGATAATTAAGCAATATTATTGCAGGGAAAAGACAAAGGGAATACACAGAACCTTATCAAGAATGGGTCGTTCTATACTATCTTCTCTAAGGAAACACATGCACACACGCAGTTATGTCAGAGACTGAGCAAGTGCTGTGATCATAGGGTAAAGAATTGTCATATAGGTCCTTTTTTTTTCATGTTTTCTTCTGATTTCTGTATGCTCTGTGTGGAATAAGTCTAAAGGACAGAATAAAGAGGAGTTAACAGAAGAGCCTAAGCAGTCATGAAGACCTTATTTCACAGTGCTAAAGCTATGAACCAGATGAAGAATGAACCCCCCAGAGCTGATCTAGAAAGCTGCACAGTAGAGCATGAATAGTTCTTGCTGGACTAATGTGACAGAACCATGCCTTTATGCATTTTGGGCAACATATAGTCCTTTGGACTTCCTGGAGGGCATATGAAGGTAAAGATTTGGATGTGGGCTAACAATTCTGGATAGCCCAAATGCAGATATTTAACATTTAGAATGGCAGGAGTCACCACTTTGTCAATGCAATTAATTGTATAGACTGCTACATCTGTGGGGCAGGTAGATTTTCCATTTTTCATTTTCCTTTTTCTTTAAATTATAGGATATTTAAGCTAAATGCACGGACAGATATATCTAAGCTAAATGCACGGACAGATATCATGTATCTTTCTCCTCTTAGGGGACTGAAAATGGGGGAGGTTCCATTTGGAAAAGCTTTTTCAGAATTTCATTTCACAATCCTAAGTTAGAAATAAGATCTTTAGGTCTGAGTGTCAGATAAGAAGCTTGCTTTGGTTGTTTGCTTGTCCTTACACTCAAGGAAACAGTATTTAATCTGACACACACACCCAAACCAAAAGCCCCATAACAAACCACCAAAACCAAACACAAACCCCCAGCCAAGAATGTATTAAAGGTATCTGACAAATTGTCAGCTTCTTCTACTTATACTCACAACTCAAAATTTTGCTTCAATATTATTTACTGTTTCATTTATAGCTATGTGATCTTAGTCATGGGCCAGAGCTCTATATCGTAAATATGAAGAACATGACAATAAGCCTTTAAAGGTTATATGCGACATAAACGTCCTGATTTTGTCTGGGATAGAGTTAATTTTCTTCCTAGTAGCTGTTACATGGCTGTGTTTTGGATTTAGTCTGAGAACAATGCTGATAACACACTGATGTTTCAGTTGTTGCTAAGTAATGCTTACCCTGATCAAGGACTTTTCAGTCTCGTGCTCTGCCAGTGAGGAGGGCCACGGGAAGCCAGAAGGAAGCAGAGACAGGAAACCTGACCTAAACTAGTCAAAAGGATATTCCATAACGCAGCACGTCATGCCCAGTATATAAACTGGGGGAGGGGTCACACAGAAGGTCCAGATCTGGTCGGGCTGCGTATTGGTTAGTGGGTGGTGAGCAATTTTATTGTGCACCATTTGTGTTTTTTTTTTTCTTTTCCCCTTTTAGTTTTATATTCTCTCTCCTTGTTATTTCCCTTACCATTATTAGTTTTAGTATTATATTGTACTTTAGTTATTAAACTGTTCTTATCTCAACCTGTGGGTTTTGCATTCATTTGATTCTCCTCCCCATCCCACTTGGGGAGTGGGCTGAGGTGAGGGTGAGTGAATGGCTACATGGTACTGAGTTACAAGCTGGGGTTAAACCACAAGAACAAACATGGTCACAGCTTATGATAAATTCTCCTCTGGTGTGATTCTAGGAACCCTACTCTGTCAGGCAGTGTTTATGTTTATATATGCATTCTTCTTTTGAATACTGACAATCCAGCACCACAGCAAGATAACGCTGGGTTTTAGTTGTTCGGGTTTTTTTAATGTATATTCAGCAGCTGAAATGGATATTTTTATGGTGATGTACCACACAAGTGCTTTCCGTGTCTGATGATGCTTGACTAATCTGAGCGTTCTAGGACTGTGTCACACTTTCAAGTTCATGAATGCTCATTTATTGTAAAAGGCTGGCTGTCGCTGCAAGAACCTAGTCTTCAGTTAGCTACTAAGTTTTCTCCATGTATTTAAATATTTGGTGCTAAATAAAGAAAGAAAGAAAGAATAGTAAATACATTTACTATGCATCCTTACACCAGCAAGGAGCAATTCTGGAAAAGGCATCTCCACAGAAGTGAAGTAAGCTTTCTGTGGTCTGCTTCTCAGCCCTCAGACAGAAAGCAGGGCGTGGCTGAAGACAGCCTCTCTGAGGCTAGTGCATGATTCAGGAGAGCCATAAAACTGATTGCACTCTGTGCTCCTCCACAGCTTTATATCATGCATTTGCAGGTCAGTACTTCCATCCCTCTCACTCTCCGACCCCTCAAGCCAGGCACAGCCAGACAGTATAATTTGCAATCTGCCAACAATCAGTTTTGAGCACCTGGCATCCAAGGGTCATCGTACAGATAACCTAACAGAATTCAGAGGAGTAGACTAGGAGACAAATGTAACTTTCAGTGGTAAGCCCCAGTTGTGGCACCTTGTCATGATTAATTGCATGAGGCTTGTCTCATGACCTGGCAGAGGTCTCTCCAGTGTTTGTGGACCACCGCTGTTTGTCTGGAAGGGAGGGCTGGAGGGAGAGGTTAGTTCCATGCTAAAGGTCTTTGCTCTAATGCATGTGTTGTTCCACATGTCTGCTGTTTTGTAACATCATGAAATATTTAATATTTCTTGGTTATACTAATCTGTTCTTCCAGAAGCAGCCTTAGAAATGACATTTGCCACAGATAAGTCTAGAGAGCACTTTTAGCATGGAGATGGCACAGATCATCAAAATTATATTTATTAATAAAGATCCCTGTCCCATACCCTTTTTTTCCCCAACACAATGGTAACTTCTATTGAGATTTTCCAGTATGTTCATGCTCAGCTCATTGGCTATAACTTCATCTGTACAGATTTTACAAGTTGTCCTGCATAATGAGGGCATCACCTGGAGAAAGTTGAAGTTGATACTATACTGAGATGTTTTGCAAACTAAAATCAAAATGGATTGCATTCATTTGGTTTGTAAGTTCAGTGAACTCAATGTTTAAAATGAGTGGTTTAATTTAAAGACATGCGGCTGGATGGATTGGTCCTCTTTAATGTTTTCTGTTGTGTATTACAGACTAAAGTCATGTTTCTTTGGAGTGCACCTAAAGACAGAATTTGGCTTCAGTGATATACTTTTGAGCAGTCAGGCATTTAACCTAAAAACTGTGTTGTCAGAGAAGGTGCTTGATGGTGGGAATTTTTATGAACAGATTATGCAACTCCCTCTGGCACCACTTCTTACAACAGTCTCTGTAAATCAGGCACAACTGCTTTATTGAAGTGAATGGAGTTAGATCACCATAAAAATGGTGTAAATACGGGAAAAATTAGGCCTATCAAATCTGAATATTGACTTTCAGTGTCATATTTTAAGAGATCATTAACCTTCAATTTTCAGTGAGACTGCTCTTTCACACAGTGAATGCCATTATAGATATAGCCATAATTCTGAGAAGGGGCTATCATATTTACTAACATGCATATAGCTTAAAGCTTCCCTGTAAATACAATATTGTCCACTTTTACTTGCCCATCTGGAACATGTATTTTACTACTGTATTTCACTGCTCACCACGCTATTAGTGCTACTCTGTTAGGATCTTTCTACCCTGAGTTGGTAAGTCACCTGTAAATAATAATTATCCTGCCAAAATTGCAGGGGAGCTTTTACACATTCCTCAGCATATAGTTAAACCTCTTGACCCCACCAGAAGTTCTTAGTATTTCTAGACTCTGAATTAAACTTCTACAATAGAAGAACATCCTATTTTCTATAAGGAAATCCTATGCATATTATTTTTGTCATACAATGTATTGATCCACAACTGAAACAAAGTGAACTTCTACTAATTCTTAGCAGATGTTTTATTCTAAGTCAGATCAAAACCACAGGATTGAAGTTGTCATGAGTTGCATTTTATCGACATAAACGAGGTTTTTGCCTCATAGTGTGAATATTTCAGCTCAAGCTGTGACAGTTCTGAAAAGAAAGATTACACATATATTAGGCAAAAAATAATAATAATTAATTTTAGAGAGATTCTACAATGCAGTCTTCCATGTGGATTTTTTTTTTTTAATCCTTTGTGATTTGTTAGTTTGTTACTGTGAGTTTGCTGTGAAAATGTATGTGGAATTCATGTAAGCATTCAGCCATTTGTGTAGCCTCCTAATTATTTGCTGATATTCTAGGAAGAAAACCAAGCAATTATGTACTTGGAGCAAATGCACGTGGCTTCATTATTTGTTATTTTAAGCTGTTTAGTTTTGTGAGTCTGGGGAGTTTTCAGAGCTTAAAATAAAGAGAAGGAAGCAATCAAATATTCTGTTTGGTGATGATTCATATATTCGAAAGCCCGTGACAAAAAATATATGGTTGACAGGAACTCTGGCATTTGCAAAGGTGACTTGAGGCATAAAATAAAAAGAGGTTTACAGTAATGTTACAGTTTCTTCATACCACATTAACCTCACAAATATATCCAGACAAAATCACATTTTCTGTTTATGCGATATTCTCCATTCTGATGCATACGCTTAATTTCTCACATGGTCCTTTTCCTTCAGTGAAAGCTCAGACTCTCAGAGAAAAGGTACAGTTTATAGGTCAAAGAACAGAAAATATTAGTAGTAGTAGCAGCAGCAGTAGAATTAGTAGTAATAGTACTGTTGTATCGAAAATAAATTAAGCAAACAAAACAGAACAAAAAACTCAAAATGTAGCTCTTTTCTTAAACTTCACATCTCTCAGGTACTGAAAGCAAATGGCATTCTTAGAGCTAAAATTTCTAATATGACTTCTGCCTTATATTGGAAATTCATGTACACTGTTGGGCATATTTTAACTACAAGTAATCTGTTTGCAAGGTATTCTTTATCAGCATGTCAAAATCAAAGTTGAAGTAGGAAACACTTTAGAGATCTTAAACTCAGTAATACATCAGTGTCCTGTTCTCTAAAGTCAAACAGTTCCCATAACATGTACCCAACTGAATTACGAAAACCAACAAGATACTCATTTACGATGAACTGAATTCTCAAAAAAATCCCAAACCAACCAACCAATCAACCAACCAACAAACCAAATGAACCAACCGCAAAGCCCCCTGAGCTCTGCTGTATTTCTGGAGATGCCATGTCTTTCAAGCACATTTCCTTTCTCACTTCACTGTCTGCCTGATATACATAATTTAGGATTTCTCTAGGTCACATCAAAATAAAGTCATTTGACCAGCAAAAATGGTAAAAAGTGAAACTGTGCATAGTCTGGTGGTCTGGTTTGGATGTCTTGTAGTGCTAGAAAAACCCACACACATATTGGGATTGAAAAATTAGTTTTAACTGTAAATTTTTATAGTCAGCCGAAGATAACTGATCTTTGTACTGATGACCACCCACCCCTTCCCCAAACAGTACTGGAGATTCTCATATTTCTCAAATCATAACAAATAATAAATGAAAACATTTTAAAGATCCTTAGAGTGCAAATTCAACTATGAAAACTACAAGTAATTTCTACCTACAGTGAGTTATTAAACAACAAACAGATGATTCGCAGAAGACGGCTTGTACATATTTGAAGTTTGAATACAACATACAGGCATCAAAAACAGTTCCTGGAATGGAGTATGAAGTATAACAGAAGTAAGATTACCAAATGATTCATCCTAAAGTATGCAATTGCAAGATATTAGGGTTTTGCAAAGCCACAACCCTCTGAAAATAGCCTTAGAGTAGGAAATGTCTGTAGCTACATAGTTACCACTTCCATACAGGAGCAGTTTAACAACTTTCTGTCTAGTCTGAATTTGCCATCATTAAATGAAAGACACACAAGCAATGTAAACTGCTGGTGCAGCCAGGCAGAATACTAAAGGATCGATATTACCCTTTCCTGCTCTCTTAGGCAGGTTTACAAGCAATTCATTTTCGATACCAGAGTTAGATTGCGCTACTAAAAGTGCATCTTTCTTTGACAACTGACTCTGAAGATGCTACCTGGGAGCTTTACCTCTTAATGATTCCTGGATCAAATGTACAGTTTTCAAATTATACAGAAAGTTCAACCTAGACAATTCACCAAGTCATGGTATATGCTTTATTTCCTTTTAGATGTTCATTGGTATTCATGAAATCTTGCAGAATTACTAAAAAGGAATGCCAAAATTATTTCCAATGATGATATACCAAAAGAAGAATTCTTCTCACCGTCTATTTTCTGTATAGGCCTGAAGTGCTAACATGATAGCAGAGAAATTAAATCCTGCATAGGAAAGAAAAAAAACCCATAAAAATTTTTAAATCTTATTTTCAGTTAAATTGTTATTATCTGCTAAATCTCATAAGTAGATGATTGCACTGTTTGCATGTGATATTGCAGTCTTAGACCTTCAGTGCCACTGGTTCTATAGGTTTGGATCGGAGAGCACCTACAAAAGAGAAAAAGTTATGAGAAATACAGTCATGTGAGTGTATGAAAAGTGAAGGATGCAGGCAATAAAATCTAGTCCAAGGAAAGCTCTCAAAAGTAACACCTCCACAACCAATCTTCTATTGGTGTGAAGCTATAGAAGCTCCACTGACACCAGAAAAGCATAGGCTTCCAAGATGCTTTGAACTGTTCAAACGCTCTTTCCTGTTTCCTGATACAGCTAATATCTAACAATAGTTCAGTAATTCAAACAGCAAATAGACCAGTTAGAACTATGAAGTTTTCTCAAACCCTTCTGTATGAAAAACCAAACCAACAAACCAAATCAAAACAGCAACAACAGAAAACACCAAAAACCCAATGAAAAAAATGAATATGAGTCTAAACTCAGAGAAATAAAATTTTGGGTGGAGACATTCAAATGAGGAGTTTTAATTTAATCTGATATGTTGTAGCTATAGGTGAAATGAGCTATCAAAAGTATTTATAAAAGAGTTTAAAGCCCCCACATGCGCAGTTTAGGGTGAAAGATAATAATAGGAATTATTCAGTAAAATATGAACAATTAAGTAAGAAAAGAACATTTCAACCTGTTCTGAAAACAAAAACTGTGGAAGCCTCTCATAAATGAACTGTGAACAAATTTTTCCTGTGCAAAAGAAGATGTTTCTTAATGTAGCCATTTTATAGGATCAATACCATACACAGAATTGAGATAAGCAGGGAAACTGGATGCAAAAGTGATATGGCAGTACACAACAAGTTTAACAGAAAAAAACTTGTCAAAAAAAACCACCCCAAAACATTGGCAGAAGTCAACAACAGGTTTTGCTCGCAATCTCATGAGGGTGAGATGACAGGAAGTAATACCTCCCCATTAGAAATGTAGGATACAGTAAGAGTTTGACAAGGTTACTACAACATACACAATATCAATATTTTCTTTTGATTGAAAAGTAGATATTACAACAGAGGTTGTAGATCCTGGTAACATTCCCTGGTAGCATTCAAGGTCAAGTTGGACTGGGTTTGAGTAACCTGATCTAGCTGAAGATCTTACTGCTCATTGCAGGGGTATTGTTCTAGATGATCTTTAAAGGTCCCTTCTGACCCACAGCATGCTGTGATTCAGTAAGTCTAGGAAATTTCAGTATCTCTGACCAATAAGCATCCAAACACAATACGCATCTCCTCAACTACTCTTTTTAAAGGTAGTTTTTCATTGACTGTGAGGTTTTTGTTTCTTTCTTTGTTTTCTGTTCAGAAGAGGCATCTGCTAAACAAAAGCTTCAATTGGAGGGCTCCTTGGCAATGATGAAAATTATTTTGCCTAATTTAATTTTCATCTATAATCTTGCTTTATTAATCTTACCATTACAAACCTCACACTTCTGCGCCTTCAAGGTACATTAGGTTTTTAATTTGCAGTGATGGGCTTTTAACAAATTATTGATCTTCCATTTTCCATGAAGAAGGTGCTGTCTTCTGCTATAGGAGAATCCCTTTCTAATATTTCAGCTTGATCGTGCAGTCAGATTGTTGCATTGACAAAGACTGCTAGCTGATTTCACAAGGGTCTATTTATTAAGTTGCATTGTTGTATCAGGTCTGTACCCATTTATAATTTACATTTCAATTCAGGAGGGAAAGAGGACAGAATCCTAATAATTACTTGTCCAGTTTTTTTCTGTTTCCAGACTTGTATTTATGTGTTTTTCAGATGTCACCTGAACATAGCATCAACAGTCAGAGAGGACTATGTCTGGCCTTCATTTCTCCACTTCCTCTCCCCTTTCACAGGTAAGGCATGAAGAAATTGAATGTAAAAACTAAAAGACAGGAGATTAAGAAAATTAGGTATTTCAGTAATATAGATAAATAGGCCAGCTAAGGAAGAGAAATAGGTGGAAAGTGGTGCAATATTAAAGGAAAAAAGGTTAACTTGACACTGTTCTTGAAATTTAAAATAACACTAAAATTTTGGAAAACATAAAGTCAAGAATGAAGGCATCCAAGTGACTGAATAATCATTGAAGCATTTAGCAGTGAATATTCTGCGTTGGGATTTGAAGTGGGTATTTTTGGTCTTTGAATTTGCGTATTAAGAGTGTTTGGAAGGAATATTCAAGGCCATTAAAAACTAACTGAGCTACAGGGAAAAAAAAAAAGCTGAAAGTAATCTGAAAATTTAGCTTATTTATGCTTGAAATGTATCATGCCAAAATTTGATGTTTAATTACTGGATGATTGGAAACAGATTTTTTTTTTTTCCCCCACAAATCTGAAGTAGTAGATATTAATTTTTTTTCTCTCAAAATTTCTTAAATACTCAGGGCATTACAGGCTTGGATTTTAAACTGTATTTGTATTTATGACTATTGGTTTATCTTGTACCCAAACATGTCTCTCCTGGAATAATGGAAGTCTAAGTGTCTATGCTTCCAAGGCTCATCAGCCTCATTCAGCTACCCATTCCACTTAAACTTTGCAAGTACTCTACTCTCTTTGAGTGTGTAAAACTTTATTTTGGGGATCTTACAAACCTTGCTATCTCTTTTACTGAAAAGGTTTGACCTTGATAAGCGCTTGATAAGGGATCATTATCTCTGGTCTACAATATATATAATCTTTGTATATATCTATAATATTTATAATCTTTATAATCTACAATATTTACAATCTTTGTATTGTAAAGTAACAACTAAGTTCTGGAGTAGCCCCTGAAAACTACAAGAGTTTGGTCAAACTGTGGCTGCCTTGAGAGGTGGTAAATTCCCCATGCCTGTCAGTGTTTAAGAGGCATTTGGACAATGCCCTTAATAACATGTTTAACTTGGTCAGGCAGGTGGACTAGATCATAGAATCATAGAATCATAGAATCGTAAGGGTTGGAAAGGACCTTAAGATCATCTAGTTCCAACCCCCCTGCCATGGGCAGGGACACCTTGCCCTAAACCATGTGGCTCAAGGCTCTGTCCAACCTGGCCTTGAACACCGCCAGGGATGGAGCATCCACAACCTCCCTGGGCAACCCATTCCAGTGCTTCACCACCCTCACTGTAAAGAACTTCTTCCTTATATCTAATCTAAACTTCCTCTGTTTAAGTTTGAACCCATTACCCCTTGTCCTACCACTACAGTCCCTAAGGAAGAGTCCCTCCCCAGCATCCTTGTAGACCCCCTTCAGATACTGGAAGGCTGCTATGAGGTCACCACGCAGCCTTCTCTTCTCCAGGCTGAACAGCCCCAACTTTCTCAGCCTGTCTTCATACGGGAGGTGCTCCAGCCCTCTTATCATCCTCGTGGCCCTCCTCTGGACTCGCTCCAACAGCTCCATGTCCTTTTTATGTTGAGGACACCAGAACTGTACGCAGTACTCCAAGTGGGGTCTCACGAGAGCAGAGTAGAGGGGCAGGATCACCTCCTTCGACCTGCTGGTCACGCTTCTTTTGATGCAGCCCAGGATACGGTTGGCTTTCTGGGCTGCAAGTGCACACTGCCGGCTCATGTTAAGCTTTTCGTCAACCAACACCCCCAAGTCCTTTTCTGCAGGGCTGCTCTGAATCTCTTCTCTGCCCAGCCTGTAGCAGTGCCTGGGGTTGCCCCGACCCAGGTGTAGGACCTTGCACTTGGCTTGGTTAAACTTCATAAGGTTGGCATCGGCCCACCTCACAAGCGTGTCAAGGTCCCTCTGGATGGCATCCCTTCCCTCCAGCGTATCAACCGAACCACACAGCTTGGTGTCATCGGCAAATTTGCTGAGGGCGCACTCAATCCCACTGTCCATGTCACCGACAAAGATGTTGAACAGGACCGGTCCCAACACCGATCCCTGAGGGACACCACTCGTTACAGGTTTCCAACTGGACATCAAGCCATTTACCACAACTCTTTGCGTGCGGCCATCAAGCCAGTTTTTTATCCACCGAGTGGTCCATCTATCAAATTGATGTCTCTCCAATTTAGAGACAAGGATGTCATGTGGGACAGTGTCGAATGCTTTGCACAAGTCCAGGTAGATGACATCAACTGCTCTGCCGCTGTCCATCAGTTCCGTGGCTCCATCATAGAAGGTCACCAAATTGGTCAGGCAGGATTTCCCCTTAGTGAAGCCATGTTGGCTGTCACCAACCACCTCATTGTTTTTCATGTGCCTTAGCATGTTTTCCAGGAGAAACTGCTCCAAGATTTTGCCAGGCACAGAGGTGAGACTGACTGGTCTGTAGTTCCCCGGGTCTTCCACCTTCCCCTTCTTGAAAATGGGGGTTATATTACCCTTCTTCCAGTCATCGGGAACTTCACCTGACTGCCAGGATTTTTCGAATATGATGGACAGTGGCTTAGCAACTTCATTTGCCAGCTCCTTCAGGACCCGTGGATGGATTTCATCAGGTCCCATGGACTTGTGCAAGTTCAGGTTCTTAAGATGGTCTCGAACCTGATCCTCTCCTACAGTGGGCCTAAGGTCTTCGTTCTCACAGTCCCTGCATTTGCTTTCCAAGACTTGGGTTGTGTGGTCAGAGCATTTGCTGGTGAAGACTGAGGCAAAGAAGTCATTAAGAACCTCAGCCTTCTCCAAATCCATGGTAGATGAGCATTGTAGGTCCCTTCCTGTTCTGTTATATCCTATCCTTTCTCCTCTTCTCTCTCTTCTCTCTTCTCTTCTGCTCTACTCTACTCTAATTTAATTCTATTTTTTCTATTCTGTTCTATTCTG
The DNA here is from genome assembly GCF_004027225.2 of Strigops habroptila. Lineage (NCBI taxonomy): Eukaryota > Metazoa > Chordata > Aves > Psittaciformes > Psittacidae > Strigops > Strigops habroptila. The sequence continues at coordinate 69,423,309 of NC_044277.2, read as the reverse complement.
TTCCATTCTATTCTGTTCTGTTCTATTCTATTCTAGCCTATCCTGTTCTAGTCTATTCTGAACACATCAGAAGTTTCTCCAATTTTGAGGGATCCACATTCAAGAAAGAATCTGTTGCCACAAGATTTTTTGGAAGCGGGCTGCTCTCCAACTGACAGTGTTCAATGTTACTGAAATATTTAAAGTTTTACTGAGCTAAAGAGGAAGGACAAGAATAACTTGATAATCCAGTAAGTAGGGAGCTTACTTAGAAAACTGGACATTTCCAACTCAGTCCCTACGTTAATGAATATTTATGTACATTATGACAGTGGATAAATTCTTAATACTATTTAAGACACTGGAATGTAAAGTCCTACTAAAACTTTGGGTTTCAGCAAGCCAGTCAATTTTCTGCTGTGTATTCACAAGCCTGTTTGATCCTGAAATGTCTAAATATATATAAACAATGATTCAGGGACCACAGAGGCTTCAGAATCTCATTGGAATATAAGTGCAGATATGCTTACTGATACCCTGGAGTTACTGCAAGTGGAAACCTTCCTAAGTGTCTACATGAGAATAAAAGCTCTCACAAAGACAAAGGTGATATACAACTCAAACTCTTGAATTTCTAATCACAATGATCCCTACATTCTGATACTTAAATTTTTAACGAAATGGCTTGATAACTTCTTTTATTTGTGATCTGCTTTTATGATCAGCTCTACTTGATTTGGTTTAATATTTTGATAGAGGTGTTTGTAACAGTACTTAGGAAGCCACAGACCTTGTTTGCTGCCTACCAGCTGCTCATTACCACCTTTTCCCTAAAAGTTACCACCCCAACAGCTGGGTTACAGTAATCATCTGTAACTAGGAGTGGCAGCTCCTAGTCCACTTCAGTACAAAATCGTAGAGCTTGTTAAAAAAACTGAAGTAATTACCGTTTATTACGGTTTATGAGTAGTAGATGGGTGAGACTCAAACTACTACCTAAACATTTGTTGATTCTGCTGGGGTACTTACTTGGTCTCTTAATTGGTTGCAACATATTCCAGTGTCTACCTCTTGACTCCTATTGAAAAGACCAGACTTAAAACCTTAATTTGGCCCTTGTGATAGATTGAAGTCAACCTTTCTCTCCTATAATAATTATTAGCAAGTAATGTCTTAAAGCACTTCGAAACTAAGTAAAAATTCTTATACAACTTCAAAGTATTTTGCTAATACACAAGAATGTGCAAGCAAACTGTTATCTCATATCACCTCCCACTATATTAGCAATCACATTGTATGCAATGACACATGTTCCTGGAGAAATCATGGGCATACTGCAGGTGGGGGGGATGAGAGTTCTCTGTGTATGCATAGAAATTTCACGCTACTGTAAACCATTCCAGACTGGGGAAACAATCCTCACCCACACTCATTAAGAGAGGCTCAAAACAAGATCTAGCTCCACCTCTGGCATGCTTTATCAAGCCCTGATTTTACAGTCCCATCTGTTCTTCAGAACTGCCAGTTCATCTAGCAACCAATCACATCAGACATTTTTGCACTGTGAGAGAAGTTAGCTGGAGTTCTTAACAAATTGTTCCTGTCATCTACCATCAAGTTTACCATTATCATTGACAGCAGGACCAACCCATGGCCAATAGCTATTTGCACTTCCAACTGAGAGATAAAGTTCCTCCACAAAACTTCATTTAAGCTAAACCACAAATTTTGTTCAGCTGAACTACACTGGCTGAGGACCTGCCCATCCTTAAAAAAAATGTAGAGAAGAATTACTTTTTTTGGCCCTGAAATAATGACTGAAGTAAATTTTATGAGATAAAAATCAGCATAGGATTCTCTGTCAACATTAAAAAATGGAGAACATAGATTAGAATCATAGAATCATAGAATCGTAAGGGTTGGAAAGGACCTTAAGATCATCTAGTTCCAACCCCCCTGCCATGAGCAGGGACACCTTGCCCTAAACCACGTGGTCCAAGGCTCTGTCCAACCTGGCCTTGAACACCGCCAGGGATGGAGCATCCACAACCTCCCTGGGCAACCCATTCCAGTGCTTCACCACCCTCACTGTAAAGAACTTCTTCCTTATATCTAATCTAAACTTCCCCTGTTTAAGTTTGAACCCATTACCCCTTGTCCTACCACTACAGTCCCTAAGGAAGAGTCCCTCCCCAGCATCCTTGTAGACCCCCTTCAGATACTGGAAGGCTGCTATGAGGTCACCACGCAGCCTTCTCTTCTCCAGGCTCAACAGCCCCAACTCTCTCAGCCTGTCTTCATACGGGAGGTGCTCCAGCCCTCTTATCATCCTCGTGGCCCTCCTCTGGACTCGCTCCAACAGCTCCATGTCCTTTTTATGTTGAGGACACCAGAACTGTACACAGTACTCCAAGTGAGGTCTCACGAGAGCAGAGTAGAGGGGCAGGATCACCTCCTTTGACCTGCTGGTCACACTTCTTTTGATGCAGCCCAGGATACGGTTGGCTTTCTGGGCTGCAAGCGCACACTGCCGGCTCATGTTAAGCTTCTCGTCAACCAACACCCCCAAGTCCTTTTCTGCAGGGCTGCTCTGAGTCTCTTCTCTGCCCAGCCTGTAGCAGTGCCTGGGATTGCCCCGACCCAGGTGTAGGACCTTACACTTGGCTTGGTTAAACTTCATAAGGTTGGCATCAGCCCACCTCACAAGCGTGTCAAGGTCCCTCTGGATGGCATCCCTTCCCTCCAGCATATCAACCGAACCACACAGCTTGGTGTCGTCGGCAAACTTGCTGAGGGTGCACTCCATCCCACTGTCCATGTCACCGACAAAGATGTTGAACAGGACCGGTCCCAACACTGATCCCTGAGGGACACCACTCGTTACAGGTTTCCAACTGGACATCGAGCCATTTACCACAACTCTTCGCATGCGGCCATCAAGCCAGTTCTTTATCCACCGAGTGGTCCATCTATCAAATTGATGTCTCTCCAATTTAGAGACAAGGATGTCGTGCGGGACAGTGTCGAACGCTTTGCACAAGTCCAGGTAGATGACGTCAACTGCTCTGCCGCTGTCCATCAGTTCCGTGGCTCCATCATAGAAGGCCACCAAATTGGTCAGGCAGGATTTCCCCTTAGCGAAGCCATGTTGGCTGTCACCAACCACCTCGTTGTTTTTCATGTGCCTTAGCATGTTTTCCAGGAGAAACTGCTCCAAGATTTTGGCAGGCACAGAGGTGAGGCTGACTGGTCTGTAGTTCCCCGGGTCTTCCACCTTCCCCTTCTTGAAAATGGGGGTTATATTGCCCTTCTTCCAGTCATCGGGAACTTCACCTGACTGCCAGGATTTTTCAAATATGATGGACAGTGGCTTAGCAACTTCATTTGCCAGCTCCTTCAGGACCCGTGGATGGATTTCATCAGGTCCCATGGACTTGTGCACGTTCAGGTTCTTAAGATGGTCTCGAACCTGATCCTCTCCTACAGTGGGCCTAAGGTCTTCATTCTCATAGTCCCTGCATTTGCTTTCCAAGACTTTCATGGTGTGGTCAGAGCATTTGCTGGTGAAGACTGAGGCAAAGAAGTCCTTAAGAACCTCCGCCTTCTCCAAATCCATGGTAGCCAGTTCTCCTGATAGCTTCTGGAGAGGGCCCACATTGTCCCTAGTCTGTCTTTTATTTGCTACGTATCTATAGAATCCTTTCCTGTTAACTTTTACATCCCTTGCCAAACTTAACTCTAGCTGGGCCTTAGCTTTCCTAACCTGGTCCCTAGCTTCCCAGGCAATGCTCCTATATTCTTCCCAGGCCGCCTGTCCTCGCTTCCACCTTCTATAAGCTTCTTTTTTCCCCTCTAAGGTTCCTCAGCAGCTCCTTGTCCATCCATGGAGGTCTCCTGGCCCTCCTGCTGCACTTTCTTCTAGTTGGGATGCAACACTCTTGAGCACATAGCAGGTGATCCTTGAATATTGACCAGCAGTCTTGGGCCCCCGTGCCCTCTAGGACTATATCCCATGAAACCTTACTAAGGAGGTTCCTGAAGAGGCCAAAGTCTGCTTTCTTGAAGTCCAGGGCAGTGAGCTTGCTGCATGCTCTTCTCACTGTCCTGAGGATCTCAAACTCAACCATCTCATGATCACTAGAGCCAAAGCTGCCCTGGAGCATCACATTTCCAACCAGTCCCTCCCTGTTGGGGAGCACGAGGTCAAGCATGGCACCTCTCCTTGTCGGCTCCTCTATTGCTTGAAAGAGGAAGTTGTCTTCCACACAATCGAGGAACCTCCTGGATTGCTTGTGCCGGGCCGTACCGTCCCTCCAACAGATGTCAGGATGGTTGAAGTCCCCCATGAGGACCAGAGCCTGCGAGCGTGAGGCTGCTCCTATCTGTCTGTAGAGCGCTTCATCCACAGAGTCCTCTTGATCAGGCAGCCTGTAACAGATCCCCACTGTAATGCCTCCCATTGCTGTCTTCCCTTTGATCCTGACCCACAAACACACTGTTACCTCATCACCTGTCCCCAGACAGAGTTCCATACTCTCTAGCCTATCACTGACATAGATAGCAATGCCCCCTCCCCGTCTGCCTGGCCTGTCTTTTCTAAACAGCCTGTAACCTTCCATTCCAACACTCCAGTCGTAGGAGCCATCACACCATGTTTCTGTGATACCAATGACATCATATTCCCATAGCCTTGCACACATCTCTAATTCCTCTTGCTTGTTCCCCATACTATGGGCGTTTGTATAGAGGCACCTTAGCTGAGCTCCAAATGCAGCCGACTCAATGGCTGGGGCAGCTGGAACATCTCTACATCGCTCCAAGCACTTATTATAGGTGCTGGCAACCGACCAGGAGTGTTGGGATGGGTCAATGCTCCTCTCCCCCAGCACATCTAGTTTAAAGCTTTCTTGACCAGCCTGGCAAGCCTCCTACCAAAACAGCTCTTCCCCTTCTTTGTCAGACCAGCTCCACCAGCCTCCAGTAGATCTGGCCTCCCAAATGGAGCCCCATGTTCTAAATAGCCAAACCCCTGACTATGGCACCAGCATTCTAACCATTTATTAACCTGCCAAACGTGCCTAGCTTTTTGAAGGTCCTCCCCTTTGTCCTGGAGAATCAATGAAAAAACTATCTGAGCTCCAGAGCCCCTAACCACCTCTCCCAAGGCTCTGTAGTCCTTCTTAATGTTCTCCAGGCTACTGCTATCTATATCTCTAGCACCCACATGGACCACTAGAAGGGGGTAATAGTCAGCAGGACTTACTAGAGCAGGCAGCCTCTCAGCAACATCCCTGATCCGAGCCCCTGGCAGGCAACACACCTCCCTCGAGACTGGATCAGGCCGGCAGATGAGTGCCTCTGTGCCTTTCAAAGTAGAGTCACCTACTACTATGACCCTCCGCTTTTTCCTGGAGGCACCAGTAGTGATCCTCTTTACTGGTGCATCAGCAGGATACTCATGAGGTGTGGTGGGTGCTTTCTCATTAGCCCCCTGCAGAACTGCAAAGCGGTTCTGGGTGGGGACATCAGATTTAGGAGGAAGCCCCTTGTCATTAATTGTCCTCTTCCTCCTTTTTTTGTTCATTTTTCTCTTGACTAATTCCCAGCTTCCTGGGTTGCTGCCCTCCTTCTTTCCTATATGAGCAATGCTGGACGTTTGCAGCCCCTGCACAGTTTGGGCCTGGAGCAAGCAGCCCAGCTTCCTCTCAGCTTCCCTGGCATCTTTTAGCTCTCCAACACCCTCCCGCAGCTCAGCCACCTGCTGCAGGAGGACCTCCACCAGGGCTCACCGAGTGCAGCCCTGCCCATTGCGCACCCTCGCCTTACCAGACCAGTCGAGGCACTTTCTACACTCCGAGGTCTGCGCCGCAGCCTCCCCTCTCATCGGCTCTGTCTGGGTGCCTACGCTGGCCACCGCCGGGGCATAGCTCCCAGAGCGGGCCCTGCTCCTGAGGCGAGTGCACACCATCCCGCTCGCTGCTCGCTGCCCGCTCGCCGTGCCTGCGCAAACTGCCGCGCCACGCCCTGTTTGCCCGCTCTGGTCGCCGCGCTCCTGGTGGCCGCGCTCCCTGGGGCGGGTTTTTACCCACTGAGGGCTGGTGCCGTCACTCCTGGCACCGCCCCCTGTGAGTCAGCTGCTCGCGTCAGCTGAGCTGCCGGCTCCTGGGCAAGTCCTGTCGAGGACTTGAGGCTCCCTCGGTGGCTCTTGCCGCTCCGAACTGAGGCTTGAAGGAAATGTTGAAGGAAATGTTTTTCAGCAGTTTAGCAAAATTCCCACTTAGACTGACGTTTTGTAAAGATGCTTTGACACTGCTTGGGATCTTTGCTCCAAACTCTTACAGGGCTCTTCAAAAACCTAGTCCATCATTAGCAAGATCACTGGATAGCCTGCACCTGTGCTAGTAAAGCATAAGGCCATGCAGAGCAGAGGCACACAAAGTACCTGCTGGTACTAGAGAAATGTAGACAGGAATTGCCTGAGAACATCTGAGTCCATATTAACTCCTTCTGCACCAGGTAGCATTCCTGCAGGACAGTCCACAACTTCCAGGGCTCAGCAATGTCCCTGGGCAGTTTACTTTATTCATACAGACGCAGCCGCTGAGTCCAAAGATGTTACTGAGCCCTTTAAAAATATTTTCTGAATTGATATTAAAATATTTTCAAACGGAACCACCAAGTTTAGTGGTCACTTCAAAACCTTGAATATCACTTCCATTTCTCTAATGATTGTTTTTTGCTAATGAGCCTGGTTTCTGAAGAAGTCCAAGTTTTTCTGAGGACATTCAAACACAAGTAGACCTGGTTAAATATGTCTGGATAGAGTGCAGAATTATGCTATAGCGTCACAGATTTCCACATCAAGGTGGAATTTTTTTTTGCCAATGTGTATGACAGTGTTTGCTTTCCATATCATCCTACAGCCTATGCCTCATTATAAATTTATTTGCTCCATTTTCTCCTATAACATTGAGGACTAAACAACATAAACACTACTTCGTGGCATGTTGAAAATAGGCTTATATTATTTTTCTTGTTCTATATTATGTTCTTATTTCACTATAACTGATATCTCTCTTAATACAGTAACATTTACTTTGAAAAGTCAACAAAAATTTGTCCAAAAAGTATCCAGGAACATAAACCAAAAGAAAGTCTACTGATAATTATTCAGCTTCCATTTATGGAGCATTACCTTCTCAAAGATAAATATCAGTTCCAATGCTAAACTGAATCAGCAATTTGTAATTGTTCAGAATTTGTTCTCTTCATAGCTCCAGGACAGGGATATAGGAAAGGCATCTTTAGTTTTATTCGGTTTGAAAGAAAAAAGACCATTTAAATTAATAGTCTGATGTAAAGCAGAGGTACCCAAAATTTCAGTGGAAAGGGACCACGGACTCTCTTATTTAATTAGTCAAAGATCACATTTCACAGCACTTCCCACATAATACAATTGTCTGAGTGCCTCTCACACAAGAGGAGCTGCCTACATGTATAGATTTGAGGAATGTCAGAAATAGGAACAGTTTGTATGGCTTTCTATCCAAATTTGAAGATAGAAGGAAAAAAAACCTGACGGTGGGTAATGGACAGAAAGGTACTGCCATGGCAAGACAAATTCACAGGATATAGTTGCATCCCCAGCAAAAGCAGCCTTCCAAATTACACCAATAACCGGGAATCAATCAATCCCCTAAGCCACTGGTAAATTTCTCCCCTCACTGTCATGCAGTGTCTCTGCACAACACACGTTATAGTTTTGATCAGTTACCTGCTGCAAGTCAGCTGAGATCTGTACCATGTTTGCTCAGTGAGACTACAGCCCCCCCTGCTAGAAATCTGGATTAAACCACCGTCTTTTGTCCCATACCCTCTGGGGGCTGCTCCTTGACAGGCCCTTTTGCCTCCTTCCTCCTGATAAAGGAGATAGATACCTTTATCAGCAGTCCTAATATTTACGGTGTAAAAAAAGGGGTGTAATTCTACTTGCTCACGTCTGTTTTGCTTGAAGAAAAGCAGACGATGTAAGGCAGTGGATGAGAGATGGAGTGATATTGTACCTCAGGAAATCTGTTAGCTGGGCAAAGCAGTACATTCATTGCTTTGGAACTTAATCTCTATTGCTGTGGACAATTTTTTCTTGCCTTGGTCTCTTGAATCTATGAGGTCAATGAAAGTCTTTCTGTGACTAATATGACCTGTCTTTGCTCCTATGAGTAGCAGTTAATGAAAAAGTAAGATAGCAATCTATACAAGAGTTTAGGAATATTACTCTTATTGTGATTAGCCATTGTTTCTTAGTCAGGTTTCTATCTCCACTAAATGTCGCCAGCAGATATAAAGGGAAGCATTCAGGTCAAAATCCTATGATATCTGAGTTCTGATTGAACAAAAGTATATGCTTCACACTCTCCTCTGTATCCTAGTATTGCAGAGGACAAAATCTGGGAAGGCACATAAAAAAGAAACAGCTCAAAATGCAGCAATCAGGCTCACTTCTAAATGCATAATGTGCATGATATTGAGGTGAATACCCACAAGGGAACCTGAATAAGCTAGTTCTGGCATTTAGTTATTTACTGATTCCAAACTGTCTTTGTGAAAACCGCAATTTAAAGAGCATAGAAGTTTAATTCAGTATTCCCTGAAATACAAAAGAAAACCATGGTATCATTTGACTGATTTATTCTGCTTCTTTCTTCAAGAGCACCTGCATTTTATTCTCCTGAGAAGACTTGTATCTTTCAGAAGAGCAGACTGGGAAGCTAACCAGGTATTGTCAATGCAGCATCACCTTGCAGCTGGGAATGAATTTGATGAGATGATTCCTGGTGAAAGAGCCTTTAAAATATAGGTAATGTAAATGGAGAATCTATACAGTTGTCAATAGTTTTGGAAAGCTAATTTGTCATCACCAAAGTTTAGAAGCAGACCAGCTAAAGTTTTTCTTATTATTTGATGGCATTTTGCAGCAGATAATGTCAGCTTGCTAGGCCAAGACTAGATAACACTATACGCAGTGGGGTGATAAGAGGGTGAAAACCTTATCTGGACCCCCAGATCCAGATCCAGGTCCAGATCTTGATTCAGATCTAGATCCAGATTGGCATAGTCTTAAAATTCAGTAGCATACTCACAGTGGTTCTTTCCAAAATATTTAGATTTTTACAATTAATATATCACATTTTCTTGGAGTTACTAAAGCGTACAACAGAGAAAATAATTCATTACACACAATATATGAAATTCAGATCCTGCTTTATGTTTGTGATATCTTGTAAACAGTGCAAAAAAGCAATGGGAAATTGTTCCTAATGGTCCTGACCTTGCCTTCCTCTATGCTGGGCTAAAATGACACAAAGATTTATGTTCCTAAATGTTTTTTAAAAGAAGGTGTTTTTAAATGCAGAATCAATTGCTGTGTCACTTCTTCATGATAGTTAAATGTTAATGTAAGAATCAAAGATGATGCTCTTTGTCCTTGAGATGTGACAGCTCCTTCAACTTCAGGTATCTTTATGGCTGCTCTAATGTGTACCTGAAGATACATTTGATTTAAATTACTTTAGAGTCATGGGTCACAAAGAGCACTTCAATGCCTTTTTCACTTAGCTGCATCAGATGATTAGTCGCAGCCACGATTCCTATGAGGAGGCCTGATACCTCACCTTAAAGGCAGGGAGATGCTTCTACAAGGGCTCTAATATGAATTACAGACCCCAACTGTAATCAGATCCAGCAAAAACTTTCTCAATGTTCACAGATGTTTGAATCAAAGTGTTACTTTCTCAGCGTTTCTATTCAATCAAGCTTTGCTCATATGAGGACAAAAACTATACACAATCCTTCTGAAGCTAGGCATTGACTTGTTTGCTCTAATTTTTTCTTTCAGAGTGATTATTCCAATGATGGCGAGTCTGAATATTATTCAGACACTGACAATTACATGATTTTATAGTGAGGAATATTTTTAAATATGAGAAAAAATGAAAGATAAATCCTGGAAGACTCTCACCTTTAACAAATGTTATTTCAGGAGGAAAGATCTTACATGAACCAACTATAGCATGTTCCCGAGACAGCTTACTTAAGGTGTCACAGCTGGATTGAAAACGGAATTGCTGTCCTCTAGGAAATGTCTTTGTTTGACATTTGTTTTCCAACTACAATATTTCTTTTTTTTGGCAGCCAAAGGCAAGACCTTCCTTTGGACATATTTGTGGAGCTGATGGGGCACAGTGATGAGGACAGGAGATTACTTGATGCTCCTGTGGAATACAAGTCTTTGGAGCACCATGGTGTACTGATCCTAAATGCTCCAAAAACTTTCCTGGGACTACAACTCCTAGGGTAATAACCAAGCAGTGCTTAATTTGCACAGAGTGCATAGCTGTCTTTGTCCAGGTAGCAAGAGAGAAAGGCACAAAACATGATGCTCCTGAAGCAATTAGTAGTGGCCTCTAATAGAAGCACAAAATCATAGAATCAACTAGGTTGGAAAAGACATTTAAGGTCATCAAGTCCAGCCTTTACCCTAGGACTGCCAAGTCCACCACTAAACCATGTCACTAAGGGCCTCATCTACACAGTTTTTGAACGCTTCCAGGAATGGTGATTCCATCACTTCCCTGGGCAGCCTGTTCCAAAGCCTGATCACTCTTTTGGTGAAGAAATTTTTTTCTAATATTCAGTCTAAACTTCCCCTGGTGCAGGTGGCCAGGATGAGAGGCCATTACCTCTCATTCTATCACATGTTACTTGGGAAAAGAGAAAAGAAAATGAAACAAGGGAGGCCCAAGTTTGCTTCTACACTCAACAGCTGCAGAAAAATAGGAACCCTAACCCTTTCCAATGCTGCCCCATATTGCTCCTATTTTCCCTTGTATGTCAGAATTAATGCTTCCTGTTTGAGAACACCAAAAGTTCAGCCTTTGCTCTGAGATGCAATGTGAATTTGAATAACAGAGAGCTTATTGAAGGGTTGCTCTACATCTCTAATGCTACTTTCCATGAACAGCATTATCAGAATTGGGAGTGAGGACAGAAAAAGAAAATATTACAGCCCTGAAAGTTGTTAAGTGTCTATATAATAAGTATCAAAGACCCAGGCTTATTATTGCATTTGTGCATGACTAGATAGTTTGTGTAAATTTAATTTTGTATGTGTATGAAGATAACTGATTGGGCATACACATTTTCATATCACACGACACTGAGGGACCAATTTTAATCTCGAATAATTTGCAGTGTAATAAATCTTGAATATCTTGTTGCTGTCATTACAAAATCCAGTTGCAAGAGGGTTGTTCATCTCATCATCTGAGATCCTCTGTTCTCTATTTGTTTGAAAAATGTGTTCAGGAGTTACTTCTATGAATATAACACACTCCTCTAACTTTCTAGAAAATACAACTGATTGGGAGAATATAATTAATTGACAGAAATAATTTAAAACCAAGCGGCTACTTGATGAACACAATTTCTTCTCTCCTTCTATATCTCTTTCTTTTCAAAGACAGTATTGAAAGAACCCAAAACATTTTCAGTTCTTGAAAGTTTTACATTATTTTTTTCCACCTGAGTCACAAAACAATTCATCATGGAAATCAAAAGCAAAGAGGAAACTTTAGAGCACTTTAAGAGGTGCAGTGTACCTAGAAAGCAGGGCACCAGAGACAATCCTGGAACAAAGGAGTCCAAGAATTAAAATTTCCATTAGACATTGCAAATAGTAGCATAGCCATGATATACAGACCTATGTTCATTTCTCAGTGACAGGGGAGGAAGAGAAGGAGTATATACAGCAATACTTCGGAAAAATGCAAAAGCAGAAGGAACTATGGGCTAAAAAGATGAAACATTCATTAAAATTAATGTACTAACAGAATGCAATTCAGCAGAACTGAGATGGAGAAAATGTAGTTTCCTTAACGTAAGATAACAGCTGCTGAATCTTCTAGCCCTATCTTTTGATATACCTCCTGCTACTTTAGATGTCAACAAGTTTGAAAGGTTGATGAAAATGACAGGTGAGAGACAAACAACGCCTGGCTTGGCAAGTCAGAATGCCGCTCTAGAAGCCATAACAGGCAGGATAGACACGTGGAGATAGAAAGAAAGAGTAAACCCAATAAAAAAGAGTAACTTGGAGTACTGTGTACAGTTCTGGTGTCCTCAACATAAAAAGGACATGGAGCTGTTGGAGCGAGTCCAGAGGAGGGCCACGAGGATGATAAGAGGGCTGGAGCACCTCCCGTATGAAGACAGGCTGAGAGAGTTGGGGCTGTTGAGCCTGGAGAAGAGAAGGCTGCGTGGTGACCTCATAGCAGCCTTCCAGTATAAGGGGGTCTACAAGGATGCTGGGAAGGGACTCTTCCTTAGGGACTGTAGTGGTAGGACAAGGGGTAATGGGTTCAAACTTAAGCACGGGAAGTTTAGATTAGATATAAGGAAGAAGTTCTTTACAGTGAGGGTGGTGAAGCACTGGAATGGGTTGCCCAGGGAGGTTGTGGATGCTCCATCCCTGGCGGTGTTCAAGGCCAGGTTGGACAGAGCCTTGAGCCACGTGGTTTAGGGCAAGGTGTCCCTGCCCATGGCAGGGGGGTTGGAACTAGAGGATCTTAAGGTCCTTTCCACCCCTTACGATTCTATGATTCTATGATTCTAAAATTAAGAAATTTAATTGGCAAATGAATTAAACAGTCAAAATTGTAAGTAAGTTTGGTAAAAATGAAGAATTAGGGGTTTTAAGCAGGAATTAGTAACAAATTTCTGTTATTTGCTTTTTCAAATCACTAGCTCATGTTTTGGAGCTGCTCTCCAAAAAAAAAAAAGAAAAAGGTGGGGGGGGGAGGTTGGAATTTGCTTTTAAAAATTAAAGCTGAGATTCAGTCAATCTGTTTATTCCAGAAGCTAAGTTCATGAAATGCACCAAGTGCTTAAAAATGCATGAAAAAAAGAGTTGGCACAAAGAATGGGCAAAAGTCCAGTAAAAGAAGATGGAGATATAAGAAAAGTTTTATATCATCAATGCTAATGAATCTCAGCTTTGCCATTCTGGAGCTGAGTTGTTTATTGGTTGAGATTTTGGGGGGGGGGGGGGGGCGGAAGGTTAACCTGGGGGTCATAAGCAAAGACTTTTTTTTATTTTTTTCCCCAGTATTGAAGATGGTTTCAAATGGAACAGGTAAAAAATACAAAGGGCATTGTAAAATATGTCAGTAAGTGAAAGCAACTAAGAGTTTTATATAGGGCTACAGAGCTAAGAGCTTTGTGGGAAAGGATACTGCTGAAAGGATGTGAAAATTTAGCCATTGGTAGGGAGCAAGAGTGCTGTGCTAGGTCAACTAATAGTAGCAGAAAGAGCTCATCCTTTAAGTGTTCATCTGAATTTCATTTTTCAGACTTTCAAGAGCTGTTCATCTTTAATCTGTTGCAGTTTCCGTTGTAATATGAGCTAAGTTATTTACTGCCTAAAAATAAAATCAAATAAAATCATCAAGCTGTGATTTTATGAGCAACAGAAATGAAATCTGAAAATCAGCTAGTTCAATGATAGGTGTGTATTCCCCAAAGGAATGTATTTTACTTGCTACTTCTTATGCTACTTTCTGATCACTGGAGACCAACTGAATACGAAATTAATTTTGATCACATAAAACACGTCTGCTCTGACCTCCACACAAGGAACAAAAATACTCAACAAAGGAGGCTGGCACCAGAGGATAAGGATCTGGCTGAGAGGCAAAGGAAAAGTTTATTGTATTTTCATAACTTTCACAGGATGGCACAAAAGTGCAAAAGAGCAAATGCCTTCATGGAGAGCTCACTGGAGTCCTTGGCAAGTCTTCAGTGTATTCTTTTACATTCTTCTCTCACAGAAAGTAGCAGCAGATGTGTTCACCCCATGATGCTATATAGTTGCTCTGAAAGATACTACAAAATGAAAGCCTCGATAGAAAATATATTATTGATGTCCTACGAAAACATAGTAGAAAAAGTAGGGTGCCTCAAGATAAAGAATAAAATTCATGAAGACACCTAAGCGATTTAGAAGCCAAAGTTCCAGTCGCAAAAGTAAAGTATGTTTGTAAGCTCAAATCCTCAGGGGAGCACAGAACATAGCATGTGGTGTGCAAATAGTCTTAAGTTGTACCTGAACTAGTCAATTGTTGAGCTGGTTGTACCAGTACCTGAGCTAGTCAATTTAAAGTTGGCTTATGTGTCTGTGGTTGCAAGACTGTCCTGAGGGTTATTGATGCAAATGCCTATTTAATTTCTGAAAATGGGGCTTTGGACTCTTAGCTGGCTTAGATCTTTTGGAAATGACAGCCTTGCAAGGTCAAAAGTACCTTTAACTACCATTGCCATTACAGGGAACTGGAAGTGTCAGAAGAAAACCAGCAAAATGCAAGAGATGTGAGAGAATATGTGAGAGTTAATAAGAGAGCTTGCTCTTTTTCTTTTTCTTTTTTTCTTTTTTTATGTAACGACTATTGTACAGTGTTTAATTCTTAGTAAAAATAAGATTGATTTCATCGAGGTTGGACTTAATGATCTTAAAGGTCCTTTCCAAGCTAGTTGATTCTAAGATATATTTATCTACTGTTAGAATCAATGATCTTCAAGGTCTATGATTCTACCTGTAAGTATAGTGATTATACATAGTGTTTATGTATGTCTGCATCTACATACATTATTGATACTACAAAGCATGACATGACATATCAAACCAAGTGGTAAACCAGGCATAAATCCAATGCACCAGGTTGGATGGGGCTTTTAGCAACCTCGTCTCGTGGAAGATGTCCCTGCCCATGGCAGGAGGGTTAGATGATCTTTAAGGTCCTTTCCAACCCAAACCATTCTATGGTTCTGATTCTATGTATAAGGATCCTGTTAAGAACTTTTCCTTTAAATTTGTGGTGCATACTATATCCTGAAGTAACCACATCTAATCTATTGAAAGCATCACTTTATCTTAATAATAAGAGTTTTCTATAATGGAAAGGTAAAGAACCTTGCAAGAAATTCAGCTGCATTGTCTTGAAATTTATTACCAAGCTTTAGCAAAACACAAGACACTTGTCTGAGTGACAGTTGGACCTATTTTTTTAATCTGTTTTTTTTACCACCTGACCAACAAATTTTTGTTCTTAGATGCTCCATCTTACATACTCTCCAACTGAAGTTCTTTTGTAAAGATGGATGCAAAATATTTTTGCTTTACTACTTGGGTGCTTGTAAAATAATTATTTTCTGCAAATTGAAATAACTTTGTGATCCCTAAAGCTGCATTAGCTTTATATATGAGGAACATAATTGTGTATTATTTGGAATGATGACTTACTTTACCACATTCTGCAATAATGACTTCTCTTTTGCTTTTACTGAAGTAGACATGTATCTTTTGTTTCTTGTAGTTCAGTTTGATATCATTAAGGCTAAAAATGTATTTGACCAGGCTCATTTAAGGTGAAGAGTCCCTTCAGTATTCACATTATTACTTTTGTCACTTTTTTCTTTCTAATCTGTCTTGCAAGGATCTCATATATTAATTTTTCTTTCAGTTAAAATGGCACAGGTCTGATGGTGCCCTCATTACCCAAACTGTTATTTCTCCCTCTGGCCTCACAAACTGTATTAAATGATGTTTCTTTGGGGGAGTCCAGCAATGACATTCTGAGTAATGTTTTAAACGATGGGTCTCAAATTGGATTTAATTTACATTTAATAAGATGTGTATTGTATGGAAAATTAATTATATCTGACTGTTGAACATGGGTTTTGAGAATTAATAGTTAAGGAATGAATAGTATGTTTATTGTATAGAGGGTTACAGAACATCAATTGTATTTCTTTCCTTTAATGAAGTGATATTTATTTGACATAAGTTAATTATTTAGTCAGGTTTAAAAGAATAATTACCTGAGCTCTGTAAACAGGCTGTTAATTAAAAAAAAATAGAAAGATTCACACTAAAATCAAATGGATTACTATTTTTTTTAACTAACTCCTTTTCTGAATGTTTTTGTTCTAGTAATTTTGAACTTCTGCAAGTGACTCTAAATTTAGAAATATCAGAATATCTTTGTAGACACAAGTTTGCACTCAATTCACTTTAAACAAGGGGTAAATTAGGTATTGTATTATCAAGCTACATTTCTTTGCAGGATGTAGGGGGTTTTTTTGGTATCTTTGGGCTACAATAAATCTGAAGGAAATTAATAGGTAAGAAATTTCATTCTTGTATGAATTTTGTAAGGTATACATTTCAGAGAAAAACTTATTCCAATGTTTTGGCTGCTCAGCCAAGTCAATTCAAATGGTGTACTAGAAATACATCATATATTGGTTTTGGTAATTTTGTTTCTGGGTGGGTTTTTTTAATAGTGTGACATTACAGTTCAATTTTTCATAGATATAAAATTTCCAAACTGATCGTAATATCATCTTATTTTACTATGCAAGTCTTATTAAAATATCTAATAAAATATTTCACATAGATATTTAATGAACATTTTCAAAAACATTAACTACTGGCAGTACAATGGACCTGATTTTTCATCATCTTGCTCCTTCTGCAGCCTTGACCTTTGTGCAAAGTACTGGTAAGCGAAATGTAAAACATGACAAAGTACCATTGTAAATCTTTATCCTACTGCTGATAGGTTTATGTGAATACTTAAGGAGGAAGTAAAACCAGCCCCAGTCATTGCAGAATTATCTGGTTTCTTCTAGTCCCCAGTTCCGGCCACAAGGACAATCACATGGACTGGAGTGTCATTTTCATTCCTGTAGTTCTGACAGAAAGATTTCCAAAGTTTAATGTTATGTATGTTTTTGAACTGATGCATGTGTGTGGTATTAAATTGATCTTTCTGTTATTTTGCAGTTTTGGTTGGATAGCCAGCCCACTTTTTCTTCTATAGGCTACTATAATAAGGCTATAAACAATGCAGGGAACAAGTGACCACCCAATCAAAGTATAAAATATTGAATGGGTCAAAAGACTGCAGTTCTACTACTAAGATTCATTGAATACAAATTAGGCATTAAACTCCTGATACCTTGTACCCTTGACTGAGTAGTAATGAGAATGGAAAATGACAGAAAATTAAGCCCTTCTCATTAAAAAGCTTGTAACGAGAATTTGGAACTTGGTAAAAACGTAACCTGTTCTAATTACAGTCTTCAGGAAAAGGTCTTTGTGGTCTTCAGATATCATAGCACTGAACTTTACCTCTCTAATAAAATAGTACAGGGAATGTGGTTACATTAATACAACTCACTTGCATAAGTCTTCTGTACTGTAAAATCATCCTAAACTGACATAATCTTTTTCATTCATTGACAGTGGAATTTCTGCTGTATCTATACTTTATGTTAATGTGAACATACGTCTGTGTCAGCTGTGTTTTCAGTGCTGCTTGGACTAGGAATATGCTCACATAGAATCATAGAATCATAGAATAGTAAGGGTTGGAAAGGACCTTAAGATCATCTAGTTACAACTCCCCTGCCATGGGCAGGGACACCTCACACTAAACCATGTCGCCCAAGGCTCTGTCCAATCTGGCCTTGAACACTGCCAAGGATGGAGCATCCACAACCTCCCTGGGCAACCCATTCCAGTGCTTCACCACCCTCACTGTAAAGAACTTCTCCCTTATATCTAATCTAAACTTCCCCTGTTTAAGTTTGAAGCCATTACCCCTTGTCCTACCACTACAGTCCCTAAGGAAGAGTCCCTCCCCAGCATCCTTATAGGTCCCCTTCAGATACTGGAAGGCTGCTCCGAGGTCTCCACGCAGCCTTCTCTCCTCCAGGCTGAACAGCCCCAACTCTCTCAGCCTGTCTTCATACGGGAGGTGCTTCAGGCCCCTGATCATCCTCGTGGCCCTCCTCTGGACTTGCTCCAACAGCTCCATGTCCTTTTTATGTTGAGGACACCAGAACTGTACACAGTACTCCAAGTGAGGTCTCACGAGAGCAGAGTAGAGGGGCAGGATCACCTCCTTTGACCTGCTGGTCACGCTTCTTTTGATGCAGCCCAGGATACGATTGGCTTTCTGGGCTGCAAGCGCACACTGCTGGCTCATGTGAAGTTTCTCATCAACCAACACCTCCAAGTCCTTCTCCGCAGGCCATCCCTTTGAATTTCAGTGTAATTTACAGATATAGTTTCCTTAGAGTTGAGAGTGACATAAAATGATAAATAAAGCGATAATTATCCAAATGAAAATGTGTACAGATAGGTTAATGAATGCAGTTTGTCAATGGGATAGATAACATGAATGTGCATATACGTCTACACACACACACACAGAGATTTCTGACAGAAAAGGACCCACAGATTTCTATTCTTTACATTAAATTCCATGGTGCCCACAACATACAATTTATCACAGTGAATTTTACATGCTCCTTGACTTTGAAGTCTGTCTTGACCTTTCTCTAACAGCGTTTAGATTGTGAAAGCAGGAAAAGTAAGAAACAAACAAAATACTGCAACTAAACAAATCTGTATTTTGTTTTCCATGAAAATGTAGGTATAAAATAAAATATTTTGATGGAAGTCTATAAGTTAATGTTCATTTTGGTTCTCAGTAAGTGAACACAGCAATCAAGAAAATAACCGACAAGCATATTTATTTTTGATACTGAAAAATACATGGTAGAGCAGTTTGGTTACAAAATCTGAGGAGGAAAAAAGTATATCATATGGTGTTCAGTTGTTTCCTACTTCATGGTAGTGCTGGTACGCATTTGTCCTGTTAGGAAGAGTGACCTCCACACACTGGCTCTGCATAGGGGTACATCCTGGCATGTAGCCCTGGGCTGCAGATGACCAGTGGGACTTTGTGCACATGTTCTGCCCTAGGACCAACATGGCAAGAGCAGTTATTTAGCCAGCAAAGCAGCTTTATCGAGCATTTTACATTGCCACATCAGGAATGAAACCACAGTGCTCCTCTGCTATCTAGTAAATCCCTGAGAAGGGGTTGTTAAGAAGTGCGGAGGGTATAAATGAACTAGCGAGAGAAGGAATTCTGTAGAAGAAATTCCCAACTCACTCAGCTGCATACAAATGCGCTTGCACATTCACACATTTTTTTCCAGGGCTATAAAAACTCACATGCTAACCAGAGACAGCCAAACTGAACGTCTTTCCATGCAAGCTCCATCCCACTTTGTGCAGCGCGAAATTATAGCAGTCAATGCTATGGCTTCTCCAAATACCCTGGACAGGTCTAGGTTGCAGAACTACCCACAGGCAACCCAGGAAAAGCATCTGTAACTTAGAACAGCAACCTGGCCTGTCTAAATTATGCTGGTAGCAATTCTGGTTCTTGAAACACTCTACAACAGGGAAAGTAGAAAAGGATTGATCTCATGTCTTTCTCCTGATCTGACTGCACCGGTATGTGAAATGACTCCTACTGTCAACATAAGCATATTTTCTTGATCTTTTTGGTGTGTATTTGCAAATATACCTATGCACTCATAGACACACACATTCTTATGTATCTTCCCCAGCACTTCTCTCTCTCTCTGTAGGGGTAGATGGATGGATAGATTAGATAAATGCTTTTTTTTTCTCTCTGAAAAGGGTCATGAAAATGGTCATTTTCAAGTTGATATTACTCACAAAACTGTGGCCAACTTCTACAAGCAATCTTCTCTTCTTCATTTTTTCGTGTTATTATTTTATTGAAATTTATGGCAATTTCTTTAGCAAAACATTTTAAGACATGCCAGTTAGTTTCACGTCAGTATCTCTGAAAAAAAAAAACAACTTTGACATTTAAGTAAGTGTTGCCTAGGAAGAAAGAATTGTATGGCAGATCTGAAAGGGACCCAGTATACTGCAGATTTCCCTTCACACCACAGGTATCTGGAAGGAATACTGCCTTAATGAAGCCAAATTCTGTCCAGTGTTCCTGTGCAGCTTACAGAGATACACAGCTTAAGTCAGATCAAAACCAATAGCACACAGTCAACCTGGCAGAATCAACAAATATATGGAAACCTAGACCAACACCATAGATACTTTAGTGCCCATAAACTTCCTAAGACTTTTCAAAAAAGACCCCCTTTTTTTGTAGCATGTTTCCACGTCCATACAAAAAGTGCACCAGCACGAAGATACCTACTCTTTAGCTATCTACTAATTTGTCATACCACAAATGCAATGTCCCTTCAAAGGTTTTGATAAATGTCTATGGGACATATTCCCAAATACATAATTTCCTTTTCTTTTTTCCTTTGCTTTTCCTAAGGATTAAACTGCAGATTTCACAATGTCCTTCTTCATGGACCTGTGTGATTTTTTCAACTTCTCTCCAAATACTTTCTTTCCAATACATATTTTAAAAAACAATCATACTTTTGAATTACTTTTATTCTGTTTTTCTTAATGGACAACTCGGTGATAGATGGACCACTCGGTGGATAAAAAACTGGCTCGATGGCTGCACGTAAAGAGTTGTGGTAAATGGCTCGATGTCCAGTTGGAAACCTGTAACGAGTGGTGTCCCTCAGGGATCGGTGTTGGGACCGGTCCTGTTCAACATCTTTGTCGGTGACATGGACAGTGGGATTGAGTGCGCCCTCAGCAAGTTTGCCGACGACACCAAGCTGTGTGGTTCGGTTGATACGCTGGAGGGAAGGGATGCCATCCAGAGGGACCTTGACACGCTTGTGAGGTGGGCCGATGCCAACCTTATGAAGTTTAACCAAGGCAAGTGCAAGGTCCTACACCTGGGTCGGGGCAACCCCAGGCACTGCTACAGGCTGGGCAGAGAAGAGATTCAGAGCAGCCCTGCAGAAAAGGACTTGGGGGTGTTGGTTGACGAGAAGCTTAACATGAGCCGGCAGTGTGCGCTTGCAGCCCAGAAAGCCAACCGTATCCTGGGCTGCATCAAAAGAAGCGTGGCCAGCAGGTCGAAGGAGGTGATCCTGCCCCTCTACTCTGCTCTTGTGAGACCCCACTTGGAGTACTGCGTACAGTTCTGGTGTCCTCAACATAAAAAGGACATGGAGCTGTTGGAGCGAGTCCAGAGGAGGGCCACGAGGATGATAAGAGGGCTGGAGCACCTCCCATATGAAGACAGGCTGAGAAAGTTGGGGCTGTTCAGCCTGGAGAAGAGAAGGCTGCGTGGTGACCTCATAGCAGCCTTCCAGTATCTGAAGGGGACCTATAAGGATGCTGGGGAGGGACTCTTCCTTAGGGACTGTAGTGGTAGGACAAGGGGTAATGGGTTCAAACTTAAACAGGGGAAGTTTAGATTAGATATAAGGAAGAAGTTCTTTACAGTGAGGGTGGTGAAGCACTGGAATGGGTTGCCCAGGGAGGTTGTGGATGCTCCATCCCTGGCGGTGTTCAAGGCCAGGTTGGACAGAGCCTTGAGCCACATGGTTTAGGGCAAGGTGTCCCTGCCCATGGCAGGGGGGTTGGAACTAGATGATCTTAAGGTCCTTTCCAACCCTTACGATTCTATGATTCTATGATTCTATGACAACATCTGAGAATTAATTTGCAGAACCAAATTTTCCAGATCATTTAATATCAGGAGGTACCTTCCAAAAGTGACTGTTATCCAGGTATGCTCATCTGGACAGTCAAGACCTTGGTGGATGGGAAGGAAGAATAGCTCATCTTATTGTAAAATTTCCACATCAATAATCACAGTTCACAAACACTAGCCCTCGTCATTGCATCTTTTATCTTTGTGGTATCATGCTCTGTGTTTGCTTCAAGAGACACCTCATTTTCTCTTTCCTTCTGAATGACCATATTCTTGACAATCCAACACATCAAAATTTGTTTGGAAAATGGAGTCATTAAAGAGTTACCTAGTCTCTGAAAGTTTAGCATTACCGTTGTGCCCTTCATCCGTTAACTCACTTGTTGAAAATCGATTAAACATCCTCTGGACTCATGTGGCCAACAGCTCCAAAAATGACCTTGTTGTTTGAAAAGTACAGATCCATAATTCAATGCTCTTTGCAACCATAGCTCCTGACCCAACCATGTGAAATATTGACAGTGGTAGGAGTACTGTATTGCTTTTGAGCGATTGCGAAAGCCTCCTTCCTGAATCATAAATGGACTAGGTGATTCATGCTTGTTTGGCTACTGTAGAAGTATTTTTAAGTACATTTACAAATCCATGATTAATAGTTTAAAAAAAGGTCAGAATCAGGTAAGAATCTATTAAATGGGAATGACTTTTGTACAACTGCTTGCTGAGACTTGAAGCTATTCAAGACATACTGCAGTAGGTGTTGACCCAATGGATAATTCCATTGTGGATGACCCAAATAATACGGTGATGAAAAAGTCCTTCCATCTACTTGCAGCAGGGCTCTTTGGGAAAAAAAAAAAAAAAAAAAAAGCTAGTAAACTGACAGGGATTTGCCAACAAACCACTTGCATTTTCCCTGACTTTAACCATGGTATAATTCCATTCTTCCTCAGCAAGGCATACTTACCTAAGCAGACTGACTTACACAGGTTTTAAGCATGTGCTTAATGAAGGATAGAAAGTTATAATCACCTTTGTGAACTTTAGTTGATTTCAGCATTAAAGTATATTTTGTTTTCCAAATTGAGGCCACAAATTATCTGAACATACACAACATGCAGAGACCAAAAGGCAGCACAGTCCATTTCAGATCTGCAGTGGAGCAAGGATGATGTCTGGATCTTCACCACCACCAACGAGACAAACCTTTAGCAGAGGTGATAGACAAAACTGAAATCCATAAATGCACCATGTGAATAAGTTACTCCATGTGCCTCTTCTGAACAAAAATCTAAAGCAAATGAACATTATTGAATTGTTCTTCATGTCAAACATTCAAAAAGAATGTGATGAAATTCTGTTTTCAGCACTGGCACAAACATACATTTATACCACTGTATAATGAAATAGTGATTCTTGGAACTTTCCTCTCACCCATTATCTCATACAAATTAGTCTATGATGCACAGACACAAAAGCTAATATTGTTATAAAACCAACTACTATGTCAGGAAACTGACCTTCTTGAGAAAATTTGAACTATTTTTCTCTTTCCGTTGAAAAAAAGAGTTAAGTGAACCTGATGTACTAAGGTGAGCTACTTGACAAGAAAAAGGTGGAGAAAAAGGCGAACTATGACTATCCTGCTCCCCCACTTCTGATTATCCTTCTCATTACTGATTAGAAAACTATCCTTACAAAAGATAATGGAAAATTACTCTCCAGTCTCAAAACTGTGACCTTTTATTGTGTAAACTGTTGTGTAATATGACTATATATTTCATTAAAAATGAATTTTAGGCCATGTTACCATTACATTATTGTTGACTAAGCAAAACTAAGAATAAAACATAGATTAAATGAGGATCTTTAAGTATTTGGCTAAAGTCAGCACGAACTTCTCTCAGGCTACTAATTCTTACTGTGAAAGAGGTCAGTACAATGAAATTAGGAAAACAGTGATATTTCTTAGCCTCCTATTTTGTCCACTCAGTACAAAATCAAGGAAAATTTTGCACCACTCCTGAAGGACCTTCGTTGGCCAGCATAAATGTATGGTCTATAAAAGAAGGCTGAGTTGGAAGGAAAGATGAAAATATATTAAATTAAAAAAAAAAAACTTGTGGAGAATTTTATTTTCATCTTCAGCATCAAATTCTCCTGTTCAGAAGTGAATGGAATGGTCTGAAAGAAAAGTCTGAGCATATAAATAATCTCTTGGCTCAATTTAGATTCTAAATGTTGACAAAGTAGCACCTTTCTTTTCATTATGACTTGTAGTATCACATTGTTTATTATCTATCTACCTGTGGATCAAATGAAAAAGGTCACTTGCATTAGCCAAGAGGTCTGTAATGTTCTCAGGAGTCAAAAATGATCTGAAATTATATACTTGTTCTTTATAAAACTACCTCCTAATAAGCAGAAACACACAGTGGGAGCAGAATATCGTTTAGGTATTCCTACTTTATATGCTATGCAGAGTTTCAAGGCACTGCCACGCCAAATGAAGTCTCACTGTAATTCTTGGAATTACAATAAAACACACAACTTCATGAGTGTGTGTGGTGCAAAGCCTATTTGTTCTGAATTTTTTTTTTAAATATGCTACATAATTTTAACTCAACTTTCGAGTAATGCAGTTGTTCCAGCTACACAAAGACCATTTTCTTAAAACCAGTTTATTTAAGCCATACTGCCACTTAGATATCTTTCATGGATCCCTTACAAATAGCCCGTTGACTCCTTCCTCAGCACCAGAATTTACTGAGTTCATGAGAGGTCAGACTAAACCAAATGCAGGCTAGAGAGGTAGCTGACTTGGTGACAGAGACTTCATATCTTTGGATTTCTAGCTCTTCCCAAAATTTTCCATATGACATCAGCAAATACCAGATTCTCAAGTTTCTTCCCTGCTGTAGGATGCAGGTGATAACACTTCCTTTTTCTATTTACTCTCCTTAAACACAGCAACAATGGGTGTGCATTGCCTGGTGTGGGACAAGATGTAGGTTATGATCCCACCTGCTCTTCCACATGCACAAGAGCTGCCTGAAAGCCTGTGAAAAACTCAGAAGAGAATGCTAGCACGCTCCCTGTCACATCTCCAGTTGATGACTGGTCTTCGTGTCTTTTATTTCTGTTGACTGATGGAAAGGCACATTACTAACCCTGCTTTGCTGGAAGGGCTGCATTATTTGCATCAACCCAAGTATTAATCTTTTCTCTATATAAATAGAAACAATACTTCTATAGTGCCAGCATCCCTGGAAGCATACTTTGAGCAGAATTTGGAAATATAGATTAAAAGAAAAATATGCCATATTAAAAAGCATGCCTACAGCTAACAGTTGTCTTCTACAGTATGGGACTCTCTAAGGCACAAAGTTCAGTGACAATAGAATATAGCACTAAACTTTTGCAGTTTCTTTGGGGGGTTACAGTGCATAATGCAAAGAGGTCATCCAAAGAGAGTTTTGCCACAGGAATTCTTTATTATTACTATTATTATTATTCTTGTTGTTATTACTGTGAATCTGTAATGATTGCTTTGCTGCTGTATATTTCCTGCTCTTACTCCCAGGTACAGAAATGACAACATACTTCAACAGATGAAAGGCTGTGCTTAGGGTATTTCCAGCTCAGTAAGAAGTGGGAAGTACAAGACATCTCACAAGAAAGCCTATCTTTTAGCAATTTATAACTGTATTATACATAGCCTGAATCTTTTGAGGAAGATCTTTGGGGCACTCTCCTTTTGTCCGTTCTGAGTATACGTCCTCCTTCATCATCCTCCTTCTTTTATTTTTTTTTTTCTCTTTTTTTTTTTTCTTTTTTCTTTAAACAAGGATAGCTGCAGGCTGCTCCTCTTGTTTCGCTAGGGCTTTAGACTTCAGTATTAGGTCAGGTCTGTGAACTCTCCTGTTATGTTAAAAATCATGAGACAAATCCTAGTTTAACAGACCTTAAAACTAAAGGACAGGCATATACTTAAGGTCATGACAGTGACTGCTAACAGGAAAAGGTGCTAAGCTCAGGCTTTCTCTTTTCAAGGCCAGCACCTTACCCTAGGAGCCAGACTAACAGCCTGAGATGGACGTATTTACTGATGATTTTTTCATTGTGCTTATTTAGTTTCTGAAAAAATAATTGGTGGCTTATTCTCTGAAACAGGAGTCAAAATACTATTTCTGTGTCCAGTTCTCATGAAACAAGGTGGCTTTTTTGGGATAGGACCTCATATTGCAATAAGGAAGGACTGTACCTATTTAAATTTCACTCAACTGTTGGGAACTCAAAAGCTAATAACAAGCAATAATTTATCAGATGCAATTAATGCAGGATCACTTTTAATAATAATCAGTCTGAAGTTTCGGCATGCCTCAGAAGTGGATCAATGCCTCAATTAAATTGAGGTGCCTAAACACCACAGCAAAAAAAATGCAGCTGTGGTATATCCTGTGTCTAGTGGAAGCTCTGAGTCTTGAAAACTGGAGGTTGCTTCAATAAGAGACCTCAAAAGTTAAGTATTTGTGTTCATCAAGATCAGAATCAAATACAGAATGCCAGGTTGGAAGGATCATCTGATCCAACTTTTCTTGACGAAAGCACAGTCTAGACAAGATGGCTTTCAATAGGGCTTCCACAGTTGCCATAGTTGACTTCTGTACATTCAAGGTTGTCCTCCACATAGGGCATGACTCCTCCTCCCCTTCTTCCCTACCTGTCTTTACAAAGTATTGCACATGACTATAGACTAGATAACACCAGGACTGGAAGTTAAATACTAATTTCAATATGCTTTTGTGACCACACTAACAAGCACTAGTGGGAAGTAGGCATTGCATTTTCTGATAGCAATGAGTAATATGTCTCTGCACAGAGCTGCCTTGTACCATGTCAGATCTGCACTTGTCTCTCCTTTTCACTATGAGGTGAAAAAATAAAAAAGTCTGTAGAAGATGCTGGTGCTTTTGGTTTTCCAGACCAATGCTGCAGAGCAAGAGGATCTCATAGGTTAAATAAGCACAAGGATTTGAGAATTTGAGAGTTCTGTTCCTTTTGCAGTTTCTGTGCCACTCCAGAAAGGCTTTTGAAAAAAAGCAAGCATATTACTTCTGCTTTATTTTTATATTGAGTTTATATCCAATTAATGATACCAGTATTTTTTTCACTGGTTTCTGTGAATTTTGAGGTACAGAAGAGTTCATGATTATAGGAGCATAAATAAGCATTGACAGAAGTACAGAAGAGTATGTGGCAGCATGGCTACAATGTTAAAAACATTAATTTACAGTATTGATTGACTGTTGCCCTGACTCATAACTGCTATGCTAGCTGCATACAGTATTGATGCCAATATCAGACTATCCTATATTGCTATGAATACCCAGCATTAATGCAGCACTATACTGAGATATTAGGAAAAGAAGAGTAAGCACACATATATTACAAATACAGATACAGGTTTTCTAGAAAGGGTAAGGTAAAAGGTCAGATTTTGCCATTGGCTATTCACCTGTAACAACTATAGAGATCAAAGAACCTGCATAGCTGAGGTTGCTGACTCTCATAAAAATCACAATTTAGCTTGCTTATCGGTACATAACATTTTATATTGCTGTTATACTTTCAGCCTGCACATTTCCACCCATGAACAAATAAGCCAGTCTGAATGCTAAAGTTAATTTCTCAAATCCTGACCGGGCTTGTAAATGTGGTCCCCATTCTTCATAACTGCAAAGCAAATACAGTCCCCACTCATTTTAATAAGGCATCAGGATGCTACTGAAAAAAGCTGTGACAAAAGGCAACCTAGGAATAAAGAGTGATATTTACATGTTCTTATATGAGATCATACGATTTCTTAAAAATTCTGAAGCCTGCCTGGTTTACCCAGTTGCACTACAATTTCATGTCCTTGAAATCATAAGCCACAGCACAGTCCCCATGGTGAGCAGACCCTGTTGTGCAGCATATCAAAGGGCTAGGAGAGACTGGGCATAACACAAAACACAACGTAGGCTGCTTTACAATGCTGCAGATTCTTTCTGGCTTTGGAGAAACCAGAAATAAACAATATGATAGGAAGGAGTATATTTTCTATACTTCAGAGGCAGATAGAAAAAAAATGAAGAAGCGTAAAGAGAATGGTGAATAAAGATAGACTGGGATACTAAAATTTCTGTATTCCAGATGATAATCCTATATTTACATTTTTTTGGTCTCCAAATTCTGCTTGAGTAAGATTAGTAAAAAGATTGCAACCAGAAATCTTAATGACTGATTGAGCTTCCAATTTCACTTTGTAAAAGTCAAGACCAGATGTAGTATGAAGCTGTTCTAATGACTCTGTAATGGACAAAAATCAGATTGTCCATGCTGATTAAGAATGATTAAGAAACCACTTCTGATACCGTGGACCTCCTAAGTCTTAAGGAAGTGCCTCCAGACCTTAGAGAGAATAAATTGTCTTACACTGTCATGATTCCTGCTTTTTTAAAAACACCTCGGGGTGGAGGTAAGAAAAAGAACTGTACAAGTTGCTTGTGTAGATTTTTACAGCTTTACTCCAATAGGAAAGTTAAAACAACTTCATTATGTTAACAAGTACGTGTTGCTACGTACGTATGTGCATTTTTGCAGTTCAAGGGAGATAGTCAAGTTTGGTCCATGGTACCATCTGTATATACATATTATACCATCGTGTTTTCTGAGCCTTCAACAGAACAATTATGGTGCTTTCCTGGTGCCTGGATGAGAGTGAATCACCAACTCCAGGAAGCTGTTTAAGATTCAAGAATAAGCAATAAGGGCAGGCATGTACCATAAGCTGGTGAGCAAAGGAGAAGGAAACAATGAAAATAGGAAGTAAACTTTCTCAGTTTTAAAATCTCAAGACTTCTACTATTTTTGCTTTACTTTAATGGGAAGGAGTTGTGCTTGTGTCTCTGACTACAAAATCAGAGATTTTTCAATCTTACTCTGCCAATGAAGGACACATGGCAATCAAATATTCAGAGCTGTAGTGGCAAGAAGTGTCAAAACACATATTTTTGTGATCAGCTTTTGTGTACCTTTAAAGACAAGCAGTCATGATTTCTGTACACAGAGGTGGCATGTTGGTGTATTATGGTCATATGCATTATACTGTAATGGTGGCATAGTTGCTGGGGTTTTTAGAATAATAATTAAACTCTTCAAGTAGTTGGGAGAAATGAGGAGACAGAATGGAAGGCACAAGCAGCAGGTTATCTTGATAATGAACCAAACAGTGTAAAATAAAATAAAAAATAAAAAAAAAATTCCACAATTTGGAAATGTGTTTATGCTTCATTTGGACTTTGCAAAGAAACCACCCCATATGTTTTTGTTGGCCACTTAATACCATTCTGAATCTAAACCTTCAGAAGTAGATGGAGTTCTGATATCTACCTCTTGCATTATCTCCTTCATAGCCCTTTATGTCTGAGGTTGAATATTTTCAGGCTCTGTCTGATTCCAACAATGTAAAGAGCTTTGTAAAACAGCTTTTCAAGTAACATTTCAAGGAACAGAGCTCTAATGATTTCATTAACATAATGGCTGCTAACAGATTTAACTGTAACTGAGCCAATTCATTGCCATTTTAGTGATGTTTAACGAAGTTCATTAACCCCAGATGTGTTTATTTATTACTGCTGCACTTAAATTTTAATGTAAGAAACACTCAGGACATGCATTTACTTGTAAGTCTAGCAATTTTCATATGTAAACATTTTCAGAAGGATTTAATATATTTCTATTTCTAGAAAAACTGTCTTTAAAGATAATTGGACAGTACTGCTCATAGGTCTTTGAACACTTTCTTTATAATAACTTATGAACTTTTAATGAAGTTGAGGAAGAAGATTGGTAAAATCACCTTTTTATTCTGTATCAAGTCTGTAGAATAAGTAGCTAAGAATTATGGCGACTTCTATTTTATTAACATCAAATTTAGTCATTCATTCACTCACTCATATATTTTATGAATCTTAACAGGGGTGATTAAATTGAAAAAAAAAAGTCTTACAAAAAGAAAAATACATCAAGTTGTGTAAATGGGCAACACCACTTTTTGACACATATTGGATTCTTATTTGGGGTAAAAATACCAGGTGTGGTAAAGAAATGCGTTTAATGTTACTGCAGTAGTTCTATCTTAAGAGTAGATAAGAACTTCAACTGAAGGATTTAAATTACTTCAGATGCATTTTGAATTATAATTGCTTAAAGAGGTGGCTGGCAGAAGCATCACCCCTATTCTGTGCTTCTTTTTTCCCTAATGTAGGAATAAACATTTCCACATTGTACCAGTTTCTGGTAATTATTCCTCCACAAATACTCTCATTTGAGGTCTTAGAAAAGCCCTAGAAACAAACTTTAACACACACAAGAGGGTTAAATAACATAAGGGTAGTTCCTGATAGCACAACAATCCCAAGCTCCATGTTGCTTACTTTCTATAAAGTCAAATCTTCACAATTTTAAGATTTTTAAAGGTTTTCTAAAGCCTTCTTTCAATTGTGTTTCACAAGGAGACAATATATTTTTTTTTTATTTGGAGTGAATCAAATTATTAAGAGAAAAAGAAACCACAAAATAGGAGTTTCAGATCAAAGAAATTTTGGCATACATTCTCTGGATTTTGTTCTTTTCAAATGGATCTGTGGACACTCTGTCAACCATTAGCATCCTACAGCAGCTGGTGTGTGTCAGTCTCCTACAGCTGCTGGCTATAGTGCACCACCTCTTGCTGTGCAATATCCTTGTTGAGCAAGACAGGAGCATGTTAAAAGGGGTTTGTGTTCTTCCTTCTCTGACATTGTGCACTGCAGCAGTTAAATAGCTCTTGCCATCCGCTCACTACACCATCTCTTCATCCATAAGTGTCCACTCTAACTCTTTGCATTCTGCAGTCATTTGGGATGGCTTATTTTGCAAAACCGTGCTGATACTGTTGACCAGCAGTCAACAGGAGAAGAAAACAATCTCATTTTCCCCTTTCTACAAGATTGCTTTCTGAAGTTCACTTTACAAGTACCTGTCAAAGAAAAGTATTATTTTTCTCTTTAGAATGCAAAATATTTTTTCATTCATACATGGCTTAGATCCATGTTTAAACTAGCTAAAGCGCTTTTCTAAATTCCAGCTGATTTTGATATACCTTTATCAATTTTGCCTCTACATTTCCCACATCTTTTCATCACACCTTTACAGGTAAGAAGCTCCTTCATGTTCAAGCTATTGACAACAATCATGTAGTCTTTTTTGCAGGGTGAAATGGACAAATAGAGCTAATACTGTGAGACGCATGCAACGAGAAGCTCATCAACTAGAGAAGAACGTAGAAATCATCACCTTCTCATAGTGTAATAAGTCATTGAAACCTACTCAATATTTATACAGTAGGCAAATCCATTTCTGAAAATAGAAGTTCAATATCCTCATTATTCTAGATGTCACTAATCCAAAAGTTACCCAAGTAGCCAAACACTATTCTGCTGCAACCACCCTCATACTCCTGCGCTTGTTACCACGAACATTGCTGGGAGAGTTTTTCAGCTCTGTAGCTCAGTAAAGCAGTACTGCTGTAGCTAGGAGGAGGCCACTGGTACTGAAAGTCCTCAGGGCTGAGGCCCCTCAGGCACGCTTTGTTCAAAATTGGGGTTTTTTTTTTTTGCCTGCTTAAAAGTTTGTTTTGGCATATTTAGCTACAGCAATAATTTCTCCAGTGACCAGGTTACTGTGCTTAATTTATTTTATTTCTTACCTTTTTATGGTGTAACCATAATTTTTATATAAAAAGTAGTAACAAACAGCTATTTCACGTAAACTAGAAGATTCAGAACTGCAGCATAATGATGCAATGCAGAGAAAGACAGACCTGCTATGACAGCAAAGTCCTTGAAAGGGAGGACAAGGGATGAAGTGTAGAGGAGTGCAGGCATGGGATGGTAAGAGACAGGTAACATTGAAGACTCCAGAGATGGAAACAACTCACCAAAAGTCAGATAAAGAAATGCAACCATGGGAGCTGGGTAAAACCAATTTAAGGGTAACAAAGAGATCAGTAAGCAAGTATTCAACATATCTGAAACATACTATATACGGCAAATTTGAGTATGACATGGACTTGCAGACCAGGGAAGACCAGGGTGTAAACCATGTTAGTAGACATATAAAATTAGCCTCAAGTAGACCCTAGAGTGAGGAAAAGGTGCCGTTGTGATCAATTTCATACTTTTTTTTTTTTTTTTTTAAAGAAGAAGAAACAAACCCCATCAAAAGCACCACTGTCTGCCTGGTGAAGAGTCTGGAACACAGTTGGCTCACTGTAAATCACCTCTTCTACCTCCAGCCAGATTGAAGTCGCTCACCTTAGGACTCAGAGGGCTCTGGATGGGTGAGCACGACAGAGAAAAAGGGTAGGTACTAGAAAGCGTGCATATAACAATTTTAACTCTATTATTCTTATTTCTTGTTTTTAAGCCTTTTCTTTACTTTCTCTTTTCTTTTTTTTATGTACTAATTAGATCTGTACTAATAATTATTTCATTAGGCTTTTAGGATTTTAATTACACCAACAAATTCTTAGCATTGCATGTAAGGTGCGTTTTTGTTTTGTCGATATAATATTTGAAGTGTAACATGCTATCTGAATAATGTAGGAATATTCAAGCAGAGATCTATCTCTGAACTGCTCACCTTACGCTCCCTCTAGAGTCAATAAAAATCAGTCCATGATCAGTGGAGTCAAAGATGTAATTAATCTCAAAGCAAATATTTAAATTATATCCTCTGTTTCCAGTAATTATAAAGGGAACTTTAATTTGTACCTTGACAGAACATCTGTGTTGAGGACTTTGGAAGTTAAAGAGATATTTATTGTGTTTAGTACATAGCTTTTATTTTTGTATGGTGTCAAAAGCTTGTGTTTCAGTTCACATTCAGCCCAGCAAAAAGAGTATAGCTTTAAACTAGCAAATACCATGTTGCAGGGATTCAAGTAATCATACTGCTTCAGTATTTGGATCAGTGGGAATGATTCCACTCAGTGTAGCAGCACAAAAATCAACACAGTAAGCCTCTATGTGCCATATACACCATCACAGACTTTTGAGACCATGTACATACACGAGTAAATCTGGCAAGGCTGTTATTTTCCATGTTCATAACACCCTTTTCTCTCAAACTTTCCTGCAGTTGTTTAATTCTTACAGGATTACATCTCATAAAGCAATACAAATTAAATTATCAGATGTTGTAATCAGAATAGGACTGTTAACTGTAATTCTATTAGCTTGTCCCTCTACCAGGTTCCTTAGCAGCAGAGCTAAGAAGCCATCTTATGCTTCATCCATTTACAAAACACACAAAAAATAATCATTCCATTGACACTGCTCATCTGATGTCTTTTTACTTCAAAAAGGGAGACTTCCAAACCCCAAAGATAAAAAATAAACAGCAATTTCAAAGTTAAAAACACCTGTAGAATATACCAAATATTTGCAAAAAGATAATTAGTAATTTTGCTCAGCTCTGCCTTCAAGAAATAAATTAATCTGAATCCTGTATGTACTAAAGCAATCATCATACTTTACAAACAGGTCTAACAATAGAACACTGCAATTTGTAAGTGTGGGCATAGACTTGATTTATAATGACCCATGAAATAAAATACTTTATAAACATGAAAAAAACCCCCACCATTTTGCATGCTTACACTGATTTGATCTTTAAATTTCAATTTGCTGCTTCTGAACAAGTGGCTCAGGCCTTTGACTGAAACAATTGTTAATCTCAAAAAACTTTGCTTACTTTCACTAGCTAGCTTAAAGTAACCAATAAATATTGCTTGCTTTTATTAACTAATGAAGACTAATATAAAAATATTTTACCATTTTTATTAAATTTTAAAACAAGTTGTAAATACCTAGCCTCATATGTGTTTTATTATCAATTTGTTGCATGAAGTTACAGAGCGTGCTTTAATTTTTACTGGTTTATTAGACTCAAAATGTTCTTATGGGCAAAAAGAACATATTTAAGAATTATATTGTTAGTCTAATTAAATCTTAACTGACTAATCAGATAATTGTTACTAGTGTCCTTACAGTGATTCTAATACTTGAAGTTAAATATAGTTAAAATCTCACACACAGACACAAAAACCCTCTAATGTCCACCGCCTGCCTTTGCCATTATGCTCACCCTTCCACTGCCCCTTTGGCTCCTTTCTGGGCAACCTGTTCCAGTATTTTACCACCCTCACTGTAAAAAATCTCTTCCTCATGTCCAGCCTGAACCTCCCCTCTTTTAGTTTAAAACCATTACCCCTTATCCTATTGCAACAGGCCCTGCTAAAAAGTCTCTCCACATCTTTCTTATAGGCCCCTTTTAAGAACTGAAAGGCAGCAATAAGGTCTCACGCACTCTCCTGAGCCTCTCTTACCAACTCATGCCCATACTTTTCTATGCAACGTTTTATTCTGGGATCATGGATAGCTCATTTACAGAGAATAACTACTTATTATTACAACCTGTTAGTTATATGTCTATAAATATATAAAAAGGTGTGTATGCTTGTGTATGTTTATAACATACATACACCATAGAGTTGTAGAAAAGTTTGACCATAGGAGGGAACAGTCCCCTGGTCGTTAGATCATAGTTTTTAGTTACACAAGCTAAACCAAAGCTCCAGAAGGACCAAGAGAAGTCCAAATATAATCCAACAAGCACTGAACATGTGCTGTGAGCTTAATGCACAGCCTGTGGTCTGTTACTAGCAATGACAACACCATATTTGCTGAACTATGAGGTTATAAATTCTTTTAAAATAAAACCAAAAATTAGTTATGAGGAGGTAATTTCATAGAATTTTCTTGGTCAGTATTCAGGTCATGTAAGAAAGAAAGTCCATTTATAAAGTATATCTTTCCAATAACAAAAAGAGCTGTGCTTGAATAAGAGAAGAGCCCAAGCAGAGATCAGTAGTCTAAACAGTTACTGATAAAAGAGCCAAGCTTCTATTAGACAGGAAGGAAAAACATTAATGGGTAGACATGGAATACTGGTACTTTCCACAGATGAAGAGAATAGAGTAAATGCTTTCTTCATGTCATTAGAGGTAGAACAAAACAGTGTTCATTTAAAGAAAGGAAATTAGAATTCTTATATTTATAATATATGCATGCATATAGGATTCATAATGAAGAATGGGAAATGGAACAAATTGTCTGAGAGGTTTAAAATTACATTCCTGGGTAGAGCAGCAGTCCAGAATAGGCTGGAGAAACATAATTAGATACAGCACAGCACTGGCCAACTTGGAGATGATAGTTGGACTTAGCAATCTTTAGGAATCTTCCCATTTTTTCTCTCCATAATTCCTCAGTTATGTTCTTGTTAACCCCCAAAGTCAAGTACAATAGTTTCAGGAAAGAAAACAGCTAATTTGTTGGTGTCTACAATGACCCAGTGTTCCACTACAAAAGACTACAAAGACTTCGGTCAGATTTATTGACCTAAATGAGTGAGCATTCTTGCTGTATTCAGCAAGCAGGTTTTAAGCAGTAGCAACACAAAAGTACTATGCTCACTGTGGTTCCTCACTACAGTTCTGCATAATCACCATATGTCCAGTTCTTATATCACCAACAGTGCATTACTTCTAGTAACAGGACTGATTCCCTGATTCCAATGGATGTATTCTTGGCACTCTGTAGACAGATCCAGTGATTTTAAGCATGTATAAAGATTCAGTCTCTGAAATAAAATTCACACTACTTTACTAGCAAAAATGATTTATTATTAAATGCCTTGCTGCAAAGTTCGTGTTGCTCTATGTGAATCTTACACTGTTACCGATAAACAAGTATGAACTGGATATTTAATGGACAGGCACCTAAAAGGCTTGTGCTCTTGATGAATTCTTGAAAACATATTGACTGAAATTACATTTTTCAATGAATTATTACACTCAAAAACTACTATAAAGAAGTACACACATTAATATCTGCTTATGTCAGGCAGAAACAAACATCTACTCTTCACTCTGAAAAATAAATCCAGAAAAATCTAAGGCTAAGAAAATTAAATTAAAGCATGTCATGCTATGTACTAGTTCTATGACAAAATATGCTGAACCATGCTTCTGAAATTCCAGAGTGCTTGTTTTCTTTTTCTGTATATCACATGGTTGCAATGTCAAATTTGTAAATTTGAAAATCTAAATATAAACACATCATTAGTATGTGAAACTGTCCCTCTTTTGCAAGGTATTTCTTTCTTAATTAAGGAGAAGGTGGATAGAAGTTCAGTGGCTAGAAATGCTTACCCCCAGCAAGAAGGTGGGCGGTTAGCTGCTGACAATGTCTGTTGGAACATTTAGTTTATTACCTCAGGGTTTGAATGTGATCCTCTCTTTTATGGCAAAGCTGGGTGTGTTAATGTATCCTGCAGTGATGTTAAAAGGCTTAAAGTGGTGATGCTGTCAAACTAGCTGTGTCACCACATTCAAAACTTTAAAGGGCAGTTACAGCTTGAAGAATTATTATGAAAAATACCATATTCTTGCCCAACTGATCTAGTTCCCATATGCACTTGACGTATATCTGCTGATTTTATTGACTAAAACAAATATTTTATGCTGTTAGCACTGCAAAACCAAGACAGATCTGAAAAGTTGCATAGGATTTCACTC
Source organism: Strigops habroptila (assembly GCF_004027225.2). NCBI lineage: Eukaryota > Metazoa > Chordata > Aves > Psittaciformes > Psittacidae > Strigops > Strigops habroptila. The sequence goes on along the minus strand of NC_044277.2, from coordinate 69,387,069 downwards.
TGGGTCATGTATCACCAGCAAACCTGACAGATGAATTCCAGCTGCAGAATATTTATTACTGATGATGATGTAACAGAGAGGAAGAGCAGATTCCTAGTTGAATTTGCACAGCAGGCAGTTAAAAAGATTCATCTTTTGACTCACACACAGAAAAAAAAATAAAGCAGTCAGACTATCATTACAAGACAGGCAGAATATTTATCCCAGTTACTCTTGTCTTTAATGTCAGTGTCACTCAGAAGACCAAAATTGAGAAGACCAAGCCCTCTGTCAGTTAGTAAGAAAAGATAGGTGTCTCTTTCTGAGAAAGAGGAATGTGTGCAGTTTATACATGGGAGATTTCAAATTAGATATTTAAAACAGCCTAAAATGTGTTATGTGAATTTGTATCAGTGTTACTCCCCATTACTTCAACAGTCTTCTCCTGAAGTATCCACACAATTATGAATGTGTATGTATAAAGTTTTCTGAGAATACCTTCTTTATCAAGATGACTGATACTTTTCCAGTATGCTTAATGGCATGAGTTTCTGAAGCTTTTTTTTAGGCAGTTACACAGGTCATGTAAACAACTATCTACCTACTTACCTACATACCTGTAACCTGTAAGTCCTTCTTAGAATCTATATCAAGCAATATCACATTGCCATAATACAGACACTTTTATTGGAGTCAGGACTGTCTACTAGAGCTATCTGTAGATAGCACTATCTGTAGATAGCACTCTTGCAACTGTTTCGGAGACTGTTTTCACTGTCTGTGCAATGCAAGTCTCCATAAATGTTTCCATAGGTTCTTCAAATCTGGTGCCTCAATGTACTTCACACAGGCTCCTGTCCTTTTTGAACTGAGCGCCCCAGCTTTATAGCTCTGTGCCTATAGAAGCAGCTTGATGTACCTCATTATCAGGAACCATGGAAAACCAGTAGCTCACTGTAGCAAAAAAAATCGTGGTATGTATATACAGTCTCCTTTTAAACTCTCCTTAATATGAAGAAGCACAGCAAATTTTTCCCAGACTGATGCAATCCACCGCTGAGACCTGAGGACTTTATTCTTCCAGGTTGTTCATTTCTGACCAGTAGATGTATTACAAAATGAGATCAGATAAGAAAGCTACATAAGGCAATGGTTTTCCTTTCTCTCTGGTCAGAAAAGAAATACGCTTGCTCAGTATGCAAAGAAAGAGTTTCTGTCTTAAAAAATTAAAGGTCAGATTTCAAGCTCAAAAGTAAAATAAAGCACACAAAAAAGTTATAGACAGATGAAAACAAGCATTAGGAAGAAGTGCATATGCGTTCTTAATCAGACCCACTTAATTTGTCTTGTACTGCTTCTCTGAAAATGTAATTCCAGCATCTGGAATTCAGGTTGTTTCCAGTTTAAGACCAATCTGCTGGTCTTTGGAGGCCTCCATGAGATCAGATCTAACTGCCAGACATCAACTCTCATTCTGTAACCACAAGATCCCAGCAATAATGTCTTCTCACTGGAATCAATACACTAGCTCTGCTGCAGGAGGAGGTTTCTGAATACAGGACACAGAATTTTCTCAGGTGCCTAGCTTTTAGCACTGAATTTTATTGTGCTTTCAGCACTAAATACAACAGTGGATAGAATCAGCAAGGAAATACTAAAAAAATAAGGTCACCAAAATTTTCTTAAGTTGTTGAGAATTTTATGAGCATAGCAAACCTAATTTTCATATTAGCTTGTATACATATTGCACACATATGCCATCTTAAAAAAAACACCCTCAGTGCCAGAAAGCAAAAGCAAATGACAGACATGCAGAAAAAGTCACCTCTGCAGCATTAATTCAATCTTGGCTTTTTATTACTTGGTCAGATACATGACCCCTCCCTTGCTCAGTACAAGGATGGATTAAATAATAATTTTTCAAAATTTTTTTATCTTCTTTTTGTAAAGTGTGGCCTTCGGTCTTGTTTGCAGTGCATTATTCAAATTGTCTTTTGAAGCCATTTGTTTAGACTTCTCTGTTGGTGCGCATGACTACATTTCGTGAGCAACAATGACTTTACTTTTATAACTTCCTGTAAAGTATGACTGTAAAATTATTCTCATTTTACAATGGGTAGCTAAAGGTCTGAGATTAAGAGCCACTGATTTGGGCAAACCACTGTCTGGATGACTCAGACTCTAGCGTTCCATCTCCTCCACCCTGCTCATATCACAGCCCCTGGAGACTGCAGCCTCCACACCAGTCCATCAGCATCAGCTGCCTTCCCATTTGAGGAAATCCTAGCACCAAGCATCAAAGGCAGGTCTTAGAGACATGGGAAAGGTCATTTGTCAGCACTCTGCAAAACGTTTTTTAAGCGGCTTGCCTACCATCAGCCAAAAATTCTGCAGCAGTGTCAGGGACAGAAATAGAAACTAGCTTTTCAATGACCTCAACATGAGGTATGTAACCCTTGTAGCCTTGCCTCATCCATGGTACGAGTTCCAGCTTCTGTTAGAGGGAAGCAGGGGATCCTGAGGAAGGAGCCTCCCTCGTGCTCCAAGCCACTTCATTCACACAACCCAGTCCACCCTCTCTGAGATTGAAGCTGGCTCCTGTGGTATAAAAGAGTGCAGAGATGTGTCATTAAGAACATAATGTGAGCTATGCTGGAACAGACCAAAGGTCACTCAGTATCATGTCTGACAATGGTTAGTTGCAGTTGCTTAAAGAAAGAGTGAATGAAAAAGATGAAATATGGACTGACATCACTTGCTGCCTTACAGCAACAAGAAGCTTAAGGTTTTCCCCACCCACACCTTTTATTAAAACTTTTTTTTCTTATTTTTTTAAGCCAGAAGCTGCATCCAGGCTAGTGCATTTAGTAGTCACCAATGGGCATTCATGAAATAAAGCTGTCTAATTAATATATGAACCGTTTTTTTTTCCCCCTGTGCAATATCTTACAGCAAAAAGTTTCACAATTGAGGACTACAACAATATATTTATATATTTATCCAAAATAGCCTACATTCTTGTTTGGGACACTCTCCTTGCAGGGTGGGGCTGTGCGCTGGAAACCCTTGAGTTCAGAAGACAGATTACCCTGAACCCTGCACATTAAAGTATGTGTTTTAACCCAAATGTTCAAATCAAGATATTGATTGCTGTGTGTAGCCCAAACCACCTAATATATCAGGCAAGGTTTCTCAATACTTAGACCCATCTGGCACCTCAACTCATGTCATCTACAATTACAGATAGCAGTTTCTCTAATATGCACTGTATACAGGAATAGCACTTGAATAATGACTTTTACAGTTCCTAACCGGCATGAACACCATGTGTTCATGTATAGTCAAAGGGCATTATATACTTGGAACAATTAAATCTTGCCAGTAGATCAGACTAGTAGCCATACACTAAAACCATACAGGTAGATAACAGTTAAATGAACCACAATTCAAGGAAATTGTAAATGACTGACCTTTATCAGGTAGTCATAAAAAGAAGGAGCAACTATACATCACTCTCCAAAGCTTTCGTTTTGTATCTCAGACACTGTTCAGCCCACTCTAATTATCCTAACTTATAAGCAGTAAAATGTTTAGTGGGACAACTTAGGGAAGCAAAATGTATGAGAGAAATTATGCAGTTAATGGGGAATTGCTCAAGCTGTAATTTACTAAATATTGTTGCAGATTCCGTCAGGTTGCAATAAAAGGAAGATCTTCCTAAATTAATTTGTACTGGTTAATTAACTCCATAAGTTTTATGCAACTTGAACCCAATATTTTAAGCTGGACACCTGAGATTAGCTCACGGTAGCAGCTGCTGTACAGATCCCTAGCCTGAGCATGGACTTAGATGGCTGGAAGCATGCAGCCACATTTCAATATTGGTCTGTCACAATGTAACTGTGTTGGTTCAACAATTAGTATAATTTTTTACTTCATTGTGATCGACCCCTGTATGTCTGAGACATTAGCTAAAAATGTGCTTCCTGAAAAATGAAAGTAAAGATGAAAAATGAAAACTGGGCTGCATGCGGATAGTTACAAACACTGCCCGGGAGTATAGACAAGTATAGTAGGGAGTTATTTATTTGAGTGGCACATATTTACTTGAGAGCACTGGACACTCTTCAATAATGCATACTACCTCAAACTAGAAAAGTGTGACTAACTAAAGGCATGGATGCAAATGTTGCTGTGTAAGCCTTTTCCTCCTTTCTTCAGTCCTTTATTTGCAGTGGAAAGGGGGGCAAGGAAGGAAGGAAGGAAGGAAGGAAGGAAGGAAGGAAATTATAAGAAAAGACTTGGTATGTTACATTTGCTGCCTGGGCTTGCTCCTGCTGTTTACCTTTAAAAAGGTCTTACTTGGCTGTTGCTCTAAGAATAAATAAATTAAAATAAGTTAAAAAGCCATGTTTTAAAAGAATTTGTTTTGTGAAAAGTTTTGACATATTTTTATAACTAACTATGGAAAAGCAGCAGGAGAAAAAGTCACACTTGCAGACCAGATTCAAAGAGAACCCAAACTATGACACACTTAATATCTGAAAAGGCTAGTTTTACTTTTTTGGGGAATCCATTTTCCTCTTCATCGTCCTTCGAAAGTATGGAAGAGAAAAAGCCCTATTAAAAATATTTCTAAAATCATGGCAGTAAATGCCAATCTCTGTGTGTTTTTAATACTGACCCTAGAAGATACAAACTAGAACAACTCACTGAAGCTAACAGGGCTGAGGGTTTGACTTACAGCCTTTTCACATTGTTCCTCTGATATATGGCACTTCCAAGAAAGGCAGTACCATGCCAGGAAAGCTCAGTCAGGACCTGGCATTACATCGCCCTCAAAGGAGCTGAGCACATGAAGTAATGACGCTGTGCTACAGCAAGTGGGCAGTTTCAGTAAGTGGTCACTGACAAGTTTAACTTAGGACCAATACATCAGCTTTCATGTGTGAATTCCAGAGCTCTTTGGAAAGAGTTATCATCCTTAACTTAAACTTGGATAAAAGACTTCTAGTTATATGCAGCATTCCCAATGAAGCAGAGAAAGTCAATGCCAGAACAAGGATCAGAGCTGAGCTCCTTCAAATGCATGCCTAATGGAATTTAACCAGCAGGCTGAACTGTAGCTTTTAGTGAAAAGCTTTTAAAACTTCATTTGGACACCTAGATATCTCATTGAGGGGAAGAATTTCATAGTGTATGTTGGTGTTTCCCAATACTTCATGTATCAATGTATGAAAATACCACACCGGGGGAGGAGGGGGGGAGTCTGGCCCATTATTTTATTTGTTGGTTGCCAGTTCTCTTCAATTAATTGAGTCTAGTTCTACTTTTTGGAATAGAGACAGCCACACAACTAATGGGTGGAGCTAGTGGGAGCCTTGGGACAGTGACATGCAGAGAAATCTGGGCTTCTGGGGAAAGCATTGCTCTGCAAGCATCAATTTGCACTTTTCAAGGCCAAGGGTGGAACTGTCCTCTGGTACTAACTGCAAGAATTGTTGCTGCTGCTAGGCAACTTTTAACCTCCTTATCACTCTTAGAGGTACCTGCAGGAATCAGACCAGTGTGTTCAGAAGAGAAGTCCATCTTTCTTTACTTTGTGCTTTCACAGACTGTTACGATTTACTAAATGCTCCCAGGGGTCAACTTGTGTAGCAGCGCTGTGCATTATGCAGTAACCACCATCGCAGTACTTACACCAGAACTCGAGAGAATTACACCCGAAACGCTCTCTTTGGTTTTATAGTACAGAGTAGTGTCCTCCGCAATGCCTCCAACTTTACAGTATAAGGAACTAGAATGACTCACTGTCCTACTTCAGATTCAAGAGAAAGCAGACTTTTCACTTGCTATGAAGGGGGGGGAAAAAACAGCAGCTTTGAGGCGTCTTCTGTTCCAGCTGTAAAGATGTGGCTGGCAATTTAAATTGAGCATTCTTGGCAGGTAGCTTCTTCCTAAAGTTTATGGGTCAGGTTGCCAGACATGAGCAGCAGGTCAGCCAACGTCTTTTCTACAATAAACAGCATACATTTTTACTTGTAGAGATCTAAGTGATTTTGTGCTCTGGTCACCTTATCCCTGGTTTTATCTTCCAAGCAAAATTATAAATGAATTTTTTAATGATATTTTAAATTATCTTCAATCAAATGAATGTGTACTATATCTAGATGAAAAAGACATTTTGTTTTATTTCTTTCTGCTTTAGGTACTGTGCCAATAATCCAGGTTTTCTTATTACTACATTGTAATAACACAAACCAGCCACCACTGGACTGCATTTACCTCTAGTGGATACCTGTGAAAACAATTAAATGCAAAATAGTTCTATATGCAGAGTTTCCAAATGCTGAAGGAGCTTGTATAGTGACATAAAATCAAAGCCCTACGTTTTTTTCTCACACTCAAAATTGTTTCTCTATCTGTTTAGAGAATACTGATCTGAAATTATAGAATCAGACTACTCAAAGTGCAAGACACCACCTGAATCCAGAATGAAATACCAATAACCTGACATCTCTCCTGGCATGAAGAGGTAATGCTTTTACAGTTTAAAGTGATAAATGTTTCTACCAAACCCTTGCCAAAATCTTCCTGAGTAAATATATGTATCTATATTAATCTGAGAGACAGAAGGCAGAATCCTTTGATCTCAGTATCAGAAGAATCATTTCCTCAAAACTTTCCTCTGCTACTAAAGCTTAATGTCATGGATTTAAGGAGAGAGTCAACAGTGTTCTTAGAAAATGTTATTTTCCACCAGGAGTTCCTTTGATTTTTTATAGATTACTATAACCTTATTCCATGTTATAATTTTTCATCCCATTAAGTGTTTAAGTGATTATGAGTATAGATAAATGTTAACGTCTTTCTCTTGGACTCTTATTTTGTGGAGGAGTAGAGGAAACTACGGAAACCTTTTGAGGGAATTGGTTGCCTAAGTACAATCACCTGGTGCCTAAATGGCACTTTAGGATACTCAGACCTGTCTCTATCTGCTCTCTCAAACAGGTGTAGGATCACTTTAGGTTCTGTTGTGCATCTGCCAACCCCACGGCAACACCTGGGATAATCTAGGGAACCTAATAATAGCAGTAGACACCTTTAGCATAATCAACAGGATTGCTCTCCTATTGTAGAGCAGTGTTAAAGATCCAACTAGCACCAGCAAAGCATGGCTTAGAAATGTTACTTTCATAACCCCTGAACCTATAGTGCAATGGCAGCAACAAGAATGAAGTTCAAATACTTTCTGGTTCTTCTTTTAAAATACGCCACAGTATGTCAGAGAAAAACCCACTGCCACTCAGGTTAAGTCCCAGAATTAGAGAATTATCTTGGACAGATATCTTTTCACTCTTCCAAATGCTATATTAGTTACATACTCATGTAAACTTCCGCAGTGCCAGCAAAAAGCTGCTGTTGTGGCAATCCTAGAGCTGTCCCTCATAAACAGGCTCATGCTGAAATCCTCAGTTTACAGTATCTTCTTCTGAACAGCTCAGAAACTTGGCTTTGACTGGGATGCACTGAAGATTTCAGAGTAATTATGACATCTTATTTGTATGACTACAGATTAAAATATAAATATTTCAATGGAGGGATGGAGCCAGTTTCCATTTAGATCAATGGAAATTCTCACATTCTTCTGAAATTATACCAAGACTTTAATAAATAAAACTTTATTTTACTTAAATAAAACATGGAATGGTACTAATTCACAGAAAATAAAAATAATCTTTTTCTTCAAAATGCCTGTATATGCAGGTTCCTTTCATTTTCAACAGACATATTAGCATCACATTTCAATTTTGTACTTAATGTCAACATATGATGTTAAGAAAACCTAACCCTCGTTTGTCATTATGCTGAGCTGTACTTGCATAATTATTCTTCAGGCTTCACTTAATCATATGCCCCACTATGTGTTACTTTTCAACTTCCTGAGCAATACCACCTTACTGCTAGGAATATTAAACAATGAAAAGCAACACTCTCTTGTTTGGTTACACAGCACGCTGTGTTTGAATTCAGTCTCCTTTCACAGGTCTCCCCTCCAGGCTTCTGAATTATATCCTTTACAAGTGCTTCAAAGAAGGGCATTTACATTCATTTTTGCTCTACAGTGTTAGGGTTGGTGTGTGGCTTTTTGTATTTCCTGTATCTCAGAATTTACCCCATTATTCAGAATGAAATTTAAAAAAAAAAAAAAAAAAAAAAAAACTTGTGAAAGAGAAGAATGAAAAGAACAGAAAAGCAAAATAAACTGTAGAGATTCAAATGTTTTATTTCAGGTCATTTTTTTCTTACCCTTTCAAGATGACAAGCTAGTAATCAAGGTCAGGAAAGAAGCATTGGAAAAAATACTTATCTATAAATGGCATTTCTTAGACACCTAGCACTGTGTTAACACAAAATAACAGGAATGCTTAAAAATAAATGAAGAAAAACTGGCAGTGACTAAAAAGACACTGAAGAGTTTGCTCCAGTTTAATTGGATTAGAGTTTCGATCAAGCCCTATACGTGCTGCAAATTTTTTCATCATAGTCCAAGCCATGAGACCTCCTGACCTCAAGAGTGTCAAATGTTGGTATATCGACTAACCAACCCAGAAATGCTATTTTTATATAAGAGTGTTTTTTTCTGTGAATAATTTAGAAGTGTTCAATTCTGAGAAGCACATTGACAATGTCCAAGTGAGTAAGATGGATGGGTTTTTTGTATGGTCAACACTATTCTTTATCAGCCAGAGAAACTATGAATTGTAGGTTACTGAAGTCGAACAAAAGACTCACATTAATTTAAATCAGCTTCGTGCCGAACTGAAAATGAGGATATACAAGACAAGAAGCGATTTTAATAATTTGGCCCAATAAAAGTTCACTTTGATTTATTTCATGGCTTATTTTGTATAACAATATTCCAAATTGTAGTCCTAAAAAAAAAAAAACCCTCAAAACCCCTTATCAAATAAAAAAAATTAATAAATGCTCAAATTGAATCTTGCTGATAAGTCATCTTGAACAACAAAGCAACTTATCAATCATTTCCAATCAACAAATCCTAACATTTAATCACAGGCATATTGACACTTCAACATGGATCCACTTCTGTCTTTAAGCTTCTAATTAATAATTGTGTTTTCAAAATGCAGAATCATGAATAGTCCTTAAGGCTTTTCCTGTACAGAAGATGATGAATACTTGTACTTAGCCAATCAGAAGTTTATTTACTTGCTAAAGAATCTGTGCCTTTAAAGTAGAATCACAGAATCATAGAACCGTTCAGATTGGAAAAGACCTTCAAGGTCATTGAGTCCAACCGTTAAACTAATACCAAGTGGTGCCAAGACCACCACTAAACCATGTCCCTAAGTAGATTCAAACAATTAAAATTACTGAATTTTTGCCATTTTAAATCTCATTTTGAACGTTGCAGAAAGTGAATATCTGATAAATAATTACTGAAAAAGGCACTTTCCTCTGGGTTGTGGACTGCTGTTCCATGGATGTTACCTAGTATGACAGATTTATTGTACCATGGTGGGTACTATGGAGCAAATTATGTCATCCTTACTCACCCTTCATTCCAAGGGTGTAATTTCCTTTACAGAGTGGAAAAACAGTGGAACCTATTCTTACTGATTCACTGGATAAGGAAGACAATAACATGTTAAAAAATGCTGTAAAAAAACAAAATCAGATTGTTTCTAAGGTATTTCAAGGATGTATGGTTTCTTTCTCAGAAAGCTCAGACAAAAACTAGGCTCTGATGGGCTTCTGTTTACCAGCTACATTTATAATTAAAACTTTCCCAGTTTGTAGTCATCTCAGAAGCTTCCAGTCCCCCTTGACTTCTTGGTCCTGAATTGTGAAGATACCCTCACAATTATCAAGCCTGTTTGAAAACTACTGTCTCATATACAGGCAAATGCAGTAAAATAATGCCCCAAGAGAAATGCTGACAGTCTTGCCTTTTCTATCCCAAGAAAACAGTTCCTTTTACATGCTGAAAATGCTACAGTAGCTGTTTCACTGAACTACATAAAAATTAGAACAAAAGAAACACCTGTAGTTGAAATTATGAAAGTGGATTTGATACTGAAAACCAAATAATTTTGTATGCAGGTAGCTGAAGCTATCTCAGTGTTTTTCAACATCTCCTCTACAAAGCTTTCCAATGTGTTGAAAAGGCATTACAGTAGGCATTTTGCATTGTCACTGGCTTACCTCAAAGAGATATTAAATATCCAGAGTTGACACAAACAGCCTGCTCTATTTTGAAATTCTTATATTTGCTCTCGTCATCAGCATAATGAAAGATTACAGTTTTATGAAATCAGAGAGCTCTCCCTTTTAAAACTAGATGTACTTTACTGTGCGGTTTTGTGAAGGATGCTTTTCTTTGTTTTGGTTTGTTTTGTTTTGATTGTCTGTTTTTGAAATGACAATAATTTTTTAAAAAAGCATAAAGGCCTTTGGCTAATAGCTGAAAGGAACCAAATTCTGCAGATAAAAAGTTTTATAAGTGCCTCATATTTTTCTGGATGAATAATCATCAGTGTCCAGTGATCTTGTCCTAACTGATCACAGACAAACAAAGATCAAACGGTGCTTTCCAGAGTCTGTCTTGTCTGTGAGTTGCACTGACTCTCACAGTTTCCAGCTTCCCCGCTTGCTGGGGAAAGTTGCAAACCATTTCTATTCTCAGCTGCTCCTCACTGTCTCCTTCCCTAAAGAACTGTCCACAAGAGGGCTAGGCAGAGCATAGATTAAAAACACAAACCAAAAATCCATAAAAAACTCAATAGAGAGTAATCATGTTTTGATATGGACTGGGATTTTTCTGAAATGCAACTTCTATGGTAGTAGAAATTCATAAGCCTGTAAGACAGTTAAATTTGTACAACTTGTGCACATCCATAAAGCTTAACTGACAATTAGAAATTACAAGTTAATGAAAATGACCACAGAGCAGTGTTGCTCATAACAACTTATTTGAATAAGTAGCTTTTGTTTCGAAAAGTAAACAGGTAACACCTACCATGCCAAAAAAAAAAAAAAAAAAAAAAAAAAAAAAAATCAAGTGCTAAATAAGGAACTTGTCTTGGAAGAAAACAGGTTTTCCCTCAGGCTACTCTATACCTTCGTGATTCATTGTAAAATTTCAAACTAAAAAAAAACCAACCCAGCACATTACTCCACTTCTGCTTTCCTTGCTACTATTTCACTGTGCAGTTGCACCCAATATTCCCAAGCCAGTGAAGGCAGGGAAAAAAAAAAGAAACTAAATAAGTGAAAAAAATAAATTCTCCATGAAGTGTTCCTTTGTTATTCCACTAAGAAAATTAAATATGCTTTTTGGGCACTATGATAATATTTTTTTTTCGTTCGTCAAACTGACAAGTCTTAAGGAATTAAGTAAATTTTGGGGTCACCTCCACAGGAAAAAAAAAAAATTCTTTCACGGGCTCAGCGTGATTTTCTGTAGCATGATTCAAAGAAGAAAATTAAGTGTTTTATCTGATCAGCCTGATAGCTGTCTCCAGTCCTCCTCATTCTTCTGAGCACACCCCTCACTAACTGTGCACTGAATAGCATGGACAAAACAGCCCAGCCGCTGTCCTGCCCTCCAGTGTGCCTTTCTTCCACGAAGCCCCCTCAACTATTACTGTATTTGGGACCAACACCCTCAGAAATGTAAAGATGCAAGAAAAAAAAAAAGGGAAATCAAACTGAAATTTCAGTGAAGCTTGAATTTCGAAGAGCTGCAGTCAAATATCCATAGTTCAAACAGTATAAAATCCTACGATAGAATTTCTGCATCTTATTTTTTTGTTTGTTTTGCTAATAAGCTCTGATTGTGTGATCCTAAGCAATATAGGAACTCAAGTTTTTCAAAGCTTACTTAAGCCAGAAATATGAATTTATCATACTCTAAAGATACTTCTACATTATTTTGGGTATGAACCAATAGGGGAAAATAATAAAAAGGACAAAAAAAAAAAAAGAAGAGTTTTGTAAGAAGAGTAATACAGCATCAAGGCTTTCTGCATAGAATGTTGTGCTTCACATGTTTTCCATAAACCCAGGGTACAGACTGTGCTTAAAACAGATTTTTTTTGTTGTTGTTGTTTTTTTGCTTTATTTGCCTTTCCCCCCTGCTTTTTCTCTAATAGAAACAAAGAGAAAACCAGGAAAAAGCATTTGGATTAATGCCCAAAGTCCCATTTTAAGGTTTTTAAGGGAGTTTTTCTCCCAGATACCTAATGGTAGAGAGAAACAATGGTAAAGAGAGAGAGCACTATAAAATGCTATACGTCATTATGCACTATACGTAAATCCACAAAATGCACTATACGTAAAAAGCTGTACTGAAAGAGCATTGTTAAAGTTGAAAAATCAAGTACTCAGGAGACAGGAAAGCAAGAATTAACCTTGCCTCCCTTCATATGCAACATCATGTTGTCTTTAAATACATCATGGTGCGGGCGTTTTTTCTAAAGCCTCCCCCCACCTCATTCAGGGTATGTGAAGAATGGAGCTCAAGTAATGAACAGGTCTTTAATATTTTGGTTATTTTCATTGTTCAGTGTGTGTCCCTGGGACTCCACCCATGCACACTACTCAAACCGTGAGCTGAAGACAGAATTATTAATTTCCTTATGGGCTTTCCTATGGTGTTCATCACACAAAGCTCTGTGGGCTTCATGAAAGTTAATTTATCTTAACAAAACCTCTCTGAAGTGACAGGATAATATATCCCACTTTACAGACAGGCAGCAGAGGCACACAGGCAGCAGTCAATGCTGAGCTACTCAGGACCCAGGTCATGGGGTTTTGTCATGTTTTGTAATAATTTGCACCTTTGAGCACAGCACCCATTCATTTAAATTGAAGATATGACTACTCAGTGCTTCTTCATCTCAGCCCTTAGGATCTTGAGGTGGTCAGTCAGAAATGGGAAGCACACCATTACTGGCCATCTGTGAAACATGTGATGTAAGGGACTGTGCAGCATCGCTCAGGAACAACGGCAGTCAGAGACAGACTCTACTTTTCCAAGACAGATCTTAGCTGCCTTGAGGGGAAAGCATCCTTTCTCTTCCAATATTTATAAGAAATAAGGCAGAAGTATCACATATAATGGCATTCCTTACTTCCTGGGCTTGAGCAGGAACCCATTCTTAGACTAGGACAATTTTGTCTACTGAGTGAAATATGAGCCGAACTTAAAAAAAAAAAAGGAGCACCTGAAATAGAGCTTGCTCATAATTGCATGCAAATGCAAATGAAAGAAATTAATTAAGATAATGGACAAACTTCATTATTACATTTTCCAACTTTCAACCCCTTCATTAGTGCTTCGGCTCCTTGTCACATTTTTCTTTTCTCTTGACTTTCTCCTTTTTCTCCAGATTCTGGTTGCAGGGGTTTTTGTGCAGCTAGTTCTTTTGCAGGTCTCTTCACTCTGTGAAATGCCATATACGTACTCAGTCAGCGTTCAAGGCTATGAGGAATTTAGGCACGATGAATGAACACAGGCTTCTAAGGGATATGAGCTGTTATTGAGTGTATGCAACCCATATTTTTTCAGATCTTTGAATGTGGCCAAATGTGCAAGAATTTTCACAAGAGTGGCAAAGGTACAATGCCTAAAGACAAAGGCTATAACATTTGTTTGCCAACATATTTGACAACTCTACAAAATAACATGTCCTTGATCTGAAGAGTCAGAGTGTGAAGGTATGCCAAATAAAAGATCTTTAAGGTGAAACAGTACTTATTTCTAACCTTTATTATAATCTCCTCCTCTTCCTGGTTTCATAGATAGTTGATATATGTTTGAATAAAAGTGGGGAAAACCCCACAAACCTAATCACTGCCTCAAACTCTGTAAGACATAAATCACATAGAAACATCACAGCCCAAGTTCTTAGTTTCTCAAAATTACACATTTACAAACTATGAGCATGGAGTTTATAGCTTGTGTATATGCAGAACAGTAATAAGAAAAAGCAATTCCACCTAAGTAACAAAAAGCATCCTTTGGCAAGTATTCTTCAGTCTGGCAGTGCCCCAAATACTACTAGTTTTGAAAGGTCATACCTTTATTCTCTGTCATGATTAAGGCTATGGTGTTACTTTCATTGTGAAATAGCTATCAGTTGCATTACCATTTCTGGGAGCCCCTGGTTACATCATATACAGATATGAGAAATTTTCATCCCCAAAGTACTCAAAACATACATTTGTTTAGCTTTTCTCTGTTCTTCAAAGATTATAAATTCTCTGAGCATAGCCAAGGCTCTCACTGGTCTGGATATTGGTAATTCTGTGCATGTGTTATTTCCTTAGACTGAATAAATATGTAATTGTGTAAGTAGCCCCACTGATACTCTCAGGTTTGAAAGTTAACCCTCCACAAGTTTGTTTTTTTTTTTTTATAATTATTACCAAAATAATTACTCTTGAGTTATGCTTCTACTAGCTCTGATAAACTTGCAAGCATAAAAACACTGAAAAGTGATGGGCTGTTTGGTTGATTGGTTAGTTGGATTGTTTTTGCCATTACAAATCAAGCTTGTTCATAGGCTTCCTATATATTTTAATTAGTTATAGCAAAGATACAGTGATACCGTTGCAAAAAGACAACACTGATATGTTGGAAGAGGTGCACATGAACACTAGAATTAACAAAGCCAAAGAGCAGTCCTCAGTAAAGAAATCCAAGTTCCTTTTTTAAATTTTATACATCAGAAAATTCAAAATTTCCCTTGAAAATAGTAATCAAACCTTTGAAATAACAGTAAAAATGAAAAAAAAAAGCTGAGCATATCCAACAATCACACAAAATAATATAAAACAAAATATCAAAAATAACCTTTTTTTTTTATTTTGTTTTTAACCGAGTTTGTAGGATAGCAACAGTCAGCCATGGTCTTATTCAGAGAGGTGATTCCTAGAATCATAGAATAAACTAGGTTGGAGAAGACCTTTGAGGTCATGAAGTCCACCCATTAACCCAGCACTGCCAAGACCACCACTAAACCATGCCACTGAGGGCCTCATCTACACAGTTTTTGAACACTTCCAGGGATGGTGATTCCACCACTTCCCTGGGTAGCCTGTTCCAATATCTGATCACCCTTTCGGTGAAGAAATTGTTCCTAATATCCAATCTAAAGCTCCCCTAGTGCAGTTCAAGGCCGTTACCTCTTATCCTATCACTTGTTACTTGGGAGAAGAGACTGACCTCCCACCTCCTTTCAGGTGGTTGTAGAGAGTGGTAAGGTCCTGCCTGAGCCTTCTCTTCTCCAGACTGAACAACCACAAGCTGGTCATCAGCTGACTAGCTTTCTGCAGGTCAAGGTAGCCCGTACTGGTGCCTGTCTTTATAGGTCCAAAGCATTCCAACTTTATTGCTGATTGACAGCATAATAGTTTACATTTCTAACCTTTACTGAGCTTGGAATCATCACCTCCAAAGCCACTTTTTACCTTAATAGTTAAAACATATGCATAGATCTGGGGTCTGTAAGCTGGGCAGAGTTATGAACATGCATAGCCAGTTATGGTTTTGAAAGAGCACTTGATCTGGAACATGTCCTGAAGTAGTAATAAGACACAGGATGAACTGCACAATTCAGCTCCAAGACAGCATAAATAGGTCTTCCATTATGACATTTCTCTGGTATGTTTGAAAAACCATTCCCCTGTGCATGGACATTCTGGCTATGACCTAGGAGAGTATCCAGTGATGACTCATCTGTTAGAATCACTGAAAGGGGGAAAAGAGGCAGTAAAAACATCACATAAACCGTAGCATTCATGCCATAAAGCACAACTGATACTTTTCAAGTTAGGCTACATGAAAACTCTATCTACAGCATAAAAGGCAGAGATTTCACACAAGGTAACTAGAAACATTCACTGCCCACATTCATACAGCATGGTTGATTGTGGAGAAGCCACATCCATCAGGGTAAAATCTAACATTGATAGCAGGAGGTGGATTATCTTTGTTTTCTGCTTGCAGTATTTAACAGAAGCATATGGCTTGTTGCAGCACATGAATAATGTTAAAACAATAAACATGCAACCAAGTTTTAGGATTCTTTCAGTTAAATCAATTTCCTAATAAATACATCCTCTGTTCTGATATTTTAATAACCACATATATTTTGTGCCTCCCTGTGGCAGTAATTTAAGATTTCATTAGTTCCATTGACTACAAGGTATTTGGGAAAATTATTCCTGTTTCTAAATTATAAATTGATAAAATTAAACTTACCTATCAAGTGTTTTTAATTGGAATAAGCAAAAAAAGATAAAAAAGTGATCTATTTTTGTTTTCTGCTTTACTTCTAAACCAGGTGATGCTGCTTAGATCCTTTTTCCTCCTATCTAATTTACATTTAACTTGGCTGCTGATAATATGTCTCTAATTTGTAATTTCAGCTGATTACTGATGACGTACATGGGTTTGAAGTGAATCCTATAATCAGCCTTCATTTTCAGAAGTGACTTAGGATTTTGGCTGCCCATCTGAAAAAGATCTGATTTCTTTAATAGAAATTATTGAAACATTCACCATCTGAACCTGTAAAGACCCTCACAGGGTGTATCTAATCATTGAATCACTCACAGTCTTTGGTTACTTCAGGTAATTTAGATCCACCACCTTTAAAGACTTGTGTTTTTGTTTTACAGGTTTTCTTTGGTTTTGAATGTATCCATCATGAACTCCTTTAAAGTAATTAAAACTCTGTGGTAATAGAAAATCTTTCAGGCAGGCAATTGTTTTCCTATTTAGGGGACCATTTTAATAATTTAAATTATATTTTATTTACTGTACTAATTTTTTTATCAGAATTATTGTTATGCTTAATATATGACATCAATGGAATAGACCATTACCATGGAAAAATGGCTCCCTTATTTTAATAAAGAAAGATGGGAACTCATAAAACAAATGAACGCTAAAATGTAGACAAAATGATTGTTCTCCAGTCAGATGGCATTAGTTCTGAGAAAGAGATCTCTGCAGCTATGTCAGATGTCTCGTACGCATGTAATAATTTGGATGGTGCAGCAAGTAAGGTGAAAGTTGCATCTTGTGCCATTGTGGAACTGCTGCACTCCCACTGCCAAGAATGACAGAACCTGTCCAGCTCTTCATCTAACTGAAAAACATATTGCCCATGCAGACAAAATTCTCTTTAACTTGGTACATCTTGAATGTTTTTTTTAGTCTGTGATTAGCAGTTAAGTTCAGCTATTTGGCAGTCAAAGTGATTATCAGGTGCTCCTTTCAGATTCTGTTTAGTTTTTGTCTGAGCTTTGTGAAGGTATTTGGTGTTTGCTTAGTGCAACAAGCACTTTCTAGATGGCTTCTTATACAAGCAGCACAATGATTTTAGTCAGAGAACTTCCCTCAGTGCGGATTTTTTTTCAGGGTGTTTTGAACTCTTAATACAGTCAGGGCTAGTCTCTTGTCTAAACATTATTAATACATATATAGGCAGAAAACAAGGAAGAGAGAAGGAAACATTCACTGCAGGAGGAAGCATTCTTTCATATGCTGTAAGCACCTTCTCTGGTGTACATAAATATATATATGTTACTGTGGGTAATCTGTAGGATATTAACATCTATTTTTATCTAGCTAAATATATTTTCCACAGAAATCTATATAAATACATGTATCTTAAACACACTCTAAGTATCATCTCCTGTAGCTGCCTCTGCAGACAAAACTAACAACATTTTAATATAAGATGCTAGAAGCATAGTTATTTGGAGCAGGCAATAGTGAGCTCAATAGGATTACTGAGTAACTATTTTCCTCTCTCAGACCCTGTAAGAGGGAGAGAAAAAGGAGAAAACAGAAACAACTGAACTCACCAAAAAAATCAAACCACTGCATTGCCCTCCTAGCCACTGAATGTTTTGGAATATAAGACCGAAGATTGCCTCAGTACAACAAAGGCTCCCTGCTCTCCCTACAATCACAAGCTGTACACTATGCAAAAAGAAAAAAAAACCAAACAAAAAACCGCGCAGCTTTACCCCAGCATCAGAGCCAGTAGAAGTCAGAACAGGTAGAGAGGTGTAGGGATCAGCTAGAGAGGGAAGGGTTAAAGGCATTATCGCAGCCATTAGAGGGAAAAGTTGAAGCAATACAAGCACAGTAGACTTCTCTCTCTTCCCCCCTCCCCCCTTCTCATCCCCACTCCCCTCTTCCTGAGCTGTATCAGTGTGTAGGGAGGGCAGTTATCACGCCATCCTGAGCAGCAAGAGCTGACTTTGGCTGGAGCTGCCAGGTAGCTGAAAAAAGGCACAGAAGGCAGCTGATACCCACTTTTCAACGGTTTGTTTGTGTTTTTTTTTTTTAGTCTGAATCTGGACTTCAAGCAACACAGCGCCTGAGACAGCTCATCTGAACCACACTGTATTGCAATACTCCCTCTTCCCAAAGAAAAAGACTCCACCGAGTAGCAGAATGCTGCCAGTGTCGCAGCTAGGGCTACAATACAGAGCCTTTTTGTAACATCTCTCTGTTCACATATTTAGAGATACATACACAGACCCATATATCAATTCTTCCTTTTTTGAGGGTACCTTTGGCTTTTATTACCCTGATGTGACTTCTTCTTCGTCTTGGAATGATGGGGATCTTTCTAGCTTATGTTGGATTCATTTTCTTTTCAGTTATGTATATTCAACAAGGACTTTCTACCCAAGGTAAGATCACTTACTATCAAATTCGTATGTTTGTTTTTCTATGCTAAAATAGACTGAGAACAGGATTGGGAAGAGGATGGTATGAGGAAATAGAGACTAAAAGGAGGAAAAAAACCCACAGTGGATAGGAGATGAGGACACCAAACATCAGGTTTGCACTTAGGTTAAAAATTGTATTTAAATAGGAACAGAAGTGAGAAGTTTCCCCAAAGTGGGAATAAAACAGGCTTCCGTTGCTCGATTGCAAAGAGAGAAATAAGAGACACCTAGCAGAAGAGTAAAGGACTGTTGGTGAATGGACATATATGTGTTTGGGTGGTGCATGTCTGTGTATGTGCATGTATGCATACCATAAACACCTACCCATGCGTGCATAATTATTGCATTCAGACCAAGTACCGGGTGGGTAAACCTACTGCCTCTCTCAAAACATTTAGCCCCCTTTAGTGCTGCATCCCCTTTCCTCTCCTATCACCCTGTAGTCCTCAGAGTCAGACCTTCATTTCGAGTCTGTGAGTATTTCTCCCCACTTCCAAAAAAAAAAAAAAAGGGAAAAGAAATAGAAAAAAAGGGGAGAAAAAGACAAAATCGACCTCTTTAAAGCCCTCACCCGCCACCCCCGTCGCCTTCCTCCCTCCTTCCTCTCCGAAAGGCGCGCCTTGCATTTCAAGCAGCCCCAGCGCTGCAGGAGCCGGTTGTTTGGGACTTGCAGGCTGCGGCGACGCTGTCAGCACCATGGACAGATCCCGCGGGGGAGACCCCTGCGCCCGCCGTTCCCTGCTGGCAGCTCCCGCGGCTGCGCTCGGCGGTGCGGTCGCGGGAGGATGCCGGCAGCATCCCCCTCCACGACCCCACACCTCTCACACACACTGACCACGAGGTGAGGGAACGGACAAACAAGCAAAAACAACCCCAACCAAACAAACTTACAAGCCCCGAATACACAAAATGCAGAGTCCTCACTTTAAGCCGGTGACTACCAGCTGCTGACTAGGTGGGCGGCGGTGGAGGAAGGGGGTTGGGGGGGGGTGGGCAGAAAAAGGGACACCGTAAACCACAAAGCTAGCAGCTTTGCTAAGTATCTGTTGCCAAGCACAAATCTAAGAGGAAAAAGAAGTAACACAGGCTACTAAATTATCCCACCAGTTCAAGGTTAGCTAGGAAGACTAAAGAGCAAGAAAGAGGGGAGGAGACAATGAGCAATGTTTCCTTTGCATCATAATACGTTCTAGTCAGTCTGTAATAATGCATAACAGAAAGCAACATTGCAAGGTCTTCCCAAATTTTCCTCTTCTTGAAACACAGGTTTTATTTATTGCGTTGTTTGTATGTAGCCTCGCTCACTTGACTATCATGTTTCATTATGCTGCACATTTTTAAAGTGAGTTATAGGAACGGATGAGACTGGTGCCCTGGGCTGTGTCCCTCAGGATTAGTGTTTCAGCCTAACAGAGGTACACTGAAATAGGCAGATCCTGTTTATCAAAAAACTGGGATACAAAGGTGAAGGTTAGTTCTAGGAAGCGTCTACCAGGGCTGAGAAACAGAAGATGTATTGCTCCTTGGTCTGATTATGCAGGTAGAGGTTCTCAGAAAGAGTAACTAACTCAGGTAAAGCCTTTGAAATGGGCATTTTGATGAGTGGTTGTGACCTGTGCCTCAGAAGAGTGCCCGTTCCAACAGCCGCGCCAGCTGGCTGTGGAAGGTTTAACAATTTACACGTCTCCAGCTCAGCTCGACGAAATACAATGAATCAGTCTGATCTCCCTTTTCCTCTCCCAAATCAGTCTTGCACAAAATCCCTCTGTGAGTCTGATGAAATACTGCATTCTGCCCAAGGGTATTTGGACCTAATTTCATGAAACTTTACTAGCCCATGGGAGCAACCAGGGCGGTCTACAGCATTTCCCATGAGCAGAGCTTAGACTGTAAAGTAGGCAGATTTGTGCATAAGGGAGGAAAGGCAAAGCTGTGTATGAGAGAAACTGGGGGGGGGGGGGGGAACGAACAATGTGTGGGGAAACTGGAAGATAAGAAAAGAGGGACAATGAGAAAAGAGATAAATTAATTTGAAATGTAAAAAAAAAAAAGAGATAGGAGAAAAAAAGGCAACACAAAAAAAACCAAAGAATAAACAACGAGTAGGTGACAGGAGATCCCAATATGTTATGCATTTGTTTTGCAGCAAAATTCACTGAGTTTCCCCGAAATGTCACTGCCACTGAAGGGCAGAATGTGGAGATGTCTTGTGCTTTCCAAAGTGGCTCTGCTTCGGTGTACCTTGAAATTCAGTGGTGGTTTCTGCGGGCGGCTGAGGACCAAGAGGCTGGAGCTGAAGTGACAGGCACTCAGGTACTGATCTTCTGCTGTGGGCTTCCCAAACCACCAGAGAATGAATGCCATGGGAGAAAGGGTGGAGAGGGAAGGAGGGAAGGGGGGAGAGAAGGAGGAAGCAGAGGGAGGTTCTGGATCTCCCCAGGGACTTAATTTTGACCATGAAATAGCAGCACAAGAACCTGCAGAGAAAAATGCCTACCTCAAGGGACAGTGCCTTTGGTGCCTGTCACTCTCAGGATGCAGCTAGGGATGTTCACAAAACCGCATGGATTTGCAAAGTCTAATTTTTTTCTTTTTTTTCTCTGTTTCATTTTCCCTTCGGAAAGCAGCTGTTCAGAGACTGCTCCTTGTGGGATTTTTTTTCATCTCCCAAATGGCAAGATCCTACACGTGCCCTCCAATTTACAGCTGGTGCAGCCAAGTTGGCAGCCCCAACTCTCCATGCAGCTGCGACAGGAAGGCACACACTTGGGAGCAGAAGGGGGGAACCAATGCCCCAAAGAAGAAAAAAATAAAAACCATACAACAGCGCAATTTCAGCCTTCAGAGTAGGGCAGAGGGGGCCATGGCACCTACACTGCCACCCAGGGTCGCTCCTCCCTTCCCCCTCTGCCAGGGTCTCGGCGCTCAGCCGCGCCACGGGAGCCGGGTGTTCGGCGGGTCCCTCCGTAGGGCAGTGTCCCCCTTGCCGCTCCCGGGGGTGCCCGGCTGCCCGCGGCTCTCCCCGGCGCGGCCCGCAGGGGGCACACGCGGAGCGCCCATTGCTTCCTGTGCTCCGCGGCGGGGCGGGGGGCGCGGGCCCGCGGGGTCCCCGGGCTGGGGGCCTGCCACCCACAGCGCGCTGCTCTCCCTGCAGGTGGAGCTCCTGCCCGAGCGGGACCTGGACAGCGATGGCACCAAGATCAGCGTAAGTGGCGGCGCACGGCGCGGGTAGCCCCCGCCCGCCGGGCCGGCCCTGCCGGAGACACAGCCCACCTCGGGCGCTGCTGGCAGCCGCCCCGGAGCGGGCACGGCGGGGTGCGGCGAGGGTGGTCCCGTCCGCCCGAATCCCTTCCCCATACTCACAGCATGCTGAAGCGGGGGGGTGGCTCCTTCCTCGGCTCCTTTCCCGCCGGCCCCGGCAGAGGGTGCCAGCCCTGCCCCACGCAGCCTTCGCCCTCGCGGATCCCTGGGCATGAAGCGAGGTCCACGCAGACCTTCAGCAGGCTCTGCTTCCACGCCGTGAAGCAGCCAGCCTCCACCCGTCCTTAGACCTCCTATTTTCATTTACCCTGGGTGGCTGCTGAGCCTGCCTTAGCGTGCCAAAGCTGAGTTTAAGGCTGAAATTTGGCTGTGAAGCTGCATTTGCCTTCAGTGGGATGTGCAAGTGTTTAAATGGGTACTTTCCCAGGTTCATATTGCCTGGCAGAAAAAAGCTCATGAAGTCTTTGGACAAGACCTCCCTGCTGGGAGTAATTTCCACTCTTGGCCACTGAAACTGTTGCTTAGGAAAGTGGGGTTCTGACACCAGAGTTACCAATCTGCTGTTTGAAAATTAAACTAGAAAGTCGTCTCAACAAAATTATGAGCAACGTTGCTGCAACCATTGTCCAGGGAAAGGATGCCTTACTCAGCTGACCCATATGCTGCGCCAGGCACAGCCATAGCCCTTGACCTCAGAAGAGTTCAGACCCTCCTCCCTCAGCATCCCGAGAAATGTAGGATGGTGAGGTCATGGTGTGGTGCTTACTGCAGTGGAAAGACACAGATACTTGGCAGATACTGCAGCATGGGTATTCCTTATGAGCCCAGAGGGGTTTTCCCTTTCTCAGACACAATCCCTTCAGAAGTGCCTTTTAGCTACAGCCAAGGAAGTAAGTACCAGCAAAGCTTAAACCAGCAACAGATAGAGGTGAAACATTTTTGTTAAATCCTTTGCTGCTTTTCGATGCCTGCAAATAATTAACCAAGTAATCACAGTGGCTGAACGTGCAGCTAGGTATAGCTGAAGGGCATTTATAAAAGAGAATTCAAATACAGTATATTCAAAGTGATACATATTCTAGCCATACTTAGATTTCCTATGATACTTTTCACCATACACGAGAAATTATTTGTGTTGTCGACTGTATTTTCAGTTCCATTAGTAGACTATGTTACAAATAAGGCCCGCATGTGGTCTTTGAATACTATTCCACTAGATGTAGTACTCCAAGCCAATTAATTCCTTATCAATACTGGCCTGTTCAAAATCACAATAGTAATCCATAAGGTCTGTGACACAGTACAGGCTGTAAAGCTTGTCCCATCTTTCAAGTTAAAAATCTCTCTCATTATGTATGATAGTAATTCATGATGGGGTATTTAGACAGTGTTTTTATAAGCTTGTGTAAAACATTTTATTTTTACAATTAAAAAAAGTCAACATTATGTTGACAATCTAAATACACTTGTTACAAATGTAGCCTTCCTTTTTTTCCTTCTTGAAGGCAAACACAGAGTCTCCATTAGTAATACTGGCAAATATCTTCATGAAGAGGTGAGCAAACTTTAAGTGCGCTTAGTAAATTCTTTACAGAAATGGTAAAATATACTAACTGTGGTTTTAAGCTGTGCTGAAGTACACTGCTTTACTGGTTTTAAATTATAATTAGGCATAAATTGAAAACACGCATACATGCTGACTGCAAATTTCTAAATTCCAAATGCAAACCCTAACACAAATTCTGTTTTTTCATTAGTGTTATGCAACACTGTTAACTTTGCAGATATTGCAGTGGAACAAATGAAGGTGGGATATGACCTAAAGATCCTCTTTCCGTTCATATGAACTTTCTTTAATCCTTTTGCTGAATATGAGCTGTTCAGTAGAGATATATTATTATTGAATATGGTTTAAATAATGATCCAGCACTTTCCATATAATTAATATTGCATACATTATGCCTGAAAGTATGCAATCCATACTTCCAACTCAGTTTGCCAAGTATAAATTTCGAGCTGGATAAAACACAACAGGCTGTAAAGTCCGTCCAGTACCTTAAAGCAATAATGTATTCCCAAGTATTGCTCTTCAATTTATCAAGCAGGCAGAATAGGTGCTTTGCTAACACTGGTGACTGCAGCATACCAAGCTATCAGAAGCAATATGTCGTATAATCACCAATAACACCTGCCTAGTTTCAGTTGAACAGTTCTCCATCTTCATGGTTTGCCATATACTCATCACCCTGATGTTTCCTCATTGCCTGTCAGTGATATGACACAAAGCCACATTTGCATCCATGTTTATGTAATGGTGGATGTAAACTAGGTTCAGGAGTTCTTCAAAGCTGAAGTTTTCTGTCCCACTGAATCCCTTTTAACTGGCTTCCTGTGGGGCAAGAAATATTAATCCAGTTAGAGAGTAACAGACAATTAATTAAATATAAATTCTCTAAAGTTGATGAGCATACAGATGAACATACAGAAAGGAATATGTGTTACCTTTCCTAATGCATCTTAATACCTATCATGTATTTCTGGATGCATAATTTACTTGTGTGTATTTTAATTATGTGAGACAAAAATAAGTTATGTTACCCTCAAATATTAAAAGCAATTAAAAATAAATCAGGAGTTACTTTAGCTGACAACTTTTAAAACAATCTTGAGTATGTGCTACTTGAATATGTGCTGCAGAAATGATACGTGACTTCTAATAAGCACACACTTATATAAATGGGACAAAAGGAACTACCTGGCACAAGGTGTCTTGTTATGAAGGAGACAAATTGAATGTCAAATATGCAGTTTCATTGTAATGGAGACTACAAGCTAATCAAAGAAATTGTTATTAAAGAAGTTTAAATATTGGCCAACATTTCCAACAAAGTTGTTAATGCACAAGTCCAAAAGCTGAATTATTCAATAAAGTGAATAGATTGGAAAGGTTTAACCAATGAAGTGCAGAGATATTACATTTATGTAAGAAAGCTCATGAAGAATCTTCATGATCTTAAGTAATTAATTGGAATGAACATGGTAGTTTGGGTTGTTTGTCTGAGGCCAATTAGTCTTTCAGAGCAAACCATCTAAACAGTTTTAGAAAGAAGATGTCAGACCTCCTCATAGATACAAATAATCATGTTCATCCCTGATGCAACTTCCCTGCAGTAAGCACAATCACATCACTGATTAATTTGGCACTACATCAGTAGAGTCTTCCCAGAGAACAACACCTGACAACATGTTTGTTTGTTTGTTCTCCTGGCAAATTTGCAGACAGTGAAAGTACAAGGGAATGACATCTCCCACAAGCTGCAGATTTCAAAAGTGAGGAAAAAGGATGAAGGCTTGTATGAGTGCAGGGTGACCGATGCCAACTATGGAGACCTTCAGGAATACAAGGCCCAGGCATTTCTCAAAGTCAACGCTAACAGCCACTCTCGGCGAATGCAAGCCTTTGAGGCATCTCCAATGTGGTTGCAAGACGTGAAACCTCGCAAAAACATCTCAGCAGCTGTTCCAAGTAGCATCCATAACTCTGCCAATCAGCGCACGCGTGCCACCTCCAGCCCTGAAGCAGCAGCCAAAATTCCCAAACAAAGTCCACAATCAGGTATGGTAAAGCATTTTGAGCTTTCATTTGATTGCTTACCAGCATGTAGAAGGAGGCTAACTCAACAAGGTAATCAGGAATTGTGACTAGGAAGAGTGTGGTGCTCATTTATTCCTCCTTCTTTCTGGCTCTATTCCTCCTGCTATCTCCTTACATCCTAAAACCTGAAGAATGAGCTTCTGGGCAGAAGAAGCAAAAAGCCTTAAATTCCTATACGTGGATTTTGTCTCTACTGGTTATATCCACTTAAGTTTAGCTTCTTAATCAAAGCTTAGTTTTCCCTGTAGTGTGTGTGGAAACAGAGGGGCATGTCAATGAAGGACTCATCTCATTTTAAGATGGCTAGGCATGATAAATTAAATAAAACTCCCATTCAGAAGTGTTTCTTTGTAAGTTAATTTACACCTGTCACCTAACATTTATATCTCTAACATTTAGCAGAATTAATCTACTTCTAGTAACAACCCTATTTTCATAAGGAACTTGACTTCTAAATCTAAGCAGACCTTAGATACACCAGATTGTTTCTTCCTTGTATAGGCTTTAGAAAGATCATGGGTTTGTCAGAGAATGTGTGTTTGTCATCTTCAGCTGCTTGACCATTGGCTTTGGATCACATATTAAAATGCCAGTGCCTCACATGTAGAGACTAACATACTACACATTTTGTTTGAGAGACTTTCTGCAGCACTGTATAAATAACCTACAGGCAATATAAGTCTGCGTTTTCTACATTGATACAGTAAAATTCACAGTTATGCAAAGGTACGTGAATATACAGGAGGTGCAGATGTTGACCACTGTAGGACTGCAATAGAGAGATGGCAGGATAAAAAACTAAGACATGTTGTAAATACTCAAAAATCCTCTGGAAAACAAACTCTGCAAGTTTAAGGGGTTTTGGATTACCTCTGCTTACACTGAAGGCCCAATATAAGGCAGATCAGAACCTAGGTCGATATATATAATGGAAGCTAACCTTGTTTGTTCTGATGCATCATTTTTCTGCTACCAAATGCCATCTCATCAAAACCAAAACTGGGAATACATAAAATTTCATAGCAATTTTCATAGCAAATTTCATAGATTTTACTATTCTAAAATCACTTTAATCTTACAGGTAGACTATTAGAAAAACATTTTCATAAGGAAAATACATTTCATTATAGATTGGAGCACTATGATTATTCATATAAAAATTATTCTTGCTACTAGAAAAGATGATGCACACACCACCACCATTTTACCTCTGTATACAATTTTTAAATTTATTTAAAAGTTATGTTCAGTTCTCTTTCCCTGAAATGAAGCCACTTTCATTTTTTATCTCTTCCAAAAATGTTTAAGCTGTTAGAAGAAAATAAATATTTGAATTTATTTAAAATCATCATTCTACTATGGCTTTCCTTTCAGAGAAATTTATATACTGCTTATTTTCCATTGGACTCATACATTTCAAAGTAGCAGACTTGTCCATAAAGTGAAAACTCTGGTTTCTCTTCAGTTCTATGTGAAATTAATAAAAGTAGTCACAAGTTTATGAAATATGTAGCTATAGACTATGCTGCATTGCACCCAAAGAGTGCACTCTACAGCTAATCCACTAAATCACTTTGAATACATAATTGAATCCACAATATTGTTTATGTCTTTATTCCAAGCAATATCTTGACTGATTGCTGGACATTTGTTACTTGAGAGCTAGTAGGTTATTACGTGGAAAGGTCCCTGTAAAAGAAAAAAACAACACAGAAAAACTTAATCTCTAATTTTTTTCCTTGAGGAAAGATTACTGCATATGAAGTACAGACAAGCCAAATCATAAATAATTTTAAAATTAAACAGATTAAAATATAATTTAGTTTATTATTTCATTTGTTTTATTATGAAGCATAGATTAATGCTGTATTCATCAGACATGAAACTCATCTACTGAGGAAACAAAGTGTGTACCAAGAAACTGTATTAGGCTTAATTTCAATGTAATGGTCACTTGCTACACAGTAATTACTGGTGATATTTTGATGAACATCAGTTTAACTCTTGAGAACCAAGATTCACTTTCCGTTACTTGAGAAAATCTAGTCTTAATTTTCCAGCTATGGTGAGATCTGGATTTTCACTCCATTTTACACTCTACATGAATAGAAATACCCACAGGAGCACAAGGCAGTGAGAATTTTTAGCTCTATCTATCTTTGAGGAACAACTTCAGCTAGGAAAGGAGATACATCAGTTGTGAGACCTCAGAAAAGCAGAGAGGAGGCATCATAGACTGTAATGGTCTTTCATTTTATGATATCATAAATCAACACAGTCTCCTTATGTCAGATAAGAAACTCTTCCCTTCTTCAAAATCATGCTAAGTATATATGAGTGCACAAGACTGCTGTGTGATTACATTACATGTAAGCAATGTATCCATCCAGCCTAGAACACAGAAACATGGTTAAACACAAATTTATTATTGTTAACCACGTTTCTATTTGAAAGACATATGGGGTGATTGTGATGTGTTTGTTGATGTTGAGTAATACACTGATTTCAGCAATACTGTTTGAAGAGAGAAGTACTATTAACCATAGGTAATTGTATCAAATATTCTCCAATATTAGAGAGCTGGTGTATAGTTATTGGCAAGCAATAAATTTTACTTCCATGCTCACAGATTACTGCAAAATACATTTACAGCAGAGGGAAACATGACACTGCAAAATTATTTGGATATCTGTATTCAGCTATTTTTTAAGAATCAGCTACTAATATAAAATTGACTCTGATTACATGGACATTTTTTCCCCAAAATTTATTGTTGAAAGGTAGATAGCGCTCTGCTTAGCTCCTTCAATCCTCAAGCACACCGTAGAATTTCACTTCTTACTTAACAATAGATATTTAATAGTTTGCTTTAGAAAAGCAGTTTACAGCCACTGCCATTTAAAAATACCAGCATTTCCCAACTGAACAGGTATTTCTGCTGTTCTCTTTTACATAAAAGCAAGAATATCTGTGATAACTATGAGGGAGCTATATAGCCAGGGCTGACAAATTAAAGTGACGTGAGGTCCATACAGCATTTTGTGCTACTCTGAAAAATGCTATGTGAGTGTAAGAGATATTCATCTTTGTTAGCGTAATGGAGATCCAATATGGGAAGAAAGAGCTAAAGAGAACATCTCCTACAGACAATCTTCAGATAATATACTGAGAAGCACTAAGTGTCCTAAATGTCTACCTCAAAATCAAAAAAGCCGGGAAAGAAAAAGTCAAAGCTAACACAGCTTGACCCTTTCATTTCATATTCATGGGCTGCAGCAAATGAAGTAAGCCACCACAGCTTAAGAGGAATTTGAGTAATTTGACAGGCTAATCTGCATATATCCAGAAAATGTCCTATGTAGGTGGAGTGACAGACGTTTTTTCCATGCATAATTCATAGCAACATATCTTAGTCCAAAGAGGAAAGTACAGAGTTCTCACAGAGCCTTGTAACTCTTCAGCAATGTTGCAATCAACTGAGGTCCAAGAGTTGCAATGAATTCTGGTAAAAGGAAGCTAAATAATCTACAGGCTGCACCAGATCTCACTGTTTCATGGATATACATCTAGACAAACTTTGCTACCTGCATTCAAGTCACTCCACTTTTATAGCAACACAAAGGGCTGCAGAATTTGGTGTGCTGAGAATGTGTATCCCCCAAACCCTTCCTGTTCTGCCAGTGCTCTGTTAAAGCACTCAAAGCCATTAGTTGCTTTTCAGACTCAAGATCAGGCTCAGAGAACTCAAAGAGGGATTAGTTCCAAATGAAGAAGTGACATTAGGTCCATTTTCTGACTGACTACATACAGACTCCACATTTCCAGCAACTGTTTGTTCGTTCCTGAAATAACAAATTCAACTATTAACATAACTACATGCCAAAACTGTTCCTGTGATGATAACAAAGTTGCAGTGAGTGACTTGAAATGGAGCACAAAGGAGAAGGTGGCCCTTACCTAAGACAGAACAACCAGGATTCTTGGCATCATAAATCATTCTGAGAAGCTGAATATCAGGTGTGAAAGCAAAAGAAGAGGATGAAAACATATTTCT
Organism: Strigops habroptila; assembly: GCF_004027225.2. Taxonomy (NCBI): domain Eukaryota; kingdom Metazoa; phylum Chordata; class Aves; order Psittaciformes; family Psittacidae; genus Strigops; species Strigops habroptila. Next base: position 69,357,334 of record NC_044277.2, on the reverse strand, counting down.
TCTGTCTGGTGATCCTGATAAACCGATGCCGTTCCTTCCAGTCTCCATTATCAATTATCTACAGAGTCCAGGAATATTTTATTATCAACCTATTGTAAGCTCAAATTTTATGTCCAGTTTGGAATCTTACGGAATATAAACCAGCTTCTGTGATTTGTTTGATTTTGGTTTTGGGTTGTCTGGGGTTTTTTTTTAATTGTTCTTTTATCTTACTTTTCCTCTTAAAGTGAAGGGATAAAAAGTCTGCTGTAGCCTTCACCAAGACAACAGCCAACATTACTGCTTACTTCACTAATAGAAAGACCTTATCTTTGGTGGCTGCTGTTTCTGAAACCATGAGGCTGGTAGCCACCAACCATTACTGTGATTGTTGCACAACAAAAAGTCAAGTCTCTGTTTCCTTAGGACTACATTAAAGCAAAAGACAAATGATAGTTTTGTTCTTCTTGTTCTGAACCTTATTCAGCCATCCTCAGAAATTCTTGCAAAAGTGTTTCAAAGTCTATCCCATGTTGCACCTGTATACACTACAATCTCTGATTTTACTTGAAATTTACACTTTGGTTCTCTCTTCCTGCAATGAAGCCACTTCACTTTTTTAGCTTCTCTGAAATAATGGAATAAATTCTTACCACGGTAATTGGTGTAGCCCTATCAACCAGTTAGTTGTTGACCTTGAAACAGTAAGTATCTTCTGAGAAGTGCTAATCTGCTCCAAGTAACTTCATTGACAAAGCAAGGTCTTAACAGCAGCTAAACACATTTTTTTAGGCCAGGATTTCCAACACAGAATGAACTCATTACTGCCCTATGTTTCTTTCAAAAAGCCCACATCTTATATGTGCATACTTACTGGTAGAACCAAATGCATACAAGTATTTAAAGTCCTGTTCCTAGTGCTTAGTAAAACTGAACTGTTTTCGGTGGATCTGCAGTTCTAACTCCCACCACAAGCAAAATGGTATCTACTTTTTGTAACCATCCTTCCCTGTCATTGCTAATCACTGATACTACACCACTGTCACCTTTCTATTATTTTCTTTTCCTTTCACAAAAACACAGCTTCAGGAACTAAGAAGAGAAAGTACTCGCCAACCAATCTGTGTTCATTTTTGTTGTCCTACAAGTTTTAGCAGCTCAATCCCACATGCCCATGCTAGACTGAGTACTGGGTGTGCTTAGTTTAAACATCTTCTCTGAAATCAGAGATATTATTTTCATCTTTAGTTATGCCCATGGTGAAGCATGAATACTGAATCATAGAAGAAAATCGCGGTCTTCTCATATTTGTTGAAAATGATCATGGATTCTGTCTTTAAACATATGATATCTCCCCTGTAAGTCATATTCCTGTAAAAGTAATGGTGTTTGGAAAGAAATGTTAAATAACCTTAACTAATCACAAGTAGGGGTAAGAGGGAAGTTGAGAAAGCAAGTAATGGCAGATTAGAAACAGCCTACTACAGGAAAGGGGACTTCATGACAGATTTCCATTTTTAGAATTCAAACATAGCCTGGGCTACTCTTGAGCAGTTGCTTTTTCAGATACAGTACAGGTTGCATGCATGAAAACATGAAAAACTGTCTTTGGATACTGCAGTACTTATTTGCCTCCTACGAAACCAATCCAGAAACAATGAGGACAGACACAGCAGGAACTAAATGCACAAAACTTAAGAAACTCATTTTACCTTTTCTCCATCTACACTGTTGTTTATCTATACACATGTACATTGAGATCTTTCTTATTCTTTTAGTAACCTTATCAGTATATTTTGGTCTCCATCTGCCACTGCTACATATGCACTTAATTATGTCTTTTCCTTTATTTTAGCTGTTTAAAACCAGCTAAAATATGAACCTTTCAGACTCACCTTATCTCTAGAACAAAAGCGATATATAAAGATCTGGTAGGGGACCCCACAGGAGTTTCCTGAGTAGCTGATTCATAGTCATTCTGTTCTACATGCCCAATATAACTTTCTTAGTTAATTAACCACTGGAAAGATTGCAGATGGGCCACACAGTTAGTAAAGAAAGAGAAGAAAAGAAAGGAAGGAAAGAAAAATGGGAGAGGAAAAGAAGCTGTTTATGAGTTTGTCAACTCATTCAAATTGTTTTTCATTGCTACACCGTCAGACAGCTTGCCCTGGATAATCGGAGATTGCAGCATATGTGACAGGGCCTGCTCTTGAAATAACTGATGGGATTTCCTTGTTTCAGAACACAACCCGTTTGTTACTTGACACATATAGAGCAAACCAGAGGACATTTTTAACTGTTTGTCAGATGAGAAGCAGGAAATTTCCTGTCTAAGGTGCCCTACTTCATTATGAAAATCCTTTGTATCACTCAATGAGTAGAATTATCTGCTGGTTGGAATGGATACAACTCTGCTGAAGTCAAAAGAATGGCATTCATTTACAAAAGCAAAAAATTTGGCTCAAGCATAAGGATGAAGATTAATTCTCCTCTGCTCAGGAAGTGAAAGTGAATTATAAGAAGAATCTAAGCTTTACCCAGCTTGTACTCCCTGAAGAAGTTTAGGACAGTGAAGCTGTCCAGGAGCAGAATGAAGGCAAGGAAAATACCTGAAAACTTCTATTTTCAACTCATTCAGATTCAGGGGCATTCTTGGTTGTGGGTTTTGTTGCTTCAGGGTTTTTGTGTGCTTTTACTTTAACTTTGATCAACTTCTTTCTAGTCTTTATCTTTGAAACCTTAGGCTGGACTAGCTAGAAGGCTCAACACTCTTAGTATTTTCTTATTCTCTGGACAGGGATTTTCCATTTGATTAAATAATTCATGAGCTTTAAAGATATTCCAGACACATTACCTTCTTTACAGCCACAGTAATAATCAATTAATCCTGCTTTGCTGATGATAAAGCTGGATGTCATTTGAAGAGCAGCAGATGATCTTCCTGCTGGCCTTGTGAAGAAAAGACTACCCCAAACCCTTCATTTTACTTTAATGTAAGGAAGTTGCATCATACTTTTTGACAGTGCAATTTGCTATCCTGTCTGTGTGGGGGTGATCCAGTCTGATCCATCTCAATGAAATTCTTTCCCCCACCTACGAACAAATGCTGCTGTCTTGGAACAAAGCTGCCTAATGTGCTGAGGAGAACAAAAATGTGAAAGTTAGCTGCCACAGCCAGTATTCCCAGTGCATCATACATACGGTCTATGTGTTCATCAACAGCAACAAAAATACAGATAGCAAATCTGGATGCTACTTATGCTGCCAGTCCTATTTCTACTGCTGTTATTCCCTCAGATACTGCTGTTGCCTATGACACTCACAGAGGCTTTTGGCCACCAAACTACAGCTGTAGGGCTATTAATAACTATAATAGTGACTTCTACACGATTACAGAAGATGGTGTATCCATCTCCAGTTTATTCTGTGCAAGTGAAAAAAGAGTTAAAAGGGCAAGATATTTTGTCAAGGAGCAATAATAAATCTGTTACAAAGCCAAGAACTAGCAGTAGGTCTTACAGAAAGCTAGAGATTCAGATGGTGCAAAGCCCTTTAGTAGAGTAATACTGTTTGAGAATATGGCTAAATAGCATTGTGTTTGTCTGAAACTTTGCCAAAATAGCAGGTTGATTACCTATTTTTTACTCTTGAATTATTCACATGCATACAATATATACTGATCAGTGACCACCTTATACTTGAAGAGTCTTTGAACAATGATTAATGACATTCCATCATGATGATTGATCACACATCTCAGAAGTATGATGAGAAAGGTAAAAAAGATCTGAAATAAAACTAGAAAAATTGAACCATATAGAATGTGAAGGCATTAGAATTAATACAGGATTCGGCACAAATTCTTAAAGCTTCCTTCTCACAATCCACCCTTTTAAAACTAGTGCACTGTGGCTGTAGGAGTGATAACATTGTATTTTTTTTGTTGTATAGCAAGGATGAAGGCTCTGACTTGTGAACTCTGCTTTAGCTCTTACAGTTTAAAATGTTGCCACCCAAAGCCCCTGTCTTGCCCCGATCAGAAATTATTGCCCCAAACCTGCATGGCAGAAGGAAATAGGTTCCTGTCCCTCAGCTCTGCCAGTTCACAGTGTTGAGCATTAAATTAAGCCTCTATGACATAAGCCTCTATGACATAAGCCTCTATGATAGCTGATAAACTAAACCACTGGGTTGTTAAATTGATGAAAAAATGGCATGGGGTTTGCTGATATCACTCTTACTATTGGGGGGTTAATTTCCATAAGAGGGGGAGGTAGAGAGATGGAAGCTCTATCATCCTAAACTGCTCCAGCTAAAACCGTTAAGAGCTCATGATTCATAGCCCTTAGACAGAGGTATGTTCTGTTATCAGAGGCATTGTTCTAATCTCTATAACAACTGCATTATCCACCGGGTAAACAAAGGATCAGAAGAATAGTCCCTGCCTCAAAACACTTACCATCTAGGAATCAGACAGAAGAAAACATACTTATCCAGTCAGATGGGTACAGATAAATGGGAGCTTAGCTGATTTCCATGAAAATACATTTTATATAAATTATATAAATAGAAGATCAGGTTGACCGTATGTCAAACATAAGCCTAAGCAGTGTAAGGTGTGAAAACAGAGAAAGGGATTGAACATCTCATGCTGAAATGTTTTCAAAGAATTATAATTTTCCTTCTTTCTATGTTATAATAACCCTCTTTGTATATATTTTTATGACAGTGCTGTTGGAAATGATATTAAGTATCAGCCCACTTAAGATTTTTTTCTGATAGATGAAAGGATGAACAGGATGCAAAAAGCACAGGAGGAAAAAGACAAGCTCAGTTCTATTTTTCTTCAAATAAAACTCTTGTTGCAACTTTATGGCATCTTTCAGAAATGGCTCTGTTAAGTTTAATTACAATGTGGCATATATCAAATATACACACATTTATATATATTGCAAGAATGCTGATCAATTTGAGCTGAAGCCATACTTAGGTCCAACAGCAGAAGCAAGTTACTAACAAAAGAGTCAATTCAAGAAGAATTTTTGTTAACAGCCTATGTTCCCACCTTAATTCAGATGGGCACAACTTTATGCAAGTAAGTAGATGAGGATGGATTATCACAGAACAGTCACAAAAAACTTCATTTGCTTTGGAATCAGCCATTTCATACAGATAAATAGAAATGCACTGGTTTCTATATATTCCTACCACACACTAAAAAAAATCTAAGACATTTTGTCTGTGGTTTTTAGAGATAGGGTGAGAGAGAAATGTGCCCAATGCTGATAAGATCAGTCATAAAGCATACTGTCAGTGGTTTTCAATACCAGTTAACCAGTTTAGGGTCTCCATTTGCTTGAGCTTGCCTCCACCCCCCTCAGCTTTTAGCTGTTGCCAGGGACACTGGATATTGGACTGGTTGTCACACTATTTTTATTTAAATAGCTAACACTGGTGTTTCATAGACTATTTGCACACATCTCTCTTAGCAACCCTTTTCCCAAAAAGTACTCTCTCACTGAAATAGAAACAGCTGAAATCAATACATTACTTATACATGTAAAGAGATACTCAGTGTAAAAACCCCAACCAACCAAACACACACAAACAAACCCACAAAGAAACAAACAAAAAAACTTTAAAACTTTGGAGGCTCAAACATCAACTAAAGGGAGGAGAAGAATTAGGATATTTCTACAAATGTCTGATGCCTGAGCATTTGTAACTGGGAGCCACAGGTAGGCAGAATGTCATTCTCCTAAGAAAAGAAAGTCTGTCAGGGAAGGTTTGAGTATTAAGACAAAAAAATTTCCACAATATAATAAAGGTATAGTTATGGAAGTAGTCATAGTTGTACAGCCACTAAACAATTCAGAGACATCAAGAACTCACTATATCCTTGGTCGAACGCATGAAATTTGAGGTAGCTGAGCACAAAATAGAAGTTTTAAGCTACTACAGGGAGGAATATGCTTCTGGGTATATCTAAAGCTGAACTCTGTGTGCCTTAGGTTCAAAAATCATTTTAACTCTGATACGCTCTACATCACATATCACCCGCAGAGACAATTCATCTACATTTTACCAAATGGGTACCTAACTTACTGCTACTTTACTACTCTAAACTTGTTTAGGAGAGCATCACATGAAAATGCTAGGGAAATTAAAATTTCAGAAGCTGAATTTTTTATGGGATAGTCTATCCAGATAGCTAGACTCACTTGCAGACCAAAACAGCCTAAATAAGTTTCCAATAAGCATAAGCATTTGAACAAAACTTAGAATCACTGCTCAGGAAATGAGTAACACTCATGAAGCCAAGGCAAAACTGTACCAAGATTTCCTAATCAAGCTAGTATGTAAAATATTACTTAGCCCTGAACCACTTATTAACACAATTTAAATAGACTACAGATGAAAACAGAAGGAAATGCACTGGTGACAGTAGAAATTACAGGACAAATGACATGCAAGAGTGCAAAAATTACAATAGAGGTGTAGAAAGCCAACTACACTATCAAGTTCATCTTCCTGAAAAACTGTATTCAAACTACACAGTGATTTTTGACTATTTTCATCAGAAGAGTATGAAAATCTATAAATGTTGATGCACTTCCCATTTGCCATTCCTGCCTGTTCAAGGTTAAAGGATGACAGGGTCCAATCATTTTGATGATTTCATTTTTGAGAATGACATTAGAGATCATGTTAGCTCCTTCACAGTGCATGATGGCTCAATTAAGAAGTCTGGGTCTAGTCAAGTGGTTAATGAATTGAGAGATGGACAAGAGCACTGTTTGAAGAATTAAAAAGAAACCCATGACTCTCAGATATGCTGCAGAGGAGGAACAAAATTTAAATGTTTCCCTAGGTATGTGTTAATGTAAGAAATGATATAGAAAGTGCCCTGAATGTAAAGTCCCATATTTGTTCACACCAGTGTACCCATAATTCTACTTTTGTCCATCTTGACATTGTGAAATTGCAGGAAATCGTTCAAAGTCCCACTCTTCTTTCTTTCTCCCTTCATACCTCTATCTATTATCCATGTAGAAATTTACTATGGCTTGTCCTGCACCAGTGCCTGAAGCCAAGTATCATTTTACTACATGCTACCTATATTTGAACTCTCCTCAGGTTTTTCCTTTCCCAAGTATTTCCATCTCAAGTTTGTGTTAAAACGTGGCTTTAGGTGTAGAATACAGCAAGTTAAAGGCTGTGACTTGTATTAGCCCAGGAAGAGCTCCAGGAGTTATTGTAGCTCGAAACTGTGCCAGAATTCTCTCCTCTACTCAGGTTTGGAAAGTTGGCACTTTCTTTTGCACCATGACAGGACTGAACACCTCAGTTCACCTGGGCACCTTACATAGTGAAAGCTAGGGAATAGCCATCCATCTAGGTGCCCATCCCTCTTCCTCCTCTGTTCTTCTGGGCATCACTGGCAAAAAAGTAACACACAGCAGATGACCAGAGCTATGCGCTGGATGCAAAGTCTAAGTAGACTTCAGGGAAATTCAATACACAGCTTATTCTAAATTTCCATCAATTTGGAAACAGTAGTTTTTTTCCAAAATGTAAAAAAAAAAAACAAAAAAACCTCCAAACAAACAAAAAAAAACCCAGCAAAAAAACCCCAAAAAACCCCACCCCCAAACAAACAAACAAACAAAAAACCCAGAAAAACAAAAACCAAAACCAAAGAAAACCAAAACCAAAACCCAGAAACTCAGAACTTTTCTTCTGGTATGTAAGATGAATTTATTTGCCCTGTGTGGTATGTTTGCCAAAGACAATTGACACTATTTTAGGATGACCACCGTACAGCCAACGGAGAAAGTGGAAGCCTAAGGAAAAGTGCCTACCTTTGGAGGCTTGAATATGCTACTTACTGCTCATCTTTGGTCATTCAGTTCCCCCAAATCAAACACACTTGTTTGTTTTAAGACAGAATCTAATTCAGCTGAGGAGGAAAAGCGGACCTTATATTCGTGGAAGGGAAATTTTCTTCCTGAGTGTGGGTATATATTCCAGCAGTATAGGAGAGCTGTAGGAAACACAAATTTCTGCATTCAGAGGAATAAAAATGATAGCACTTGGTAGGCCAGAGAGGAAAAATCTATTTATTTAAAACCTGTGTAAGACATATTCAAATCAAACTTCAAATAAAACCAACCATACTTGGTTTCATCTGTCTTTATGGATGTAAAACTGCAAATGTCTTCCAATAAATCTTATGGTTCATTAATATCCCCAGTAAAATTAAGGCAGGTATTTCATGAACTTTTACTTACTTTACATGGAAATAATGCAAAATTATGATTTCATGTGATTTCTGCTGTGGCTTACAAGAAAGCTAGTTCAAATCCAACACTAAAATCAAAGCCAGGTGTTGCAAAATAGCAAACTAGGTATTAAAGATGGAAAATATCAGCACAAATTCTTGAAAAATAAAATTTCCAAGGTTTTGACACCCCTGTAATTTTAGAAACCAATTTCACAAGAAAATTAACTTATACTCAGCACAAGCTGAATATATATCCCCCATATATATGCAGGGATATTTTGACATCATGTGATACATACAGAGAATATAGGATAGACTTTGGTGTGACTGGCTGTATTTCTGCTATACTGATCAGCATAAAACCAGGACTCTACTAGGTGTTAGTCTTCCCTTGTGATCAGAGGCTTACTAATTAAACGAAACTCATGGATACCCTCACTAAACTTAAATGTTTAGTAAAATATTAAAGCAGTGCTGTTGAATTCACAGATTCGTTATGTTATTTATATGAATATACACTACTCATTGTAAGCATAACTGTTAGAATCAATGCAGTTTTCAGACAAGTATTAAGATTCAGAGTGGAGGAGGCTATTACATCCCAGAGATCTCCCAAACCTTAGCAAGCACAAGGAATACCAAACTTGATAAACTTCTACTCTTGCAGATGGAAACTGCTTGATACCCAAAGTGGTTAACCATGTAAGGTACTCTTACAAATAGGGGATGCTAAAACTGTAAGGTCTGATGCAGCTGTTTAGTTTAAAAATCACTTTTGTCCATCTCTGAAAAATGAATGGGCAAAATTATGAAACTAACATTTGCTTTTTGCTGCTTGCATCCCAAAATCCCATGTATTTTTACACAAATTTTGTCTGATCAGCATCTTAGTGAAAACAAGGGATTATAGTCATTCAGGCATGCAAAGAGTAGTTACTTTTTTATCAGGGTTTGCTAATAATTTACTTACTTTATTTTATACTTAGATGCTCTAAAATTAATCTCATTAACAGAACAAAATTGCTGGTTAGCTATTTGGTGCAGACACTATGAGCCATGAAGTATGGTTCAACATCTGTGAGAGATTATTTTATTAGACCTTGTGACGGCTTTCCAGTACCTAAATGGAGCCTACAAGAAATCTGGAGAGGGACTTTCTACAAGCATGTGTAGCGACAGGACAAGGAGAAATGACTTTAAACTGAAAGAGGGGAGATTCAGATTAGATATTAGGAAAAAAATCTTCACTATGAGGGTGGTGAGGCACTGGCACAGGTTGCCCAGAGAAGCTGTGGCTGCCCCATCCCTGGCACTGTTCAAGGCCAGGTTGGACAGGGCTTGAAGCAATGTGTCCTAGTGGAAGGTGTCCCTGTGCATGTCAGGGGGGTTGGAACTAGGTGATCTTCCAGGTCTCTTCCAATCCAAACCATCCTATGATTCTATGATTATCTTAAACACTGAGATCACAATTATTTATCACTATTGTTTCATTTCTGTTTTCCTAGCATTTAAGTAAATCATGTATTTGAATAAATCACAGTTTCAAAGAGTTTAATGTCGTTAACTACCCTTTCATGCTGTTGCACAAAACTTATCTCGTGATCACATGTGTTTGGCAACACAGAATTTGTTTACAGGAGAAGGTTAAGTATTTTGTGAACATTTCTTTTGCATATATGTCAGTGGCAGGAAACAAAAGACAACAGATGGGCATTTATATCTCACAGGAAGGATTTAACTGGATGCCAGTGCTGACGGGTCAAAACATGAAAATCCCTGACCCATATATAAAAATAATATATGTATACCTATTACTGTTATTTGTCCAGGTTACTGTCTTTGAGGGTAACTAACATAATTTAACCCAGTGTTACTGACCTGCAGTAAAATTTCTTTTAGGTCTCATTATGTTAATTTGAAAATAATGTTAGAAATGGTGGGGAAATGAGTAATTGATCTAGCAAACCTACAGCCAGGTCAACAGGTTTTTACTTATATTACTGTGCTCACTGTTACAGTGATACTATTTAAGTTCTGGTCAGAAATGTACACCAAAACCACATATGCATGAAATGTCTGAATGTGGATACTGTGTGTTTCAGAGACATTTGGATTCTGATCTGTACTTTGCTTCATACTTAAGTCTAAAAATAGTGAAACTAAATCTTTGATTTAAACACCCTATAACTTTTAGATTCGCAGTCAAAATGGAAATTTCTGCCTATTTCTGATCGCTTATCCTTTATCAAGATGAAAATCAAAATAATAGAGTATGAGCGAATATGACAGAATAGAAAAAGGAAAAAAAATCTAAACAGGCTGTTTTTTGCTTTGCTATGTTATTATTCTTCCTTTGCAGCTTTCACCCTTACAAAGTCTGAAGAAATACTTGGGTTCATGAAAGAAAAAATACAGTTCTTTTACATATCTCCAGAAAAAAAGAAACCTAAATATATTTAAACTTCAACTGTATTTCATAATGAATCACTGAAAAGATGAGAGTGCACCTCATCGTATCGTCACTGTAGAACATGCATTTATAATATATGCCATGAATTGGAGGAAAGTCATGATTTATACAGAACCTGAACATTATAAATAAAAAAGTTTCATGTTTATGCAATATATGACCCCTAATTTGGAAATCTACAGATTGACATATTAAAAAAAAAAAAAAGGCAAACCAAAATAAATATCAAAGAATGCTTTGCCTGCAAATATTATGGTGCTGCTTTTCCCGCTGCAAAATAGTTTGTCAAACCTATTTTGTATCATACTGTTTCTCTTCCACACATTACAGCTTTCAAATTCTCAAATTATAATGCCATTAACAGTCAAAAAAGCTCTTATAAAAATATCCATGAGGATCTACTGAGTGTTTATCCTTATTTGCATTGCACATATTTTGAGCAGAGGAAATGTATCTCCAAAGACCTCTTTGGAATTGTCTTGAGCAGTGTATTTCTGTAGTTCAATCAAAAACAATTTTAAAATGGAATAAACTGAGTGAAAATAATTCAATACATCATGAAATGATCTAACACTAACAAGGTTCTAACCAAGTTCTGCCAACTTAGTCAGGGAAAGAAAAGCCTTTTCAAAAATCTGACAAATGACAAATTTTACATCTTGCATAAAACAGAGAACAAAACTATGCTGCAGTAAAACCAAACCCAGAAATTGAACTCAACCCTTGGGGCAAGGTTATAAACTCTATCTATCTGTATAAGAACAACCCACAGTAAGAAGTTACAACAAATTTGCTTATGTGTTTTCTTGTCCTTACGCAGAACAAGTGTTTTTAGAAGCCCAGCAAACTACTGCAGTGTAGGACAGGTAGGGTAGCATTGTCAGATGGGCAAGAGAAAAGTAGGCTTCCCACTCCTGCCTACGTTCAGTAGAAACTAAGTTCACAGTTCCCTTGGACTTATTTGAAAATCTTAGCAATGTCTGAGACATGTTTCCATTTAAATGTTAATATTCGTTTAGAAATTCAGTTCACACATGGGATAATTGAAATATCACTGTTACTTAGAAGCTATTGTGTATGTGACAGAAGACTAAGAGTCTTTTATGGCAACTACTATGTATGCAATGTCTCACACCATGTATTTGCAAAAGGAAGCAGTATTCAGAGATCTGGGGTTTAGTTTAATCCTCATTTTTGAAGGGAAAAAATTACTAAAGACAGAAACAGAAATACTTGTTGCTACACTTATAGTTAACAGATATAGAGAAATGTTTTACTGATAAACATCTGAAAACTTGAAAAAATGAGCATTTGCATTGAGTTCTTTTTGTTTTTATTGTGTATATTCTTAATCAGAAGATAAATATGCCTATTGGGGTTGCAATGAAATCCAGCATTCAGTTTAATATTAAATTCTTTACAAAAACAGCTTATACATGTTTAATAGATTTTTAAAATATAACCAGTTGTTAAAAGTCCAGCATTATTATGGACTACTTATAACACCATTATTACTTTGTTACAGAATTGATGCCTGTACCCATCAATAACACTCATCCTTTTCAAGTATACAACACAGCTATAAAATCTATTAATCATGCATTAACCTGTTATAATTCAAACTTTTATTCATACTGTAACCAAATTAAATTTATGGTTTTCACCTCAAGCAGTATGTTCAAATTCTGAATGTAAGTCTTTATGATATAGGGAGTTATCAAGTGCTGAGACTTGGTATGTAAGACATCTAGATAGTCATGGCCTTGGTGCACAAACATTTGAGTTTAATTAGTCTAGTTCTGAATGTTTTAATTTTGACAACATACTTACTTAAAATATAAAGTCATGGGTTTAGAAATAATGGTATGTACCATTGTTTTCATAGCTTTTTTAAAAGAAAAAAATATCTATGAAAATATAATTTCTCAACAATAAATACTCCAAATTTTTTAGCAATCTGTTTCCCCCTTGTAGGTAGCACAGCCATTTGCCAGTATCTATTGCCTCTGTTTTACATGAAAACACTCTAGCCAGTAGCTGACTTTTTTGTTAGCAGTTGGTGTGATGATGGAAATGATTTTGTAAAGAACACTCTGAGGTGGAAGGCAATTGGGTTTGTTCCTCTTGGTCTATATGGTTTTTCTGAATAATGTTTTAAAAGACAGAAACAAAAGCAAAACAAAACAAAAAAAACCTCCCTGGGACTGAAATACTTTGTATGTGTTGTTATTTGCAGTGCATGCCAAGACATTCATGGGCACCAGAGCCAACCTGGCGAGCTAATTAAATATATAAATGTATGTGTTTAAAACAGCCTTATAAGGAGCATTGGAAATCTGCAAGATGAGCGAATATCTTATAACTTCTTCCGCAGGTGCGAGGATAGCTACAAGCCATGGACTTTCTGTCCTGCTTCTTGTTTGTGGCTTTGTGAAGGGTGCTTTGCTTTAATCTAAAAGTGCTGACTTTTTCCAATATCACTTTCTCTTCTTAAAGCAAAGAGCAAATCGCCTGTAAAATCCACGGAGCGGACAGCAAAGTTGACCCTAACCTCCAACCACCACTCTGCACCCAATGTACTCTAAATCTCTACACAAGGAGCACCTTCTTCAGGAAGTACAAACAAAATTACTAAATAAAATAAATAAATAAATAAATAAATATTATGAAAAGAAGAGGATACCACATGTTTTCTTGATATCTTGTTTTCTTTGATGTATCACTGATCTTTCATTTGAAGAGAACTGATGTGATGTAATCAAGCGTTTTGTAACAGCAAGACTTAATTTCCTTTTCTTTCGGCAAGGAGAAGCCTCATCCTTGACTTCTCAGGGGTTGGCCTGCGAGTCATCAGTATTACAGAATTAACTACGGATGACATTTGGTTTCCTACACTGAAAGAACAGTTCCAGCCTGGAAGCAAACAGAGGCCAAATAATGAAACAAAATATTGTGATTTAAACATCGACCCCAATAAAACACCCCACAAACTTTATCAAAAAGCCTTTTGGTTTTTGGTTTTTGGTTTTTTCCATGAGGAATAGGGAGGAGAAAAGAAAATCAACAAAGCAGCTAAACAGAATAGAGGATGTAGTTTCTGGAAAAGAAAATAGGCTATTTTTCTTTATATTTTTTTTAATTATTATTATTATTTTTACCCTGTGAGTTTTTTCATGTGGTTTTTTTTTTTTTTTTTGTCTGTTTGTTTCTTGTTCAATGGTGACAATTATTGACTTAGGCCAACCCCTGATGATTGCGTGGAGGTTTATATATATATACACATCTTTTTTTTTTTTTGGTGTGCGTTCTATATTTCAGTGTGTTTTCTCTAATTTTGCAACTCCTGTATATGCAAAACTAACTTAAATTCTGTAAATTGCTTACAGTCTGTGTGATATAACTTCAGAGTAGACATACTTCGGTCCTCATGCAAACCAGTTTTTAATATTATCTATATGTCATGCCACCAATAGGCATCTTTATTTCCTTTTTTGACAAGACATCACTTTTTAGTTCGTAATTCAGTACTGTGTGGATTTTGTAATACATATCTTCACTTCCACTGGTTTGGCCCCTTTCAGCCCTCTGTTTACTCTGTAAATGCACATTAAAATTTGTTATGGTCTCTAGACAATGAATTATTTTAGTTTTGTGTATGTTGTGTTGGAATTTAAAAGATGAAAGCTCTTTTAATTTGTGATGCTTATGAAAGATGAAGTGATTTGATTACTAGAGACTGTAAAATGCAGGTTTGCAGTCAAATACTGCATGTAAAGGAAGGCTACAAGGGGAAAACAGACAAATAAATAAGAACATGGCTTAAAGGATATTCTTTTGGTAAAGAGTTCTAGGAAAGTGAATTTATTACACTGATAAACTATATTGCATCACAGCTCCTTCTACATGGCCAAAGAAGCGTCTTTCTTTGCTTTTTTCTGGAAGTGGATTGTCATTACTCATTTATATTATTAATTAAAATACTTTATGTCTGTGAACTGGACGTGAAAATTTTACTGTTGAATGAAGTATTATGCATTACATGAATTATATTCATTAATGCAGGAAGGAAAAATTGCTACCATTTGCAGCTGCAATCAAGAAGGTTTTTTTCATGTTCCCCTCCTTCCACTAATACTGAACAATCCACACCCTTTCATTTATCAGCTCAGACAATCATGTATAACACATGCTTATTATGATCTATTTACAGAAGCATTAAGTAGCTGCAGTGTGGTCAGCTGTGTGATTTCTCCTCATTTCGTAAGTAATGTAGAAAGAAGTATGTTTAATATCTCACCAGTCCATAGCCTACAGGCCAACATTTTATTTCAAAATGGCTGTAAGTCTGAAGTCTTCCCCCATTAATTTCAAAGGAGAAAGAACAAATAGTGTCAGTGAATCAAAGGGTAACACATTAACGCTTTGGAAGAGGATAACATATTTATGCAAATTTTATTTCCCATTTATTCTGTACTATAAGCTTGACTGGAAATAGTCTTTCTTTGGTTTCAGAAAAGTTTAAGCAGCAATAAAGATAGTAGAAGTTTGGTCTAATACAAAATCAGGAATAACTGTCAGGAGAAATAGGGGAAATGTTCTTTTGTTTAAACATAAAATTAATGACTTACTAGAAACATTGTGTATTGGAATGCTTTGCTTCCTAGTAATAACGGTTTATCAGACTACTGACAAAGAAAATAGAAACAGCCCTGTTAAGCTGTTCTGAATCAAAACCAGTACTGTGGATCCAAGAGGAAGTAAATGAAAAAAGAGCCAGAGCGTTTTGGAGCCTCATTTTGTGAACACACCTATGCAACCAAACTTTCAGAGCTCTGGAAGAAAGGCTACATTTTTCCTGTGAAATAGATGTCTTTGACTGGATGTTGTGAAAATCTCCCATGTCGGGTTCAGAAACCTCAGTTTCCTTTGGTCTTAATCAAAACCAAATGCTTAACATCACACGTGTTTCATATGTTTCCTGTATACATATATCTTATATGAATATTCCGTGTATGCACATAGTTTATAGACAACCTGCAGTGGCATACAGCATTTTTCAGAAGCAGTTTAACCTCACATCGTTAAAGTTAGCCTCTGTTTACCGTCTTAAACTGATACTGTGTTTTGTTTTATGCTGTTAGCTGCTTAGCTATAAATCACCATGAAGTAGGAAGTAAGATTAAAGAACCAGCTGAAATTAAAAGTGGAATTTTAGACCACTCTGACTAGTGTGATACAACAACTCAGAAGACATTAGCATGGCAAGTGATGTATTTTGATCTGCCATTTTTCTTCAACAGTCAGCAGAAAATGGATAGAAGTAATCTGTTGGACATTTTAAAAGCCTTTAAATCTTGCATGAGATGCTAAGGGGATACCACCCGCCCCTCTCCACATGACAATAAACCTAAATTCTTCAGATGAGGCTGGTCCAGCACTTCTGCTTGCAGACCTGGAGCCTAGTTTTACAGTTTCTGCCAACCTGTGTGGATGCAGCAACAACATCTCCTAACGGGAACAGTTATTAAATTTCTAAATTCTATGCTGCATCTTAACAGATATTTTTCAAATCAGGAATCTGTCTGAAGCTCCAAGAAATTCTCAAAATGGCAAGTTAAGCTGCAGTAGCCTCCTATTTCCTAAGAATTTAGTTAAGAATAATATTTGGTATACGAGTCAAAATACTGCAATTTTCTGTCCTGGACCACTTCTACTTTGGATTTAACAGTAACAGTAAAAAAAAAAAAAAAAAGGCTTAATTATATCCTTGAAAGCTCTTCTGAGTTAGCTATCTAAAAGGGCAACTTACATCTCAAAACCCAATGTCCTTAACCTTTCTACAAAAATAGTCTAGTTTGAGGTGGTAATTTACATGACTCATGCTTCTCACTTGGTGTCCCCAACACGTCATTGCATATGTGACTTTCTTCAGATTGTTATAACAGTTTTTGGTTTTAATAGAAGAGTAAACATGGGTGAGTATGAAACGCTTCTGCATTTCAAGTTATATGCCATCTAAATACAATTCACACATTTTGAGATATTATGTCTTGTGAAGCTAAAAGAAACATATTCCAATTCCATCAAATGTCAATGAAAGCTTTTGTATTATATGAAATAAAATCTGCAGCACTTTTGTACTACTATCAAGGATTAGCATTGCTACAGACACTGTCTCATAAATTCTCCTTTCAATAGTTACCAATATTCTTTTAATCTCTGGATCTTCATGCATGAAAGTTGCTGCATAACGTGTTTGAACTTTCCTTTCTTAATTGCTTTTTGTAGATTCTTCAAAGAAATTTATGGAGCAGGAGGGGTGCTCAGACCATAGATTAAAAAAAGCTTGGCAGAGTGATTTAAGATTGACTGTTTGTTCCTCAGAACTCCTGTTAAAAAAGCTACTAGAAAACTGGAATGATAAACACTGACTCTATCATGAATTATTGTTATTTCTTTTTCATTCTCAATATTCAATATTTATATTACAGCACTACCCGAAGGCAAAGATCAGAAGTAGGTATAAACATATGTGGCATCACAGCAAAAGCAATAGGACTGCTTGGAGGTTCATACCTATGCACATAATTCAGTGCCCCTGTGATTTAGGATCAGAACATGCCCTAGAACCATTTTTTCTCATATTCTTTCTTTAAAGTATTTTTGCTTTGTTCAAATAAAATGAGAAAACAGTGGCCACTGCAAAAATCTGAATGCTTGCCTAATATCTTTCAGTGTTAACAATTTAATTTCCAATGATCTCTACAGTCATGTCATAATATAATTTACCATTAAAGGAAAAAAGGACTGCACTGCTGCCAATCTTCAACTCCTTCCTCAAAAAAAGGAAGAGAAAACAATTCAAACCTTTGTTATTTGCAGGATGGGGGAACATTTGTCCATGACATTACTATTGGTAAATGTCAAATACTGTTTACAGAGCTAAAAGCATTAAGAATGAAGAATGGGATCAACATACTTTGCAGTATAAATTTTTAAAGGTTAATCTTCCATGATTAGCTTAGATAAACAATGCTAAGCACATAGGAAATTGCTTAATGCAAGTCACCATAAATTACTTCAGTCTTTTGTTCTGAGCTTCCTAAATATTGATTTATTTGATTTCAGAGTCATAAAGTTTGCACATGCATTCACATAGTTGAAAGATTATACATAGTTTTCATAGTGCTTTTCATCTAAACAGTACGGGAAGACAATAGCAAAGAAAAAAGTTAAATTTATCTGTAATAATGAATCACAATTATTACTAGAGTTACTTGCAAAGAAACAGACGTATGCTTTCTTGACTCAAGTGTAATTGCAATCTTGTTTCATTTTCTCATTTTTTGTGCTATTCTTCTTTTACCAGCGCTTCAATCTGAAAAATAAGACAATACTGTATTTCTTGCTACTCACTTATAGCAAGGTGACAGAGGACAAAATAATGTCATCTTTGTTATGAAAGAAGCTAGAGAAAAAAAAAGAATCTTCATTTAACAACAATCTAAATTTTTACAGTGTCCTATCACCTAAAAAATATCTCTGCTCAAAAGTTTATGAGGAAGGAACAACAGAGAAAGTGTTTTGTGTTTCAGCTTGACTTCCCAGCTCTAAGAGTGTTCTCAATAGTTATCCTACAGGTAAGGGCAGGATTCTTCTGTAAGATTCACAAATACAGTAATTTTCCATTTAACTACCAGTGACAGATTAATTTGAGTTTTGAAATGATAAATACTTGCAACTCAAAAAATTTTTCCATTCAGTTATGAATGTTACTAGGAATAGCAACAATTAGAGCCATAAACAAATCTGGAAGAATACCACATACTAGCAATCTCTCAAAAGTTCAAAAATATGACAAGCAGTTTAATAAAAAATAAATAAAAAAGGTTTTTGTGGGATTTTCTTTTAAAATTTTATTGTAACCCACTCTTATCCATACTGCTATAAATATTCTGGATTTGAATTCCAACTATATTGTGCTGACAATACAGAAAGCCTTCAGATGGGAGCAAATGAAATTTAAACTTATCAAAATTCTCCTTTACAATGACAATACAGCACAGGAAGAGATCTTATGTGTATATGAGACTATTTAGAGTGACAGCACATAAGGAAGCCAAAATGTACATAATAGACTATTAATTCCTTTCCTCTTTTGATATACTATGAACTTGAAAAACAAAAGAGAAGATTGGGTTTGACAACTAGCTGCTTAAAACAAACAATTTCATTTAAATCTAAAGTCTCAAACATTCCTTATGAAAAACACTTGCATAACTATGACCTTAAAAATTATATGGGGTTTAGATTGTTAAGCAAAGTTATAGATATTATGTATTAAGTCCTTGTATATCAAATTGAGAAGGAAAGAGATAATGATTTCTTTTGTAACGAGAGTATGTTAATTGATGCTGATATTTTTCAATATCAAATGACTTAACAGACCCTTCAAATCATTGGCAGCTATACTTCTTAAAAAAAACAGGTGCCAAATTTTCTGTACTACATTTTAGTTTCTGGATGTTAACCAACAATGGTTCAGGTTTCAAAAATTTTGCTTATTCACCGTAACAGAAAAAGAGGAATTCACACTTTATTGAAAATAAATGTCAACGTACTTACTAAACCACCTCAATGTTTTTTCCTTTGGTGAATTGGGCATTATTACTTTTGTCCATATGTGGCATCGCCTCAGTGGGGTTAAGCACTGACAAAAAAGATGTGGAAATGTGCAGCCTGGTTGCTTCACCTACTAATTGTATTCCTGCATAAGAGGCAGAAAATGGAAGGTGTGATTGTTTTTTTTCCCTGCAACAGGCAACTATGAAGAAAGAAGTGATAGCATAATTCTCTTTTCTTGAGAAGGGAAATGAAGTTGGATTGAATAAGGAAGAACTTGGGGGCTACTTTTCAAACACAAAAGGTGATGCTAACAAACTGTTGGCTGAAAGGGGGAGACAAAACAAGGCCAGATTGAATGGAGCTTGGAGCAGCCTGGTCTAGTGGAAGGTGTCCCTGCCAGTGGCAGGGGAGTTGGAATCAGATGATCATTAAGGTCCTTTCCAATCCAAACCATTCTATGATTCTGTGATCTTTACAAGAATTGCTGAACCAAATCACTGCTGTAAGAAGTAACATTGGTAGCTCAACTCTGCAATAAGGTGAAGTACTCAATGAAATTAAATGCAATTTCTCTAGCAAAATAGAAGGTTTTTCTTCCAAAACTATGACTCTTTTGGCTAATCTGAAAGAAGGTCTTGTAATTAGGGTTTTGTCAGGGAAAGTTTTTGTCTTTTGCAACTGCACAATGGCAACTGAGAGACTGTCAGCTGCCTCCCTTCATCATCACTGCCCTATACTTGATTATCAGTGATGAAGGCACTCAGGAGATGAACACATATTACACAACACTGATTTTCTATTCCTTAAAAAAAAATATTTGTTTTTTACTATTTTTAGTTTTGTAGCAGAAAAATCTTATTACATCACTTAGCTGCCATTCCTTTAAAAAGTAAGGAAATATTTACATAGTTTAATAAATATTGTAGATTGTTTGTCGGTTTTGTTTAGGGTTTTTTTGTTTGTTGTTTTTTTTTAAAACAGTTCTTAGCATTCACAATAACAGAAGAGGTTTAGAAAGTGACCCAATAGCATTATAAAGCTGTGTATGTGTCACAGTCTACTTGCATTAATTGGGAAAAAAACCAAACGGAAACCTCCTGACCTGGAGTACATTCTAATCAGTTATGCAAAATGCTGAGGAAAGTAGGTGGCCAGGAGAGAGCTGTTGTAGTGATTCTGGTGATGGTGATGTGATCTTTGTCTTACACCTTTCCAGTATACTTCTTGGACCCAGCAAGGGAATAAATTCTGAAATTACTTATTACACATGTGTAGCAGCAAAAATAATGTATGCAATACTGCTGACAACCCTGTACAAAGCACAGGACCTATTGAATTTACACTGTGGCACTGTGCACACGGGCAGGGTAGCTGGCATTGTCTGGATTCTAGAAATTCTGAATGCCTGGTATGTACTGGAGATCTCATCATGCACCACAGAAGGAGCTACTAGATTTAGGTTGCTCCTGTTTCTAGATTGCATTTGTGTAGTTAGAAAAGTTGTTTCCTTTCGAAGGCTCCTAACCCATAGGATAAATAAAATACAGAATGCTGAAAAATAAAGAATATTGAACAAAATTCCTCAGGAGTCTCCCTTACTGTTTGCGATTGAGACTTCTAATGTTCAAGAAAACTGCTCTCCTCAGCAATAACCTCCACAGATGGACTTGGAGAATGCTGTTTCACCTGAAGTTTACAGCCCAACTTTACTACCTTCACTTTTGAAAGGTATGTTAAGATTTAAATAGAATATAAGCAGATAATGAGAAGCCAAGGTGGCACATTGTGCCAAAATCCTCACTCAGAATAATATGAAAAATAAATTATCAAGTATATCAAATACTAAACCAGTCTCTTTGATTAGACACTTTTTTAAAGAGCCACTAATTTATCATCATGAACTTTAAGGAGACATCTGGGAATTTATGCTCTGTTATTCATTTGTTTCAAAAAATAACAACATAACAACCTTAGAGCTGCTTGTAATTGGGTAAATTAAATGATATTTAGTATGGTTAACTGTAAAGTCAGTATATGTATCTAAGATATTTGTCATGAAGATGTACACAGAACACACAGAATTATAGAGACAGACTTGCTAACAGTAACACAGTCTTTTTTTCTCAGCAGATGGATGAAGCAGATGGATGACTTCTGTTTTCTTCACACTTCTCCTACTGATCATAGTTGCCAGCAGCAGTATCAATTCTATCCTGGAAATATATACACTCAGTGATTTATTTATTTATTTTTTTTATTAGCCACTTTTCATTCTTCCATCTGACTAGGCATTTGGTAGTCCTCAGAAATGTGTAGCGCATAAAAAAACACAGGCAGTTGCATTGAAGTATGTGGCCCTTCAAATATTTTCACTGGACAAATAAAATTATGCTAAACATTTCCTTAGGAAAAGAAAGACTTATGTTATTCTTCAAGATGAGTTTGTTATACACAAGTCATATTTGAGACAACATTCAGAGAGATTTGCCATCACATATGCCACTATAGAGACTCTGCTTGAAATATCTGCCCTCATTTTATTGTGTATTTCTGTATTGCATTCTTTATTCTGTTTCATCAATTTAAGCTACTAAGCCGTACAACATTTCTGAAATGGATGAGAAGCACAATCTGTTTCACCACATCATCTTTGAGGGCTATGACTTCCTCAATGTAGCATGGTTACAAACAAGGTGGAGTGGCAGAAATGTTTTAAAACAGTCACAACTATCTCTGGTCATCCAAAAAAGAAATTAAAACCCCAGCCATCTGGGGGCATTTAAAAGGAATGTCATTCAGGAAGTTGGCACAAGATCTGTTGATGAACCAGCATACAAAGCACCTAGTGCAGGTGAAGATATACAGGTGGAAGAACACAACACTGGGGATGCAGGATGAATATGCCAGCAACTCCTGTGCTCTGTCCAGGTTCCATCCACTACAGACAGCTCTTCCAGTGACACTTAAATTCACAGTGGTATATGTTTCGAAGGTTCATTACATAGGCAAGGTCTTAACAAATCTGAACCTAACACTGGAATGGTTTGTTTCTGTACCAACTATAGTCATTCTGAAGAAAGACTAGTGTTCAGGGTGAGAAGATCGATAAAACACTGTTCTAGTGGTTAATGGGTAAACAAACAGAAAGTACAGTTTGACATATATGAAACAAAAGAGATAAGAAACTCTGAAAATAGTAAAATGGCATGACACAGGTTTCTGTTGCTTGCTTCTGAGGAATACTGTATGCAGGTATAGACTCATTATCACTGACAGCACTGATATCAGAATGTGGCAGTGAGATAGAGCTCTACTTCAAAATGGAGCTGTACTTAAGACAGCAAAATTCCAAGTGAAACTGGACAGTTGTAAAGATAACAATAAGATCTACAGAGCCAGAAGAAGAGCTTTTTTTAAGGCTTATGGGTGTGTGGGGGTGTGTGGCCAGGAGAACTAGTGGAGTGATCTTCCTCCTGTACACAGCACGGGTGAGTCCATAGCTTGAATACTGTGTTCAGTTTTGGGCCTTTCACTAAAAGAAAGACATTGGGGTGCTGGAGCGGGTCCAGCGAAGGGCAATGAAGCTGGCGAAGGGTCTGGAGAACAAGTCTTATGAGGAACGGCTGAAGGAACTGGGGATGTTTAGTCTGGAGAAAAGCAGGCTCAGAGGGGACCTCATTGTACTCTAAAACTACCTGAAAGGAGGTTGTAGTGAGGCGGGTCTTGGTCTCTTCTCCCAAGTAACAAGTGATAGGACAAGAGGAAATGGCCTCAAGCTGTGCCAGGGGAGGTTTAGATTGGATGCTAGGGAAAATTTCTCCACTGAAAGGGTTATCAAGCATTGCAACAGGCTGCCCAGGGAATTGGATGAGTCACTATCCCTGAAGTATTTAAAAGATATGTAGCTGTGGCACTTACGGGCATCATTTAGTGGTGGACTTGTCAGTGTTAGGTTTACAGTTGGACTTGATGATCTTAAAGGTCTTTTCCAAACTAAATGATTCTGTAATTCTATGAATATAAATCTTCATGTTTCAGGACTGAAGGTAGCAAACATCTACTGGTGGTGAGGAATAAAATAACCTTTAAGCATATTATTCCATGAACACATTATTCCATGAGATTTCTTTTCCTTATCTCTGAGAAGCTACTGAACACTAAATACTGAATTAGGTGAATCCCACTACATCCTGAAGAAATGAAAAATGCAGAGATTTCAGAGATTTTTCTGACTGGGAACATGGATAAGACCATGACCAAGGCTAAGACTGTAAAACTGTAATATGCCCTTTTAAGTTCCCCAACAATAAAGTCTTGTTTCAAGATTTTCAAGTTTTTTACACTAAAACTCCAGAACCCCAAGAGGTATATTTTGAAGAGAACTGTAAAAACCAAGATTTTTCTTCATAGCCTTCTCTACAGTACTTTTGAAGTACCAAAAGGAAGATTTTGATGGTTTATGAACTTATTAAAAAAAAAAAAAAAAAAAATTACTTCCAGATATTCTTAGTTGGCAGAAAGATGGATGGGGTGGTTACTTCAGTATATCACAAGTAGAGCATTAACACTAGCACTTGAAGGCAGTGTAACTGAGACTTGATTTTTAAATTCATAAGATTAATAGTATTATTTTGCTCTGGTTGGAAGTACAAGCAAATAATTGTCACATGCCAACACATGCGTCAACTCAGCCAAAAAAATCAGGCCATACCACTAACTGGACATTATCCTGTCTCATGAAGCATAGCTTGTGTTGACTTTAAAATTGATTTCCAGCCTTACTAGGCAATACATATATATATTAGCAGAAATAAACAGTCTAGCCTTAATCCTTAGTGTAGTTACAGCAATCCTGCCACTGATACACTTGCACAAGAGAAAACTGGACAAGTATGAAAATGGAGGCATGTATAAATTAATACATAAAGATTAAACACAGGTAGATTGGCAGAAAAGTTATCATCACTACCAGCTCATGTCTTTCTTGCAGGATCGACCATAGAAGCCTATTTTTGCCTTTTAATATTCCAGGCTGCTAATCCTTTTCCTCGCTTACCCCCTTCATTTTCTGATTTCTTTGCATCCATCTATTGTAAAGGAATGTATAAATATGATGTGCTCAGTTATTAATCATGTATCATTCAAGCCTTTCAAGCAGCTTCAAAAATAAAAATGCAGAGAAGACTTAAAATTAAATCCCACTTTGGGAGTTTTTTTATCTAAAAATAGCTGGTTCCTGTATCAGCCACATCCTGTTGATTTTTATCACCAAAGTACCAGGCTGGAATTCTAAGTATTCACAAGCTGTATGACATACTCACTTTTAAAAAAAAGTAAGTGAACAAGTGAAGTTTGCCCAATCCAAACTCAGGTGCTTTCCTGTGCTGCACTGGTACAGAGAACCTACCGTCTGTTGAAACTGCATGTAAAGTCATGCAGTAATAAGATTTGTTTGCCCAGATTACAGAGGACTGACATTAAGAAGAAAACAAAGTAAAGCTTTAAATCATAGTCTACTTTTGGGTAGCCATGTTGAAAAGTCCTAAATAGAATTTACTAAAACAGTCTCTGCATTATTAAAGATCAGATTATTTAAAACATAACCAATATCGCACTCACTAAAACTAAGAACAAACAAGTTCCATTTACTTTCAAAAATACAGGTCAACTCTGAGAGAGGGAGGAAAAGAGAAGTGGGAGAACTGGAATTGCTGCTGCTAATAGTAAGGGCAAAGTAGGACACTACACTCCTAGGGTATACTTTTTTCCTAAACTCTCTTCCATAAAGAGCATCTTAGAATCATAGAATCATAGAATCATAGAATCATAGAATAGTAAGGGTTGGAAAGGACCTTAAGATCATCTAGTTCCAACATCCCTGCCATGGGCAGGGACACCTTGCCCTAAACCATGTGGTCCAAGGCTCTGTCCAACCTGGCCTTGAACACCGCCAGGAATGGAGCATCCACAACCTCTCTGGGCAACCCATTCCAGTGCTTCACCACCCTCACTGTAAAGAACTTCCGTATGTCTAATCTAAACTTCCCCTGTTTAAGTTTGAAGCCATTACCCCTTGTCCTACCACTACAGTCCCTAAGGAAGAGTCCCTCCCCAGCATCTTTATAGGTCCCCTTCAGATACTGGGAGGCTGCTATGAGGTCTCCACGCAGCCTTCTCTCCTCCAGGCTGAACAGCCCCAACTTTCTCAGCCTGTCTTCATACGGGAGGTGCTCCCGCCCTCTTATCATCCTCGTGGCCCTCCTCCGGACTTGCTCCAACAGCTCCATGTCCTTTTTATGTTGAGGACACCAGAACTGTACACAGTGCTCCAAGTGAGGTCTCACAAGAGCAGAGTAGAGGGGCAGGATCACCTCCTTCGACCTGCTGGTCACGCTTCTTTTGACGCAGCCCAGGATATGGTTGGCTTTCTGGGCTGCAAGCGCACACTGCCGGCTCATGTTAAGCTTCTCATCAACCAACACCCTCAAGTCCTTCTCCGCAGGGCTGCTCTGAATCTCTTCTCTGCCCAACCTGCAGCAGTGCCTGGGATTGTCCCGACCCAGGTGTGGGACCTTGCTTGGCTTGGCTTGGTTAAACTTCATAAGGTTGGCATCAGCCCACCTCACAAGCGTGTCAAGGTCCCTCTGGATGGCATCCCTTCCCTCCAGCGTATCAACCGAACCACACAGCTTGGTGTCATCGGCAAACTTGCTGAGGGTGCACTCCATCCCACTGTCCATGTCACCGACAAAGATGTTGAACAGGACCGGTCCCAACACTGATCCCTGAGGGACACCACTCGTCACAGGTTTCCAACTGGACATCGAGCCATTTACCATAACTCTTTGCGGCCATCGAGCCAGTTCTTTATCCACTGAGTGGTCCATCCATCAAATTGATGTCTCTCCAATTTAGAGACAAGGATGTCGTGTGGGACAGTGTCGAACGCTTTGCACAAGTCCAGGTAGATGACGTCAACTGCCCTGCCGCTGTCCATCAGTTCCGTGGCTCCATCATAGAAGGCCACCAAATTGGTCAGGCAGGATTTCCCCTTAGTGAAGCCATGTTGGCTGTCACCAACCACCTCGTTGTTTTTCATGTGCCATAGCATGCTTTCTAGGAGAAACTGCTCCAAGATTTTGCCAGGCACAGAGGTGAGGCTGACTGGTCTGTAGCTCCCTGGGTCTTCCACCTTCCCCTTCTTGAAAATGGGGCTTATATTACCCTTCTTCCAGTCATCAGGAACTCCACCTGACTGCCAGGATTTTTCAAATATGATGGACAGTGGTTTAGCAACTTCATGCGCCAGCTCCTTCAGGACCCATGGATGGATTTCATCAGGTCCCATGGACTTGTGCATGTTCAGGTTCTTAAAATGGTCTCGAACCTGATCCTCTCCTACAGTAGGCCTAAGGTCTTCATTCTCATAGTCCCTGCATCTGCTTTCCAAGACTTGGGTGGTGTGGTCAGAGCATTTTCTAGTGAAGATTGAGGCAAAGAAGTCATTAAGAACCTCAGCCTTCTCCAAATCCATGGTAGCCACTTCTTCCGATAGCTTCCGGAGAGGGCCCACGTTGTCCCTAGTCTGTCTTTTAATTGCTATGTACCTATAGAATCCTTTCCTGTTATCTTTTACATCCCTTGCCAAACTTAATTCTAGCTGGGCCTTAGCTTTCCTAACCTGGTCCCTAGCTTCCCGGACAATGCTCCTATATTCTTCCCAGGCCGCCTGTCCTCGCTTCCACCTTCTATATGCTTCTTTTTTCCCTCTAAGGTTCCTCAGCAGCTCCTTGTCCATCCATGGAGGTCTCCTGGCCCTCCTGCTGCACTTTCTTCTAGTCAGAATGCAACACTCCTGAGCATGTAGCAGGTGATCCTTGAATATCGACCAGCAGTCTTGGGCCCCCCTGCCCTCTAGGACTATATCCCATGGAACCTTGCTAAGCAGGTTCCTGAAGAGGCCAAAGTCTGCTTTCTTGAAGCCCAGGGCAGTGAGCTTGCTGCATGCTCTTCTCACTGTCCTGAGGATCTCAAACTCAACCATCTCGTGATCACTAGAGCCAAGGCTGCCCTGGAGCGTCACATTTCCAACCAGTCCCTCCCTGTTGGGGAGCACGAGGTCCAGCATGGCACCTGTCCTTGTCGGCTCCTCTATTGCTTGAAAGAGGAAGTTGTCTTCCACACAATCGAGGAACCTCCTGGATTGCTTGTGCCGGGCCGTACCAACCCTCCAACAGATGTCAGGATGGTTGAAGTCCCCCATGAGGACAAGAGCCGGCGAGCGTGAGGCTGCTCCTATCTGTCTGTAAAGCGCTTCATCCACAGAGTCCTCTTGATCAGGCGGCCTGTAACAGATCCCCACTGTAATGTCCCGCATTGCTGTTCTCCCTTTGATCCTGACTCACAAACACTCTGTTAACTCATCACCTGTCCCCAGACAGAGTTCCATACTCTCCAGCCTATCACTGACATAAATAACAATGCCCCCTCCCTGTCTTCCTGGCCTGTCTTTTCTAAACAGCCTGTAACCTTCCATTCCGACCTTCCAGTCATAGGAGCCATCCCACCATGTTTCTGTGATACCAATGACATCATATCCCCATAGCCTTGCACACATCTCTAATTCCTCTTGCTTGTTCCCCATACTACGGGCATTTGTATAGAGGCACCTTAGCCGAGCTCCAAATGAAGCCGACTCAATGGCTGGGGCAGCTGGAACATCTCTACATCGCTCCAAGCACTTATTACAGGTGCTGGCAACTGATCAGGAGTGTTGGGATGGATCAATGCTCCCGTCCCCCAACACATCTAGTTTAAAGCTTTCTTGACCAGCCTGGCAAGCCTCCTACCAAAACAGTTCTTCCCTTTCTTTGTCAGACCTGCTCTTCTTATTACATAAGGAGACATTGCTTCCTTTGCTTTTAGACTGGGTGTAAAGGACAAGGTTTTAGCAGTTTGGGGACCACAGCAGTGGCATCTGTGTAAAGAGGCCAGGGACTGCCATGTGCTGGACGCAGCCAGTTCAGCCAGCTCTACAACAGATCCACCACTGGCCAAAGCTGAACCCATTAGCCACATGTATGGTGCCTCTGGGAAAACATATTTAAGAAAAGTCAGACAATGCTGGAGAGAAAAAGGAAGAGGGATCAGAAGAGTAAGAAACAACAAAGGGAACACCAAAGTCAGTGGAGGAAGAGGTGCTCTATGGAAGAACAGGTACTCCCCTGAAGGGACTGCAGCCTGTGGAGAGCCGCGTCAAAGCAGAGTCAAAAAGTGAGAAGTAAGGAGCCACAGGGTGAAACCACTACGTACTGACCATATTCTCCCAACAACCTTGCATGGTGTGTTGCCTTGCTGAAGGAACTGGATGTAACCTAGCAATAACAAGGAAGAAGGAGAAGAATTTGGAATGAAATTGAGCATGGAAAAAAGGGGAGGAAAGGTGTTTTCCCTAAGTGTGCAAATGTTTGGTTTATTGATACTTTCTTTCCAATACCCAAAACAGTAATTACATATTTATTTTGATTGTAAATATATTACTTCCTCCAAAATCAAATGTGTTTTGCCCACAATTGTAATTGGCAAGTGATATTTCTGTCTCCATCTTGACCCAAAAGCTTTCCCATTCCTGTTCTTCCTGCTGAGAAGGGGGAGTCAGAGAGTTGCTGAGTGAGAGTTTGGTTGCCAGCTGAGACTAACCCACCACAGTTCTCCACATTGTTCTGGAAAAGAGAAGTAAAAAACAAAACAAAGCCAAACCAAACAAAAACCAAAAACCAAATAATAAAGCAAACAACCAAAAAAATCCAACTAGCCAAAAACCACTCTTCTCACATATTCTCAGTTGCAGATGTGTGGGGGATCATGGGATGATGTATGACTGACTTTTCTTTAATTTCAACAAAGCCTTTCTGGTTGTGTCTAAGGTTTCTGGTAAATGTTCTTGAGTGCAGGTTTGGATCACAGAGGCAAGTGACTATAAATCATAAGGGAGACACACTTCCTAAACCATGCCTTCTTGCCTGGTTTATTCCAGGTTAAAGGGAAACGCAAAATGTGGGCATGGTTAAGCAGTCCAGGAATTTGCATTCAAGTGCAATCTCAGATTGATCTAAACCCCACCCTGTCAACAGAGAAACAGGCAACCTCCTCCATTGTCAAAATAAAAGTTTTGGATCACTCAGCTCTAAGCCACACAAATAGAAGGTCTCTCAGATTCTGGCTTCTTGTTTCCTTACATTCAGCTACAACAATTCTGGAAAAAAAAAAAAAAGCAGCCCTCTTAATCCTGCTACAATATCTCTCTAAAATTTCTTACAACAGTTGCTGGTGTTAAAATGTAGAAGGTTAAATGGCAGAAGGTATATAATAAAGGTTGGTCAACAAATTATTCATCTATGAAATGCAGCCTTCAAAAGTAGCAATCACAGAAGCAAACTAACAATGTTTATCCAGAAATCCTTGCCATATACTGGGTTGACTACCTCAAAGGAGCTAGTGTTTCTCTGATGACTGCCTTTCACTGACTGATGATAACAATGATAATTCTTTTCAATCTCCTTCTTTGCACTGCTTTCCTTCAGGGTGGTTTTTCTGCATGTTTATTTATTCATGCATTTATATTTCATTGCAGTTCTTTATGTCTCTTGTGGGAAGGAAGAAATGAAAAAGGGAAGAAGAAGCTTTGATGTGTCTCTTGACCGGAAATATTTGTCCTCAAATGGATATGAGTAAGGCTGTTTAGCATGGGAAGCTGGGTGAGAAGACGGGCAGATAGTGTCAGGCCAGAGAGAGAAATTAAAGACTATTTTTCCTTAGAACACTGCCTTTTAAAAATGAGAGAGTAGAAATACTAAAGCTGCCTAGAAACCTTTCGAGGACTAAGATCTGGAGAGCAGGGAGCTCCAAAGCCAGCTAGAGGGTGGAGCTTTTTATCAATAATGGAATCTTGTCAATATGAACCAAAAACCTTCATTATTCCTTATGAGAAAAAATATGAGAAAGAAGAATGATATTTCAAGTCTTTGAATAACATAGTGACCAAATGTAATAGTTACTAAACCCCCAGGATATCACTAGCTAAGAAAGGGCATTTAGAAGAAATAGACAACTGGATAGATTAGAATTTAGTCTTAGAAACACAAATTCTTAGGTCTTTGAATCACTATATACTTGGGCCACAGTTTTGACTTGGTTAGGCAAAGAACTTCAACAATGATAAGAGAATTATTTAGCTGGTAGGAGGTTTTTCAGTGTCAAATTCTCCTCTTAGAATCTGTTCTGAAACGATTTTGTAGCGATAAATGACAGGCATTGTGAATTGCCTCCCATACTGCTGTAACATGAGGTTCAACTTTTCTTCAGAGTCATTCTGAGCAATGATAATGACTGTGTTAAATAAATAACATGGGGAAAATCTCTAAAACAGCCTCATACAGACAAGGGTGAAAAAAAACAAACAAAAAAAAGAAATATTGGTAGTTCTACAGTGAAGGGAGAAAAAGCAGAAGATAAGAAAAATTCTGATAACAACAACCCTATTGCCAATGGTTTGGAATGGAAGAAAAATGAAGCCCAAAATGTTCCAGTTTATCTGATGAGAAGGTTGATTAACTCAACAATCAACTGCCTCTGTACTTCACCCAGTTCAGTGGCACTTCTTAAACTATATAACACACAAAAGGAAGAGAGAGATAAAGAGAAAGCACTCTTCATCACTTGCTCAATTCTGCATGATAAAAGGAACACAAATTATCACATAAAACTACGTCCTACCAATAAAATCAACATAAGTATATTGATCTGGCTAAATCTCTATGAACATGTCACATCTTTCTCCAGTTATTTTGGTGCATACAAAACTGGTAATCACACCATGGAATTAATTGTACTTCACCCACATCCTAAAAAACTTTATCGTTTTCTAAATATATTTTTATCTCATTAGAAAGTATATATGAAACCTATCTTGATAGAAAGTATCTATACATCATCTATGTATGATTTCTGTATACTGAACTATAAAGTCACATGTCACTTTTCCTTGTGGAAAAGAGAAAGCTGACAGGAGGTATGATGGAAGAAAATAAAACTACAAATGGCATAAAGATGGATGAAAATTGTTAACTCTCTTTTGTAGTGCAGGAAACAGGAGGTGACCAATTAAGCCAGTACAAATGCATTTCAAGATAGAGGTGTAAAAGACCTTACCAAAACTGGTGCTGACCTTAGAAGTTCATATAGGTTGATTGGGAGACTGAAAAGGTTTATGGAAATTTGTTGTATTTTACAAATGTATAGAACCACAGAGAGTCAGATTTCTAAAGTGAAAATAGCTGGATGTTAAAATTATCATTAGGCAGAAGTGTCATATTATAAGCTTGTCCTGCTCTTCCTTTTTCCAAGCTATTCACCTCTGGATGCTATGCAGTCAATAAAGAGGATTGAGCCACTGCAGGTTTTAAAACTGTATTAAGTTTTCTAACTGCCATCACCCACTGATGTCTCTTAAGTGAAACTGTAAATGAGTCTACAAAGCTATGGGACTCTATTACTTCATATAGGCTAAGTCATTACTCCAGGAATTCTTAAGACTTTTTTAATAAAATGCAACTTTTCCTTCTATTCCTACCAGTTTCTTAAAGGAGATTTGTTTATTTATTTATCTATAGCGTTTTTGATGTATTACCCAAAACCTCTATACCAACCATATTTCCTTCTGCCTGTCTCTTCTGACAGAGCTTTCCACCCCTGTTATTCCTACCACTCTCAGCTTCTCAGAAATTCTGTCCTATGTGCATCGGGTTTTACAGTTTTGCTGAATCATCCACTTTTTTTCTTTTACTTGTAAACTGAAAACTTGCAATACTTTTCCAGTCAGATGCCAGCTTTCATTTCTGAACAGTTTTTCTTGGATTCACATTCTTTTTTTCCCTTTTTAATCCTGTCCCCTGCATTATTTAGAACCAGTTGTAGATGGGTAACTCAGAGGAGAAACTTGCCACCCTTTACAAAGACAGCAAGAAGTAGAGAAGTATTTTAAAGATTTGCTGACTCCTGAAAAATTCTACAGGTGAAGTTTTAAAAATAAAATAAGTTCTATCTCAATTTTAATAAAGTTTTATCTCCATAGTATTGTCTTTCAACAGCAACTATTCTGCTGCACATGGCTTGTTTAGAGTATATATCCTTAGCCAACACTTAATCTCTTGGTAGTCCTGCACATCGAGATGGCTATGCTGACTAGATTTTAGTCTGGAATGGATTCTAGCAAATTTTTCATGTGCATGCAAGGTGAACTGAGAGTTTGCTGAGCAATGGAAATCCAGTTAAACAGCTCATGTAGACACAGCCATAATCTTCCATTTTTATGCACAGAGAAGCAATGCTAATTCCTTCATTTTAAGACTTGCTTTGTATAACTCTGTAAATCTGCCAATCTCTCAATCCTCTATACAATATTTTTTCTGTACCTTGCTGAGATGAGATAACACAAAGCTTTCCATTGAATAAGATTATGAGCTGTCTCTGGTTGCTTTCCAGGGTGGTAAATTTGGTTTTAGTATCCAATTTGGCTATCTTGCAGTTTATCATTGGCCATATATAATTTCTTTATTTTTCTTTCTTTCTTAATACTGTTTTCTATTAATAATAATGATGATTTATATTCATATAGTTCTTTCTTTTATGCAGTCCTAATGTACTTTACAAACTGTACATTAGAATCTTTTTATCCTGCACTAAATTTTATCCACACCTCAGCTGAAACATATCTAATAACATTCTGCTACACTTTCACAGTGGTTCAAAATAGAAGACATCAACACAATAAAATGAAATGGAAGAATAAGTTTTCAAATATACACAAACTAAGTAGCTAAATTAGAATAATGGTCAGTACACTACCTTTACTCTTACAGAGAGCATCGAAGAAAATTTATTAATCAGTAACAGGCAGAAGTTTTCATTTTATTTGACATTTTTCTTTTATGACTTACCATTCATTAAACAGATCATTGTTTAAGAGCAAACATTTACCATTCATTTATAAGATATACTTATTTCTTCCTTTAAGGTTAGAAAAATATTATGGCATTAAGATATTGCCTTATGGTAACTTTTAAAATACTGACTTATTCTGGCAATGAGTACAGTACAGCACCGGTTCCAAAACAAGCCCAGCTTTCAACATTCAGCACTGGAATGGCAGGCATGGCTTGTTTCCATAAGAATCTCCCTAACTCTAAGATCAGAATGGATTCATATTTGTTTAATACTAAATTAATACTTACAGCCCTGGGGTCACACAGTGCCTACACCTGTGTATCATCATTGGCAGCATCCAACTGTATATATTATGGAAACTCAGAGTTGCTTACTAGCTTGCTTACTTTTAACTGAAGAATCCAAATCAGTTGTAATACCAACACACTGTTAATAAAAATCAATGAAGTTCACCACCTGAAAAAGCACCTGTAACAATTTGCTCTTCTATCTTAAAAAACACACAAGCTCTTACACAAAATAATCCTAAAATATTGGAGTATTTCTTAAAATATGTCAAACTCGAAGAGATAAAATCTTATTTCAAAACCATATTCCAGAAAAATTACAATAAACACAATTTATTTCTACTTTCTATTTTGTGCAATATTGCCTATCCATTGACTACTTTAAATTTATCTTTTATTTCTATATCTATCTACATATACAGCTAGACTAGAAATGGTTCAATGAACAGAGTGAGCACTATATGTCAAAGGCTTTTCTAGTCATTATTTGCCTGCACAACTTTGATAGCTCAAAGTCCTTTTTCTACAGAGTGTTCTTTTTCTTTTAGCACTGATTTACTGAATGTGGCTAGAGAGTCTCTTTTATTAGAGTCTTTTAGAAGCAGATTAGACAAACAGTTATCAGAAAGTTTATTTTACAATTAATTCTATATTGGAGCAGAGGAATGAACTTGGTACCTCTTCAGGTCCCTTCATCCTACATGCTAGGCTTTTATAAAAGTTAACAATGAAGTCAAACATTGGAGGTTACTTTGACAACTATGGGCATCAACCAATGCCATGTCATATCAGTGATAGCTTTTTCAATCAATTGTAAACTCTACAGTATTAAGTGACACAACAGTGATTATCCTAATTCATATTTTTACAATCTTTTGTATTTTTTATCATTGTAGCATAAGTTGTCAAAGAGATGATGATAATAGTATTGCAAATACATTTAAAAATATATTTGGACACATACATACATTACAAAGTATCAGAGAGCAATGTGTAATCTAAGTTGTCAAATGTGTTTTGAAAGCTATGTTTATAGCCCAAAGAGCTGCTCAGTGATTTGTTGAAGGGCAGACATCTGGATCATTATAGTATCTGTATGAATAATAAATAGAGAGATGATTTCACAGCCATTTTTGACCTCTCTGAATAATTTCAATCTGACTATGCAAAAACTCTTCCCCAAGCAGACAACAGCATTGTACCCATGTCAATTATTGTAAGCAGTCAATGTATGGCTGCTGAAAGAATGATTCAGTCCTTACAGAATTGATATTTAGATCTGGCATCTGTTTTTCTTGGCTTCTTTCTCTGCTGACTCTGCCAGCTTCTTAGTCTATCTCCCTTTCTTTCTCTTACATGCACAGACATTTTTTCCCTGACTCTCAATTTCCTGCAGCAAGCAACACGTTGACCTGTCTGTTTTCCTGTGATCACATTTCAGATGCAATATGCAACTCATTCTATAATTGCAATGAAGATGTTTCAAGTTTTAGCATACTGTTTGATTTTGGTTCCCCCCTTCATTGCTCCATACACAAAGGACTGTGAGACAAAATACAAGAAGATATCAAATCACCATAAAAAGCAGAATACTTGGGGTAACAATAGGAATTTTTCCTCTCAACTGTATATTCCTTAAACAGATGGTTAAAAAAGTGTTAGGACACCAGAAAAGACATTCGAAACCCACAGCTTCAAAACTAGAAGGGCTGCAAAAGCATTAAAAGGCTTGCCGATGATAGTTTTCTGACAGGATTTTCACAGACATTTCATCACTTCCTTCTCTTAATTAGTAAGGGCCATTTCATCCATATGTATCCTGAGAACTCAAACAGCTATCAGACCCATCAGCTGCCTAAATGTCTACAGACAATGCCAAATCTATCCATGGTACATAACAATATGAGGTAATGCAACTCAGTACAGTGTAATACTGCTTAAAACTGTCCAGAATTTAGCAATCTCCTCTGTAACCTACCTAGCTTCAGGTACAGTAGTTTAAAATGCAAATAGATTGATAGTGGCCTGTCTTAGTTTAAGCCCAAACGGTAACTTGGAAGTGAGGGGAGTGAGCAAGCAGCGGTGTGGTTCTGAGTTACTGGCTAGGCTTAAACCACAGCGTGGCCAAGGTCAGAGACAAAACAGGACTAAAAGGGCCCTGAAGGGCATTACTAATGTTAATCCAGAACTCTAATTAGGTAGCCTGATAAAAAAACCCGACTCAAATAACCAGTCGAGGTCACTAAATTGAATAGATTCCAGCCACCATGTGGAACAACTCTAATCATATGGCAGCTGTATTCACTGTTCACTTCAGTATTACTAAGCAAAATATTTGCATGCAATGTAAACAGAAAGAGTAGACAGTTCAAAATGAAGTCCTTGGAAATGGAAAACAGAAGAACAATTGGTAATGATGACCATTATGACCAACATTTTCTACACAGATGTACATGCAGGTGGCTCACAGACATGAGCTGATGAGCTGAAGCCACATTTTTGGGAGCGCTTTTGGGGAGGGTTGAGGGACAGCTTCCCATAAAAATGAGAGGATGGAACAGAATTTACAGAGGTATCTATCTGTTTTGCAAGGAACTTGTGTAATGATTATTCCAACACTTTTGAGCTCTTTCTGTCACAGCCAGTGGCAATAAAAAGGTGCTTTGAGAAAAAACTTAAGAGTCTAAGGGAGGTGACTCTTATGACCTATTTTATTGCTCTAAGCTGGCATTGATTCAACTCTTGAAACTCTTGAAAATATGCTTAAGTTTCTGTGGAACCTTTCAATGTCAGGGCAAAAATTAAAGGAAGACCTTTTAGACTCTTTTAGAGACCTCAGAAAATTATTATCTCCTCCTGTCTCCTGGACTCTTACCCACAGAAAAAAACCCCAAGAAATTTATAACCACCAGTGGTATAAAGTGTATATTTTCCTATCTTTACCAGTAGTATACAACTTCACCTAACCAGTCAGTCACCCATTTGACTTTCACAAATCCTTTCCAATTTATAGCATATTACTGAATCCTGAAGTACAAGACCTGTTGAGCCAGCAACATCATCTTCTATTGGGCTGCTCAATTAAACACCATTACTTTTCCATGTGCAAACAAAGGAGGGGGGGAGGGGGTGTTGTTGTTTCAACCCTTCCTAACCCTGTGCTTGATCTTCATTAACTTACAAACTTGATGCCATTCACTTTCATCTCTGAAAGTAAAATAGCAGCATTGACTTTGGGAATTCCATCAAAATCCAGTAATTCAACTCTTGCATTTTGCATTTACTCTGCTATTTAATACATGAAGGAAGAGAGTTTCTGCAGATGTCTGCTTTACACATCTTCATATAGTAGAAGTATAGTTTTCCCTCCAGTCCTTTCCCAAGTAAAATGGACTTGCACTCTTAACCAAGCAACATTTCTTTGTGTGTGACTGGTACCCCCTGCTCCTGACCTCCAGTAACATTCTGCCAAGGATCCCCAAAAGAACCTGTCTGTCCCTACTGTGTCGGGTGACACTGTGTATCTGTCTGTTGCACCTCATCTTTGAACACAATGGGCCATAAATTCCAACATTTCATTTAACATTTTATAATTGTTAGGATATGCTTTTAGAAAAAAGAGGAACAACAGAAGAGGTTGGTAAGAGAGGAGAATCAAGCAAGCACACAGGTAATTTGATTTGACTGACTTAAGAATTTTCTTCCATCTGCCAAGACAGCAGTTAAATACAAGAAAATTAATCCCTGACAGCCTATCTCAGCAAAATTTTCCAGAGCTTTTACATTCCCTTTAATAAAAACATTTTTAAGAGGCATGCCGTGATTTCTCACTCTCCAAATAGCTTATTCACTGACCTTTACTGACTATCAGCATGCCTAGCAAAATTTTAAATGTTATCACAATATTTATTTTATTTTCTAGTGCTACCTTTTCCTCTTTTTGCTACTGGATATCACATTAAAGAAAATGAAACGGGTGAAGATAATATGCAGAGAATTCTCTTTGAGAAGCCAAATTATATTCAGAAGACCTTTTCCAACAGATATAGCATTGAATTCAGGGTAGAATTGTTATTCTCTTCAAATCTTTTTTTCTGTCTTATATGTATTCCCACCACTCTTGCAATTCCATAAACTATAGACTGAATTTTATTTAGCCTTTCATAGATAGTATAAGGATGAGAGAGAAGGATCACTATTCTCTTGCTGTTTCCATGTTGTGATTGCTTTGTTATGATCTAATTCCATCACCGATGTTATTATTAAATAACAAGATTAATTAGTGATAAGACCAGGCTGTTTTACCTTGGCTAACATTCTTAGACCAATATGGTTCTAATGTTTATGGAAGTTACGTATCAAATAATAACTATATTGAAGAACTCAGGCTTACACGAATAGGCAAAGTTTACTCTGTCAAGTGCCCACTTTAATTAAAATGAGTTAAACAGTACTCATTCAAAGCCAAGCCAATTTATTATAACTTATCAGCAGTTTCGACATGTGACAGCAATGGATGGAATTATTTTTGCCTTTAAAAATATACTACATTTTACTCTATGTCTATAATATTTTACATTGTTTTTTCCTGTGCTTTAACCAAAAGCAGTTTGCCAAACTGATATTATAGTCTGCAAGTCCCAAGCCTAGTCCTCAACTGTAAACAGGAGTAACTCTGAATCCAGTTGAACAATAGCAACTTACAACCTCAAGGTCTCATTCTCTCTTAATAATTTAGATTTTGCATACACTCTAGATTTTGACAATATTGGCTGCATATACTGGTATTAACTTAGCCAGTTAATGAGCCTACCTATGACAACACATAACGAATCAGTGACCATGAGGAAGTTCCGCTGAATAGCAGGCATTTATAATCTTCCGCATCATACGAGATTCATCTTTTTAATGTTGAAATATGCATCTTTTCTGTCATGATAAAAATACAGCTATTTGACTTTTTATGTTACTAAAGTTATATTATTCATTTTATGCTACATGTCTTAACCCTTACTAGTGCTCTGTATCTTGCATGTTCTGCCACCAGATCTAGAACACATTTCCAATCATCCCTTTCACATCTGATTTTTTTCACTCATTTACGTAATGCTCAAAGACAAAATTGTTCTACTCTCTTGCATTTACATATTTTAAGTTTAACTCAATTAGTTAAATGGTATTTTTCAGCTAAATCTGAACGATTACAATCAAGCACAGCAAGAATGATACTCATTTTTTCCCTGGGGTTCTTGAAGTTCAACAAGTCTTACTGCAGCAATTAGCTGGTATGCTCCTCTTTCTGCCTTTTGATAATTAGCTAGCATTTCAGGATTTTTACCCAACAAACAGGCACTTAAGACAAAAAATCCACTGTGTATTCACAAAAGCTTCCTCTCTCCTTCTGAAACTGAAAAGCTCTTCTGTGCTGTTTTATGAAAAAGAAAGTACCATGAACCATAGGTAAAATACAATAATTATTTATTTGAAGCAACTGCCAACAGATAGTATAGTAGTAGGATGCCACCAGTTTTTCTTTTACTGCCTTCTACTTTCTGCAGAAATGGAGTCCAAGTGGGCTATAAAAATCAGTGTGGTACTTCCTGAACACAAGCATAAATAGGAAAGGCAGGACATTTGCTTAGCTGCTAGCTGAACTTTAAATTTATGATTTTAACTAGTAATAATCAGTTCAGGATCTATAAATATATTTAACTTAAAAAGAGTATGCATTCTATTGCAATAGAAGAAGCAAAATACTCAACTGATTGCTATACTTTGATATGGTGAACATTTTCTACAGAAATGCTTAACCAGATCATAATTCCATAAAAACAGCACCTTCCATAAGCTATGGCACCTGTCAGTATCATTTTGGAGCAGGGCTTGGGAGAGGCAACTGAGCTACCGTTTGAGAACCTGATTGAGAGTAAGACACACTAAAGAAATTCAACTTATTTGCATGTATTGGCACTCTTACATGAGTCTCTGGGGATGATTTTCACTTCGTATGGGTAGCGGATGGTGAAAAACAATTATTGAAGTCAGTAATTTGGTTATTTGAGGTTCAGGTCAGAATTGTCTAGTATATGTTTCAGCTGTGCAAAGGTTCACAAGATGCTAGCTGGTCTTTTGAGTAAGGTTCCAACTCCATATCATAAGTCCATTCTTTTACTGTTGACATCATATGCAAAATCAAGAGCAGTCACTCTAGTCACTCAAAAGTAGTATGGATATAGTCCATAATATCACTGGACTATGATAATTCCAGAACAGTTGCAGTGAATAACTAATGTGTATCCAGCTTTATGCAAAACAGGATATAGAACAATTCCATAGATCGCTTTTTCCTCTTCCCCAAGTTCTTCATGATCTTAGACATTTAAAGGCATTTAAATAACTAGAGCCAAAGAAAAAGTTTAGACCTAGAAGCACAAAATGTTTTCATATTTTTTGTTTTTCATGTAATTTATGTATTTCTATATTAAATACTTAAAACTGGTTTTCTGCTAATCAATCAGTTTCACCCACACATAACATTTCCTCTTCCCTTTTAAGTAGTTCCTGTCGTCTGAATGTGTGTTATATTGCTCCCACTACGCAGATTATACGTGACCACACAATCCCAAGGCATGAAAAGTCATTGTGCAAGTTCCCCCGTGTGCACATACACTGCAGTAAGGAAACCTTGAGCCTTGTCACATACTATCAACGCAAGCTGTTCCCAGCTAATATGAAATAATTTGCTG
Source organism: Strigops habroptila (assembly GCF_004027225.2). Taxonomy (NCBI): domain Eukaryota; kingdom Metazoa; phylum Chordata; class Aves; order Psittaciformes; family Psittacidae; genus Strigops; species Strigops habroptila. Next base: position 69,316,936 of record NC_044277.2, on the reverse strand, counting down.
TTGCTTATACAATAAATATTAAAACCACAACCACAGTGTGAAATTAAGTGTCTGCCTGCTTTCTTTTGTATATTTGCTAATGGAACAGGAATTAGCAAAGAATCCATCTGTAATCAGATTTTATTGAGAAATGTTAAGAGCATTTAATCTGAAGAATTAAATTAAATCTTAAGAAATATGCTTTGTTGGAGGTACTATTTATCTCCTTTTCTGCAAAAATTTGACTTCACTTATATAAATCAGTGGGAGTTTTGTTGTCTCTAAAAGAACTAAAATCACACCCTACTTTAACAACTTCTTAGTTCGAACATAGAGAATTCAAAACTGCTTTTCTCCTCATGCATAAAATCTTCAGTAATCTGTAAAATACTATTTTCCTGTATACTGTAGCCTTTTGACATGAATACTTGTGTTTCAGAAGCAGCAATTGCACCAGCTTGGATTGAATTACACACTTCTTTCCAGTGCTTTTAGTTTGCTCTTGAAAGTACTAGCTCTTATCAAAGTATCTCTGCAGTGATCCTGACTGAGAAACCATTTTACATTGATGAATTAATGATCCATATAATTATGTAGTGATCTATATAACTGCTCGAATGACCAAAAAAGAGGATGACACAGGCAAGATCTGCACAGCATGCCATGCAAAACCCCTTCTGGGATCCATTCGATATTGCATGAAAGTGGGGTTCCCAGCATTTAGAGGGATATGAGATTTACCCGCTACCCGAACACCCACTATCTATAGTCCTCTTTTTACTTTGTCTCATTAAAACAGTTATTTTATTAAGCCATTTATTGTCAGACCTTTCCTACTGAGATCCAGAAAGAACCCTTCACCATCTCTCTTTCACTCTCACACACCACTTTCCTCGCCCCCCTTCAGAACAATTTCTCACAGCTACTTTCACTCATCTATTTTTTATATTTCGTTCTCCTTCAAACAGAAATAGATTTGCAGAATGTTATGTGGCTGATTAGCCCTTTTCCCCAAGAAAACAGCAAAAAATCATATAGTTGCAGACCTGGAGTTCTTAAGTCATTTGCTCTAAAAGCCAATATTTTGAACTTGGGGATCTTCCTTCTTCAGGCAAAATAAAATACATTACTACACTATTGCTGAGTTGGTAGTACAGATTATAACCTAACCTGGTTATAACCTAACACTGAGAGTCTACAAAAACAACTTGGATGAAAAAACCTCAGTTCAGCCACAAGAAGTCTTGGCAACCTAGAAGGTAACACTCTTCCAATAGCCAATGGGCAGATGACTCATAGACAAGGCGATACTATGGAATCCAGCTTACAAAACCAAACTATTCACTGCATGCTTTGTTCCTGAAAGGATCTCTTTGAGCTGAGGGAAGATGGCTTAAGTGTCCAACTTCTGATCTCACCTGAATTTACCCAACATAAACTCCAGAAATGGGAATACCATTGCAAAATGTACAGCTGACAAAGTTTAGGAAGGCTGAAGAATCACAGAATCATAGAATAGTTTGGGTCGGAAGGGACCTTCAAAGGTCATCTAGTCCAGCCCCCTGCAATGAGCATGGACATCTTCAATAGATCAGGTTCTCAGAACCACATGAAGACTGCTCTGTAAAATTCAACAGCAGAATCCTTCAGATTAGCCTAGAACTCCATCAAGAGGACTTCTTGGTTAACAGAAAAAAATCCCAAACATTTCAAAAGAATTATTATTTGGGGAGCTTCAAAATCAATCATGCTGATAGATGGTTTCATTTGTCTGGGAAAGAGCTGTTTCAGTACTGTAGAGGAATAAGGAACAACAGTGAAGACGGCTGTGAGCCACTTGGCATAGCAGTTCAGCATACACTGCTCTGCATCACAGTGATGGAAAGACAGAAAGCTTTTAGAAAAGTAAGTGGACAGAATCAGTCTCCTACAAGGCAGCCAAAGACCTAGCTGCTATTTTCATCTGAAGATTTCTTCATTAAAAGAACTGATCCTCCCCATTAAGCAGCAGTCTTTGCTAATAAATGTGACTAGTAATGTTCAAGTATTCATGGAGTAATATTGAAGCAGCAGATTTTCTTACTGGGAATGTGCCGAGCAAGTAAGTATTAAATTAACTACACTTTACAGACTGGGCCAGAAACTCTTGCATATATAAGGATTCAGAATTAAGCTACAATGGAACTACACAGTTTCTACTCAGTGCAAACGATGATGGGCTTTAGAGAGCAAATATTCCTCATCTGACAATCTGCTCCATGGCCACACTAATGTTAATGACACAGGGTCCTTAATGAGGCCAGTGCCAGTACAGGATTCATCTGGAGTGATGGTAGTCAGCTGCATCACTCTTAACACACCTCCTACCAGCATAGAAGCCTGAAGGGAAAAACTAATGGCTCATCAGTGGCACAGATGTGCCTGCAGGAAAATGTTCCTCTGGTTATTTATGGTTGGATAAAGTCATTTACAAAATCCCAGTGAAGCCAAGGGGCCATAACCAGAATTGAGAATCTATTTTCTTTTTTAATACTCACAGGAATTTCTGAATACGGTAACTACAGTGCATTCATGAAATGTTCCCCTCAAAGGAAAAACGGTTTCATTCCAACCCTATATGAAAGCGGTTTTTGGAGGGGAATTTCTGCAGAATATTTCCTACTAGAAAATCAGGGTGAAATGAGTGATTGGTATGTGTTCAGTGTAGTCTATCCATTTAGCTGGGGCAAAAGAAGTCAGGAAGTATAAAGGAGAATAGGATAAAAGTGATAATGACCCAGTGCCTTTAACAGTCACCAGAAGCATCTCTGGCAAACATACAGTTTAATGTGAATGCTACTCAAGCAAAATATTCTGATGTATATTAATATATTTTGGAACAATTTTCCCATTAAAAAAGGGGAGGATCTCTATTTTCAATTTTGAGCAGATGGAGGCCGAAAGAATACATCAAAATCTCAACACTTGCCATGTGATGGAAATTCTTTTTACTGATCATTTCTACCAATGGCTGCCAAGGATTTGTCTTTCATGAGTGAGAACTGAAGTTAATCAGAAGAAAGGACTACGTGAACCTTGAGACGGACACGGCTGAGATATTTTGGAGGACATACCACAGAGAGACAAATGAGACACAGAAATAAGAGTCAGCATATGAATGAAGTGCAGGTTTGGGAAGCAAGTGAAAAAAGAGATAGTTAAAGCTAAAGTACAGTCTTCCTCCTAATGGTCTTGGTTACTTTTTCTGTCTTATCCCTCTAAACATCATTTATTGAGGATTCTTGTTACAGCTAAACCATAGTCCTAGCACGTGATTTAACAATATTCTTTAAACAATACATTGCTTAATTTTCAACAGGCATTCTCTTTTCCACTACTTAAATAGCACAAAGTGATCTTCCCTTAGATCACTTCACTAATTTAGGCCACTTCATACACACAGGTGCATCAACATTGAATTATTCCAATTATTTTCATATGATTTGTCATACACAAACCAGAAGCTCAGTTTTAATTTACTGCATCTGTAAAACATCTGTCTGGAAAGTATTATACATACATTTAATCACCCCTGCGATGAAGTGAATCACCATTTCCTTCAGCCAACATATCATAAGACCTATCCTAATAAATAAAACATTTTCTTGATTTCTGTATCAGTTCTGCACTAGCCTTCTCTGAAAAGTCAAAGTAAGTCCCTACACTTGTGCTATTTTATATAAGCAAAGGATTTTTATTTATGTATCAAATTATATAATCTAAAACATTATCAAAATCCTTTACTATGTTCTTTTACTTGTAAATCCTTTGTGTCTAATAGAATAATGTAAACTCTTAAATAAGGTCATTTTTGTTTTCTGCTATATAGTTGTTGTGGTTTAAGCCCAGCTGGTAACTCAGAACCACGCAGCCACGCACTCACTCTCTCCGCTTCTTCCTCCCCCGCTCCTGGAAGGATGGGGAGGAGAATCAAAAGAATGTAACTCCATGAGTTGAGATAAGAGCAGTCCAGTAACTAAGGTGTAATACAAAACTGCTACTGCTACCACCAATAATAATAATGATAAGGGAAATAACAAGGGGAGAGAATGCAATTGCTCACCACCCGCCAACTGATACCCAGCCCGACCCGAGCAGCAATCTAGGCCTTCCAGGTAACTCCCCCCAGTTTATATAGTGGGCATGACCTGCTGTGGTATGGAATACCCCTTTGGCTAGTTTGGGTCAGGTGTCCTGTCTCTGCTTTCTCCCCGCTTCACCTCCTCCCTGGCAGAGCTTGAGACTGAGAAAGTCCTTGATCCGAGCAAACATTACTTAGCAACAACTAAAAACATCAGTGTTATCAGCTCTGTCCCCAGACTAAAGTAGAAAACGCAGCACTGCACCAGCTACCAAGAAGGAGAAAAATGACTGCTACAGCTGAAGCCAGGACAATAGTCAATCTACTTGGTCAGAAAGTACTAAACAGAACTATAGTCATAATACTGAATAAAGAAAAGAGAAAAGAAACAAAATTCTTTGTAAACAAGACAGATGTTAGATGCATGTGCATAGAACACAGAACTAAGTACCATTATTTAGTGTTTGGCATGTAACATATATGTACATGACAAACACTTTCATTTTTTTCATAATCTCAAAAAATCCTACAGACTATTGCAGTTATTCTTAACAGTGTTCAGATTAGCCCATTGTAAAAATCATCACTAATATTAAAAAAAAATTATTTTTTTTTATATTATTGAAGCTTTATTTTCAGTTCTAAAGCTTACAATTATTTAAACATATTAATGATTTATTTATGTATTGAAAAATAAAATATGGAACTTTTTAATTGTTAATGATGACAAAGTTAAAAAAAAAACAACCCAAACCTAGTTAGATTTAATGTAAATCAATGTAAATAGTAAGAAACTCCATCAACGCAAATTTTCACAAACTTACATATGATTAAAATACAACGCTTATTTAGTGGTACTTTTCACTAGAATGCATATCCATGTTGGAAAATAAACTGTTCATTTTATATCAGATGAAAAATTAGCTTTGTTTTACTTAATTTCCTAGTTGAAACCACTGTGGTAAACTACAGAATTTACAGAGCCATGAAAAGGGCAGAAGAAGAAAGTTGTGTATATTAAAAAATGAGAGGTTTTTGTAAGCATTCTTTCTGCAGTTTATATATCATATGCTCTACTACTTCAATGAAATGAAGGTTCAGTGGACTGCTTTTAAATAAAGATTTGAAAATCATAATGCAAAGAATAAAATATTAATATAGTCATTTAGTTTTTCAAGCAGATTACATAATGTTAAAATTGTGCAGTACATGATGTTTCGACATACAGGCAGATATAGGCTCCTCAAATGCATAAAATGCAAATGCACTTGCTTAGAGTAGAATACATGTTTATATAGAATGATGAAGAGCAAAAATACCAAATGTGCCTGTTCACCTATATTTTATTTTAGTTCTACCCTAAATACATTAACAAATGAAGCAATTCAACTGCTAATGAGCAGCTGTGAGCTGCACAAACCATCTCCGGGCTTACTAAACTGGACATAAAGATTTGCATACACTTCTTGTAAATAAAGATGTAAGGAAGTGTAATTTTACTTTACTGGCATGGCTTTCTGTAAGCAGACTGAAAACATACTGTAGTAACAGAATGACCTTCAATGACATGAATAAGCATTAAGAATTTAAATATCTTTCAGGTTTGGGGGACTCAGAATTTGCTACAGGGTACCAATAACATCAATTTAGCAAAGCCCGAGTCCTTTTCTGAATGAGAACTTCAATATATGCATAAAGTTTAGCTGTAAAATAGTTTATCAAGTATGGCCCGTAATGAAGAATTAACTCAAAGTTAAGAATGCTTCTGATCTTTCAAATGTATTTTTTGCATGAAGTTAACAAAATTTCATTCTCACACATTTTTTATGGCACAGACTTTCTGAATTGTATTTCTCTGCTCGCAGTCCTTTTACCTATCAAATAGGCAACAAAACAATTTTAATATTTCTGTCCATGCTTTGGTTCCCGTCCTGTAAGGTAGTCTATGGAAACTTGCAAGTATTCAAGATACCAGTTTTAACTGAAATAGGAGTCAAACATTAGTTCTTGAAGAGTGTTACTTGGAGTTTTCTACAATATAAATTACAAGCTATGGTACTGATTTCCTTGTAAAAATATTTATAAAATACTTGCACTTTTCATGCTTCACTGGTGAATTTTGGTGAACTCTACTGCCTAGTCCACAAAGCCCTTCATTCTTATTTAAAATGAATATGGATTTTGACTGATGTTTACATGTGCTTACCTGGGAAATTTTAGTATGCTTTGGATGTAACTTGAAGTTATTCTCAGAAGAATATGCAACTTTAACTGGATACTGACTGAGAAGTAAACATGTAGAAAGGTGAAAAGACTTGCCTCCATAACAATGTGTATGCTGGAGTGTCCATTACTCCAGATCAAATTTAGTCTTGTGTCAGTAGTTTGCATAGTGAGGGAGGATGATTAGTTGCCTTGGGTCAAAGATACAGTACTAAATTCCATACTTATATATGCCTTCAGCACATCACCTCTAAATAAGGTAAAATTTTCAGTGACCTTACCTATTGCTGTCACTTGTCACTGTGAAGATCAATTTAACTTCACAGCATCCAAAGCATCTTTTATTCCTTTTTGCTGCCACAGCACACCCCAACATGATTCTTTCATTAAGTGCTCTTAGGTCCCCAGTGGGCACTTAAGACTCTCAGGATAACTGTGTAATAAAATGCAGTCTGACTGGCTGCAACCTACTGGCTTTTGTGCACTCCAGGGAAAAAAGAAAGAAAAAAGAAAAACCCTCATGCTTCTTCCCTCCAAAGCAGGATTGTAAGGGGTTTTTTTAAGACAGAAGGAAAAAAGAAAGGTGGGGAGGGGGAATAAATGTGAATAATGTGAATATCTAAGAAGTGCTAACAAAATTCAGAAAAACCTTAGTAAGATGGCCACAAGCATTCAGTGCAAAATTGTATTCATTACATGCAGATTAAAGATGGTGATTTGTACTTAACCATAAAAGAATTGAGCAAAAATCTACGCCTTCAGGCAAGATGTTATTATATTGATTCTATAGTAGTTTGAACACTAGATAAAGTTTTACCATCTAAAGTCTCAGTTTTTAATGTATGTTTGCCTTCAGCTCATCTGGCAGATCTGGCAAACAGAATTAGTTATGTAAACCACCCACCAAACATCTTTTCAAAGTCAAAGTGAATAAGTAGTTACAACACTTCTTCAGCATATGCTATTTTTAAGATTTATTTACAATTTATTATGTTTATTTCCTGCAAGTGGTTGCTGATATACAACAGCAAACAATGTGTTTTCTAAAACTGTTTTAAAATTCAAATATTGTTTAGTACTTATTAGTATAATCATCCGCCTTGTTTTCACCTTAAAAAGTCAGACTTCAAGGGGAAGCTGGAGGAGAGATGATGGATGCTTCAGCTCTTTAAAGAAGACCACTTAAGAGTCTTCGCTGTGTCTGCTTTGAAATTTGTTAGAGGGGGGCTAAGCACTAATAAATTATTCACTACAGCATGCAAAATTAGATGCCATATAAAAATATTTTAAACATTAGCTTTCAAACCTCATTTTAAAAAGGTATAGTCACAGAAAAATGGGGGTAGTAAGGTATATTCCATCATATGAATATTTAATATTTTAAAATTATTATCTTTGAAGGAAAACAGTACCTCTAAATAAGAGTATATGCTGTTTCCTCTGATTTGATTTTAAACCTCAAGACCTGTACATTCCGATGGTGCATTCATGGAAATTTTGCAAAATCAAATTTATTTCCCTCAGTCAGTGAGGCTTCTCAAACATTTAACTATGTATTTATACATTTTTTGTGAAAGACATGTAAGTCATCTGCTTACTGCAAGGTAACAAGAAGATTAAAGGAAATACTGTTTAAATATATATAAATATTTTTAAGTTGGTTTATTTTTTTCACTCCAAACCCCAGTTCAGAGACTTAAAAAAATTCAAGGACCTAGATGGATATAGAAGGTGTGTAACAGAGACAACTGCTCTCTGCATCAGCAGGTTACACATCACCCTACTGCAATCTAGATGAGCTTGCAGGATTGAGGCACTTTTCCTCCCAACAAGACAGCTCATGTCCTGCTTGCAGTGCTTTAAAGTACGTAATAGAGACTTTATGTAAGTAATTATAGCATATGTTTTGAGATAGATAAACCTGAAAGTATAAATCATTAACTACTTCTATCTTGAAAGCTAAAAATCCAACTCTTCTGCTAGGGGCTGAGAACAGTCTCACCTTACAGCAAGTATTCTGGCTAAACCCTGTTGTTACAGAGGTAGATGACCAAAAGCACTAAAATTGATTTTGTACTGCTCTGCAACTTATGGGGTGGAATTACAACCAAAATAGTGAATTTTCAATACTTATTAAAGAGTGTGTATTTCAATACTGATTGTTGAGGGAATTAGAAAACTGTAATACATCCCTTCAGCTGCAAATCACTACAGCTTTGCATGAATCATTGCCAAATATAAGAAAAGCACATGCATTTTTTTATATATATGGTTCTTGGAGAACATTATGATTTCGATGTTTGCTGCATACACTGCAAAAAAAAATTCATGTTAATTAAAGGAGTCCCAAATCATGTCTGCTTTTCAATCATTCAAAGACTAACTAAAACTTCTGTAAAAGTAATTATATATGCTTGTAAATACAGATAGGTCAATTACATGCTTTGAAAGAAAAACTTTGTGGCTTTTGTCTTACTTTCTAAGATGCTTTAGATAGGAACATTTTACATAAATATTCATTACTGTGGCTTCTGTGATGTATAAAATATTTCACAGAGGACTGTGAACAATGTATGTGTCAACAAATGACACTTTTATAAATTCAAGAGACATTCTGATCAGAAGGCAAGTAAGGCATATAAATGTCACTGTTACAGAAACAAAACCTGCTTGGTACTGAATTTATTTCACTCCAGGAAAACAAGTTCAGGAGAAGTTTATACTTCAAGAAAAAAAAAAAAAAAGACATCAAAAACACCACCACTACCACCACCACCACCACCAACAACAAAAAAAACCCAACCAACAAACCAAACCAGAAAACCCACCAAAACCAAAACCAAATCCAAATCACCCAAATAAAACAAAACAAACCAAACAAACAGAAAAAACCCCAAACCCACAAAACCCCGAACCCAAACCCAACAATCTAGACTTTAAAAATGTGTAAAATATTTCTGTCTCTTCAAGATATTTAAAAAAGCAACCTAAGAATCCTTTGTTAGAATTTAGAAACTACATTCTTCCCTGCAGCCCAGCTACTGAGAAGGCAATATAACCCCATAGACCACTAAATACATTATTGCTAGGAATAGGCCATGAGCTTTGTACTGATGTTGCAAGCTCTCAGAACTGAGTTTTGTCTGGATTACTTCAAACTTTTCTTGACCTGCCTGGAACTTTGTTTTAGCTTGTTTAGCTATAACAGCTTTCTTCCCCCCCCACCAGTGACTAGATGGCTATGCCTAGTTTGTTTTATTTTTGTATATCTTTGTATTGTATAACCGTAATCTTATACATACAATTATAACAAGTAGTTAGTTATTCTGTGTGGAAGAATATATTCATGGCTGTAACATAATGGTGTAATGCAGACAAAAACAGACCTGGTATGACAATGGAGTCTTTAAAAGTAGGGACTGTGGATGCAATGTAGAGGAGCGCAAGCATGGAATGGTAAGAAGCAACACAGCATGGCTCTAGAGAGCCCAGAACTATAAACATTTCGACTAAGGTGAATTAAAAGAATTCAGACATGGAGCTGGACAAAACCAGCTAAGGGTAACAAGAAGAACAAGAAGTATCTGGCATATGTAACATATTTCCTATATAATAAATTCAGCTTTAAGATGGACTTACAGATCCAAAAAGAAGGAGCAAACTTTGCAATATGTGTTAGGAAACACATAAAACCAAACCTAAGCAGATCCTATAGTGAGCAGGAGGCAATTATCATTAACATCATATTGCTCCCAGAAATGGACTCAGGTTCCCAACAAATTGCATGCCCAACTGAGGCTGTCAACTATAAGAACCTAAGGGGCAGTGGAAGGGTGAACACAACCGCAAAGAAAGGGGTAGATACTGAGAAGTCCACGTTTAATAATTTTACTGTATTACTATTGTAGATTTTTTTTTTTTTTTTACAATACAGGGGGCTTCATTCATTTGTTTTTTCTTTATTTTCTGTGACAAATTTGAAGCAGTGAATATTCTTTGATTAGTCAATTAAGATTTCAATTAAAGAAGTTTTTGCTTTACATATATAAGATTTGTTTACTTTTTGCCCTTAAGAAGATGCTGAGTGTAACAGAAGCTTCAGATTAGACCCCTGCAAAATTATATTAAAAGATTTCTTAGTGTCTCAACACTACAAAGTAAACTTCCACTTCAGACAAACCCATGCAACCTGATGTTCGTTTGGAACAGTTTGCCCCAGAATCTTTCATAGACTGTTTTTCCTTTTACATACCCTTTGTTTTGTATGTACTAACATTTACATTTAAAAAGAATTCACAGGGGTCTATATCTCTGTGCAGGCATATGAAATAAAGAGTTTTATGCTCTGATGTCTACTTTTTAATATATTTAATCCTAACATAATATTATTTAGATAACACTTTTCATTTTAGTTTCAAATAACATAGAATGGATGAAAGGTTTGCTATAATTCAGCTGCTTCTAGAAGAACCTACTCTGATAAGGCTTCCTTTTACTTCAGGCTACCTGGAGCATCTGTTCGCATAGAGAATATATACTTTAAACTGTGAATTGGGCAATGTATCACCACAAACTGCATACTAGCAGCATCAGTGTGCTTCTATGATCATCCTACCTCAGGTGAAAATGAACACCTCTAGCCAACCTTTTGTAGATGTCCTTTCCAAGAAATGTAAAATAATGGGAGTACCTACCCCATGCACTGCTAAAGCATATGGGCTGCTAACTGACAGTCACATATAAGTGAAATCATTAGAAGAGACTACATAGAATATAGCTTCCCCCATGGAAATAATGTGCACACTCATTACAGTTACTTCAAGCAAATCTGGAAATCTGAAAGACTATAGGTTTTGATTGAAACAAGTGTTATTTCCTTACTGACTATGCTAATTCAGCAAAATGGTAAAACTGAGCTGAATCATCATGCAAATCTGTGAGAAGCTTTAAAATACTAGCTGCAAAATGAATACACATTTTATATCTATTCATAAAAACAAGAGACTAAAACACTGAATCTTCCTGAAATCTGCTGAACTTTACAATACATTACAGAGTAAGGATTCAAATATTAAGAATGAAAAAAAAATCCCAAACCTATTATGTGGTACAGTCACAACTACTTGGAATAGACTTGCCTTTTAATTTTATCTCATATTAGAATGTGTAGAGATAACATACACTTCCTGATAGAGCTGTTAAGTACCGTTCATATTACAGTACAAGACACATGCATAGGATGCTTCACTAATAAATAACAAGAGAAATATGCTCCCTTTCTGCGTCAGCTGCAGAGAACTGAAAAAAATCTCTACATTTGCACTTCCAGCTTCATGTTCAGTTTTCAATCCCCTAACACCCAAAATGCCTAAATGTTAGCATGCAGCTGGCCACCATTCTGACACACATCAACAAACTGCTTTGCCAAGAGAATAAATGTGGCAGAAGCTCCACAAACATATTCAAGTGTTGTCCAAAAACATACTACTGCATGCAGTCAAAAGCTCAAAAGTTCTGCAGCTTCTAAAATACAGGAACAAGTGATAAACACCCTCTGCCTTTTAAATCTCAGAGAATATCCTGGCACACTCCAAAGTCAAGATATCCTTATTGAATATACTGGTGTAGAATGCAATTCAGAGAAGGAGCTTAACCTGTCTTTTACCTGAAGCTAACACACACAGTTTCCTACTAACTGAACATGGAGGTCAACCTTCCTTGTCTTTCCTTCTTAGACAAAGGAAACTATTTAGTGTGAAGAGGCTCTGCTTCAGTAGTGAAACATGCCTAGAAGATTTGTGATAAGCATTTTCCGTTCCTGCAGATGGTTGATCCCAGAGTGATGACTGACCAGAAGGCACGTGATTACACTCTTCAGCATTTCAAATGTTGTGCTTGCAAATTCAAGAGCTGAGAAGGCTGGAAACAATGAGGCCAGATGCATCTGGTCTCAAATAATCTCAAATCTTTTAGTCTACTATCTCCTGCCTGTTACGTGCCTCTATACTCAAAATCAGCCATTAGGAAATACTGATACAGATAAAATGGCGTAAGGAGTAGTTTGAGGGAACAGTAAGATTTCTACTAACACAGACAAACGCTGCTCATACCCTGAATAACTGCCATTCAAGGTTTCAAAATGTACTGTGCCTTCGACAAGTGGATTGTCATTATATAGAAGCAACACCACACCATACTTTTAATATTAAATATTTTAGTGTTTTGCATGTTTGTATATCTGTACACTACAACAACAAAAAAAAAAAAAGCCAAGATTTTAACTTCCTGAAATCAGACTTCCAGTCTTGCAAGAAATGAATCAAAACAGTTCAATAGATAAGCAAGAGAGAAAGAGTGACCAAAAAAAGTTTTAAGGTAAGAAAAAAATTAACATAAGAAAAATTAGGAGGCCGATTAAGATTTTTTTCTACTAAAAATTATAGCAAAGTTTTGATTGTGAGAAATTTAAGGAAAATCTGTAGTTGAGTTGTCACCTACAGTGGGACTTAGAACTTAAGCAAGCCTAAGGAAAAGAAGCTTAAGGACGTCTGTGGATTATATTTTCCACCAAGTATATTATATGCATCAGGGGAAAAAAAAAAAAAAAGAGAAACAAAAGGCTCAGAAAAGTGTAATTCTCCAAAATGTATGGAGAACCCTATTCTTTCTAACAAATGACTTATTTTCTATGTCTGAGACATCTTCAGTTCATAACTTATTTCAGGAATTAGAAGTTTTTAAAAGTTCAAATGAGTCCCAGTTGTCATGTTATGCCAATGTAATGACATTGTTATGTGTAGTATATCATCAAACTGACAACTTTGTGGTACCAAAGGGGAATGAAAGATAATGGATTACAGTGAAGGACCTTGAAAAAGCAGGTTTCAGAGTTTAATGATTTCAGCTTAGGCAGAAATCTTTTCTCGGTGTAGCATCCTGCTTCCTCTTTTTCATCCTGTTATTTTAATTTCTCCTTCAATTAGACTTAAAATGTGGATAACAATCTATTCATTAACAATTGCTTACAACAGCTGTATATTTAACAATGGCCTTGCTTCAAAGCATCCTATGTTGCTGTCAATAGCCTTGCAAAGTCTTCAACAATTACAAACATTGAAACAGTCATTCCCTATATATAATGCTTTGGCCGGTGTCTATATTCTTTCCTACTAAATCAACAAAATCCAATAGAATGATTTGTCCTCAGGCTCAAGACATTCTTTCTCCTTAGAATTTATGTGAAGTCAGTACTTGTGATGAAGAAGGAGGTAAAATACATTTTACTGATTGTGGCGTGTACCCAAAATCATAGTAGAGCACTGGAAACATGTAGATTGTCTAAAGATCTTGTCAAACAACATCTCTCCTTTTATTTGATTCTATACATACACAAGTATATGCCTTTAATAAAAAATAGAACAGCTACATAAAAGAGGGAAAGATATCCACTGCAAAATAGCCCACAGCATTGTAGCAGCTTCCTTCTGCAATTAGAGCTGGAGCTTGTACCAGATTTTCCCACCTCTCAAGTGCATATTCCAGTAATTCTGAGTTAGTTGCTAACTTTTGTAATCATCAGAATTGGCCATAAACAAGATCTTGATCCATATTTTCAAACAGGTCTTCATAATTGTGGGTGGTGGGAAAAGTACTTCTGGCAAACTGTCAAGATGCCATTTCTGACAGCATTGTACATATGTATAGGATGACATAAGCTGGTAGAGCTTCACTCACTGTAAGAAAGCTGCTCACTCAATGCAGCTGAGGATATGAGAATGAGAGTACGTCCAAACTTTTTTCCTTCTCATAAATCCATGCAGTTTGACGTCATTAAAGACTTTGCATGTCCAATTTCTAATTGCTAAAAAAAATCTGAAAAGCTAAATATGTCTCTGAAATTTTACCTGTTCTGGGTGCAGATGGCAAGATTTTGGGCAATGTTGGGGCTGGCTTCTGTGGGAGAAGATCAGAGGTTGTCCTGTCTGAGACACAGCCAGTTTCAGCCCACTCTACAGTGGACCTATCACAGGACAAAGCTGAGGATGTCAGCTATATGTGTGATTCCTTTAGGACAACATATTTAAGAAAAGGCAAAAATGACAGGTAGAGAGAGGAGGAAGGAGAAAAGTGTGAGAAATAATCCTGTGAGCGACTAAGTCAGACAAGGTGTGTGAGGAGGTGCTCAGAGATTCCCCTGCAGCCCTTGTGGAGCAATTTGTTTCCCTGAAGCTCATAGAGCTGACCACACTGGAGGAGATATCCATCCTGCAACCCATGAAGGACTCTACACTGAAGCAGCTGGATATTTCAAGAAGTAACACGCTGGAGCACAGCAAAAAACTGAGGAGGAAGGAGCAGCAGTGCAGTTATGGACTGACTGTAACCCCCATTCCCCATCCTTCACCATACCCCACAATGCTGGGAGGGCATGAGGCTACTGACTAGGGTAAATCTGCAACATCACCAAATTCATATTTGCTTTAAGCAATGAGTGAAGGTTTGTGCTTATCAGTTCTTATGGAAATTGGCTTATCTCTCTTGACTTCAAATGCCCAACTCAAAGAACGGTTGTTTGGTTCATTAAAGGGCCAGAGTCCAAGCAAATGTTCCTAGAAATATCAAAGCAGGAATATAGTTCCTCTTATTTTTAACCAATTTCACCTAATACATATGTACATGCAACACTGAAAGTCCAGTAAATCTTGTACTCTTTTTTACCACTTATTTCCATCAAAATGTGACTGTATGTTTTTACTTCTGAGGCAGATTCCTAGGAAAGTGCTTTAAATTATTTTGGGAAGGACAAAGTCAAATTTATCCCTCTTGTAACTTCCTCCAGTTCCTTCTTGCATAGAAGAATCTCACTTATAGATTCATTTATAGATACACAAGGAGACAAATATCCATTATGTAATAATTTAGGCTCCAAAAATCTCCCTCCTCAGACAGGGAAATTCCTGAAGTATAACTCACCTCAGGAAATGCTTCCCACAGTTTGCATGTTAACAACAAACAGAATTATATTTACTCTCCAGAAGCATGGTTCACAGAACTCATTAAATATCTACGTGTATTTGGATAAAGCAATTGCTGTAGCCCTTGGACTCAGTTCTCGGACATGCTGAGCATCAGCTGTTAACTCAGCACTGGAAAGGGTTAGGTCTTCTAGAAATACTGAAAGTCAGGGTGAGTTTCTTGAGTAACTTCTACACTGAACCACTAAAAAGAACAGTGCATAAATGGGAAAAAAAAAAAAAGGCAAAAATGGTGCCTTCAGCATATGAACTGTAAAAATGGGTTACTATCAATCATATTTAAGTGCATATACAGTAGCAGTCTGAACTTCCACACTGCTGAACACTGTGAGATACGGCATTAGCTGCTCAACTTGGTGGAGAAAGCAGAAGTCAAGCTGTTGTGCAGATATGTAATTAAAGGTTAGAAGCCCTAAACTGAGAACCTGAAAGTATTTGAAAATTTGAAAGCCTTGTAAAAAGAACATTCTTAAAAGTTGAAAGAATGTTGTGGTTTATTTGCCTTTAAATTAAGATATGAAAGAATCTATATTTTATATTTCTATTTTCAGTTTTCTAGACCTTCCATTTATTTGTCATAGCGTGTCACCCTGGGCAAGGCTGCTTTCTATTACAAGCTTCATGATGGTTTTGAGATAAATTATTGTATCTCCTGGAGTTCTTAATGCCACAGATATATAGTACAAGTTTAAGAAAAGCTGATTTACTTGCTATCAAATATCATAATCTTACCTTAAAGGCTTCTAAATGAAGTGATTAAAGTATTGGGCTCTAATAAAAAAGAAGGGATATCACTACTATGCTATGTCTTTATGAAGAATTACCTTTAGACTTTCACACTTTTCTGTTTTGTTCAATAACAAATCATTTCTATACAAAGATGCAAAAAACTGAGTTTTTTATACATACATAAAATAAATGCTAAAGTGTTTATATATATAAAAAATATGCATACATGTCTAGCCCTTGAGAAAGCACGCTGTGCAGCTGGCTCTCAGATTACAGCAATCACTTTTAATTATTCACATGTGAAAACCTATATTTAGTAGCACATATCAGCTTATTGTAGTGAAGTGAGACTCAGCTGAGAGATTATTCAGAATACTAAGATGCCACTAAAAAACAGTTCTCTGACAATAAAGATCCTACTAAAAAGAGTCACAAGAATCAAGACCCTGCTGTCAGGGGGGTTGGTACTAGGTGGTCTTAAGGTCCTTCCAACTCTAACTATTCTATGATTCTATGATTCTATTTTATCTAAGAATATATATTTTCTTACCATTTTTTTCACTTGTTTGTTTCTAAATAAGATTTGGCAGTTTTCTAGAGATATTAATTCTTACAGTGAAGTAATATTTGAAACATAATAATCTAGTCAAGTCAAAATATATCTTATATTTCACCTCAACAAAGATAAATGGGTCCAGACCCGTAAACCCAACAGCGCATTGTTGACTTTAATCAACTGAACATCCATCTCGGAATACTTTCTCTGTTATACCATGAAGACAGCTTTTTCCTTTCCCAGCTTCTGACCCATAAGAGCATTTACTTTTGTCTACTCTGCTTTTGTTTCTCTCTTCATTCCAGAAACCCTTACCTCTTTTTTAATACATACCCAAGAAAATTGAATGCTGTCATCTCTGTTTTTTGGAACAAGAAAAACTAAGGAACAGAAATATTATTTGCCTGGTCCCGCAGTAAGTCTTAAGTAAAACTTGTAATAGAATAGCAAATTAACTGTTACATGTCACTATTTGCATGTTACTTTTCAAGGTTAATTTTGGATTAGTCTTCACAGTCAACATTTTTTGTAAGTTTTGTCTCAGGTTGCATCTAATATTTATTAAGTAGTAATAATAAAGACTAAAAAAAGTCCAGGAGCACTGTCTTCAAAACACTGCTATCTCATACAAGTGAAATATAGTTGCTCTCAGTCCTTCATCATTACATACAGTTAAACAGGAGGAGGACTATAGCAACATAGCATGCTTCCTATCAAAATGAAAAATCACTGAAAATCACTTAAATAACTGAATTTCTCAGTACAGAGAACTTTGATCAATATGAAATATCTACAGAAACAACATGCTTTGTTCTACAGTACAATACAATCAGACTATCAGCAGTATACAGCTTTAATGGCCAGAAGAAGTCAACCTTTTGTGACAACATTTTTGCCAGAGTTCAAATTATTATTTATTACTCTCCAGTGTTTCACTTGCTGTGACGGAAAAATAGGGATCCATTCAACATGTAGATCATTCCAGTCAGAGCACTTGTCCTGCAGTCCTTTTTCCTCATAGGATTGGTTCAAGATGGTATCCTCAAAAGTTTTGAAAAATGGTGTTGTTGATAGACAGCGTACACTCCTTCTGGCAAATCAAGGATCCCATAAATATCATTATTCCATAAATAAAATAGTCACACGTTCCATTTGCCTGTGCTATCTAGGGAGTGCCTCAAGCATGCCCACCACAAGATTTTATTATTATAACAACTTGTATTTTATTATTGTAATAACTTGGAACCTAAGCACAAGGTTTAATATTGCCCAGTCTAATCAAGTTTGATTAGCCACTTGTCTAACCCTGTGTAGGCTGCTAGAAGTTTGACTTCTAATTCACTGTGCTTGCATCATTCACTCTTGTCTCTGCTTAGCTAATGGGTCTTACCTGGGAACTCAAGAATGTTCTCTGAGTCAGACTGTTTCACTGCACCACCCAGCCAAAGTCCATCTCTTAGCTCTTGTCACTGAATTACAGTGCACTCCAATCCATCAGAACCTAATCAAAGGTTCTGATGCCTTTCTGACATCTGGGTGTCTTCTCTCTCCCTTTTAGACTCCCAAATACCTCCACCAATTAAATTTAAATAACCAGTAGTTACCCAGTTGATTTTATCAATAACCAACACACTTTCTGAAGAAAAAGTATATTGGAATCCTGGCCTCCCTTCCATAGCCATGCCACCACTACAGTGGAGGTATTGAAAGGCCATACAATTGTGTGGAGATGCTTAGCTCTTGTAGTTAAGTTCCACATTTTGACATAAGTCTATACCACCGCATAAAAAAATAGACAAGTTTGCCAAGAAGAATTCAATATACCTTAGCAAGAATGTACTTTAAAGAGAATGATTACAGATCACTTTCATTTAACTGGGGGAAAAAATAAGAACTGAGTTTTCATGAAGATTTGTACAAGGAATGCTTGCTTTCCCCAATTATACAGGGAATGTTTGCTTTCTTCGAAGTTTTGGTTGTCAATAGCAAAACACCATTTCCAGAGGAAGAAAAATATGACCACCTGCTTTCTACTCTCACATGAATAAGTAATGTCAAAGAGTGATAGGCTCACAGGAGTGTGTGATTTCTTTTTTTCTTTCATTTTGGCAGCTGTGCTCACTTGTTTTTTTTCCTGAGGTGAGGTTTTGGTATCACAGAAGGAATTAGATTAACATAAAATAGAAAGGGAGAAAATAGCTGAAAAGAAAGAAAGAAAAAGCCTGTGAAAACATAGAAAAAGAAGCAAATAGGTAAAATGGCAGGATGCTGATGTAAAGGTCCTGAAGGAGAACAGTGCAAAGTTTAATCAAGCAGCAATTCAATATAGAGAAAGAATGCCCAGATTAAAAACTTTGAAAGTCACCAGGCACTGATGGCACCACCTCCTTTACAAGCACCATACTCTCTCTCCATAACAGTTGGATTTCTAGGTATTATAGAAATTGTTTGGTTTTGCTGGTTTTTTGCTTTGGTTTTTTTTTTCTACTCTGATTTAATGGCTGGGGAGTTCTTGTTCTTTTCCCTCTTCTTTCCACCATGACCATAAGGACAGAGTCACTGTTGCAGTGTCCTAGGTATTTGCTACAGAAGCAGCAAAATGAACTCAAAAGCTATGCAGAAATGTTGGTTCTGTTCCATGTTCAATAACAGTTCAGTCACAATCACAACCCTATTATCCTCAAAACACCTGAGGGATTTCCCAACCCAACATTCGCAGAGCCAGATGTTGCTCGTCTGACGAGACTGGGTGCAACAGTATCTAGGATATTGCAGCTACTTGTGACAAACATTTTTTTGATTACAAATTCTCCTTCTCTTGTTAGTGATTTGGAGGAGTGGTTTGTTGGTTTTTGTTTGTGGTTTTTTTTTTCCCCCAACGTAGACCTATGGTTATGTAAGTGCATGTGTTTCATTCAACCTGTTCCGTACATGGAAATCCTAGATACTGTACTCAGAGAAGCACAGTTCTGTAGGTACCTGTAAGATTTACATACCCTATTATGTCTGGTCCTGTTTACAAATAGCGTATCCTGGACTTAGAAAACTAAACAGTTCTATTCAAAATAAAATGTGCATTAATGAAAGGACACCCCTGAGGTCTCACTGAAAATATGATAAATAAGCAAAACACTAACAAAAGAAAGCAAATAAACTACTTACATGTTTAATGAATAAAATCTATTTTATGAAAATTGATAGTATTTTCCCACTGTGGTATAATGTGAAGTACACAGCTGATTTTCATTTATACTGTGCTGCAATAACTATACAGTTCTGATTAAAACTGAACAGGGACCAAATTAGTAATGCATTAATGAGAATGTTCTCTTCATGAAATCCTATGGCATTTTTTGGTTCCCTAAGGATGTCCCAGAATACATCAGAACTCCCTAGTAACCCAATGACGTGTAGAGAGGATACATTCTGTGTAATTTTTTTAGCAAATTACTACTTACTAAAAATTATATGAATGAAAAAAAGAATTAGAATTCAGGAAAATAGTACTCACTAAATTGGCTGCAAAAGGCAAGGAAGTCAGGGAAGAAACAACCCTGGGATACATTTTCTGTCACTTCACCCATGCGACACATACTTTCCAGATCAGTGAAAGTGGGTAATACCTGTTCATAGATGCCTGTTAATCAACTGTTGTTTCTCAAGCTTGAGGTACCGTTTGGCAGGAGGCAGAATGAATGATCAACTGTTGTCCAGGCTCTACATTCGGCTACTGATATTTTCTCAACTAAGAATGAAAGCAAAGTAAGATTGGTTTGGTACAACACCTTTGCACTGACCATTCAGTACTGATTAGCGTCATTATCTGGGAATAGAAGGTAAATTAAAACAATGAAAAGTATTACTTCAAGCCCAAACCTTTGATGTGCTGTCAACTCCAACTCCTTCTCTAGACTCCTGAGATAGGAAAAGCTCCAAAGAGAGCACAAAGCAAGGTCAGCAATTAAACGAAGCATCTGTGCAGGTTCTTGAGAGGTAGGATATTATAAGGGACAGTTGCAGTCTCACTAATTAAAGATAACTTGAGATTATACTTACTAAACTCTACAAAATGGGCTGAAAGACTAATGACTCACATCAGCATACACAAACTCAGACTTTAAAATAGTTGTCTTTACTGCTGTGACAGCTGCTTTATAGACTATTGCACCATTAAATGGATCAGTATTCCTTTGATGCTGTGGAAAACCTGACATACACTCATAATGGGAGACTGACCAAGGGGAAATTAAATACAGAAGTCATTCAGGTAACTGCTCTCTTTTTTTAAGGACTTCACTGTGAGCCAGTTAACTTCCAGTCAGATAAGGGAATATAATTACCTGTTACTCTACTGTGTAAGTTATTCCCTGCTATGTATTTAAAATACGGAATGCAGAAGCAGTGAAGGCATTGCTTTCTCCCCTACATAGTCAATCAGAAAACAGGCAAAGGCATAGAGAAATGGGAGTAGGGAGAGGAAATCTTTTAATCAAAGGAAAAACCCTTTTAAGACCAACAGTCTTTAAAAGAAAACCCCAAACTCAAAGTGGTGATGCAAGCGGGAAAAAAAAAGAAACTACTCTGAGTGTTCACTGGCAATGTGCAGAAGCAGCATGCTTAAATTCCTGTCCAGGAGTTTTAGGACAATACAAGAAATACTACTCTTGCAAAGGACATTCCTCCCTTACAGGTGTATTGGAGTTCCTTAAAGAAGTAAACAAGCATACAACAAAAGGAAATTTGGTGAATTTGGACAACTTAAATATCCCCAGGGCACTTAACGATATCTTTGAAAAATACTAAACTGTTGCAAGATAAGGAAAAGGATGGTCCCTTAAATAAATAACTAGTTGAACATGGTATAACAACAGGTAGGAATTAAAAGCCAATTTTCAAAAATGCCCACTGGTTTCTGCAGTCAAGAATATCCATAAAACGATGTGGAAAATGGGGTGAGTAATGAGGGGATAAACCTGACATCACATCACTCATGAGCATAAAAATGAAGGCTGATTGTGAGGAGCTCTATAATGACCTTTCAAGTTGGGCAATATGATTGGACAGATAAAATTCAACAATCCATTTAAAAATCATTAACACATACAAACTGATACAGACCCTTCACAAAACTTTTTTATTTCCTTTCTTTAGCCCTTGCTGCATCACAGTGAAATCAACCTTCTCTGCCCCTGCATATAGAATGTAAGTACTTCTGGAAAAGAGGAATTAAACTGATGACCCTTTAAAAATTAGGGTTTTCTTTGCTGCCACTCTCAGTCTGAGAGTCTAAACCCTTTTCTGCTAAAAATTCAGCCCAAAGCCTTAGCCTCTGGGAACGAGGGATTACACTTTTATAGAATCCTGTCCTTCAATTATAAGGGCTGAAAGCAGCTAAATATTTCTGGCTTGTACATGTGCCTTAAGGTATGAAAGTGGATGCTCAGAAAGGAAAAAAAATAAAGAATTTACAAGAACTGAAAGGTATACAAACATAAAAGGGTAACTATTTTTCGAAACCTCATAGTGGTTCAGTTTGGAATACACTTTCTAGCTATGTATTAGAAGTATTTATTAAACATAGAACTATGTTGACCTTTTCATTATTGAATACTTTTATCAAAAATGCAAATTCAGTGTTTAAACATTAAATGTAAATGTTTAAAAGAACAGTTACAGAAATGATTGCAAGAAAGGAAACTCCACAGTTCAGTTCTTGTCCCTGGTTGAAGAGGATATTCTCAGCAATGTTAACAGAAAAGAAATACAGATAGGTAGAAAGACCTAAAGCATTTATCTTTAGTGGAAAAACTTTTGCTGATGAAAATGCTATTTAACTGAAAGATTTAAGATTTAAAATATTATATTAAATAACTTTTTCAACTATGCCTTGATTTAAGTTTGTGTAAAGTAGGAACAGTTTGGAGCATCCTGATTTCAAGGATTTGATTTAGAAAGGAACAGTGGCACTGCATTGTTAAAATTTACTATAAGCACTTGTATAAATTAATATATATTTGTTTTGCTAGCGGTAGTGGAATCTCTGGCAGTGACTATAAGGATGTGTTGATTTGCTTCCATAAGAGCTAATGCTGATTCATTTGAGATCTTTGCAAGACCTTTTATGTAATCTTTGAAGTATTATACTCTTTTCCTGCAATGTGGTATAGTTTATTTTAACTATGAGTGGATGATGCAACCTTATAGAACATATTCCATATGACATTAATATAAAATGAAGCTTTTTCTTGTCTTTTGACATTACTGATATTATTTTCACATGCTGCTAGGTTCCCTGTTTCTTTTAGGACATAGAGGACAACTGTCAATATAGGTAGAGAAATTATTCTTTCCGCCCCAGTGTAAATGAGCAAATACTGGAAATATTGCAAGGAATGCTGAATCTCAAAATCATTATGACTTCTCCAAACCAAGTAATTCAGATAAGCTGATGTTATTTTAAAACGGAATTTCCTCTATGAGAAACCTATGGCTATTGTCTTTGGAAACGCCAATTTCTTTTCAAAGAACAAGTTATAATTGCGCAGTACATATCATAGCAGGCATGAAAACCTAAGCAAACTCGTCTCTTCACAACCTGAGGTTTCAACTTGAGGTGGTGAAGTTGAAAGGTATTTTCTTTCTCTAATGTATTATCAAAGAAAGATATGGAAAGTATGATAATGACAGACTAACACAGATGTCATCTTCTAAATAACAGTAACTTTTACATAGTTTATAAGCCTTGATGTGAATTTATGCAGCCTGTGTGAAGACAGCTTAATCAGAGATTATCTGAGTTATATCTCTGGATTTCGGCAAGTAACGGCATGTGCCAGAGACCAGAGAGAATGTCATAGACCAGTGCTAATAATGATTTTGTTTGGGATCAAACAATTCCTCCATGCAAACACACCATGCACTACAGTTACAGAAGCTGAGGTTGTTGTGAAGTGACTCAGGATGAAGAGAAGAAATAAAAGTACATTTTATCCAGAATAGAATGATGCTGTTGGAAAACCACAGTCAGAGTAACACACAGAGTATGAAGACTTCACAGAAAAGAAGTAGCTCTTCCCTGGAATATTGTATTTAAAGCATGTTGTCAATACCTAGTGATATACAGAGTTTTACGACAAGGCTGAAACATTGTGATGTTTTTCAGATTTTGATTTCATCTTTTAGTTTTTATTCCACACTACTGAAAGCAGTAATTTAGCTACTGGATAGAAGACATTTCTTTGCCAAATTGTCACTGTCATTTCAAGAGTCATTTCGAAACTTACAGCAGATAAACATTTATCAGGGAACAGTCAGAATTAGAGAAAAAGCAGAGACTGGGAATGATTATCATAGACTCATAGAATAGTTTGGGTTGGAAGGGACCTTTGAAGATCATCTAGTCCAACCCCCCTGCAATGAGCAGGGACGTCTTCAATTAGATCTTGTTGCTCAGAGCCCTGTTCAGCCTTGCCTTGAATGTGTGCAGGAATGGGGCATCTACCACCTCTCTGGGCAACTTCTTCCACTGTTTCACCACCCTCATAAAAAAGTATTTTCATTATATCTAGTCTAAATCTGTCCTCTTTTAGTTTTGAACCATTACCCTTTGTCCTGTCATAACATGTTCTGCTAAAAGTTTTGTCCCTATCTTTCTTGTAAGCCTCCTTTAAGTATTGAAAGGACACGGTGAGATCTCCCCAAATCCTTCTCTTCTCCAATCAGAACAACCCCAAATCTCTCAGTCTGTCTTTACTGAGTTCCACCTCTGATCATTTCTGCAGCCCTCCTCTGGACCCTTTTCAACAGGTCCATGTCTTTCCTGTGCTGAGGGCTCCAGAGATGGACATGGTACTCTAGGTGGGGTCTCACCAAAGAGGAGTAGAGGGGCAGAATCACGCCCCTTGACCTGCTGACCACACTTCTTTGGATGCTGCGCGAGATAGGTTGGCTTTCTGGGCTGCCTGTCTGGACAGTGCACACTATCAGTTCGTGTCCAGTACCCTTAAGTCCTTCTTGGTAGGGCTGCTTTCAATCTCTTTATCCCCCAGCCTGTATTGATACCAGGGGTTGCCCCAACCCAGGTGCAGAACCTTGTACTTGGCCTTGTTGTGCCTCATGAGGTTCACATAGGCCCACTTACTGAGCTTGTCCAGGTCCCTCTGGCATGTCAGCACCAGTCAGCTTAGTGTCACCTGAAAACTTGCTGAGAGTGCATTTGATCCCACAGTCTATATTATTGATGAAGACATTATAGCAGTCCCAATACAGACCCCTGAGGGACACTGCACTGCTTGTCAGTGATCTCCATCTGGATGTTAAGCCGTTGAGGACTAACCTCTGGATGCTACCATCCAACCAATTCCTCATTCACTGAACAGTCCATCCACCAACTCCAGGTCCCTCCAATTTAGAGAAAAGGATGTGGGGGACCGTGTCAAAGGCCTTACAGAAGTCCAAATAAACAACATCCTTAACTCTTCCCTTGGTCACTCATGCAGTCACTATCATAGAAGGCCACTAAGTTGGTCAGGCAGAACTTAGCCTTGGTGAAGCTGTGCTGGCTGTTTCAAATCACATCCCTGTCCTCCATGTGCCTTCACATAGTTTCTTGAAGAATCTGTTCCATGATCTTGCCAAGCACAGGAGTGAGTCTGACAGGTTGGTAGGGTCCTCCTTTCTACCCTTTTTAAAAACAGGTGGGTTTATGCTGTATTTTTTCCAGTCACAGGGACCTGGCTGCCAAGCCTTTTCAAGTATCATGGAGAGTGGCTTGGCAGCTACACCAACTAATTCCCTCAGGACTCCGGGAGGACACCTCGTCAGGTCCCATGGACTTAGGTATGTTCAGGTTCTTTGGGCGGTCATGAACTGGATCTTCTTTTACATGCTACCTATGGAAGACACATGACTCAGTCGCATCTCAACAAAAACAAAGTTGTAAACTAATAACCTGAAGTCCCTGCTTCAGCACTACACTGTGAAAATTAAACCGTTTGGACATTCATTCTGTCTACATTTGTGAATATGCAGGTGTTAGTTAATAAATAAAAGTCAGATGCTCAAGTTTTAAATAATGATCTTTTGCCAGTTTTTACCACCCTAAAGTAATGTTCATAAAGTATTATTTTTCACTTATGGTACAGTTAGACCAGCAGTATATAGAAAGTGAAATGACTTGAAAGACCCCTACAAAAAAGTGCATACAGCAGTTTTGCACTATCATTCCTCCATATTATCCATACTTTGTCTGCATCATTCATAATTGTCTAAACGGTAAATGGAATTAACAGGTAATTCAGATAAGCATTACTAGTCTGCTGATTTTTCCTTCTTCTGGTCTATTTTGATTAGCTTGTCTCATATCTAAACTTGGTAAAGATGAGCAGACACTAGCATCTTGCTTTCCTGAGGGGTAAAAGAGCTAAATGAAACTCAGAAATGTTGGAACTTAATGTCATATCCTATATGCACAGCCTTCACAATGAAGCTGCAAATGAAATCTTCATAGGAAACTAAACATATACAAGAGCAGGTGGAATACTGTTGAAGCATATCTCTTACGTAGGATGTGGAAGATATGCAATTATGCTGTAATCTCTCCTCAATTTTGGATGTTTCATCAATAAACCTCCACATCTTGGTATCTATGTATCCGGAAAGAACCCCAAACAACCCTTCTAGAAGAAGATACTTTTGTACACTGCCACAGATGGGAGAGCATTCTCTCCACAGTCGAAACAGCTCTTACAATCATCTTTTAGCTTGTGAATATAAAAATGGCAGAAGATGAATGTAGCCTCTAAGGAAGCTATCGGAATGAAGACACTCTCTGGCAATTACCAAATCATATGTTTATTTTTTCATTGCATGTTTATGAATAGGCAAAGTGTGAAAGAAACAGCTGTAAAGAAAACAGAAAAAAGATGGGAATACATTTAAAACATATTAGCTCACATTTATTAAAGAAAAATCTAGTAAAACCTACTGAAAGATGAAAGTCTATTTTGAACCTGTTCTGTATAAACATTCTCGTAGCAAGGTCTTGTTTTTTACCTATCGTGTAAACACGTTTGTTACTTGTGGCTTGGCTTTCTAGGTCGACATGCTCCTTTGTATATTTCTACCTTGTGTATATACATCCTGTTTAAGATTAAGCTGAACTCAGTGGGAACCTTTCAGTGAGTGGTATTTCGAGGATTAGGGGTGTTGTCAACTTTTTGTGACCAGCTCAGGGTGTCTGGCCTGAAGACAAACAGTTGCATATTAACTGAAAAAATGACTTCTTGATTACTGAAACACAAGAGTACACATTTAAAGGAAAACAAAACAAAAGGCTTTCTTTTCTAGAAAGGGATGAGAATATATTGTAGGGAGCTAGACTGCACCATAGCATTAGATGGGGAGGTAACTGTATTGTCTCAGGAAACTAACTGTGTTTTTGAAAAATGCTTTATTTTCTTCACTTACCACTTTTGTGCTTCTTGCAGAGGTGCAGTGGAAGAGATACTACCACTAGCCTAATATTACTGCAGGATAACTCAGATGACATCCCAAGTCCTTTCTACCTGAATGCTCGAATAATGATACTCCTTTTGTCCTTTTGACAGTCTAGAGAGCTGTTCCCTATGTCTCCCATCCACTGCAGAGAACATTTTAATTCCTCCCAAAATTCCCCCAAATCTGATTACCACAAATCCCCAAGCTTCAGCTTTCCTTTTGCTCCAGAAGATCTTCTAATTATTCCAAAGCTACCATTTCCTTTACCTTCAAGTCTTTGCACACCTATTCCTTTTCCCCCATCCCGATGTCCCCTAACACAGACCCTCTGTAACAGCCAAAGCTGCTGAGCTCTCCCTGTTCTGTCTCAGCCATCTCTGCTACTGGCAGAGCCCATGACACTACACATCCACCAGCTGGCACCCACTTTCCTCTAGGCACCACAACTGGTGCACCTCACTCTTCTCCCAAATTTGGACACTGGACTATTGTTCTGAAAGGTACTGCAGAAACTTCGGAGGCAGCTGGAACAACCTTCTCAGGTGACCTTCTGCAGCAGAAAGAATGACACACACAGGAAAAAAGGAGGGTATTTTCTGACCTGCTAGCCTTCCTTTCTAATCAGTTAATTGAAGTGCTACAGATCCCACTTCTCAGCAGTTATGCATTCCGCCTTGACCCAATCCAGACATATTTGTTAGCAGCTTTTCTCCTTCTTTCCTGCCACTGTTTGGTCACTTTAAAGGAAGGGAAAAAAAAAATAAAAAATGGTAGCAAATAGACATTCACTGTTTCTATCCCGTTTTTAACTCCTTGTAGAAGGCTATGCAAGAAGACCACTGGTAATCTACTGTCTTCTAGGATGCGTATGCTGAACCACATTTTGGCTAGGCACGCTTAGTTTTGGAGTGTATCACAATGGATTTACAACAATACATTTTAATTAATCACCCTCAAGAGTTTCAGCTGGAATTAATACCACATAGCCACATTTGGAATTGTTTTTTTTTTAATCAAGTGTGCCAAAATACCATCTTTTCCCCCACTCAGTCTTTGAAATTGGCAATAAAGCTGGCTGAATTTTTGCCAAGGTGATTCATTTTATCCAGAGCTTTAATTGTATTTGGACAATTAAGGAGAGACGTGGTAGCAGTTCAACAAGTCAAGAGGATTTTAAAAATGTGATTTTTCCTGTATAATGGAAAGCATCAGCTACCATGTAAAATGATATAAATGGAAAGATAATGTTTGTTGAAGAAAAACAAAAATAAAACCTGACTTTTCTGCAATTATGCAAGTTTATTTGCTGGATGAAAAAATTACAGAGGCTGGAATGAAACAGGAAAGTGAATGCAGTCTCATAAAAATCCAGGCCTACATAACTGGTAAAGTCTGCTACTCCATGACAACAGAGACCATACCTTCAGCCCAGTAGATACAGAGAGACCACGCTGGTCTTTAAGTTCAGGTATTTCCCATTATGTCATTTTCCCCAGGTTCATTACATAGTGCACTAAGCTACATTTGGTAAGGGTGGTCAAGGAGCATTGATAACATGAATTTGATTGGTTTAAGTCAACGCAGCAGTGAACTCTGATTTAAACTACATTTATGTTTATGTTTGATCTGCTATTTATTCTACTGACAAAACATTTATGTTGTGAAAACACCATGAGTTTTTACTCATCATTTTATCTCTGTTAAGAATTAACATACAGTCCCCTTTGCAAGAAATCA
This sequence comes from Strigops habroptila, assembly GCF_004027225.2. NCBI lineage: Eukaryota > Metazoa > Chordata > Aves > Psittaciformes > Psittacidae > Strigops > Strigops habroptila. The sequence continues at coordinate 69,288,060 of NC_044277.2, read as the reverse complement.
GAGAAGAACTCTGTACCGACCAAGCTGTTCATCCTTTAGGAAAGAAAAATAGTACTGAAAATCAGCAGGTATTTAGATTTACAGAGGGAGCACAATTTTCTCCTCTGTTATAATGTGACTTTTTAAAGAATGAAACACAAATAATAACCTCTTATTTTTCTTTCAAGCACTTCATAAACAGAAAATCAGTCTCCATATTGTACTCCAAACAAGCAATGCTAAAATAACAATTCACTTCCTTAACTTTATTGGTACAGCATCACAAATCATGTGTAACATTGTTAAAACGACATGAGAAAACTTTTTTGTATTTGTTTTTCCAATGCTGTGAGTAGTGATTCTCCATATTTTGCTCAAACTGTTCATTTCCACCAGAAGACAGTTGAAAGCAAATATAATCATTTTCTGAGTCATTTTTAAAATAACTGTGAGACTGATTTTCCATTGTCCTGAAGAGTGTATAGTTATTTAGATGGGGCAGAATGGTCCCAGTTCAGCAATTTACTTAAAGTACATGGCTGACTAAGTGCATGAATAGTCCCATTGATTTCAAAGGGAGCACTTACATCCCTAACAAGAGGCACACTCGGGAAAGGCAGACTGAATCAGAGCTGGAGTAGGAGTCAGACTCTCTCCAGCCCGGATGCTAGTACTTCATACCATGCACCCATCTAAGTGTCTCTGCAGAGTACAGGACCATATCCAACTGTTTCGGACCACCTGCCTAGATTGAGTTTAACTCGTCCTTAAAACACCCTTTAAGGGTGACCAGGCTGCTAGTTATAATAATTTGACCTACAACGGGCTGCCAGACAGCTGTAGTGTCTTTATTTAACAAACAAACACCATTATTTTAACTGGTGTGGTAGGTGCATGCTATCTTATGTCTATACAAAATAATTGTGTGAAACCTCTAAATGAACAACATTGTGCAAAACCACTGAATCAGCTAAATAAATAACAAACTGAAAGAAAAATTACAATATGTTAAATGTAATTTCTAATGTGATAAGACAATTATTAGTAAAATGTAGAAACCGATATAAGATGGCAGATGATAGATTCTATCTTTGGAACACTGTTTCCATGTTCACAGCAGGATTACTCTGTTTCTACAACTAAGGTCCCTGGGGATGCTAAAGCTAAACACCATTTTGTACCTTTGACTGAATTATATATTGGATTGTTTTGCGTTACAGATTGATATGTAATCAGTTGTGTTCATTGAATTTAGATGCTAGCAATCTTTAAAAGATACATAAAAAGCAAAGATAAATAAGGGGGTGGTAGATAAAGTAGGTTGAAAGATATTCTAGTAACTGAATTTCTAACAAGCAATATTAATGTCTTTTTACAATTTGATTTGATTCATAGGTCAGTTACATTTCTTTTAGTTCCTTTTTATAGGTGCTTAATTTCATTTTATATAAAGCAGGACATAGATGGAAACAGTTGTTAAAAAAAAACTCATTACATTTCCAGGTTTTGAAATTATTATTTATCTATTTTTTCCTGTAACCTTTAACCTTTATTCTTGTAAACAGGTCGTGTTTTAGGATTCTAGGTACACAAATAATGTCTTAGATAGAAACTGTTAGGTTTACCTCTCCAAATCATGAAATTTCAGTAGTGTACACAGCTCTAACAAATAGATTTGACATTCTCAGATTTAGTAACATTGCTTTTCAGGATCCCGCCTCTCTTTCATCACTTGTTCCACCATGCAAAGAGATTACAGATATTTTGCTGCCTCTATGTCATGACCTTATCCCCACAGGACAGAGAAGCAGAGAACCACAGGGTGGCTGTGGATGGTCTAGGGAAGGATCTCTGCCTCCATCTATTGGTGAACTGTGGAAAAGAGTGAGCAGGCTTTACTCATTTCCCTGTCTACTTCCCCGTTCTCCGTAGGAGCTTTCTGTGCAGAAGTCCTCTGGGCCCATATCTACCCTTCTGCCCGCATTTGTGTCAGAAAAATGAAATGAGTATTCAATGAGACCTAGTGAGTTAACTAGTTGTGGTCTCCAGCTGCCATATACTAGACCTATTAACCTTACTGCCAGGCAGGCAATATCAACCCTAGAACATGTTTCACAGCACAATCCAGTCACCAGCATTTCTGTTTGACACCAGGCAGTGTCCCTGTGCTCAACACCACAGCTAAAGGCAACAGTATGCCAAATAACCACACACCACTTACAATATGCCGCTAAAAACATTCTGCCAGGAGACAGGCACAAAGCAATGCTCTAGGTAGACCTACCCTAAGATATTCCAATCAGAATAATAAAAGAAATGTAATATTCTTAAATTTGTAAGTGGGAGCACAAGCCAGTCTGTTGAATTCAAGAACTGCTAGGCATTTAAGCCTCACTCTTCTTGTTCAGTCCTTACACCAACATAGTATTGGCATATATGAGATCAAAAGATCAGTATTTATTCCCTAGTAAAAGACATAGTCATTTCATTCCATGTTGCTTTTTCCCATATTGACTATTTCCCCTGCACCTATTATTCTCCTAGCTCTAACTTCTTAATATTTCTCTATTAATTTTCTTAAATATCTTCTGTTCTCCATGTCTTTTCCATATTTAGCTTCACCTAACTTATTCCAATTATTATTTTCCAATCTCCAGCAGTATTTCCTTCGATCTTGTTACCCCTTGACTATCATCTTCTTTTCTCCCCTAGACCCACTAGAGGTATCTTACTTTCTTCTTAGCGTTAGTTATCTGCTATTTCAAGTGTCCCTTCATCTCTTTTCTCCTTTTCATCCCTCCCAATATACCTTCACTTGTTACGTCACTATGTTTACTTCAAGAGGTCACCCACAAGAGCAGTAACAATCTTTCTTTTGCTTCAAAAGGACTCCCTCAAAAATCTTCATGTGGTATATAAATCTGTATTCAAGTTAGTACTACACACTAAATTAGGCAGAACATTCCTACCATCTGTTCAGAGTAGCTGTAAAGAGCTGCGCAGACGTTGGTTTCACTGCACAACAACAAATTAGTCTTAGTAACCCCAGGGACTATACTACACGGTGAGCACCATCTACTGGCATTCAGTTATTTATGCATATATGTAGATACAAAAAATTTCTCTATTCCTAAACCTAACAAAATTAATCTTTAAGGAATTATATATTTTTTAGCAGATCTGCAATTGAGTGTCTGTTCAGATCACTGCACAGTAATAGCTACATTTTTGTCCTGGAAGGGAAAAAATAACTAAATGTTTAAAATACATTCTTCTAAATTGATATAAACATACACAAAATTTGTATATACATACACAAATACACACATATATTGATGGTAATCTTGTCTTTAAATCATCTGCTCTTTACTTTTGTCCTACAAAAAGAAAAAAGCTTAATCCCACAGTAATAACTTCAGATAATACAACGTGAATATATTTTGATATTCTGAAAGTCTCTTATCTACAAAAAGGCTCTGAAGGAGAGATTTTGAAGTATGAATTTAATTTTGATCAGTATTTGGTACATATATGTCACAGGAAGAGCTGGACAGGAGTTTTCTAATGATGAATGATTTTCCAAGAAATGCGTTTTCCACAAGCTCAGGATGTTCTAAAGGAAGCTTCAGTTTTCTTCTAAGCCTTATAGTTTCTGTGAGTAAAAAGCACAAAGAATCTATTGTCTTTCATTTTTTCTGATCCAAATCATTATTTCATGCCATTCAATTAGCGTGGTTTAACATCAAACTGATTTAACCAGTTATATTTTATTACATTGTCGGAGTGGTAGAGTTTTGATGATATTTGGGGTCTGTTTATACTCTGTTGCTATTGTCGTTGCTCTCTGCAGGCAGTTTGTTTGAAAGGAACCATTTTTATTTTAACAATGGAAAATACAAGACTTTTAGTCAAATTTAACTAATGCAAAAGGTGCAAAAGGTGCAAAAGGTGCAAAAGGTGCAAAAGGTGCAAAAGGTCTTGTTTCAAACCTATGCTTTCTAGAAAAGACAGTTTGCACGGAATGAGGATTCACTTTGAACTTCTTGCACAAAGAAGAGTGTCAGGTCTATGTCCATACTGTATTAGAAATGTGACTGGAAACCTTCCCTAAGTACAAGTAGCATGAAATAGCTTGGATACCAAATTCTTTTAGTCTCCACCACAGATATTGCTGAGCATTGGGAATGGTCTTTGAAATGGTGCAAACCACAAGCAGTGCCAAGAAAATATTTGGCATTAGCGAATTTACATTTAGGGAACATAGGAGTAGTTTAATGGAATAGAAAATCACATTCCAGTAGCTCGCTGACTCTGATTGATTAATCTACTAGCCTAGACACAGCCTTAGAGGATTAAAAAGTGAACCTAATTTCAGATATAGACTGATCAAGATGTACTTCCCAAAGATGCATATTATGCCATGGGAAACCTGGAACCTCACATAAAGTACACTGATTGTCTCATTTGAGGCACTTACTAGGATATCTAGAGGGATGTTAATCAGTGATACGGAAAAATTACATCATTTTGCTTGACATCATTGACATGTGTCTGTCAATCAAACTAATTCAGAAGAGTAATTCTGGACTGTATAAATATGTATCACAGAAGTAATACATTCATGGACGTTCTCCTGATATTTGCCACCAGCTAAACTGTGAGCTTCAAGTTATTTCAAAATATCATCTAACATCAAGAGGTAATAAAACATATCAAAAATATTGTGTTAAAATTCTGGCAATAAAGCACTGGCTTAATTAAATACTTTTACACATTTTTTAATAGGTAGTAGCACTGAAATATCCATAATCTTCAGTTTGACAGAAGAATTCTATATATTTTAACAGAATATCTGATCCATAACAATAAAGGCTATAGTTTGGAAGTAAAATCCATGCTGCACAGTGGCACCATAACCATTGTCCTGCTTTCAACATTTGTTTCTGGGTGGAGTGAGTATTTCCAGAGTAAAGATTAAATTTCCACACTGAATGCCAGTTATCTTCTGAACCCTAAAAGGTTTCTGTGAGACAGCATATACAAGGACATTTGGATTAGCCCCGCAGGTTACGGTTACAGCTGCAGTTTTACAGCTATTATTCCGTTCTGAGTTGAGATAATGAGTTAAGCTTACCTCCTCTCCTGGCATACTATTCTCACTGACTTCTCCTCAACATAAAATATTTCTTTAAGCAAAACATTTTGTTAGTCTAAAAAGATATTTAATTATACTGTATTATACTGGATAAATGAAATTGCATTATCAAAAAACTACCAAGATTTAATGGTGGATTTCTATACAGTTGTACTACTTGTGCCAAATGTAAGACGTTCCATTTTCAATTTTAAGTTTACAAAAGTTTACACAAAAGTTTACACAAACAGAGGTATTTTATATTATATATTTATTTATTATTTTATGTTATACCATACCCTTCTCAATTAGCTAGTGACAATAGGCCTTCCTCAGACTGATAGCTCTTCTGAAGTTTCCCCTTCCATGCTTTCATGTAAGATTCTATGTGTGCTTTTAAATTGATTTGTGCATGCACCTCAAATCTCTGGAAAAGCACATTTTAAAAACTGCAATAGAAAATACATCAATATTTAAACACATTAGATACTCTTGAACTTTTACCTTGAGCAGTTTTCTTCAATTTTCATAAAAACGTATTTCTTTAAAGGCTGAGAAGAAACTGGAACATGAAGATACACACTCTAAAAACAGGCATGATAATGCTTACTTTAAGGAGTGTTTTAGCTAGAAAACGTTCAGGAAGAATTAAGTTGAATATTAGGGTCAGGTGCCACAGTAAGTGTAATACCTACAAGAAGCGGAAAGCAAGAAGAAATATTTTAATGAAAGCTTAACCTTCTAAGTTCTCTCAAAATGTTAGTATAGTATTGTAAATCTTTTAATTTGAAAACTGCATTTCGCTCTCTTCTTTCAAAGTTTGAGTGAAGAAGCAGAGTTTCTGTGAACACAAAAAATTAAAATCAAATGAGAAGCCTTCCACCTGTACTCCAGGGGCAGTACTGCCTTAGCTAAAAAGTTATCTTGACCCTCAGGCTTCTTGATGAAGATAGAAATGCCTAAGCATCGAGAGGCTAAATTCTACTTGGAACCCTACTGCTTGCTAAAATGATGCAGGCTACTCCTGGCACTTTTTTGCTCTTCCTTAATTTACACATTGCTATATCCACTTAAACTGAAGTGTTTCTGGAGATACTAGATTTCTGTGGATCATTGCTGTATAAACAATTTATTGGGAGTTTCAGACATGAACATAAAAAAGAAAAAGAGTTACCTATAAGAAATGAGTGCAAAATCCAGTATTACATGAAAAAACCCCAGTATCTTAGATTAAAAAAATCCTCGTTTAGCTGCACAAAACAAATATATACCTAGCATCAGGCATATATTGTTGTAAAGGAGCACCCAACTACTTTTTGTAAGACTGCCTTTGCAACTGCAATCATTCCAAATGTCCCCAAATTGTTGTTGACAACAGAATTAGGAAAATATTTGTGCTTCCTTTTGAAGTTAGATATGACCACCACAGGTGCTTTCCACTACCTCAAGACTGATTACACAGATTCTGATTTTTATTTTCAATAAACTAAAGATGGCTGCTGATTTTCTTGTACACATTAGAAGGCAACAGAAGACAGTAACATGTGAGAAGAATTTACTTCACTCCTGATGCATGCACGCTTGAGATGTGACTGGAAAAGAGTCAACACAGGAATCACAACAAACAACAGTTACATTACACCAACTTGTTAATGCTATGTTAAGCTACTGTTAAGCTATGCTTAAATCAATATCATAATATCTGGTGTTTCTACAAGGTGACAAAAACTGGTAGCTGTTTAGAATAAAAAACTTAATACAATGCCAGATGCATGGAAACTGCAGATCAGGATGTAGTAAGAAGATATACAATACATGAGTGCCTCTTAGCCTTTCAGGGTAGTGACCTCAGAAATTAACCTACCACTAGCAGTTGTCTTGTGGCTGTAAACTGGCAATAGCATTTTCTCAGTTGTATCTTGGTATTGTGCTAGTGGGAATGCAGTGTGCTTAGGTAAAATCTTCTAAATTGAAAAAATGTAAACCTGCTGGAGAAGAGAGATCTTCCTTTCCATTCTAAAGTATTACTTAAAATACAATTACTCTCAGGCTTGCAAATCAGCTAGAGGGCATCCCAGATTATTATGTGGGAAATCAAGGTCTGTACTCCACAATAAAAGTAAGTACATTAGTCTAATGATCACCCTAAAAACAGATGATTTTTTTGTTTGTTTGTTTAGTGCCTAGTCTAATTTTGCATAACATGATGTTCAAATTTATTTCTTTGATCTACAGGACTGTTATCTAATCACAGAATCTGGATATAGAACAAGATTATTACCTCGTCTGGTCAATTTGTTTACAGACACAGGACAGTTCCCCACAGCTTTTCTAAGATCTAAACCAAAGGGCTTTCATTATATTCATGGAAATTATCTCTTAGCATTAAGATTTTTCCCTAATACTCATCCTCTCCTTGTTTTCATCTCTCTCCATTTTCTGACAAACTCTGTGCCTAACTTAATTTTCTTTGCTTCAAGGTCTGAAAGCTACTTAGCATAACATGGTTGTTCTCAGCCAATGTTGCTAATACTCTCTGTAACCAAATTTCTCTGCTATAATGATTCTGGCCTGAAATTTGTCATAGTTAGGAGCGGATTTTAAAGTCGTTTAAGCCCTTAACTCTATTAGAAAACCAAAGCAGTTAGAGGCCTGATTAACTTCTATGACTTGTGCCTTAGATCTTAAGAGATGCAATGCTTTTTAAAGGGCAAACATTGGATTTGAAAGTTTTTTACCAAAGCCTGTCACATTGCAGATTTTGAACAACCACTAATATCCAACTGTCAGGTAACATTTTCTTAATGAAACCTTACGTGTAAAGGTTAAGTGAGAAGAAAACCTCTGCTATGTGTCAAAGTAAGGAGGCAAAATCCCCCACAATATAGTCTTATAATATGTGGATTTACATGAATTGGAATGGAAAAGGGCTGAATTTACATTCTGGATGTGTTTGATGAACAGCTCCCCACTGTAAGTGTAGCTACCGTTTAATGGAATAAACATCAAGTTGAACTGTCTTTGTTAACATATTAATGTAGAAGGCTTAAAAAAGTACAAGATTTTGACAAGATTTGGAAGACAATTAGAAAACAAGGCTCATTTGAGAGATGTGGAGGTGCAGGACTTCACCACTGGTGATGGGAACCAGAATTTAAAATTTCTGACAAATATGCAGGAAGTTCACAACTAAATGGATAAAACCTGAAGAAATGAAAGCTCGTGCAGTCCCTCGATGTACTAAGCAAGACAGAAGAGATGGAACAAATATTTATATGACTTATCTATCTTTTTGATGGAAACTAATTTGCTTACTGTAAACTAGATGATTGAATAGAGCAACCTAGGGAAATTTCCTTGAGAAACCTCATATGTAAAGTACATAGCACTAACCAGCAATTAATAATATGAACAATAAGAAATCAATTTTAGAAATGATAATGTATCATTGAAATGACAACGTTCAAAGAAAGCAAGTGCAATTAGTACTGTGGCATTAGTACTGTGCAATTAGTACTGTGGCATTAGTATAAGAAAAAAAAGTCAAAGCTCAAAGTGAAACAATTTGGTTCAGAAATCATTCCTGCTATGTCTTCCTTCCATCACTGATGGAGAAGACCATCCCCCTCCAATATTCCTGTCTATGTATCTGTTTAAGATGCCAGTTTCTTGGCACCTGTAAAAGTGTCATATTCATATTCATCATCTCAATGGCTTTCATATTTAAGCTCCACTGGGATCACATAGAGCAGCAGAGCTACATCAGAGCAGCAGGCAATGGGTGTGAATAAGGCAGATAAAGCCTCCTCCGCTGCCTCCAGCTCTTTCCTCATCACCTCCTTGATGTAAACTCTAGTTCCAGGCATCATGCCTGGTCTATGACTGTGGCAAAGAGCCTGAGCTCCAGCTGCATTGCCTCTAACACGCTTGTGTTTCATGACAAACTACGAAGCTTGCCCACACCCATGTGCACAGTTAGTACAAGGAATCTTACTGATGATTTGGCTACTAAGCTGTGGCATATTTACTGATGACTGACTGGACCTCTCCCAAAAGACTGAAAGGTTTCTAAAACACAAAATTCCAAAAGTTTTTGAATAAAAAATGCCAAACTTTTAAACAGAGAAAACTCTAAACCATATGGGGAAACAGGAGGGTTGACAAGCACTCCACACTGCAGCCTTGGAGGGAAAGCCTTTCTTCCAGCCAACTCAGGGATCTCTTTTTTGAGTTGCAGCCATTGAGATAGCTCCTACCATCTCCAATGTTGCTGGCTCTTGGCTCCCACAATGCAGCAGTTTCTCAAAATGCAAATTCTCCTCTAGCCTCACGCTCTAATCTTTTAAGTCTTTTCAATCCTGAGCAAGCTCAGTAGCTCCCAAAGAGAATGAGCAACTTCCCACCACCTTACCAGACTCCCTTTAAGGAACAGGAACTAAAAAAAAAAATAAAAAAAAATCAAAGAGATAATGGGAAAATAAGCCACACTTAGCATGACCCCATGCAGTATATACCCCTGCATACATTAATTTGCAATTTAACTGCTCAGTTTGACCAGTAGCTATTCTCAGTAGATCCGCACAACTCTTTAGTACTGCAGTTCCTTCCTACCACGTGTCAAAATGGGATGGACTATCTCATGCAAATTCAAATTCTTTCTCCATTATTCCTGCTTCCAGTGTCTGGTGCATCACACTAAGTGTCATTCTTTTCCTTCACTACAGAAGTGCCAAACATTTTAGCATTCACAACTGCTATAATTCCATTTCACAGACTGAAAGCCTGTTCTGAGACACAAATAGTAGCTTTCAATCCCTCAGGACAAATTCTCCAGTCTTTTACCCCAACAAGCATACCTTCTTGTTTATGAGTTCCCAAACAGCTGGCAAGAGATACCTTCACAGGCATCTTGCCCAGACAACAGGGCCTGCATAAATGTCTCTGTCCTGCTCAGACTACATACGGAAGTACCAAGTAGCAAACATTGCCTTGCAGACAGCTCAGCTTTAGCTCAGTGACAGAGCACTTGTTTAAGCAGGCATAAGTCTCAGCTGTAAGGCAAAGGTGGTGAGTACTAGTACATGCTAGGCGAGAGAGACAGACCACACTACTGTGCTCACAGCCCCCACAGAGCAGAGAAGCTGCTCACAAGGTTGGAATAGAGGAGCATCACACTACTGGCACTGGTCCCAAATGGGAAGACCATCTTCCAGCACAAGGTTCCTCCTTCTGCTGGTTCTTCCAGGAAGATGGTCTCAGTAGTGGAAATGAGTGTAAAGAGGCTGGTGTCTCCTAGCAGTGGAACTGGAGAGAGGTATTGTCAGGCACTGGCCTCAGCTGGCAGTGCTGCTAGCATTTATGAGTTGAAAAACAATTGCTCTAGCACTGCTTTTCTCCTTTGTTCCTGGGAATGTCACACAACAAACTGTAGTCTCAGCTGGAGCCATACCATTAGCAATCCCCTCCCAGGACTAGAACAGTGTAGCACTACACTGCAGCCTTAACTTGGCAGCTTGCTTGGCAGCTGAGAGGATGCTGGCAATACCTTCTACTCTGCCTTCAGCAGCATTTTGTCCACTCTGCAAATCAGAACAAGCAGACACACTTCTAATCCTCTCCTTGGTGTAGGCAAGCTCAGGCTGAAGTAAGTGGCTGCACAAAGGCTGAATGCCCTGATTCCAAAGGGGTCTACCACTGTATCACTGGGTAAAGCAATAAGCCAGTCACCAATCACCAGGATCTAACCAGGTCATACCCATTTTCTGCTCTTCACCCTGAAACTATGGTTTCTATGTCACTGTATCCACAAGGCATAGTCAGATAACACAGGTATTTCTAATGGTGATTAAAGCTTTTTGTAGGGCACCAGCATCACTCACAGTTATAAATCCTATTATCTTTCAGTGAGAGATAAGCATCTGTGCACCCACCACCCCTTTTGAAAGTATGCAGTTCTGTGGTTTTTCAAAACTAACCCACAATACAAGCTTAGATTACAGAAATTCATCTAAAAGCACTGGGTTTGAGTTTGATGGAGGAACTTGCTTTTCAAACTACATGACTATTTTTACTCACTAGAAGAATTGGCTGAAAAAAGTTAAACTTGTTTATTGCTGCAAATGTCATTGTGACAAAAACCTTACACACTGCAGAAAAAATGTAACTCTGTAACGAAACTGGTAGAAAGGTTTCTTGACTCCTCTGTGACATTCTGCTCTGGAGGTAAAAGGGAACTGCATACCACATCACTGCCTACTAGCTCTGAAAGATTAATAATGTCTAAGTTTGCATCATTGCCCTGAATCAGTGGAATAACTCATTTTTCTTTCACAAAAGATTTGAGAATACCTTACTCCTCATTTCCCTGCAGCATTTTTTTATTTTATCCAAAAAAAAAAAAAAAAAAAAAAAAAAAAAAAAAAAAAGAAAGAAAAATTGAAAACTACTGTTTCCAGCAAATCTTACTAAGTAACACGAATCGGAATTATTAATTGTCTCAAATTGTATGAAAATTTGCTAGAATTTCTGTTTGTTCTGTTCTAGAACAGAGTGAAATACATGTATGGCTGCGTTAGGAAAAAGTGATCTTAGAGGCATTTAAGAAATGTCTGTTTGAAGAATAATGCACAAAAGTAACAATATAGTGAAACACTTGTAGCAAATTCCAAATCTGTAGCAGACTACTTCGTACACTTTCCTCTATTTTTCCCTTCTTGAAATCTTTTTCATTCTCCCCACCCATTCTATAAGCTTTGCTTAATTGATTGTGTAGGCAATCAGATGTTACAGAGAAGCAGGGCAATTCCTTCTAGAAGAGGTGTACATAACCAGCAAAAGTGAGTTTGCTGTTTTGATTGAAATAATCTGGTAGGTGCACAGTTATTGCCTCTGGCAAACAAAGCACACAAGCAAAGAAAAAGCATTACATGACACCAAGAAATGAATCAGGATTTTTCTAAGAAGTATAACAACATTTTAGGTCTGCTCATGATCCAAGCAAATTCAATGTAAGCCTCCTATTAACTTAAACAGGATAAGAAACAATTCCTTAATTAGCAAAATTATATTCAGGTCTAATACTTGAGCTAAACACTCACACTGTTACCTTCAGTTAAATTAGCTACCAGTACATTACTGTTAATACTCATCATGAATTGCATAACTGAAGAAACCAAGTGCATTTATGTATTAAAACCTGAAACTTACATACTATTAAAAAAACCCCAATCAAACCTTGATATAAAGAATATCAATTTTTAAGTCACTTATGCGAAATGTGCGTTTCTCAAACACTTGGCTTTTTATTACAGCACTAATTGACAGAACAATAGCAGATATCGTGAAATTTATGTCATGTAACTGGAAGTATTATGTTGGGCTTCTGTGAGTCAAATGTACAGAGCAAAATTTTCTGTATGAATTTCGTGGCAACTTCTCCTGGCAAATCACACTGAGAAATAATTGTGGCAGAATAGAGGTATTGAAAGATACTGTTCTACCCTGGAAAGTCAGTAAAAAGGCAGAGGCAGTGAGTCAACCTTATGTGTTAATAGTGCATAAGACTCAAAAAAAACTAGGAGTGGTAGATATATAACAGATACGACTATCATTTTGGGAAAGGATAATCAAGAATAAAGTGCTAATGCAATGGTGGAAATCTGCTCCAGAATCTTAGGATCAGACTGAAATAAAACCTGAGAGTGCTTATGTTATCAGAGAGGCTAATATTGGAATTGCCTCATTAGGAGATTAAATTCCCAAATTACTAGTAGAATATGCTCATTAGTTTATCACAGGGCCAAATTCCTGGAAGACTGCAATAACCGATTGTTCTGAAATTGTTCTTCACAATATGTTTAGCATGACTTTGACAAAAAATTAATACATTCTAGAAGGACAGGTCAAGGACTTGCCCCTGTAGTTGTCATTTGAGTCCATGAAAAAACAACCCAAACAAACAAACAAATAGAATTCACCCTGTAGCCCATGCTTTCAATTACATATGACAAAGTCGAAAATCTAGGAAAAAAAGTCAGTGAAATAAGCTGGACAGAGAAAGGAAGAGACTTCAGGAGTCAAGGAAGTCAAAGCCAAGAATTGCTTGCCCTTTTTTTTTGTTAACAGATAGGACAAAACAGCTTGATTAACATGGCTGCTGATGGAGGAGGTGCAAACAACCTATGAATTTCTAACAGCAAACACTCAAAGTAAACAAATCCCAAACAAAAGTGTCAGTCTGAAATTGATTCACACAGAAAGGGTGAATTTCCTAAAGTCTGCACTAGCAAATAGAATCATTTCCCAGTATCATTATCAGGTAATAAAAAGCATGTCATTAAACCTGAACTGGAAGAAGCATAGGAAGAACTGTAATCTGAGCTTTTGGAGTCTTTAAAAAGATGTGTCCATTAGGCACATATTTGGGGAACTCTAGTATATTTTGAATCATTCTCCATCTGTGGTCCTCACTGCCTAGTGGTGTCTGAGAGGCAATTTTACTGGCTCCTCACTGGCTGTTTACAGATCCAGCCATTTGGCTGAAACTACATGTTAAACTTTCCACAAGGTATCAAGCACTACTTGTGTATTTTGAGAATATAAGCTATACTTTCCACTCCCATCTCTGATGATGAACTTTCACCTGTCCAGGGACTGTGAAAGACATAATTTGGTCCACTGTTTATTCCTCTAACAGCTGGTTAATATGTGGACAAAATAATTTTATTACAATATTCTGGAATCTCTACAGATTTCCCTTTGATGTAGTATGAAAAAATATGTAAGGGTTTTTTTCCCCACCCTTCTTCCAATGTTCTCAAATAGTTTATACTTCTGAGGGAAATAGATGAATATTTGATTTTGATTTCTCTTTTTCCTCTCATTCTCCTAGGATTATTATTTTTTTTCCCCTTCTTAAAAATTCCTAGGAGTCTCAAACTCTGCCAGTAGTCTTTGGCTAGTATTTAATTTTTGAACATTCATAAGCTAATATTGTAGGTTTGGGGTTTTTGTTTTCAGTTTAACTTGTTTCAAACTTGCAAAAATACAAGTTTATTATTTTTACTTTGCTGTCCTGTATCCTAGCAAAAAAATACAGAAGACTGATAGATTCAGTGATGTTGCAGCTATATGTCCCCAGGTCTGGCCAGCAGCGGGGCTGAGAGCAAATACATGCAAACAATACGCACATCAGATGCTATACATATATGGATATGCATACACAGACAGCTGGGCACACAGATAACAGGAAGCAAATATTGCCTTACCAGAACCCATAGGAAAAAAAGTAACACTCCTTCACAGTGAGCAGCTACAGATGGGTCCATCCTGCTGCTCCTTGCCCAATTCAGTACTAAAGTCAGCTAGACAAAAATTAACAGAGCATATGGGTCACTCCAGTAGCTGGCCTTAGACACTCAGGTCTATACAGTAGCTTGCCCCAGATACCTTGAAGCATTCCTAGCTGCTGGCAGTTGAACATACAAGCACCTGAGGTTTGCAGGCTCACTGCAATTGGTTATACTCAGATCTCTTCTTGTTACACACATACATACACACGCACACCCTCCCCCAACAATTATCTCCAGTAGGTTTTCCAGACCTATGATCTTTCCCACAACTGACCTCCAGGTCCCTTAGTCTCTCTGGAAGCTGGCTTGGATTTATGGTGCCTGCAGCAGCTAACCCTCACATCTATGGTCTCTTCATTATCTCGTTCATGCTCCACACACACAGAATACACCACCCAGAAAAACAAGGCTCGAGTTTCTCACCAGCTTTTAGAACTGGCAGATTAAAAGTCATAGGAAATATGTTGTATACTGTAACACTGAACAAAAAGAGGTAATAACTTCTTTTGATCTTTTAGCCACAGTAATGTATCTCAGTATGCAGTCTGCCTTCTTCGTGTTGTAGGTGCACTGTTCACTCATAATCAATTTGACCTCAAGTATGTTTCAGCAAGGCTGCTAACTCACCAGTCTGTCCCTGCCTGTACAGTTGCATGGGGTTACTCTAGCCCAAGGTGTAGAACTTTGCATTTCTCCTTCTTGAGCTACATGAGGTTTCCAGTGCCCTAATCAACCTGTTGTTATGCATATGGTAAGACAAAGGTACATTAAAAAATAAAAACACAAAACAAAACCAAACCACACATACACAAACCATTTTATTTTTCCTCCTTATGCACATTTCAAACCATCAGGCTAAATTTCTCTTGTTTTCTACACAGAAGACCTGTGCTGTAGTCAGAGTGGCCAACCATTATAGACTATAGTTGCTATGCAATCAGCTTGCATTCTCATATCTGGGTCTTCAACATAACAAGCATTCTGCATTGATCTATCATTGCATTTCAATTACCATATATCTCGCCGAATTCACTGGCACAGCCCTGATGCCTGTAGCATCTAGTTAGTGCCAAAGTACTCTGCTGTGCACTATACCAGATCCTTGGGAGGAATTTACTGCAATTTTTGTGCCCAAACCTCACTGAAAATCAGTGGTAACCTGACTCTAAATAGAAGGCAGAGTACCTAAATACTTCTGGCAATTTAGTTCTTACTAAGTGGCTTTGGCAAATCTAGCTGACTGAACAGAAGCCAAACTGGTCAGAATAGACAACAGAAAGAAAAATACTGAACCATAGTGAAACTTTATATGCTCAGTGTTTCAAAATTAAGGCATATTGGTAGATCTCTTCAGATTAAAGGATTTTCCAGACATACCAGCTTTTGGGTGTTTGACAGGGGCCCAATATAAAATGTCAGCTGGACTACTAGAAGCCCTGCTAAAAAGACAGTGTGAGCCATTACTTACAGTAAGGAAAAAAAATCACTACCCTTCTGCACCACATATTGCCTATTAGAAACAGGGTTCTTCTACCACAGATTAAGTTAGTGCTATTTTTATGCTTCTGTCGTGGTTTGAGCCCAGCTGGTAACTCAGAACCACGCAGCCACTCGCTCACTCCCTCCCTTTTTCCTCCCCCCGCTCCCGGAGGGATGGGGAGGAGAATCGGAAGAATGTAACTCCCACGGGTTGAGATAAGAGCAGTCCTGCAACTAAGGTATAATACAAAACCACTACTGCTACCACCAATGATAATAATGATTAGTGAAATAACAAGTGGAGAGGATACAATTGCTCACCACTCGCCGACCGATACCCAGCCCGACCCGAGCAGTGATCTGGGCCTTCCGGGTAACTCCCACTGGTTTACATACTGGGCATGACGTGCTGTGGTATGGAATACCCCTTTGGCTAGTTTGGGTCAGGTGTCCTGTCCCTGTTTCCTCTCGGCTTCCCCTCCTCCCTGGCAAAGCATGAGACTGAGAAAGTCCTTGGTCAGAGTAAACATTACTTAGCAACAACTAAAAACATCGGTGTTATCAGTGTTGTTCCCAGGCTGAAAGTTAAAAAACACAGCACTGCACCAGCTACTAAGGAGAAAAATGGCTGCCCTAGCTGAACCCAGGACAGCTTTCTCTTTCTGTTCATATCAAGGATCACTGTAATAGTTTGTGCTCTGTGCCAAAACCCACACCTGTATCTCTGGTTATGATATGTGGACAATGATAGGTTTGGTGTCTTATTTGTCATAGTATTCTGATACTTGTTAAAAGACTCTGAAAAACACAAACTAATTTATAACTTGGAGGACTAAGAAGGAACAAACCCAAATAAATTCCATTGACCACAGAACCAGTGGTAGACTTAAATGCTAAATGCACATTCCGTTTTCCTTTACTGTATATCACTACACCTCCTTGCAACAATAAATATTTCTAAAGCTGATCTTTTGGACAGAAAACTGCAGGAACCTAAATTCTATAACATCAGACAATTCCACAAAAACCAAATTGAATTGGCCAAATTTTAAATACCAGACTCTTGCAGTGAGCTTCTAATGTCAATTAGATTTGTTTTCAAATTATGACTAACAAATATAATTCAGAAAAATAAAAAAATTTGCAGATTTCTCCTGACAAGGAAAATACTGTCTGTATTCTGGCAGCATCCATCAAAGCAAATTCCAAAGCAAAATACTTCATCTTTTTGTCATGCTGAACAGAAACTAGGGATTTTGTCACATTAAGGATGAGTTTTGAGTCTTCAGTGAAACTAAAAACCAGAGTGTATGATTTCACCTTAGCATCAACCTTACTAAGTCTCATATCTTCTTGTATTCATTTAGAAATACATTCAAGTATAGGACTCAGAGTATAAAACAGCTTTACAGTATGATAAATATTTAACCTAAGAATATTATTTTCTTCCATTATTTTTCTGTCAGCATATGCTCTTTTATTCCTTCTACTTCCTTCCCATTTTTACAAGTTGTAGCATCATGATGCTACTTTCTTGAACATGGTTGACTGAATTTTGAAAGCAAAAGGAGGCTTAGAATGACAAATTGATGCCTCATACTTCATGTTTCTCAACTTTAACAGCATTTAATGTATCTCAGCTCGTCCCTTCCTTCCAGCTGTGACCTGGCATACCTCTGAATTCGTATCTTTAGTTACATAGCTTGCAAGGATAGAAAAGCCCACTGCTCTGACTGTCTGACTGTGCTCCTAAATGTTGCGTACCATACAGTCATGTCCTTTAGCACACCACCAGATCTGTAACATCACTTCTGAACTACAGCTAAATCAGACCAAACTTGCAATTTCTATCATCTCAGCAATGGCTCATCAGGTGAAATGTCACCTATAAAAAAGTAAGAAAGCTCCACTTAAACTTCTGTTTATTGTATGTCCAAGCCCTGAGTTATACACTGAAATACTTACAGTCGTAACTTTTTATTCTGGAGATCATTCTTCTGACAAAATTTCAATGCTTTATGTTGTCTACAAAGTCAGACTGCTTTTCATTGGAAGATTTTTTTTTTTTTTAATTTCTGTTAAGTTCTTAGGAATGTTTTTAACCAGAACCTCAACTAAAGCCAGACAGATTTCATGAACTAATTATGTACGTAACTAATTCAATTCACCAGGCAAATCTGAAGATATCACATGCAAAACTGAACATGCAACACAAAGCATTAAGAATATCGCACTGTCGCTATCACCAGTAAGCATTAAGGCTACTGCTACAGGGAAGCAGCTATACATGCAGACACAGTACAGCATGAGAAAAACCACAGTCCCTGACAAAGAGTATAAAGGTAAAGGACATAGTTGCCTTTACATGTTTTAGTATTGTTGGGTACTGCCATATGCTGGAGAATATGGAAATAGATCAATTAAAGGTTTGCACAGGAATTTCTTAATATGAAAGAGATTTACCTAGCTGTACAGATGACAATAATTCAGGTGGGACAAAAATAGCTGACAGTGAAATTTGTCATTATCCCACTACCTAGTTTTGATATCCATGAAAATACACACTGCAACCCTTAGAAATCAAACCTGGAATTTTTTTTTTTTTTTTCTCAGTTCAATTCTATCCTATCTGAGACACAGCTAATGCTCAAGCCTTGTCACTGATACCAGTTATGCTATAGTCAAACTATTTCGGAACACCACTGTGTGCAACAAAGCTTTCTTTCATGATCTTATGCCCAAGTAAGTGACTACAAATTTTTGCATAAAAGTACAGCCCTTTGGAGTGGCAGCAATTTTGGAGAAAGCAGACTTCATTCCTGGGGAGTCAAATTTGGATTAAACATAAACTTAAAAATCTGAATGGGAGCCCAGGAATATTTGTGTTCCTTTTCACTTGAACAGATGAGAGGAAAAAAAGGCTGAACATACCTTTATCTTGCACATTTTTTTTTAAATATAACCTAAAAAAACCCTAAACAGCAGGTTTGCCACTTCTAATGCCCCTTCTTAAACATACCTTAAATGACTTAGTAAGATGACTTCTATACTCTCTCTCCTTTTGTATGCATGATCTTTCAACATAAATGAGACATCACCTTTAAGGTTCAATTATTGCATTGTGTTACTATAGCAACTTCCCAGGAAAGTCTATTAAGCAACCTTAATAAAAAAAACCCTCCACTTTATAAATAAACACTATACATGAAGAAAAAACCTTCTCTCTTTAGTTGTTAAGTACCTGATTTAACAGCTATATAAAGCAATAAAAGATGGCAGTTTGTATTATGAGATTGATGTTGCCTATAGAGCTTATGCAAAGGACAGCAAAGGTTGAAGTCAGGGCAACATTCAGATGAAAGATTAATTCTTCGTTAAAACTTGTGATTTGAACTTAACCTATTCTGTAAGTTAAAATGACCACATTGCCCGCCATGGAAAACTGACACAGTTTCACTGAATTCAATGGAGCAAAGCCAATTTACACCTGCCGAGGCCCTTCGTATTGTGTGAGATGAATAGTACTTTTGTTCAGGATGAGAGAACTTTTTGATCATACTCTCTGAAGTGAATGGGCAACTCTGAAAGCAAGAAGATGGCAAATGTTTAAATCGATATTATCCAAAGCAAAATTGGATTTGGTTCATACTATTTTTCTATTTAATGTTCAAAATGAAGTCCCTGTCCTGACATTGGTAAGTGCATATCTACAAGCTCAGTTTTCAGAGAGTGGTCTAAATTTTTCTGCCAAGGCCTATTGCTGAATAAACTAATTAAACAAAAAAAAAAATATCCCTACATATTTGACATTTTATTTTGACTTGACTATATTTATCCTGGAAACAACATTCTTTCTAACTGGTACTAGAACATATTTCTATGTCTTTCTGATAGAATATCTTTCTTCTGAACCAAAATCTATGTAGGAAGTGGGCTTCAGTATCAGCTATGAATTTTTTGATTTTTCCAAATGCACAGTACTTCAATTACAGATTTGGAATATGTTTCCAAACTGCTTGTGAAGCCCAGCTCCAATGCAGAGCTTTCCAACCACCTTTACAGGCCTAGGAAAACAGAAGCATATACATATGCTTACAGAAGCATACACAACATCTACAGAGTTTGAAAGCAGGCCAGATTCTGTATGCTCTCTGTTCTTTCAATTTTCAGCTTTTCCCCCTCTTTGAACTGGTAGAATGAAATCTGAAGTAGTAGAAAAAGAGAGCTGAGAGGGTGATCTGCAGTTCATTCAAATTCATTCTACTGCCTGAAATTGTTTGCAGTATTTCTCATTTTTATCATGCTCCTTCTGCATGTATTGGCTTGACCTAAACATATCTGAGAGGCAATAACTTTTTTCCTTTTTGTTTTAAATACAGTGCTGAAAATAAGCAAAGCTGAAATTAGTATCACACCTTTAAGCTTCATCAGCAACATAATTTCTCCTTTAGTGAGAAACTGGTACTAAATCCTTGGTCACCAAAATAGAGAGCTGAAGGTTACTAGAGCAGCCAGTTAGGAAAAAGAATGTTTACATTTGCAAATCTATATATACATATGAAGAAAGACAAAGAGGCTGACACAAGATGCTAAAAAACTAAAAAGCACAATACAGTGGGATCAGGAGCAATGGAAAGAGAGAATGCTTTCTGAAATCTAGACAAATATGGTACTTTTCCCAGTGTATTATTGGTTTCTTTGAGTATTATTAAACCAGAATTTTCTGGCTGCCATCAAATCTTTAAATCAGACTACACCAATGTCTCACTGCTAGTACCCTATAGGAACTTAAAAAAAAAAAAAATCCAGCATTGAACTACTGGGATTTTGCTCTGAAAATTCACTTGTGCAGCTTGATACAAACACATACAATTGAAGAAGCTAAACACTCTAAACTATTAAATGGTCTCAAAGCTGAGAGCATAGCTCCTTCAAATTCCATCTGATTTCTGTGCTATGACTTTCTGAAGGCACTGCAACTGTCAACAACAATAAAAAAAAAAAAAAGCTGAATCAATCTAGAAATTCGATGAGACAAACAAATGAAGATTGGCTTCCTTAGTCACATGAGAACATAAGACTAAAATTCTGTATCATTTAATTTTTAATAAGCACTAAGCTCCTTTAGCAACATCTTTATGGAGGCTCCCTTCTCTGTCAGCCCTTCAATTTAATCAAATATGGTGGAACTTAAGTCTTTGAGACCTTTATCCCTTGTTCAGTTTCAGTCAGACTGGATACACGAATTCAGAAGTTACAGACAGGTAAGGTCCATGTGACAAAGGAAGTGGAACAAGATTAATTTATTCAGAAAATTTTGTTATAGGAGCTTCTTTTTCTAGATATGTCCAAGTATTAAAACCACCAGGTCACTATGTTTTCGGTTTTAAACACAGAAGCTTCTAAATTTTATTCTACAGGAAGTTTCTCTTATGTTTCAAAAGGAAATTTTAAAGATACATGTATGTTCAGAACAGCAATGCTTTTAGAAATTGTTTTACTTAAAAAACATTGTTTATCTTTAAAGTATATCTCATCGGTCTAAATTTTATTAGTTTATAACACAATAGCAAGATGTTTATCTCTATAGCCTTACTATTTCCTGTAGGATTTAAAATAGGAAGTCAAAGATTTTCATGGAACAAAGAAAACATTCAGATTTATGCCAATCAGACCAACTACAGTGGAAGCTGCAGGAGAACATCTTTAAACAAGAGACTAAATGAGAAACCAAGAAACAAAGTGGGAACAAAAAAAGGAAACCAAAACGCAAAAGAATAAAAGAATAGGATAAACACTTTTTTTTCCCAAGATGACTGGTAATTAGATGAAGATTTCAGTATTGGGAAAAATAAAAAAAAGAGGCTGGGTTAAGGTCACAGGTGAATAGGACAGAGCTCCTCACAAGCTGAACACAACTGGTGAGTTTCTGTTAACTTAAATTTCAAATTATATGTAGGATCTTCAGTCTTCGTAACTGAAGTGAGTTCTATTATTAGTCTATACAGCTAAATTAAAAAAAAAAAAAAAAGAAAAAAAAAAGTAAAAGTGTGCCACAGCAGAAAACTAGTAATTTTGTTGCCACTGGAAAATTCAAATACTACAAGCCCAAGTGTTCCTCCATAATCTTACAGGTTGGCATAAATGTGAATTTCTGTGGGAGTCCGGTCTCATTCAGAAATTTGACAGAAATATGATTAAATAATTAAAGATTATCATAATGTTCGCTGAAACTTACAATCACTCTGGCAATCTTAATTCTGTTATTTTCTATCTATCTCTTGCATGCTATGTTTTTTAAACTTCATAGATATAATTTCATGGCTGTTGGTTGATATTTTTCATTATGTTTGCCAAATCATCTTAATCAAGACAGTTAAATGGATTTGTAAAAACACACTAGACATCTATACCTCATGTTTGAAGTGTTTTATAAATACTGCTGTTACCAGATCTTACATTTGCGGTACAGTGTAATCTATGAAACTAAAGCTATGCTCTACAGCTCACTTTCTATTCATGTGGTATTAGGCATAGATTTCAGCATGTAAAACTTTTTGTTCATAACACACTTTAAAGAAATAGTTATTTACAGCAATCTGTATTTTACATACTTTTAGATTTTGAAACTATTCTAATAGTGCCTTTCCCTTTTATATCCAAGGAATTCCGTCAAAGAAATTATTACTTTTGTATGGCCCAGTGAGCATGTTTGAAACAGTTCCTTATTACGTATGAGTTAAATGCTTAGCAGATAAAGTTTATTAAAATTAAATACTTACTTACATTGTAAAAGGAAAGTTGCTTAATAGAGGAACAGATGGTTAATGAGCTGTGACTAGCCACAAATGAATTGTGAATATTACATCAAGAATCTATCAACAGATAGGAAAATTGCTCTGCTCAAGGATAGATTGCCTGGAGTCAGTATACAATCTGATTTTAAACCTTTATATTTGGCGTTTGGGGGCAGGGGAAAGTTTTTTGTTCCTTTTTTTTGGTTTGTTCTTTTGTTTGTTTGTTTGTTTTTAAATAACACAACATGGTAGATTCACTTTGATAGAAACAACTGAACAGAACTGGCAAATTCATGAAATCACAATTGGTCCAGTAACAGATAAACTTATCATGCCTGTAGAAATTTTATTATAGTTACAACTTATAGCTTTTCCCACTGTGATAACTGCCCCTTGGAAATTGTCCAGTTTTGCAAAATAATCCACTCAAATCTTTTCAGAAGACCTAGCACAATAACTTTTTAATCAGAAAGCTTTTCTGCAGTTTAATTTTTCTTCTTAAGAATGCACTTGAGAAGTACTCTAATAGAGTTTTTAACATAGAAAAATCCACCTAAAGGCTTTGTTCTGTGTGTCTGTGTTTAGGGTTTTTTTATACCCAAGTGCCAAAGCAGATTTAATTACTAAATCCACACATGACCTCTATCTCTATGAAGAGCTTCCTTCTAGGTAGCAAACACTAGTCTGCTTTGTTCCTATAAACATTTTATTAAACATCTGATTATCTTCAAAGCTCTCAGAGTTGGTGTGTAAGTATTCACAACTATATTTTGAAAATATTGCCTGTAAAGCTTTTTCTTAATCATATAACATTTTATTAGGGAGTAGTTCCAATGCATCTTGTTCTGCATATTACATAAGCTCAAGAAAATATATTAAAACCTATTTTTTTATTTTCTTATAACTTAGATTCTATTGAACCCATTTCCCCATACCCAAAACTTGAGTAACTACAAAGAATTAATGCCACAATTAAATACACTAAAAGGTGTCCTTAATTAAAACAATATGTTTGTGCATTTTAAATTTGAAGTCAGAAAAAGAATGAAGAACATATTCTTTAAAATCCTTGCCCGCAGAATTCAGATTTATTTTGTGTGGCAATAGTACCATAACCTGAACCATGAAGGTACTTGGTTTTCTCTTGCTTTACATCAATACGAAGTAAATCTTCGTATTAAATAATGCTAGTCTGCAAAACAAGCAAGCGGCTATTAAAATAAATACTTAAAAATAAGACTTGAACACTTGTACCTAAAACACCAGCTGAAGCTTGCTGCTTCTGGTGTCTCTGAAGTCCAGCCTGGTGACTAGTGTTGAAGTTTTAAACACTTTCCATTGATCACAGCACAAAATCATACAGTTTGGTAGTTTGCTTGTAGGTTGTTGGTTTAGGGTTTTGTTTTAGGGGTTTGTTTGTATTTGGGTTTTTTTGTTTGTTTTTAAACAAAACAAAACCCCAAACATCTCTTTTCTAAATAACAGATATCAGTAGATTGGTTTTTTATTCCCGAGAGAAAGAGAAAAACACTTTACTATTTCAATCATCTAATTAAGTAACTGATGAACCAGAGATGCTATGGCTTCATTTTAATTTGTGTCCATTAGCTGGGCTTTTCCTTTTTTTTTTTTTTTTTTTTTTTTTTACACTCATTCTGATGATTCATTATACTCATGGGAAACCATTGGATCATTGCCTTTTTTTCAGGACTGTCAGCAACTAAACAAAATCTCATGAACACAGCAAATGTATAAATCAGCTCCAAATAAATAATAAGCCACACAGACCTGCTCAGGTAAGTGATGGATGAAAGTCTGCAAGAAGAGAGAACTTGCCCTGTTTTGGAGATCTAGGTAATTCAAGCCTCATATAGATTAGGTACCTGCTCAGATATTCACAGATGAGATAGTATTTCCCACAGTCCTGTCCCGTCCGGTGCATGCGGGGGGATGCTGATATTTTATCAGACTCTGCGCGGTTCGCGGGCGAAAACACGGGCCCTCCAGAGGTTGAGAAAAGAAACAAATAATTTTATTGTAAACTTCCATAAAGGTGTGTCAGGAGGCACAAAACTCTGGGCAAGTTCTTACTTTTACAAAGGAGCTGAAGTAGAGGGAGAAGAGGAGAAAGGAAAGAAACCAGAGCAAGAGGCTCACCACCCCCTGGATCCAGAGGTGTCTTCTTGGTCAGTGAGTGGAAATTCAGTTGCAGTCCTTGGAGCCAGAAAGCCGCTGATATCCAGGGTGGAGAGATGCAGGACGGCTGCCTTTTGATGGGGTCAGGCTGTCTTGGACCCCTCCCTCAGGCGAGACTTATTCTCAGGGGTATCAGGTAAATCCCCAGACCCAGTTCACGTTGTGCCTTGGAAGGCGTCGTAGTGTCAGTGCCGCTGTCTCCAGTCAAGTCGTTGCCGGGGCAGTCGATTTCATGGCCTCAGGGCAGACAACACAGGAATCCACCCCCCACCCTGGTGGAGCAGGATCCCTGCTCTGCCCCCCTGCCTTTTGTCCAAGAGATAATGAGCTGTCAGTTCCTTCTGCCTTTTGAGCTGTTTTGAGGCACACACGGAAAAAAAAAATGGTCTCTTGACCATCACACTTACCTACCAACATTATCTAGTTTGTATCACTTACTCATTTCCTCCAATTCTTCTGCTACTCTAGGTTTAATGCTGTTCTGCATCCTCCATCATAGAACCCTTCTCATTTCAGTGAGATTATCAAGAACTCATTTTTCAAACACTTGTCAAATGTAGCTGTTAGTTACTATTGCCCTATACTTCTAAATGTACAACAAGATCTATTTTATTTGGTTTGCCCACTGTTAGCAAAGTTGCAAAGAAAAGGTTTCTGCAAAGGCCAAACAACAAGATGTTAAACTTTATTACCTGGAATGCAATGCAATCTATGAAATAGGAAGATTAGATTAATTGAAGGTAGGATTTAACAATCCAGCTATTTCTAATCTTTAAATGCCACCTCTGCTCCTTCATGCTTATCTATGGATTTAAGCTAAAAATTATTACACCCATTGTGCCAATGATCTCTTTCTTATAACAAGTAAAAGCATGTTTTCATGAGTACTGCAGAACTGACCTCAAAGTAAGAGTTTTGAGTGAATTGTGGAATGGAGGAAAGAGCACTTGCTTTTGAAGTGTTCAGGGTGAATCATGAGTCCTTTTCTCAGCTCACTTGTCTGAAGTAGCACAGTGGGAGACGATTAACAAAACCTAGCTCCTTCAAACTTTCTCTTTGAAATTCTAAGCTGCTTACTGTAAGAACCTTAGGAGTAGTCTTGCTCTCCTTGAGCTTCTGCACTCTGCCCTCAGATGCACACGCTCAAATAAGAGTTAAGCAAAACTTTGCCTATGAAAAGCCCTCAAACTTGCAACTAGCTTGCATCTTGCTCACTTAGAACTCTCTCAATGAGGATACAGAGCTCATATTATTGGTTGCTTCTAATTTGCTTTTTTCTTGCTTGCTGCAGGTGATTGTTATACCACACAGAAGCTGGAGAGGATGTCTCTAATTTATAGAGTAGAACAAGTCTGACAAAAAGCAGATCAAGGGTTATAACTAGAAAAGTTCTCTTCCCTTTATACACCTGATACTGGCCAGAAATCATGAGAGCAGATTTCTGCAGTTGATGCTAGATGCCATTCCCTGCTCAGAATAACTGTGATGCAGCATTGCTTTAGACACACAGGGCAGCATAAAGGACAACTATGGTAGTACTGGCTGAGTAAAGTACAACTGTGTGAGTCTGTCTGGGTATTTTTAGAAAAGGTCTTAAACTATGTGATATTCCTACCTTCGGTATGCCATAGTAAATCTGGGTAGTTTTTCTGGATTTACTGGTTGCAGATTCCTACCTGTGTTTTTCACAGAACATGCCTGCATGAAGAAATTTGTAATCTCTGTATTCTCTGGTGCCTGTAGGTTGAATTCTGTCCCTACTACATAACAAGAAGCAGCATATGCCCCAAAAGTTGCTCCAGCATTTGCCTTCACAAACACAGCAAAATGCCTTCCTTTGCTTCATGTCTAAAAGCTCTCAACACAAAACATTAACTCCTCTCTGCTACTGTCAGAGTCCCAGAGTTTTACATTGTTTTACATTTTTACATTGTTTTACATTAAGTTCACATAATCTGATGCTCCATCTCCTTTCCTTATCCTTTTGTGACATAAATTAATCTGTGGACTGAATGCTGAAGCTGGTGCTAGAGGTCCCAATTTCCTAGAGAAGAAAGAGGATTTCAACATTCTCAGCATTTTGCACTGCAGGGCTCTATATGATTTTCATTCTGTACATTATTTCAGTTTTATAGCACACGGTGTGATTCCTTTCTGAAAAGCTTCATATATTAATCACTGTCATGTAGTAGAGAAAATCAGGTCATCTTCTCTGTCTAGATGTATTGGATGCACCATAGATCTCTTCTTATTGTAGCTCCAAGAGCTGCTTTTGCCGTGAAGTCCCACACAGCCTTTGTAATTTTTGGTAAAGAATAATCAAGGGAAGTTAGTATGATAACTTTTTTCTCCTCATAGTTCTTTGAAAACTAGGCAAAGCTTAAATTCATTAAAAATTTAATCAAATGCTTCATTTTAATCATATCACAATAGGTCACTCTGTGTGTGTATCCACCCACATGCATTTGTTGTGCAGAACCCTTGCTCATCTCTTACATAAAATTTAGCAGGCACATTTGTTCCAGGAACTTGATAAATATTTCAACAGATGCATGTCAACACTTTACCGTAAAGGTAGAAAAATTAACTGAAACCTTCCAGGTGGTACATCACAGGTGACAGATGCATACCTGACATTGAGAAATAAGATGATGAAGACGACAAATATGGCATTTTACACTGCCTGATTTTTTTTTTACAGTTCTGATCTCACATTTTCTAAAAACCCAATAAACTAATTATATATATTACAATTCAATAGTTAATTTAATTACATCAGAAAAAAAAAATCAGTAAGTGTAGTCAAAGAATCTGTTATTCAAAAGCTATAACCAGCTTATTTTATTTTTCAGGTTCAAAATTGGTGTCAAATCCATTTTCAGCCAAAACCACTTTCAAGAATTTTCATTTCTGTGCTATAAAATTCTCCAAGTGAAGTAACCACTGTTCTTAGCATTTGAACATAGCCCTGGCTGCACTTCTCATTAATGAGCATACCACACATATCATATGAGTATTTGATGTCTCTTTCTTATTATATAAAGCTATTTGATATATATACTTCATTCTCGAAAGTCTGTTTAAGTTGGAGATGCTCCATAACTGTCATATTCTCTGGCATCCCTTACATTTCTTCCATGCAATTCGTGGAATCACAGAATGGTTAGGGTTGAAAAGAACCTGAAGATCATCTAGTTCCAACCACCATTTCCATTTCTATTTCCATATGGTAGAGTTACATGGTAATATCAGGCTTCAAAGTAATTTATGCTTACACTACAGTGGGAAAAATGTGGTCTGGGGATTTTTTTTTTCTTTTTTTTTTTTTTTTTTTTTCTGATTGGCTGATTGGTTTCTTTAGTACAAATACTTCAAATAAAGAAGAAAATATTTGCAACTGCTTTACATGTAGTACGCCATTTCAAATGCTAAGGGAGAAACACCCTCTCATCCCCTCTGGAGCTGCTTTCATGGTTAATGCCTATGTTCCTCTGACATTTTTCAGCTAGTTTGTCCTATCATGTGCATGTTTTCTTAGAATGACTTCTCAGATATTTTTTTTTTCCTTTAAATTTGACAGATACATATTGCAGCTTTTCTGAAATGGTTGTTCTGTCAACAGCTATTACGGTTGCATGTGTTCTTTTCCTTACTCTACTAAGTATTAACTTTTATTAAACCTTTCCTATTCCATCTAGGAAACAATAGTCCATTGCCCTACAAAATAAGTGAGGTGTAAATGTTGGAATCCTTTACTGGCACCGAGTTCCATTTTGATTTAGTATGCGCACTGCAATGACACTGCAGCTCAGAAGAGCTTATTAATAAACTAAGTTACTTTAGGATTACATGATTTTATGATTATCGTTATTATGGGACAATAATTCTGGCATATATTTAACAGTGATAAAATAAAGGAGAAAGATAAAGTAGGAAAAACAACTTTATTATGTTGAAGACTGTGGGATGTGCTACACAAAATCAAGAATGCTGCAGTTCATGAAAAGCAACAGAGCTTTTAAGTTAAGAGAACATAAGAAAATAGTATCACCATGACCACATTTCCCCTTGACACATGGAACTCAAAGAGCAGCAGGGCCACTGAGTTTCAGCTTTAACCTCCAGATGTAATATGCAGCTGCCTAGCTCCCATACCTCCCTCTCAACAAATCTGCACAACAATGTGCACTGTGCAAGTCATTTATTCATTTCCAGTATGGAAGGCAGATAAGCAGTTAATTTTTTTTCACCTCCCAGAACTTGGTGAAACAAATTAGGTAAAAGAAAGAAACAAACATATAAGCAAAATGTTTACATTCTTGCTTCAGTTATGTGTTTGTCCTCCCACTGCCTTTGCTAGAAGCTGCATACATGAAAAATATCAGCCTGTCTCTTTAGAGCAACAGGGTATCATGCATAGTCCTCTCCCTATGGAAAAGCCTTTAGATTCTGTAGTCAGTCCTATCATAAAGATATTTCACATATCTGTCAACTTGATACTTTTCTTGCACTTGATACATACCTCTAAATTACTTGATAAGTATCTCTAAAATTTCCAATATCACTGAAAATGAAAACAACCTTATGAGTACAGTCTCTAATCTCTAAGTCTGATGAATGTTTGACTACCCTCTCTGCCAAAATGCAGCTCTAGACATAAGGTGCTTCAGTACCACTGTGACTCCTAAGAAGTTTACTTGGGAAGGATAGCTTTTCAGGCTATACTGTTGTCAAAGGGTTGTCTGTGAATTCCCACTACTGTTCACTCCATATAGCATTTGAGCCTGTTACAAGCCTCAGCTATGGTAGCTTGACTTCAATCTCCATTTGTAGTAGCTCATGGGATTCCCGCCCTCTCCAGTCTAGGTCTTTATTCTGTCTCCTTTGTGTCAATCAAAACAACTGTCATCTCACTAATATTAGTATCAGATATGTTTCAACACCTTCATTATCCTTTTTTTTAATTTGAAAAATTACTTTTACTCTCATTACTTATCTATAAATAAATGCATTTAATGTATGAGAACTAGGGGAATTTGGGGGTTTGTTGAGTCCTATCTATGCTGGAGATGAACATTAGAACACGGGCTTACATTTTTATTCCATGAGCTTTTTCCTTTCTGTAGGAGGAAAAGAAATCTGAGTAACCCAGCTTTCCATAGCAAATATATTGCAAAAGGCTAAGGCAACCTCAGAGAGGACAGTACCATATAATGCTTGTAATAAATGGACTAAAGTAGGCCTTTATGATCTCACCCAAAATGTTATGTTCCAGGAACACCTTTTTCAGCTTTATCGTCTGAACGGAAGATGTTCTGTTTGCATAATGAGGATATTCATGCTTCCAGCACAAGGTTCAAGCACTTCACTTTCACAGTTTAGATCAGAACGCAAATCTGTTAATATAAGTAAGTGTATTGAAAACTTATAAACCAGAGCGGAAATCATTGTCATTTTTTTTTCTGATGCTGACAAGAAATGAAATCTAACAAGATTGTTGGAAACAAACACTGACTGACTGACCTACCACCAGAACTACTTCCAAAATAAATCATGACAAGGCTTCAGGCAAATATTATAGTATTGTATCAAACAGATGTTAGAGTTTTTAAAATCCTCAAAAGTCCAAGTCCTGTTAAAAATCAGTGGCAAAGCTTTTGTAAAGCTTTACACTTTTGTAAAGTGTAAGCAAAAGCAGGATGAAATCCAGACTGATTACTTTTTTTTTTTTTGATATTTTGAAAATATTTTTGCAACATGAAAAACATTTTTACTAAACAAAGAACTTTTAAATCTGGAGGCAATGAAAGCAGAGCTAGTTTGATTGTGTTAAATTACACGATCCAGATTTACAGCAACCTATCTGTTCAGAAGTGCAAGTCACAACCTAATATAAACACCCAGTAAAGCGCAAATGCAGGCATTTATACACTTATCTACCTAACCAGGTTCATATTCTACTATATATTCCCATCTTCCTTTGCAATGATACTTGATACTTGAGGTTTTCCTAACACTCTCCTAAACTGCAAGTCAGACTTTTTTTCATCCTTTTTTTTTAGGGCATACCTAATCTAAGCATGGCAAAAGCTACCTGTTTTGGCCAGATATTCAGATGGATCTAAGCTGCTGCACAGTTGGTTTGGCTTAGCTGGAATCAGTGCTGACTTTTTTTTTGTTTGGTTGGTTGAGGTTTTTTTTCCATTAACTAGGCTATTTACATTCCTAACACTTTGCTCATATTGTGTCAGACACTATAAACAAATGCCTCTACCTCAGGGCAGATTATCTTGCCACCTACACCTGTGTGAAGTTGCACTAAAGACTGTAGGCAAAGCTATTTCCTGGGGACAAACATTGCAAACTTTAAATTTCACTTTTTTTCTTACAAAGTCCTGATTCTTCCATTCTTTGTCAGCACAGGGTCCTGTCTACTGTGTGCACTTGATCTTTAGTACTCAAATGCAGTGTTTTCATATTTCTGTATGTAAACTACTCCACTAAAATAGCAGTCAGAGGGACTTCCTGTTTCTTTCCATGATTTTGTGCAATTCTCACTGTTTGGAGGTATAATCCAAGCTTGTATTTGATTCAAAAACCTTTGTTTTGCCTGGGTAAGTCACTGACCCCCGTTAAAAAACAGGGAACTGGCAGGTGCCACCAGTGGAAGAGACCCTTTACTGCCAAATACCAAGGAAGAAGTAATCTATTTCCAATGGAGGCAGGGACTCCCTCGAATGTATTAATTGCCTTCTAGGCAGAAACTAGCCTTCTCTCAAGGCAACAGATCCTATTTCCTGTGGAACTAGTAACCTAGAAAGAGCCACTGCACCTAGTACTTGTCTTTCAAGTTACAGCAATACTAGTGTTCCCTGCCTGCTCAGCCTTTCTATTTCCTGCCTTTGGCAGTTGCACCATAGGATCCTTTTAAAGGTGAATAGATGCAACACAAACAGTTACAGCGCTTGAAAGTGCACTAAAAATAACAGCTTTAGCAAAGAAGTAGGAAGAACAAAAAATCCTAGTCTTCATAATATTGAAATTAAGTGCATCTTAATCACAAGTGGCTTTACAGTCCTGATCTGCAGGGTTGTAGCGTGATTGCATCCTCCTAATACCATCTCAAACCTGAGCTCAGGCAGTTTCTAAAATGGACAAAATAAACAAATAGATGAGAACAATGAACGGCAATAGACTAAAAGATCATTCTACACTATTTTTAAAAACAGAGCTGCAGGAAATGTCTCCAAATGCTGATGTATTAGTTTATGAACAAAGCTCTTCGTTAAATCATAGATGATCAGGAAGCTAACCCACACACCAGTCATTCTTAGTCTAACTAATCTTGATATTCCTAGATGTTATTTAGTGGTGTTGAATGAATAGCTGCAGGCATAGAAAACTGCTGTAGAAGAAACTAGCCTAGCAGGAGACAATCCAAATTCATACTTGGTCTCATCTTAAAGTATCACTTAGATCATAGAATAGAATTTGCTAACATGGAAAATCCAAATTCTTCTATATTCTATGAAAACTTGAATCCTACTTTAAATCACTGTATATAGTGCATATGTGTTGTCCCTCTAGCAGATAATGGCGTGGTTGAAATCCCTCATGAGGACCATGGCTTATCTTTCCTGAGATAACTTTTATTACTTCTGTAGCCAGCCTGAGATCTCAGGTTGTTTTATGAGACTCCTGATCAAATGATGTAGAAAATACAGCACTACAGAATTAATGCCCTGCTTTGGACTATTATCAAAAACTGAAATGAAATGGCTGTATCCTGTCAAGTTTGCTTGGAAACAGTGTTCTCATCACAAAAGGTCTACAAATTTTATGCTAGCAAATAAGTGCAGTGTTAGGCTGGTTGATAAGTTCTTTTGATAAATTCTTTTCCTTGCAACTGCAAATATCAAATAAGATTGAATGAAGCCAGATGACTTTGGAAATACACGTGTTTGAAAACTGTCCCCCTTATTTGAAAGACTATCATCTCTTTTTATTATGTACTGTTACTGCAATATCAGCAATAACAACGCTCCCTGTAAGATTTAACCTCATGTACTCTTTACCTCTGTGGTCAAGCCTATGTGTCTTCTTCACAAAGATAGTGTTTCCTACATAACAACCTTCCCTCTAGTGAGAAGTGTGGGATATCAGAGTCAAGATGAGCTTTTTCCTTCTATTTCAATGATATTAGTTAGCTTCCCAAATGGTATTAAATTACAGCTACATTACATTTGGGTTCACTAAGCTGGGAAAATAATATCTAAAAGGTGGTTTAATATGCTTTTGAAGTTCATCTCTAATGTATTATTTCATTTGGTATTGTGAAGACTTGACGTGGTATCACGTACCACAAGTGTATAGGTAGACAATAGAATTGTTATTCCTGTGATGACAAAGGAAGAGTTAAAATGTCCTCTTTAGTCTTTCTTTTCCTTCCTTCTTTTTTTTTTTTTTTTCCTGTTAGGGTTTGTCTTCTCTCCCCCCCTTCTCCTCCCCCCTTCCTCTGCACCCCTAAACTGGGCTATTGAGAAAACAGTGTGTTTAAAATAAACACAGCATCCTATGTGAATTTTCATTACTGTGATCAGTTTAAGCCATGACAATACCAGGTGGTAGACAAATGACAAATCACTAGAAGAGTTGACTTTTTTTTCCATTTCTTTGTTTTTCTACTTAAATGCTTCTTAAATGAAAGCAATGAGAGCCATTCACACTTGACAAACTTCATTTAAAAACATAATGTGTAGTGCCTCCCTTCCCAAGAGGCGGAACTGACCCACACTGCACAGTTGTGTTACTACTTTGTTGTTCCCTCCTACCTCCTCTCTCCTGCTGCTGTGTCCCTCTTCTTCAGTTTCATGTCTTACTACAATAGTAGAGCCTGCTTTGCCCTAATGCAGAAAGAATGTTTTCCCTCTAACTTTGTTACTTCGGCTGCATTCAGTTGAATTATTTGTTCTTGTTAATTTAGCAAGAAAACCACTTGTCAACAACAGTTCTTCGTGCCTGTGTGTTTTTTCAGCCTATTTTAGAATTAAGAAAGGTAGTCACTTTTAGAGCCGATCCTGCAATAGCTATATACTGAGATACCATGTTTGCATTTTTGCAGCTTCCTTTAAAGGGAAGAGGGCATATGATTCAGAGCTGTTGGTGCAACTTGGGTTTTTTCACTCTTGTGGGCCTTTAAGACATAGCTGTCAAGTCCAACAAAACTCTACATATCACTGGTTTTGCAAGCTACTGCAGCACATCAGTGGTCAATCCAACACTCTTGTTCTTAGGAGGCCTCTGAATAGAGCACTGATCCTTAACTTACATTAATATTTCAGAGGAAAAAAGTAACGGTAGGAAAACACAAATTTTAACAATGTGTCCTGAGGAAAACACACTGAAGAAGCTAGGGCACGAGTATTTTTAAAAAAGGTGTATCTCCTCATTATTCTCTTTCAGTACTAGTAGTACTAGGAAGGAATAGTCATCATAATATTTCATCTGAAGAGATAGCAGAATTTTATAGTATGCATTCAACATGAAGACTCTGGATTTCATCAGTTAGCAACAAGCATAACAAACATTTAACTGGGGACATGTTGTCTGAACTGTGACTGCGCAAGAGAACTTACCTGTTTAAAGCTGTGTTCCTTCCTCTCAGAGAAGAGAGCAGAATAGATTAATATAAAGAAAAAAAAAAAGTGTATATATAAACCAAGTAACAATTATCATAATGTTTTTCCAAGTTATTTGTAAAGCTGATTTGGTTACCTTATATAAAATAGAAAGAAAACTGTATATCTGTTGGATGTGTGGGGTTTTGTTTTGTTTTTTTTCTTCCAGGATTTTGCATGAACAAACCAGAAATATACCAGTCTTGTGGATTTTTTTCTTGCATGTTCTGTACATAAGAGCAATTATTTCTTTTTCTGCAGCTTTGTTAGATCATTGTGATTTTATATTCTTTTTCTTTTTTCTTTTTTTTCTAGAAATGTAAGGGATCTTCAGAAGTAAAGTTAATTTCAAAAAGAAATGCACAACATGTGAGTGAATTCATTCAATTTGAAAGTCAAGACCTCTGCAAGCCACATCCTTAAACAGAACATGTGCTCATCCAAAGTGCTCACAAGTAATTAAACTCAACCCTAATTTTCTTAAATGTAATTGAATTTCATGGTGCGTGGAATATTGTGAAGTTACCTACCAGGGGTTTCAATAAGCTTTGGCAGCATTAGAGACAGCATGTTTATAGCATCACAGTGGGAAGTTTAAAAAGTCACTGATTCCCTAAATGCTCAAACATATAACAAGCTTTCTTGGTTTCTTTTGAACAGTCAATTCACATCTCTACGCAATTCCTCTTGATGCAGCTATGCTTTTTTCAGTATCTTCTGTTTGCTAAAGGGATAAAAGTGACAATTTTGCTTCTGTGGAGTGGCATTCTTCTTGCAACTAGTCTCATCAGCAGGTGAGAATTCTTTATGGATTTAAGCATCCTTTCTCCTGGTGAGTCCCTGGATTTGTAACAGTTATTCAAGAGCCATTTAAAAGCTGACCATTTTGTGGCTTAGATTGTATCAATGAGCTCTTTTTAGAAAAAAAAACCAAACCCAAACCAAACATGCAAAGAAACTCAAACTGGAAAACCATGGAGAGAAAAAAAAAGTATAAATGGCTAAATATGTAATATCAATATTAGCAATATCTGAAATTGAAGATATTTATTCCACCTGTGACAAACAGAAGCATTACTTTCTTCATCTAGTACTGACTCCTTTCTAATGGTGATTCATCTGAAACTACAGCATGACATTTCCCAGGAAAAGCACAAGATACTGTCATCTATAACAGGACAATGTATACTTGTTTTGAAGGCTGTTGTTCTGATGCTACAAAATTTCACATGTGGAGGGGTTTGGGTAAATAGTTTTTGATCCTAAAATTGGTTTCCTCCTGTTCATCATCAACTAGGAGTGAGGAAGGCATTAATTAGTATGATAAAAATGTAAGAAATTTCAGGCAGCTGAAGAAAATCCTCCTACAGTGATATCTGTGAAAGATAGCTGGATGTCCGCTGAACGTTGGCTAGACTCAGCAGAGCAATGGTACCCTCACAGTGCCATTTGCAGCACAAAGATGTTCCGTATACTTCTGTATGTATGTTCTGTATATATAGTATGTGCTTTACAGCTTGTATAGTGATGGTTTTCCATAGGCTATGGAAAGATTTGAAAACAGACTTCTTGTTGTTTTGGCAGTGGGGAAATAGGAAACAACAGTTCCTGAAAGAAACTCTTTCACTTCTAGGCTAAAGCAGGTAACTTCAGTTATCTAAGCAATTAAAATTTAATTCAGATTTCTTAAGATGTTTCCTGTCAGTAGGAAAAGTTCCCTTGTTTTTCTGAAAGACAGTTCTCTCAGTAATTGTGTGAACTTGAGGCAGTAATTCTGAAAACTGTTTATCTTTATTGCCTGTAGAGAAGAGTGGAACTGACGCTCCTACAGGGAAGGCAAGGAAATTCAAAATGTACTTCTTAATACAAAACCATATGAATTGCACGTTACAGTATTTTTGGCAACTTCTCAGTCACCTTCTTGTGATTTCTGTAACATGATGCCAAATACCTACTGTCCCACAATCAGTGTATGTTGTCCAAGTGCAACAGTAATCAAAATCTACTTCCAGTCTATCTTCATGATCATATCTGCATGACGCTTACACTACTTTTTTCCTTCTTTTCTTCTGTTTAAGCTACAGAGCTTTTGGGGTTTTTAGGGGTTGGGGAGTTTGTTTGGTTTTTCTTCCTCTCTAACATTAATTTATTCCGCTCCTGTTTTGGAATCGTCCAAAGATTTTGTTTCATGAAGCATTTTTCATCTCTTGCATCAGAACACAAATAGCTAAATACACTATTGGGAAATTCCCTCATGCACCTGTGTTCAGGACAGGAGTATTTTTATTTCTTCTCCTTCAGAATGACCGTTAGTTTTTTTTGAAAATACGTAATTGCCTCTAGAATAAATATATTAGCCTCAGCCTTACAGATAAAGGGAATATATTTATTACAGCATATGGAAAATACAGAATTTCAATAATAATAATTATTAATAATCATAAAATAGTACATACTTTTTTAAGAGTTTAGATGTTTGGAATTAAATAAATGTGTTTAAGAGCAACACTATTTCCTTAATATTTTAATAGTCGCAAATGGAAGAAGTTCATGGTTATCAAAATGTCTTTGAATAGGCCTTGTAATCAACAAAATATTATGAGTTACACTGGACAGTAATGTCCATACTCATAAATAAGAACCATACATTCTATAAAACCTAGTGGGAAATCTTGCAGATAAAAACTTGGGTAATAACTCAAATACTTACAGGTTCAAGTCTTCCATAAATTACATATTTAAATTATGTGCCCTTTTGAAAAGAATAAACTGTTTCAATTGTAGTCATTTGTATGGATATCAAAATCTTGGACCACACAATGTGAAAAATATTTTATACCAGTTTTTAGGGGTTTTAAAGGATTTTAATGTGCATTATATTAATTCAAAGCCAGATAAATATGTGCTGTGGGGTTTTTTTCTGGGGGGAAGGGCAGGAAAGGAGCAATTATTCCATTGCAATGTTGTTAATCATATAAACACAGTGAGCAGAGTAACAGCAACACTGAATTAAATGACATTTTTGTTTAAAGTGATAGCATTTTATATAACATACAAGGAATGCTTAAGGTAGCAAGCCACCTTTGTCTATCAATAAAAACAGGAAACCTAAAAGTGATGGATCTTTTTTTTAAAAAAAGATAATAATTGTATACAATCCTTAATGGAAAAACCTGATGCAATATTTTAGGTATCGAATACAACATGGTTCTGCCAAAATGATTCTAAGTTATCAGCAAATGTTATGAAATGTTCTATAAAATACATTGTTATTAGAAAGTACTTTTTAACTGAAATATTTCCAGGTGTCATACCAGTAGTAATGAAGTAATCATTACAACACCCAGGCAAACGAAATATTGCTCAACGAAACTTGAGTATAACCTGGTTAAGGCCAATCAATTCCAAGAAACTTGCCAATATTCAAAACCTTATTTTGGTCCCACGTTTGAGACAGTTAGCATGTCCTGTGGGGACCTGGTAATGAGATTCAGAATCATCAAATGTATTTTTAAAAGTGTTGGGAACAAAAGTATTAAGGTAACTTAAGAACCTTGACTTCTAAAAACCTTTTGCAAAAGCAACTTGTATTCATGTGAATCAATCTCCCTGAAAGCAAATTTATCTTAGCTTCTAAATTAAGTATGTTAATGGAAGTCACCTGGAGATTGGCCATAACATATCCCTAAACATATCCCTAAACACTTCCCCTATCACACATGTGAATTACATCATCTGAATGTAACTCTGAAGATGTAGAAAATGTTCCACCTCTGTGAAACAAAAAGGCAGAAAGAAGTATCTCACTCTCCAGAAATACCTATCTTTATCTCATGTGTTTTTTGAAGACTTGATCTTCCTCAGTGACTTCAGTAAACCCTAATGCTCAGACCACCCCTTGCTCTGTTCAGAGAAAGCAGTGTGGGATTACATCCTGTGCATTGCACCTCAACAACTGAGTTTTCTCCAACTGGCAGCTTTATTGTCCTCTCCAGTTTTTGACACCCAAATAGGCCAAGTTAAATAAAGGGTAAATATCTGCTAAAACATTTATCTTAGAACATTGACAATTCTATTCTGTTTCTGAAATGAACTCAGCATTAGCTTGGGGAATACATTGTTAACCTGCTGCTGCTTTTCAGAGTGCATTGGCCTCAGAAGCTCTGCCCATATGCAAAGAGTTTTTCTTTGAACCTGTTAATCTCTGGATGCCACAGTCATGATCATTGAAATAAGGTCAGGAAGCAAATGTCAGCAGCTTTACACTGAATGGCATCTTGTAAAGAAGTTTGTTGTTATTGTCGAAAGGACTTTTGTGTGTGTGTGTTCTTGAAAACTGTGTGATCTATTTAGACACTTCGGTCTACAATGATTCTTGTCACATCAGAGAGCAGCTGACAGAATACCAGTGGATTATGAAGGCTTTGTAGAGAGGCAGTAAGATCCAAGATAATGCTTTCATGTAGTATCCGATAAGATACAAACACAATATAGCTTGTAACAAAAAAGGACTAAAAAATGTTCTTAAGAAATCTCAAAATAGCCTGAGACTTCACAAAGAATGGAAATATTTTGTTTATTTAGTAGATTCTCCTAGACAATGAGAGCCTTTACATCTTCAAAAACTACTATGGTAAATGATAAA
Source organism: Strigops habroptila (assembly GCF_004027225.2). Lineage (NCBI taxonomy): Eukaryota > Metazoa > Chordata > Aves > Psittaciformes > Psittacidae > Strigops > Strigops habroptila. The sequence goes on along the minus strand of NC_044277.2, from coordinate 69,248,803 downwards.
AGCATCCAATGCAATTGCACACATACTTGTTATCTACAGAAGGATAGTAATTTATTGTAATCAGGACTGAGCTGGGGACCATTAGGACACATAACAGTAAGAGTCTTCATGTATAAACCAAAGACAAATTCCTATACCTCAGAGCTGGAGAAAACTTTCTTGTGTGGCTCAGGAACGAAAGATATGATGTTCCTCTCCTTGAGTGGAATTATGTTAGACTGCCTATGATGTGATTATACAAGTCAGCAGGGGGTAGCGAATGGCAGTGTCACAGGTAGAGTTTTGGGGAATTGTGGGTGATCCGGGAATTTCATGTGGGCTCCCTGTTACAAACCAGGAATGGCATATTGGTACCAGGTTCAGAAACAGTGATGTGACATAATATATCTTCCTCCATGATAAACTTTCTCCAAATAGAAAAAAAAGCACTGTGCTGCTTTCCTACATCCTCGACTAATAGATTGTGTAATCTTTTCTCAGTGCCTTCTTCTGCCAAGCCATAAACAAGAACTAGAAAAAACACGAGCCATTAGGCATGAAGACATTAAATTTTTCACAAAGCCAGCATGTCCAACAAATGATTGTTTCTTGTACAGTATAAACTTATATTGTTATAATGGATTTTATGATTGTTTTTTGGTTTTGTTTTTGTTTGGGTTTTTTTTTTTTTTTTTTAAATCCACAGTTACACCTTGCTCTCTTTGCCGCTGGATGTACTCTGGCTCGTAACATTGCCATTTGTTTCTATGGAAATTGATGCCAGAGGTTGCAGGGCTAGTGAACGTGTGCTGGGTAAATCACTTAATGGAGCACGACATTGCCAGACATCCATTATCTTTCATTTATAGCAGTTTAATTTTCTCTCTTACTTTTTTGGACTGCTACCACTTACTGATTAATAGCCTTGGTGCAATGGGGGTGTTTTAATGTAATGTGGCTTTATTGCAAATCTTTACCTCTGTATTATCCAGATGCTTGTTATTCAGGTTTAAAATACGTGGACATTACAAGGAATGGGCTTCCGTCCTCTGAAACTTGATGAGTTTTGATTCAGCTTAATTTTCTTAGAGATCTGTAGGAAGATGGTAGACATACTTCAGAAAAGTAGACAACTAATGTGTGTTGTTTATGTCATGTAAACTAAGTTACTTTATGTTAGTCATTACATTAATAGAGAAATTTAATTCAAATTTTCAATTGCCCTTCAATTCCATGTATAATACAATAAAAGAAGGCTAATGGTTAGTGATAACAGTGTATGGTACCAGGAAAGGAAGTCATGGGCGTTTAAGTTCAATGGGCAAAATTGCAAATGATAATTGAAGATGCAGCCTGTTTACTGCAAAGTGGAAAAAGTGTGAACTGGAGAAGCAATAACCATGAGCAATTTTAATAATATTTGTACATTTGTTGAGAGAAAAACCAAACTTTTTTTCTAACAGAAGCTAGAAAGCTATCCTTAGATGTGTGAGAGATCTGAGAAGGGTTCTTAATGAATCGGGATCTTTTTTTTGCTCTTTTCCTTGTTCATGCTTCCATCTTCAAGACCGTGTTCTTTGTGGGGAAAAATGCTAGAGTGACACTAAAATAAGCTCTTCTGATGTGCTTCATAGAGCTAAGCATCTGACCGCTATTAATCTTTTGACTTCAAAATAAGAAGCAACTACACCTGCTGTCAACTAGCAACTACAAAGGCATGGCATTAGCCGTAGTACAGAATTTATTGGACGAAGAAAAAAATGTAGGAAAATACTTGCACAGTGTATTGGTAAGCATTAATATGTTGCTGGTGTCTGCTTCTAGATATCAAGCAGTAAGTGACATAACTTTACTGTGCTAGCAGCCACTATATTGTCTCGAATAAAGTGGTTTTGGGGTTTGTTTTTTTTTATCTAGATTTGCATGATAATTCATGTTCAGTATTTCTTTATGGTGTATATAAACTTCATTTCAGTCTCTTAATATAATGAGTAATTACAGGGTTCATTAATCACAATATACATAGACATATTGTCTCAGACTTGAGATCCATCTAGTTCAATATCCTGTCTCAAGCCTTGAGATTTAAAGGCATTAAGGGTATATAGGAAAATAAAATAAACATTTGGTCAAACTCTAATAACCTGATAAAGAAAGGCCTAAGACTTGAAAAATATTTATTATGCTTTTCGGAAGGGAATCTTTAGCAGCAGATTAGCTAATTTGGTGAGGTAGGCTTTAAACTGAAGGACTTGGGGGGCGCTGTCCAAAGCGGCAGTGCTCACGCCATGGCAACCAACTAGGGAATAAACCAGGCCAACCAGAGCAGCAACAAATGTTCCTTAGCCACCTCCAAAATGAGAACTTGAAGACCAACCACCTCACGTTTATGTATACCAATACATGCAGCCTGGGCAATAAACGGGAGGAACTGGAGGTCTGTGCCCAGTCAGAAAGTTATGAGATCATAGGAAATATGGTAGGACAACTCACATGACTGGAAGAGAGTGATGGATGACTATATTATTTCATAAAGACAAAAGGTGAAGAAGAGGAGGAGCAGGAGGAGGAGGTGTCATGCTCTATTTTAAGGAGAACCTTGAATGTGTAGAAGTCAACTATGGCAATTGTGGAAGACCTATTCAAAGCCTCTGGGTCAAAATCAGAGGGGTGGTCTCCAAGGGGGATCTTACAGTAGGCATCTGTTACTGACCTCCAAACTAAGACAATACGGCCAACAAACAATATTTGGGCCATGTAAGCAAGCTTTGGGTCAACAGAACCTGGTTCTATGGGTGACTTTAACTACCTAGACATCTGATGGGAGAACAATACAGAAGCTTACATGTCATCCACCAAGATCCTGGAATGCATAGAGGACTGCTTCCTCCTGCAAATATTAGATATGCCAACCAGGAACGAGCCACTTGCTACTTTGCTACTTGCAAACTGAGAAAATCTGGTTTGTAATGTCTCATTTAGTTGACGGCCTTGGCTTGCAGTGGTCACAGTACTGTGGAGACTGGGACCATGCTGAGCATGCTGAAGTTTAGTACTAAGACAAAGGTTTCGGAATTTAGAACAGCAAACTCTAGCTTGCTCAGAGCTCAGCTGGGAGGGATTCCATGGGAAGCTTCCACAGAGGATAAAGGAACTAGCAAGGGCTGGGAGATATTCAAGAATGCTCTCCTGGAAGCACAAAACCAGTTCATCACCATTAAAGGTAAGGGAAGTAGGTGTAGCAAAAGACCTCTTTGCTTAAATGTGAGCTGCTGTGTCTGCTCAAAACCAAAAGAGAAGTGTACCAGATATGGAAAAGCAGACGAATACCAACTAAGAACTACAAGGCCATTGACAGGGCATGAAGAGTTGCAGTTAGAAAAATGAAAGCTCAGCTTGAATTGAAATTGGCCAGAGATGTCAAAAACTACAAGAAATGGTTCTTGAGGTATGTAAACAACAAGCAGAAACAGAAGTAAAATACTGGCCTACTGTTAAGCAAGAGAGGTGAATTAGTCACCAACAACGCTGAAAAGGCAGAGGTTCTCAACACTTTCTTCACCTCTATCTTTACCAGCACTGTTCAGCCACAGACTTTGTGAACAAAAATCCAGTTTGGTGCAAATACAAATCCCCCCATCAGGGAAGGAAGAGTTGATATGTGAACTACTACAGGACCCCTATAAATCAATGGACCTTGACGATATTTACCCAAGGGTGTTAAGAGAGCTGGCTGATGTCCTTTCAAGACTGCTCTTCTTAATCTTTGAGAAGTCATGGAGATCAGGAGGTGTCCCAGAAGACTGGAAGAAGGCTAATGTCACCCCGTGGGAAGACTAGGAAGCCTGTAATATGAGGAAAGGCTGAGAGAACTGCATTTGTTCAGCCTTGGGAAAAGAGGGGGAGAACTTATCAGCGTGTTCCAGTATTTAAAGGGTGGCTTCAAAGAAGATGGAGACTCCCTTCTTACAAGGGCTCATATGGAAAACACGAGGGGTAATGGGCACAGATTACTCCTGGGGAGATTCTGATTGAACACTAGAGGAAAATTTTATACACCAAGAACAACCAGCTATTGGAATAATCTCCCCAGGGAAGTGGTGGGTTCCCCAGCATTGGACAATGAAGATTCAGCTGGACAGGGTGCTGGGCTATCTTGTATAAAGTGGGCTTTTGCCAAGAAAGGTTGGACCAGATGGTCCTTGAGGTGCCTTCCAACCTGATGTTCTATAATTCTGTGATTGTTTTATAAATGCTTCTGTCTTCCAAATCTGGTTATTGCTTATATTCAAATGGAACTAACCAAATTTTGCTGAAAAATGTTTTTAGGATCAACAATAAGAACTTGATACAATAATTGTTCTCCTACAAAGAGGTTCAATAAGATGAATCAAGGAAAAATATTTTACCAAGATGACAAGTTTTAGGTCTTGAAATAAAATATTTCATGATTTCAACTAAAATAAATTTTCTGATACAAACTTTACAACAACTTAATGAAGTAACCATAAAAATAAAGTGAATGAAATATTCTGAACCAAAATTTTTACTTCGTAAAAATCCCCAAATAATCCTTCAGTTCTGCCCTGAATATAGGCTGACACTAACTTGACAATACAGGAAGTATTCAAATATCTATTTCTCCCTGTGTTGTGTTTTTTAGAAGAAACAAACAAAAACCAAACCAAACCAGAACAAAAAAATAAACAAAAAATCCCCTCTTTTATTCATTTGATATTCGAATTTCTAACCTTTTATTTTTCTTGGATGTGTGTTTGTTCTGCTGTTAAAGAGAAAGGAAAACAGAGGCTTTTTATTTACCCTGTAAGAGTCAAAGGATGATTCTTTTATCAGGAACTTTTTTTGCTGATCAGGACCTTTTTTGTTAATTCAGTTTAAGAAAACAAGAAAGAAAACATTACTAAAACCTAACAGATTACAACATAATTTTAAAGCAACGACACAAATGAGTCCTGAAGGAATGATAAAGTGAAAAATGAGGTGATCAGGAGTAGTCAAATGGATGGGCTGCTTATCTTGGTTGTCTGCGGAAGCAGGCATTGGAGTTCTGTTTTCCTGTAAACAATACAAAGGTGACTTTTTTTGGTAAAACTGGAAGGAATCACTGAAGTATCTTTGTAATGATAATCCTTGGAATGGGTTGAAAATCCAAATAGATGATGGAGTTTGATTATAGCATTTTTTTAGGGAAGATGATGTAGCTATAATTTGCCAAGTGTTTCTGCCTAGGCTTCCTGCTTTGTTCTAGAGTAAAAAGGAAAGAATAGGAGCTAGCAAAGCTGTGGTTCAAATAGTGTTGTGCAATGAGAAATAAGGGTGGAAGAGGCAATGATGTTGAAGAATGAAGCTTATGGAGATTCATTTACTGCAGCAGTTGTCAGTCTTGTTTGTCCAGCATTGAGCAGTGTTGTTTCGGGCTCCTCCAAAACCTTAGTCATTCTGCTGAAAAATGTGGTTTTGATCAAGCAAACACTTCCTACTGGTGGTTCGTAGAACTTTCTTGGAAGAATTATCTTCCATATAAAGAACATACATTTCTGTGAGCCTATCAGATGTAGTCGCAATGAAGGTTGTTAGTTTCTTGTTCAATAAAAGCTGGAGGGGTTTTCGGGTATTCAGGTCTCCAGACTAAAAGGTTGCCTGTCTTCGTCTTTCCAGTATGGATGAGGAAAACATTATTGTTTTTTTTTCAAGACAGATCTGGGTTGCAAAATCAGTTTCCAGCCTTGTCCTGCCTCAAAGCTTGGAGTTATTGGTTTCACATGTTTTGATCTAATTGCTTTTCCAATGTTTTGGTATAATTACATTCCCGTATGCTCTACCCTCCCAAGTGAAAGCGTGAATTCAAACAACAAAACCAAGTCTTACACACTGAATAATAAGATTGTAATATGGCTTCTTGTGTCTAGCATCATGCATTTGTGGTTAAATCAACAGTTGGGGATGGCTTCCTTCAAGATCTTTGTTTTTATGTAAAGCAGTGCTTTTCAACATGAAAATTCTGGTTTATGTTTTGTCAGCTGTAGCTGGCTTTCTAAAGACTTGGCAAATGGGAAAATGAGAAATCTAGAAAAAAAAAATGGAAGGCACTTGGATTTGATTCCTTTTTTTTTTGCTAGCAGACCTCAGACTTCAGCACTTTATGCATCATCTATGCATTTTTGTTTACTTACTAAGCTTGTCTTAATTAAGCATTTGCAATCCATCTTGACTGCATGTCTACACATATTTTCTTCGAGTTCATATTGATAACAGTTTTGGGTTTCCCACTGAGCGTTTGGGATTTGTGTGTCATTTGTTTGTTTGTTTTTTTAAGAAAAAACTTTTCTTTCTTTAGGACATGCTTCTCCTTGAACAAATATAAGGATGTAATATAGGAATTCTGTGATAGGGTTTTTTCCTTCCCCCAGAAAAATCCCAGACTGTGTTTTGCCACCAGACAAGCATGAAACATTAGGATGGTATTATCATTCAGTTGATATAAATTGGAAATAGAGCTCAGATATTTGATTCTTCTTTTCTTTTTGTAAAGCTTGAGACCTGAATTACACCCCTATATTATAAACTCTGTAAGAAGAAACTGCGTCATTATTATATTGAATATCAGAAATATAAAGAAAGTACTGTTAATTCTCTTGGTCTCCATGTATATTAAAACAGGCTGAGGAATAAACTCTGGAGACATAGCACTATTCATATAGGGTACTACGTTACTTTTATTATTTTCTAAATAAGCTATCCAGGAATAAAGTAAGCCTCGATATTGCAACTTTATACTTTGTTTTATAACACTAAAAGAACATGTATACTCTTGCTTGAAAAATATATCCATGGATTGTTATGCTGTTGACATAGAATCATAGAATCATAGAATCATAGAATCGTAAGGGTTGGAAAGGACCTTAAGATCATCTAGTTCCAACCCCCCTGCCATGGGCTGGGACACCTTGCCCTAAAACACGTGGCTCAAGGCTCTGTCCAACCTGGCCTTGAACACCGCCAGGGATGGAGCATCCACAACCTCCCTGGGCAACCCATTCCAGTGCTTCACCACCCTCACTGTAAAGAACTTCTTCCTTATATCTAATCTAAACTTCCTCTGTTTAAGTTTGAAGCCATTACCCCTTGTCCTACCACTACAGTCCCTAAGGAAGAGTCCCTCCCCAGCATCCTTGTAGACCCCCTTCAGATACTGGAAGGCTGCTATGAGGTCACCACGCAGCCTTCTCTTCTCCAGGCTGAACAGCCCCAACTTTCTCAGCCTGTCTTCATATGGGAGGTGCTCCAGCCCTCTTATCATCCTCGTGGCCCTCCTCTGGACTTGCTCCAACAGCTCCATGTCCTTTTTATGTTGAGGACACCAGAACTGTACGCAGTACTCCAAGTGGGGTCTCACAAGAGCAGAGTAGAGGGGCAGGATCACCTCCTTCGACCTGCTGGTCACGCTTCTTTTGATGCAGCCCAGGATATGGTTGGCTTTCTGGGCTGCAAGCGCACACTGCTGGCTCATGTTAAGCTTCTCGTCAACCAACACCCCCAAGTCCTTCTCCGCAGGGCTGCTCTGAATCTCTTCTCTGCCCAGCCTGTAGCAGTGCCCAGGATTGCCCCGACCCAGGTGTAGGACCTTGCACTTGGCTTGGTTAAACTTCATAAGGTTGGCATCGGCCCACCTCACAAGCGCGTCAAGGTCCCTCTGGATGGCATCCCTTCCCTCCAGCGTATCAACTGAACCACACAGCTTGGTGTCGTCGGCAAACTTGCTGAGGGCACACTCAATCCCACTGTCCATGTCACCGACAAAAATGTTGAACAGGACCGGTCCCAACACCGATCCCTGAGGGACACCACTCGTTACAGGTTTCCAACTGGACATCGAGCCATTTACCACAACTCTTTGCGTGCGGCCATCGAGCCAGTTTTTTATCCACCGAGTGGTCCATCTATCAAATTGATGTCTCTCCAATTTAGAGACAAGGATGTCGTGTGGGACAGTGTCGAACGCTTTGCACAAGTCCAGGTAGATGACATCAACTGCTCTGCCGCTGTCCATCAGTTCCATGGCTCCATCATAGAAGGCCACCAAATTGGTCAGGCAGGATTTCCCCTCAGTGAAGCCATGTTGGTTGTCACCAACCACCTCGTTGTTTTTCATGTGCCTTAGCATGCTTTCCAGGAGAAACTGCTCCAAGATTTTGCCAGGCACAGAGGTGAGACTGACTGGTCTGTAGTTCCCCGGGTCTTCCACCTTCCCCTTCTTGAAAATGGGGGTTATATTACCCTTCTTCCAGTCATCGGGAACTTCACCTGACTGCCAGGATTTTTCAAATATGATGGACAGTGGCTTAGCAACTTCATTCGCCAGCTCCTTCAGGACCCGTGGATGGATTTCATCAGGTCCCATGGACTTGTGCACGTTCAGGTTCTTAAGATGGTCTCGAACCTGATCCTCTCCTACAGTGGGCCTAAGGTCTTTGTTCTCACAGTCCCTGCATTTGCTTTCCAAGACTTGGGTTGTGTGGTCAGAGCATTTGCTGGTGAAGACTGAGGCAAAGAAGTCCTTAAGAACCTCAGCCTTCTCCAAATCCATGGTAGCCAGTTCTCCTGATAGCTTCTGGAGAGGGCCCACATTGTCCCTAGTCTGACTTTTATTTGCTACGTATCTATAGAATCCTTTCCTGTTATCTTTTACATCCCTTGCCAGATTTAATTCTAGCTGGGCCTTAGCTTTCCTAACCTGGTCCCTAGCTTCTCGGGCAATGCTCCTATATTCTTCCCAGGCCGCCTGTCCTTGCTTCCACCTTCTATAAGCTTCTTATACATACACTTCTCAGGACATAAAAAGAATGAGCCATAATCTCCAGATAAAGAAGACCTAGAAAAGCTGAAGATAACTGTTTTCACATAGCATAAAAATGATCAAGGAGCTGGGAAAATTGACTTAAGCAGAAATACTGAAGTAGCTAAATATGAATGAAGACTTTGCTGGGGGATGACTAAGGCAGAAGAGCAGGACCAGCAACATATGAGGAACATAAACTAGGTGTGGAGAGGAGTTATATAACGCAAACTATCTTTTTCCCCTGAAGGCATAGCTAAGAGCAATGAGATAAAATTAAGAGAACATCATAGAAGGCTTCAATAATAAGTTATACCAGACTCCAAAATAATCTCTCAAGAAAAAATATGGAAAATCATTGAATAAAATATACAAATAGTGGGTCAAAAAAAAAAAAAAAAAAGATTAAGACTAACTGTAAAGGGGAATTGGCTGAAACTGTCTTATATAGTGAAATTTTTCTCGTGTTTGTACAACACTTCCAAAACATGTAAAAAGCTTCATGGTTGCTGGTATTTAATCTAGTATTTTATTGTTGCTCGGGACAGGGGAGGTTTTTATGCCTGCTTTGAATTTGAAAATTTTAATAACACCTAATATTCATAGCTTTTGTAATCCTTTTGTGGCTCTCACTAGTAAGATTGGAAACTGGCTGAAAATGCTCCTGCAATTTTTTTTCTATGCCTCCTCAATCAAAATTTGAATTGGAAAGTTTAACAGAAATATTCAAGGCAAGGAAACTTGAAATATTTTGCTGATACAATGTCCATTTAAAATACCTATATGTATGAAAACATGGTCTTGCAACAATTCATAAAAGAGCAGCTAAAAGTCAAAACTAAAATGGATTAAGTTTACTGAAATTAGAAATTTAAGACACTTCTTTAACGTTTTGCTGCAAATTACTTCTTTGTTGTCCATGTTTATATGGCTTTTTCTGATACATTCTGTTGTCCTGGTCTGTGATATGAGAGTATAAAAGGTTGTGAACTTTGGATGCTTTAGGCATCAGTGTATGCAGAAATAGATTTCTGTACGATAGGATGTCAATTGTCTAATAATGGATTTTTTTAATTTTTTTTTTTTTGAACCTAAATGTGTATACCAGTGTTTGTGAGTACATGGAAGTACAGGTGAATAAATTATTTGAAACTTTAAAATATTCGCTTAGATTAACACCTACAGGACTGTTATCTGTATTTTGTGGATGGTACATTTTGCTCAGCCTAGAATCATTTAATTAACACTGTCCCCACTAATAAATTGATTTTGGATTTGTTATGTGGACTTTTTACACAAGACTGCTATAGAAATCTTACCGAATTTACTCTGGAAAGTTCAGAGCTTAAGAAATGTTTGCAGACTTATTTCGTTATAACAAGGAAAGGAAACCATTGTATTTCCACACTGCACAGTTCCCAGTTCACATTTACTCTGGATGAGTTTACTTGTGCTGACCATACGCAGCTGTTATAGATCCTGAAGGGCATTTTGGGATTGATTAACCATCTGCTGGTTCTCACTGTAACAGCTCACTGACAACAGCATGAGAGAATTTGCTTTAGATAATCTGCAAAGACGTGGGCAGTACAAATATTCTTTTTCCAGCTGCTGCTCGGATTGATTGGTATTCTTGCTACTGCTATTGTGTAATAGGATTTGGATTCGATCTGATCTTTGCAAGTGTATCTATATTGGTTCTGTGTAGAACACATAATTTGCAGCTTTAAAAAAGGGGCTCTTAATTTTCTGCAGTGTCAGATTTTACTCCTTCTTTAGACAGCGGTATCAACACAAGCACTGATTAAAATGTGTTACATAGTAAAAGGGAAAGGTATATTTGGAACTTAGTAGGACATTTGCAAAGTTGGCACTTCATAAATTTACTGGGTAAGTGCAGGTCTAAAACTGCAAGAAGGGCTTTCTAACTGAAGAAGTCAAAGTGCTAATTTGGAAAATAAAAAAAAACCAACAACAACAAACCCCCAAAAAACAACACCCAAAGATAGTTGTTGTGTTACCAGATATGTGGGGATCAGATAATTTTCATGGTTGTTATTCCAAATAAGATAAATATCCATTCTAAATGACAGCTGGACATATGGTGCAAAGTTTCTCATGCTGAGTGGAAAATAGCTGGCCAAAATCTGCAATGTGTTACAAAGCTAGAATTACGTTCATTTTTGCAAGTGTGTTTTGACTGTGCTCACTCTCTCTATTTATGTTATACTAAAAAACCACAGTATTTTGACAGGAATCATGGGAGGTGAAATAATATTTTAAATGCACTGTACTCTCTCTAATGCATATGTATGTGTATCAGAATAATAGAAACAGGTATGATACAGAAATAGCAGAAATAGAATTTGTTGGGGGAACATTAGTGATAACTGAACACAGTATACTAGGTAACATGCATATAACAGTATTGTTGATAATAATTAACTGTTCTAAAATAAATAAATATTTACATGAAGTGAGCAGTAGTGTGATACTTTAACTTCTGGCATTTTTTATGCAAAAGAAGGGATTTAGACAGATATGTGGATTTTGGGTAAAATCCTTATGGTATAAAAGGATTTTCAAAATACCAAACTCTCAGGCCAAAGAAGTGATAATTAAGCCCCCTGGCTTTTCGCATTATCTTTGATGCCACTAATAGCAGTCTGTCACCAGCCACTTCCATCCCCCGAAAAGAGAAACAGATAACAACAAAAAGTACCATTACCTTCTAACGATTTTAGGGCTTTTCTGTTCATATGACTTCTTGCTTACTATGATGTTCTGTGTCTACAAACGCATGAGTTAAATAGCTTAGTATGAATTGTGAACTGTATGTCTAACAGGAAATGGAGCAGCCCAGTTCCATTTTATTGATACAGTGCTTGAAATGGATGGGGTAAGGAAGCATCAAGAAAATTATTCTCCTGTAGCTGAGTTTCTGCTGTGGAATATGACGTCACAGTGTGATCCAGTCTGAAATGTGACTGTACCTGGTGATAAAAAAGAGCACATATTTGGAAAAGAGCAATGGCAATAATGGTTCTGTCAGTTTATTCAAACACTGTTACTCCTAGAGAGTCAGGGAGACACTCTAACTATTGATCTGTTGCATGTCTCCATGTAGAAGCTGCTGCCAAATCATCTTTTGCTTGTCTAATACTTGTAGAGACAGTGCAGATTTCCTAACAAACCAATTACATTTAAAAATGTCTTTTTTTTTTTAACTATACCATAATTTAAAACTATGTTTGCTTGCTTCTAACATTCTTTAATTTCCTACTTTGCATTTCATCTTCTTAACTGTATTTTCAAAAATGAAATTCTCTTGCTAGATACTCAAAATGTGGTGGGTTTTGATTGCTCCATCACAGCTGCTGCTTAGCTTGATTTAAACCCTATTAAGGCTTAGTTGTAAAGAAAAATCCTTTTTTATCAGTTGTGCTTATGTGAACAAGATATCTCAACTGCTTCAATAAGACTCCATGTAGTTGCACAGTCGTCCATACAGTTTGTAGACCATGAAAATTATTGCAATCACACAATCTAACTTCTTTTATGACACAGTCAAAGCTGAGAGAATGGTACTAATGTATGTCCTTTAAAATCATAGAATCATAGAATATCTCAAGTTGGAAGGCACCTATAAGGATCATCAAGTCCAAATCCCTGCTCCTCACAGGACTACCTAAAACTAAACCATATGACTGAAAGCATCATCCAGATGCTTCTTGAACTCTGACAGGCTTGGTTCTGGAGCACTTCCCTGGGGAATCTATTCTGGTGACCAAACACTCTCTCAGTGAAGAACCTTTTCCTTATCTCCAATCTGAACTTCCCCTGTCACAGCTTCATGACCAAACACTCTCTCAGTGAAGAACCTTTTCCTTATCTCCAATCTGAACTTCCCCTGTCACAGCTTCATTCCATTCTCTCATGTCCTGTCACTGGTCACCAGAAAAAGGAGATCAGTGCCTCCCCCTCCTCTGTCCTCCTTGAGGAGTTGTACACTCTGATGTCACCCCTCAGCCTTTTCTTCTCCAAGCTGAACAAAGCAAGTGACCTCAGCTACTCCTCATAAGTCTTGCCCTCAAGGCCTTTCAGCATCTTGGTCGCCCTCCTCTGGACACACTCTAATAGTTTGATGCCCTTATATTGAGGCACTCAAAACTGTACACGCACCAGTATAATGCACAGTGGAACAATCAACTCCCTTGACCAGCTAACTATGCTGTGCTTGATGCACCTCAGGACATGGTTGACCCTTTTGAATGCAAGGGCACACTGTTGATTCATGTTCAACTTGCCATCAACCCAGCCCCTCAGATGTCTTTCCACAGGGCTGTTCTGCAGCCTCTTGGCCCCCAATTTGAACATAAAACCAGGATCACTCCATCCCAGGTGCAGAATCCAGCACCTGCTCGTGTTAAATTTCATATGGTTGGTGATGACCTAGCTCTTTGGTCTATCCAGGCTTCTCTGTAAGACCTCTCTACCCTTGAGATGGACCATTATCCTCGTCAATGTTTTGTTTCACTTTGTTATAGTACCTGTAATTTTTCTTTTTTCTATCTAACTCTTCCCTTACAAGCATTATGTTTTGCATTTTTACACTCTCTCAGTTGCATTGCATCTTAGTTTTAAATCTGTAGAACATTCCGTAGCTGCTTTGGAGGTAGAAGGTGGAAATTTTGTGAAACTTGATAATATTTTTGGCATTTGAACGATTACAGCCTATTATGATAGTTTGTGCTTTGTACTGTTCTGCTGAATTTGCTTTTGGGAAATGATGTGTTTTGATTCTAAAATTCTGTTTTCTTTGTGAAATATGTTTACAGCCACAAGATTTTCAGTATAGTAAACATTTAAAACAAAGCAGCCTCAGATTCTTCAGAAAGTTGAGAAATAGCTAATATTCTTTTACATAATTTGATTTCTTTCCCTTCTTTCTTCTCAATAGTGCAAAGGTTGTAATAAGAAAAATTTAATAGTTAAAAAGCTTGTAAGTGATATTTAATATATTAGAATTTATATAACATGCCTCTGATTCTGCTGTATATCTGAAAAATAGAACATTCCATATTGACTTTCATTGTTCTTGTTGAAGGCATAAATTTTTTTGAAAGTGGCAATGGCAATAGTGGGGAAAGGTTACATTTACTGAAAAAAGATCGTTCCTGCTACAGTTTGGGAGCTTCTGCTGAAAGGAAATATTGGTTTAGTTTCAAAACATAGATGACTAATTCAGAAGGAGTCAAGAAACTCTGAGAAGTTTCAATTTTCCTTGGTGCTGGAGAATGAAACACACATCTCAGATAGGTGACTTTTGTTAAGCTGTGGCTGTGTAAAAATGTCTCTTCTCTGTAAAACTTTATTCAATAAGATAGTACAGCACAGAATGTTTCAAATTCTTTCTTCTGAAAAGTACTGAGAGTTGATCTAACTTGGCGTTCTCTGAAAGCAGTGGGAGTTTTTTTCAATAGGAATGGGGTTAGCTGTATACAGAATAACTTTGAAAATCCCTAAAGTTGCTCTTACCCTGCTTTAACTGTTTCTGTACTTGAGAAGGAATGTGACATATTGAAATATGGTATTTTTATATTGGTGCAGCTGTATGCAAGCAAGAGGTTGTATGCATTAGTACTCTAGTGATATCAGTTGTCCTCTGTTTTTTTCTGGGTTCTACATGAAAACAGTTTGGATAAATACTTGTTAACTGGGCCTTTAAAAAATCAGTTTAGAGCAAATGTGCTGTTCAATGACCTGCATCTAGTTCAGCAAAAGGTCTTTGATAAGTGACCTCAGAATTGAGACAAAAAGACAACATACAATTGGTTTAGTATTTGTAAATGCCAAAACATGGTGTCCAGATCACATGCTAACAGCATAATACTTGCATCCGGATTATATCTGAACCATTCTAAATGTTCATTGCCACTTGCTTTCCTGCAGACACCAAGGTCAGTGCAGAAGGAGGGGAGGAGGTGCTCCAGGCACCAGAATAGAGATTCTTTACCGTGAGGGTGGTGAGGCACTGAAACAGGTTGCCCAAAGAAATGGTGAATGCTCCATCCCTGGCAGTGTTCAAGGCCAGGTTGGACAGAGCCTTGGGTGACATGGTCTAGGATGAGGCATCCTTGCCCATGGCAGGGGGATCGGAACTAGATGATCTTAAGGTCCTTTCCAACCCTAACTATTCTATGATTCTATGATTCCCCTGCAGCCTGTGGTACAGACCATGGTGAGTCAGGCTATCCCCCTGCAGCCCATGGAAGTCCACAATGGAGCAGATATCTACTTGCAGCCCTTGAGGCCCCCACACTGGAGCAGGGGGATGCTCAAAGGAGGCTGTTCTGCCGACAGGCAGGGTACACAAGAAAACAACCACACACTAGCTGTATAACATGTACAGTTTATTAAGCAAGCACACTAAAGTGAATAAGCACACTAAAGCCAACAGGCACGCTAAGGTATATATCTCTATATAGTAAATAAGCACAATAAAGCAAATAAGATGTATATCTGTACATTTATATTTATATAATATATATTTATACATATATTTTTATATGTATTACATTACATTACACTATATTATATTATACATAAATATATTAAACATATTTATATAATATATAATATATATAAATAGATATATTTCTATATTTATATTTATTATATTTACACGTAAAAAAGTACAGAGGAAAATTAGCAATGCATCAAATCATTACTGCATAGAGAGAACAGAAATTACTAAGAAATACATCACCAACCACCAACAAATTGTCATCTAGGCCCACACTTCAAGCTGGGAACCCCCACTGCAGCTGATGCTAAGAGTCTCAGGCAATTGGGAAAATTCTTACATGGTGTGTCCACCCACAGGTGAGGCTTCGGATTTAGCCACAAGATGGTCCTGCTTTTATACCCTTAGAAAAACAACATGCTTTATGCCAGATCTGTAATTGTTTAGTTGTGGGGCTGTGCAGTTTCTCATGATCTCACTGTTGTCCATACTGAAAGCATTGGCCAGGTGCCCTAAGTGGCCAAGTATCAAGGTCATAGGACAGCTGCACACCTATGTTTTCCTACCTCTTTCCAACAAACAGTCATGATGAACATAAACGTATATACTTTACTGAACACACTTTGACAAAAAAAATACTTTGTTATTTCTCTCAGTCATGAGTGGGAATCAACTCTCAGCTGGGTTCCCATCCATTACAGAAACCCAAGCTGGAACAGGTTCCTGGTAGGACTGGTGGCCCCATGGAGTGAGGAGCCAATGCCAGAGCAGGTTAGCTGCAGGACTTGTGACCCTGTGGGAGACCCACAATGGAGCAGTCTGTTCCTGAGCGACTGCACCCATGGAAGGGACCCATGCTGGAGTAATCTGTTCCTGAAGGATGCACCCATAGAAGGGACCCATGCTGAAGCAATCTGTTCCTGAAGGACTGTGCCTGTGGAGGGGACCCACACTGGAGCAATCTGTTCCCGAAGGATTGCACCCATGGAAGAGACCCACGCTGGAGCACTTTGTAAAGAACTGCAGCTCATGGGAAGGACTCACTCTGGAGAAGTTGGTGGAGGACTGTCTGCAGTGGGAGGGACTCCATGCTGGAGCAGGGGAAGAGTGTGAGGGGTCCTCATCCTGAGGAGGAAGGAGCAGCAGAGATAACATGATGAACAGACTGCAACCCCCATTCACTATCCCCCTGTGCTGCTGGAGGTGGGGGAGATGGAGAATTTGTGAGTAAAGTTTAGTGGTGGACTTGGCAGTGTTGGGATGTTAGGAGTCTTTTCCAACCCAAATAATTCTACGATTCTAGGGTAGGAATTGCAAAAGGGACGCACATCTCTGCATAGTATCAGAGTCTGCGCACAGCAATGTACACCTGACAAAAGCAGTTGAAGTGTATGGGAGAATCTTTAAAGTTGGTCATGTGCAAGGAGAAATTTTTTTGAGAGAAAGACACCAAATATAGATGTAGGTGTTTAGAGATAAAAGTAAAGGTTTCAGTGTTGAACAAAGTACGCTTCAGAAACTGGAGGAGAGGATAGTGGTAGTCTTTATTCCTCTTGTCAAGTAACTTGTTTTCTCATGATCAATGCAGACTCCTATGAAATAAGATCAGATCTGACCTTTTAACTCAGTTAAAAGTTATTTTTAGGCAGATGGTAAAGCTCACTTTCAAGAGATTAGCAGAATTTCTAAAATCGGATATCCCCTCTGTATACGTTTGGCATACCCAATATGAAATTTTGTATGTCTTTTCCCCTCCTCCTTTTTCCTTCACGTCTGTTTTTGACAATACTTAGCACTTCTGAGTGTTTTCCTTTCTCCCTAATGCATTCCTTCATTATTATGCTATCAGGGTTTTGTTCTTCAACGTAGTAATCTGAAATCCTGCATGTCACTTTCTTTTTTTATTTCCTAAAGACCAAATATAGTAAATATACTAAAAGATTTGATCCATTCTAGCCAATCCTGGATTTTTGTTCGTATATCTGCAGGTGTTCAGAGACTATCTTTGTCACATTTTTCATATAACTTAAATATGCTGAACAGCTCAAACCCCAAAACATTTCCATGGTATTCAGAAACAATCACCTGTGAGCTTCATTGGGGTTTTCACGCTCCTCATAACTTCCAGCACATGAACAGTGAAGATTCACTATGTCTTCTGATTCATTATGTCATCTTGACTTCTACACCCTTTAAGAGTTTGCAGCCTTCTATATGCATTTGTCCCAGCATGTTATAAAAAGAAAGATCCAAATAAACTGTGAAGTTGAATTTTCTTTCCAAAAACTTAACTTGTAGTTCCAATACTTCTTTATTTCTTTGTGGAACAAGTGTCATTTTTTCCCACTGTACCTGTCCCTGTCCCTGTCCCTGCTTTATTTACATATCAGCAGGTTATTGAACCGTTATCTAGCAGATGCTTACTATAATTCTGAACATATTTTTGAGAAAATTCCTTGAGAGAAATGACCACCTTTTCCTGAAACAATTTAAAAGACTCAGGAGAGAAGTTGCTCCTACTCTTTGTGCCTTAGGAATAAATATGTTAAAATACACTCTTTTTCTAGAGCCTTTATATTATGTTACTTGAGCTGTGTTTGAGCTATGGTCGATTCTGAAATTGTAGGATTAGTAGCAACAATCCAATTCATTTCCTTTCTATAGTGTTTTATGTAATAAAAGGTAAACTCCTACTTTCAAAGGAAAAAATAGGAAAGCTTTCCTTGCCAAATTAATTGTGGGAAAATATAATGTAATATTACTTCATAAAAATGAACTGTCTTTAAATCTTACTTTCAGACAATTTAGAACATCCTTGCTTTTTTTCCAAAGCATTTTCTATCTTTCTCATTTTTTCTTACAAGAAACTGAGATGTCATAACTGACAAAGTAAAAGCTGTAATTATGATAAATAGTGATTGATATAATACTATGTGCTTTCTTAGCAAGACAAGTAATTTTGAATTTCTAGATAGGCAGTGCTCTCTGTTTTGCTTCCCAGATGAAAATGAAGCTTGAGTAATGTTTCCTTTATAAGTAAGTAAGTGATATACTTTTTGCCTTTCTTAGTAGCTAGAACAATAGAAAATTTCATCTCACATAAGATACTAATAGTCTAGAAATCAATTGCTTCAATGACTGTACTGACTACGCCTTAAACCCCTTAAGAAGGTAAACTTTTTTTTTTCCGAATGTGCAAGTTGTTAGGTTTCAGTATATGGTGATATAAGCAGATTTCCATTATGCTTTTTTCCCCCTTAACTGTAAAGAAATATAGGCAGTGTACAATGAACAGTGAAAAGGCTGAGATCCTTCTATTCTGACTGTAAGAAGATTCAGGAAATTGAGGTAAATATCCTACCACATTGTCATTTCTTGATCATCATTGTGTGTCTGCTAAATATGCTTGAATATCTTGCATAATAAAATTCACCACATAGATAAAAATATAGTAATGTTTAATTAATTTAACAAATAGAAAACGCACTATTTTAACTTGGCAGAAAGAGTAGCTACTAAAAGCATATTCAGATATTAGGTATGTGACACTGAAAGTCATGAATGTCCAAAGAGTACTGCAGATCTTCTTTGTTTTATTACTAGAATAATTCACCTATATGAACTGCTACATACGAGGATAAAATATGAATAAGTTTCACAGCAACCACCTAGAAGTAAAAAACTTGAGTGCTGACATGAAAAAATTTTTGGATGTTTCAGATGTTTCACAGGAACTAGTTATATGTGTACCCCTCTCAACCTCTAGTCAATGTAGTCCAAATCAATTTGCTTTTCCTCATATAATCTAGATTGCCTGTAGATTTTGGATAACAAGGTTTTTCCCTGTTTGTTGTGGAATAGGAGCCCATGAAGAAGTAACTGATGTGCAGAGACATACCTTATAAAGTAGTATTTTTGGTACTAGCCCAACAGACTGTGGGTTTGCTGAGGCTTGAGATGCTTTATCTTACCCTGTGCATACTGCATTCTTATCTTTTATGTTTTGCTGAGCAAGAAAATATCTAAAAACATGAACTTGTCAGTTGTTGTGCCTAAGTAATAAGGATAGTCTAATCACATAGTCTAATAATCATGCAATTCTCATTTGACTAACATCCCCATTGGTTCAATGGTTCTTTCCCAAAGTACAGGGCTGCAGATTCTTAACTCACTTTCCAGCTTCAGCCTAATACTCTTGATCTTTGGGCTCCTCCTCCCTCTCATGGTGAAACACACACTTGAAAGCTATTCTTAAGTAGATCCATACAAAGTTTGCTTTGCCAAATTGAAACGGGGTAAACCTTTGACAAAATTGTTGTATTGTTTCCAAAACGCTTCAAGCAGTGGTGGTTTAAAAGCATTTATAAGCACAAAATAGTCCTGTGGGTAAGATTTCTTAAAGGATAAAAATGGTTCTAATTAGAAGTCATGTATTCCAAATGTAAAATACTGGTTTTGGACAAGCTGTAATTACTTCAGTTCCAATGTTTAGTAACAGCATGATATTTACCTAAGACATACAGTGGTTTTACAGCATTGTCTTTTTTCATAGAAAATACCAACTAGATAAATACATGAAAAGTAACGGATGAGTGAGAAATCTAAGCATGTAACTTGTTAGGTTTGATGCAGGAAACACTACTACTTTGAAGATCACAATGGATATAAATATATACCTAACTTTAATGAAGCGGGGGGTTTATTTTTTCTTCTAGAGCAGTGGTGATTTCCGTATGTTCTACTATAGTTTTCTACTCTTTATCACTGCTTTTTGTAAATTTTAGATCTGAAGAAGTAATACCTTGTCAACAGAGGTAGAATTATGCAAATGATTAGATTAGTTTCAACTATCACACAGCCTGCAATGCTAACCTTAGTGCAACAGCAACTTCCAAAACTTGTTTAAATAAAATGAAGACTAAAGGAGGAATAACAGAGATAAATTAATTGTAATTATTTGTTCTGTCACAGCAAAAAGGAGCTCCAGTAGAGACCAAGAGTTCTGCATGCAAAAGCAAAAGTAGTGCAGTCCCTGCCCCTAAGAATACTTAGAGTCCAAATATGAAACTTAGGACAGAACACATAAGCCCAGAAAAATTGGGTAAGTATGATTGCCAGTGGTCAAGTCATATCATCATTATGGGTAATTGGGAAAATCATTGCATGTACAATGTTATTTCTGCTGCATAATATAAACCACGTTTTTCCTCATTCAGTGCTCTTGACATATAAAATCTGAATAGATGTTTGAGAAGAATAAGGAAACTATCTTATGGTTTACTCTGT
The DNA here is from genome assembly GCF_004027225.2 of Strigops habroptila. Classification (NCBI taxonomy): domain Eukaryota; kingdom Metazoa; phylum Chordata; class Aves; order Psittaciformes; family Psittacidae; genus Strigops; species Strigops habroptila. Next base: position 69,228,155 of record NC_044277.2, on the reverse strand, counting down.
GTCTCTCAAGATGTATGAACTGCCACAGAAACTGTAAATCTTAAAAAAAAAATCCAAGACAATTTTGAAAATAATATAAATAACTTGTTCAATATCCCTTTCTCCAATAAGATTCTTCAGTTACTAATGCCAGGTGTCCAGCTAGGATAACACTGCAATGAATAATGGGTAAAAGGCCTAAACTAAAACTGTCTGGAAAGTTTCTCAGAGGCATCTCTGAAAGTCAGGTGTTAAGGTCACTTTTATGGCCATTTCTGGGCACAGCTAGTCCCAATATGTGCTTCCTAAGTTTTAGTACTCATCCTTATATGAAGAATGAAGATATTACACAGTATTTATTCCTCTTTCTATTACCAGACCTGATGAATCAGATCCTTAATTAGTTTAAATAAAATCTGAAAATCAGGCTGATCATGTAGTTAAAAAAAAGAAAAAAGATTTACAAAGACAATTATAATAGTAATCACTTCTGAAAATTTATCTCTGTGTCTCTAATTTTCAGTAACCAGAGGGACGAAGTTTAGATTAGTAGAATGTATCTATGAATGTATGGACCTTTCATATATGATTATACCTCTCACATACATACACCTCAAATCATCCATTTAGTCAATGAATTCTGTAGGTAGATAACTAATACATATTTATTGGCAGAGGTGAATGCTTTCCTAGTACTATCCTCATTAGAGACAGACTAAATAAAATTAGTAATCATGCATGACAAATTTAAAATAAGCCCCCAAAATGCAAATATACAAACAGAAGTTTTATAGAGGTTAAATTGATCGAAGAGGACATGTTACAACAGGCATCAAAGTTGGGGAGAGCAGCATAACACATTAGAAGATAAATTTTCCCTACAGAGAATAATTTTGGCTGTGTAATGGTTCAGCAAGCAGGCTTAATGAAGCAAACACAATGCATTATTAAGGAACATTTAGATGGTATTAAGTAGGTAAATATTCCATTTACAGAATGAATAAGCCTGGTTAGATTACATGACCTTCATTGGAAACCTTAAAAACACTTCCTAAGATGCATTTCTAGAACTGAATGAACCTAATTTGGAAAAACAAGGATAATTCGTACCATACAAATTCTGCTTTCTTCATCCGCCCCTGCAACAGTGTAAAATGTAATCTTTCTTTTTTGTTTAAAAGTTGTTATTGATGTGCCTCAGGGAGTCATTTAATTGTATTTTCAGTCCAAATGAAATCTAGAAGTGTCAGATGTGGGAACTCCAACTGTATTTTATAAGTTCAATTTAACTGTCTTTGTACAAACAATAAAGAACACCATAAACTGCTCTTAAAGGTTGTATGACATTTAACCAACTTTATCATAATTAGAAAACTTGCATAACTAATGCATGTGCAGTGCAGTATTTATTTTGTAAATACTTGTCTGTGTCAAAAATTTGGATGCTTAGATAATCTTACATGGAGCAATTGAGACTATCAGTTTTCTTATTGGTTTCTCTTATCTGTTTCATTTTAGTTTTGGTTTCTGTGGGGGGGTTGTTTTGTTGTTGTTGTTCATTTGGTTGGTTGTTTTTTCTTTTTCTTAAAACTAAATAAATAAATAAACAAACAAACAAATAAATAAATAAAAAAATGAAAGGGATTCTGAGGCAATTTGTAAAGTGTTTTTTCATAAGTACCAGAAAAAGCCAACACCCTCCACCCAAAACACATTAACAAAAATCATAGTCTAACTGACTCCCTCGAAATTTTCTACATATTATTACGAATGAGCATTATATGTATAACAGAAGGATTTTCTTCTTAGTATACTGCAGAACTTCGGAGTAAGGGGAGCTGCTAAGTCAGGCAAATATTATTACAATAATGATAATTAGACAATATTCGAATTAGTATGTCTTCCGTGTCAGTGTATATATGTGTATGTATATATATTACATATATATTGAAGATGAAAGAAACCGTACCCACCTCCGCCCAATGAGTAAAATGGGAGACCTGGCAACAGTCAATACGGAGAAGGCTGAGGTACTCAGCAATTTTTTTGCCTCAGTCTTCACTGGCAAGTGCTCCAGCCACACTGCTCAATTCACAGAATGAGATGTACCTGCAGGTGCTAAGGGAACTAGTGGATGAAGTGACTAAGCTCTGGCCCAGGGAAGTTCCCATTGACTGGAAAAGGAGAAACATAACCCCCATTTTTAAAAAGGGAAAAAAAGAAGACCTAGGGAACTACAGGCAGTCAGTCTCCTCTGTGTGCCAGGCAAGATCATGGAGCAGATCCTCCTGTGCTAAGGAACATGGACAATAAGGAGGTGATTGGTGATAGCCAACATGGCTTTGATAAGGGCAGATAGTGCTTGACATATTTGATAGCCTTCTACAACAAGGTTATACCATTGGTGGATAAAGGAAGAGTGACTGACATCATTTACCTGGAATTACGCCAAGCATTTGACACTGTCCTGCACGACATCCTTGTGTCTAAATTGGAGCAACATGGATTTGGTGAATGGACCAGTCGGTGGAGAAGGAACTGGCTGGATGGTCACGGTCAAAGGGTTGTGGTCAACAGCTTGATGTCCAAGTGGAGACCAATGACAAGTGGTGTTCCTCAGGGTTTAGTATTGGGACTGGCTCTGTTTAACATCCTTGTCAGTGACATGGACAGTGGGATTGAGTGTTGATGACACCAAGATGTATGTATGGTGTGGTAGGTACTCTAGATGTAAGGAATGCCACCCAGAGGGACCTTGACAGGGTTGACAGGTGGGCCCATGTGAACCTCATGAAGTTCAAGAAGGCCAAGTGCAAGCTGCTGCACCTGGGATGGGACATAAACATGGGTACAGTTTGGGCAATAAGTTGATCGAGAGCAGCCATGAGGAGAAGGACTTCGGGGTATTGGATGGGGAAACTGAATATGAACCACAAGTGTGCTCTCACAGCCCAGAAAGCCAACCATATGATGCGCTGCGTCAAAAGAAGTGTGACCAGCAGATTGAAGGAGGTCATCCTGCCCCTCTACTCTGCTCTCATGAGACCCCACCTGGAGTATTGTGTTCAGCTGTGGGGACCCCAATATAAGAAGACTGCAGAGCTATTAGAGCAAGTCCAGAGGAGGGCCATGAAAATGATCAGAGGGCTGGAGCACTTGTTCTGTGAAGGCAAGTTGAGAGAGTTGGGGTTGGCAAGCCTAGAGAAAAAAAGGATTTGGGAAGATGTCCCTGTGTCAGGGAGTTGGAACTAGATGTTCTTTCAGGTCCCTTCCAGCCCAAACCATTCTATGATTCTGTGATTTTATGGTATTTACATGTATGTATATAAAGAAAGAAGAAAATCATATATATATAAATTGAAGGGTATGTCTACATATACATGTGTGTACATATACATATTTAAGTTAATGCCACAATTTCAGTAACTTATGGAAGTTCTCAATGACATTGCATACCAGCAAATAGGTAGCAGTGAAGTCAAAGGGCTCCCTAAATTGTGTCATTTCAATTGTTGCTCACTGGCCGGTTTGTGCAGCAGATCATTCTCTAGGAAATGGGACCTGGAACAAGTAAAGCAGTTTTGCAGGGACAAGCTCTACTCCCTTTAAAATTTACAGCAAAATGCTAACAAGCCAAGGAGCACTGAAGAAAACAAAAAGGGTAAAAATGTTGTTCAGTAGAAATTGCTCTGCAGGGCAAGGAATTCTATTTCAGAAGATTGGATCTAGGAAAAGAAGTATATTTGTGTAGAAGAATTGCAGGAAAAGAAGAAAAAAAAAAGAGCTTACCTCTCTAATGGATAAATCTATACAGATATATAATAGTTAAAGACTCTATAGCAATTTATTGCAACTCCAGCCTTTACCTATTATAAACTGATGGAACTTGTGTTACAGAAGGCTAACATGAGACCAAAATGCAGACATAAGGCAATGTCTTCTGAATCATTAAGACACAATAGCCAGTAACAGAGACAGAGTTTGGCCATGTAGGTGCCTAAAGGCTTCTCCATATGTGAGGGTTTTGCTAACTCAAGTGTAACAGCTTAAGTTAGAAAAAAAATAAAACTGCGAATACAGTTGTAACTGTGTAACATGTCAGCTTAAGAAACAAAAATCATATCTAAGTATAACACAGTTTTATTCCCATGTAACCTCTATGTAAGAATGTAAGGTAGTGAAAGGATAAAATAAACAAATAAATAACAAAAACTTTCATGTCCCCTACATTGAAATTTCTACTTTTTTAAATGCCTCTCCGACAGCTGATAAATGGAGCTCTTGAAAGTCTCAGGCATTTGGCTTTTTAGTGCATTTGTTATCTGCAAGCAGTGCATTCATTACAGTTTTTGACATTAAGTTACATAACAACTGAATCTATCCAAAAGAAATTTTATCAAAAACATAATTATATAAAATAATTGAACCAGCAGGTATCCTATATTCTTACTGACTCTGAATATAAAATAATTTACTAGCCACACAATTTTCTGACAAGACTGGGGGCTGTAAAAGTAAACTAATAAAATAAGCCAGAAAGGAGATATTTGCATTTATAGCAATGAGGTTCTAATTTTATAATCATCTTAAATCAAGACTTATGAAAATATAATGAAGTCCAATTTACTGTTAATAGTTGTTTCATTTCTCTGAAAATAAACTTTTTCTTACATTTCAATAAAGTACAGTGATAGTAAATAATTTAAGCAGCATGGTACAACAGATAATGTTATTATTAGTGTACAGATTTTAAATGAAGCTGTTTAAGGAAAAAAAAAGTAATGTCTTGAAGAGCAAAGCGCTTTGGGAGGAAGGAAACAGTAAAAGCAGCCTTAGAGGAAAAATAAACAGGTTTTCTAATGTTTTGAAAATAAAAAAGTTGCTCACAGTTTCCTATGAGCATTGTGTTCTCCTAAATGCTGTCTTTGCTCTGAGGAAGCTCTGTGGCTGTGACCAGGACTGCTCTTCTGTTTGGGTCCTGAGGGCACTGCAGAACCTACTGTCCCATGTCGCCACCCTGCCTGTGGCCCAGGACCTCATTTCAGCCCTGAGGCCACTAGCCCCTGCCCCAACAATGCTGTAGCAGGGCCGGTCTCCAGTTCCTCCCATGTTGGCTCATTCTTGGTCCATTCCCAGGAGGTGCCCATGCCTGAGGCTGGGGCTACCCAGCATTCCCTGGCTGCCCGGCACCTGGCTGGAGTAGTAGGATGGGCCCTGGATGACCCCAGGGAGTTTCCGATGCTCCCAGCGCCCAGCCCATGGGGAGCAGTTGGACCTTGTGACACCCTGACTATATGCTTAGCTGACTAGCAAACTTGAATTAGAAACGACAGATACCTTCATGCACTTTCCCTACTGCGTCATTACTAAGAATTGTTATTCTATTTGCTTTAGTTGCAAAATGAAGATATTTCTGAGCCATTTATTTTTGCCAGAGCTTACCCCAAGAAAATTTCTTCTGTTCTTCTTGTAAATATGTTTGGTAACATTTCTTTTTGTATGCTTCTTCCACTATGCTATTTTTCAGTTGACAGAAGGGTTGCTTGAGATAGGTACCATTGATTTGCTTTCAGGGTGAAAGTAGTACGTAAATTACCTCAAAAATCACAATAAAGCATAACCTTGAAAGATGCCCTAACCACTGAAAAGATCCAAGATATCTGGAAAAATTTATGAATCCCCCATCCACTTGGAAATGTATCTTTTAATACAGTTAGTAAACCTAACTCGCACCTGTTTCTGCACAGGGCAACATGCAGTTTGGTACGTCCAATAAAAAAGAAAAAATCTGCTTTTTGTTTCCAACCCATGCAGAATGGAAACATACAGTATTTTTAGGCATACAATTTATGATATTACTATTTACTTTTTTCCCCCCTCTTCTCTGCTTTAAGCAAAAAATTGTTTTGGTTTAATTGTAAATTATTTTTAATTTAAATTGTAAATTGTGAAAAATGCTATTTTAAATTGTAAATTTGGGGGGGAGTTTAATTGTAAATGGTGCTCAAAAGGGTTTTTAAAACTGTATGTGCAACATCTACAGTCATGTTATAACCTTGTAATTTTTTTTTTATCAGATAGATAGGTTCTTATATAGGTGCTGCTATTTGTTCCTTATGTGAGTTCTTTTGATAGCAGAAGTATCTTGCACTATGGAAGCTTCAGGAGAATAACTTGAAGTTATTTTTGAAAGTGTCAGTAAAGGTTTACATGTAGAAAAATGGATCAGTGAGGATCTTGTTATTCTGTGTGTCCATGATTACTGGTGGCATAGCATGCATAAGGATTATAGTCTGTAAAGATAAAGCTTCAAAAAGTCAAATTCCACATGTTTGGGACCAGCTCACAGAAGTAAATCTCCTTCACTTTTACTCCCTTTCTGCTTCTAAACATTAATACTTGTGTTTGCTGAACTGAATTACCTTCAGAAATGAAGAAAAGGTGGGGATGTTCTTCCAGATGGTGAGAAAAATTGACCTAAACATTGTATAACACAAGAGATAATTGAATCAAGTTTCATCCTGGAAGAGTTCTCCAACTATAAGGTGAATAGGCAAAAGAAGGTCATTACTGTATTTTCTTCCTATGATCACTGTCATTAGCTTTCAAACCAGATTCTGGCATCTATAAAATCAGCAAAGGTCCTACCATAATCCTGATGGACTGGAATTACATTCTCTGAACACTTATGGGTGAAAAAGCAATTTTCCAAACAGTTATTGTGAAAAACTCAGGATGAAGACAAAGTTTTAATTTCACAAACATAACAGAATGTACTTCTACTTATTTTCCGTAACATAAATTTGGGATCTTTTCAGTCCCTCCACAGCTCTACTTGACAGTTCAGGTTTACAAATAGAATTTCCTTTAAAATCAAGCAGCTTCATTGAGACTACTCACTGATTACAGCTGAGAAAGTTAATAGGTACATAGAAAAATATAGCCTCTTATTTTCTGAAGCAAATGCACCTTCCATGCTTCTCCCAGGCCAGTAAGCAGGCAACACTTGGTTGTTAATATTTATCAGGTTTAGAAACTACTAGTTAGGAATTTCTTATGCTGCGCTACAGAGTCCTCTGTAACCATGATCAGAAGAGTGAATAAAATCTAAAATTCATACTGTTAAAAAAAGAAAAGGTCGTATAGTGAAAGTTATTTGTTCCTGATGGAAAAAAGAATGGTTTAACACAGAATTGCAGTTCATCTGTCGATTTTTCAGACAGAGACAGCAGTGTCTTCGTTTATTAAATGGCTATGTTTTTATTAGTCTGGAAGCCTTCAGTATGCCTGCAAATCCAGTACATTTTATCTCGGCCACTATTTCTCAGACCCCTTTGCTTCCATCCATCTGGCAGCTTTGCATCAGAATACTAACTCAGCATGGCTGGGGAAGGAGAAACAGGGTGTGTTTCCTTTGAAGTAAAAATCTCTAGCTGTAATAGTACCTTCGTAAACCTGCTGGTTTTAGCAATTGAACTCTCTTTTTAGAGGAATATATTGGTGGCCCTTAAGAAGAACTGTTAATGAAGCCAGGAAAACTTGTCTTTCTCTAGTGAATATCACAAGTTAGGGCATAAGTTTTCCCTTGAATGTCCTTTCAGGCCTGAATTATTTTATTTTGCTTTAAACCTGCCTTTTTTGCACCTAATGACAGTAAAGTTGAAGACTGATTAGATTTAAAATGGGCATAAAGCTATTAGATCCATATGTTAGATGACATTCTGCTGAAATAGGTAATTGTTTACATGACTTTGAATGCCAATAGCACAATAAAGACAATCCCTACGGCTAGCTTCTCTACACACTGCATTTACTATCTATTGGAATTAGCTTACTATTAAAATCTCAGCTCTCATATAGCAAACTCTGAATGCCGCAAAACTTTCTCTTTTTTTTTTTTTTTTTAAGAGTTTAAACTACTTACAGAGCTCTAGTTCAATTCTGATGTCTACAAAGTGGTCTGATGAAAACCTTATCAGTAAAAACCCTAAGAAAGCAGGACACTCCATATTTTGAAGACTTATGCGTTGGTCTAATTGCAAATTAATTTTTAGTGAGAGTATTGCTTTGTGTTTCTAGATTTTAAAAAAAATTTAAAAATAAAATTGTGTTTAGAAACTGAAGTTCTATAGATGTTTGATTTCAGAAAAAAAACCTGAAGTAGTAACATTGCTGGAATTTTTAATATTATTTTTCTTGATTGATGTTTACTGTTCATATTGCCCCATTTCTATTAATAAGCAACTACATAAAAGCTGATCAAGTTTGTGTCTTGATCTAAAAATTTTTTTGTCTGTAGAATAAGGCAGAAAACAAAGCACTCTTAGGTGCAGCAAAGTGGGCTAGAAGTTTTATGACAATTTCATTTTTGATGAATTGTCTACCATTACCAGTCCAAAGGGAAAATAAAGCATTTCCATTACAAAAGAAATCTCAGGAGAACTATTATGAGAAACTATAAAAACAGATGCAGTTTAGAACATCTGAGATGTAAGAAAGGTTTTCCAGAAACAGAAAAAGGGTTTGGATGATACAAATTCTATTTACTATATTGAAGTTACCCATTGCTAACCTCCAGACAGTTACACAGTCTTAGAGATAAATCTTACACAAATTAATGTGTAAAATTAATTTCCCAATGTTTTAGGCAGAAAACCAACAATGAAGGTCCTCATATTCCAAATGTAATATTAGTGTTCTGGTAAGAATGCTATATTGTGATTGTTTGTTTTATGAACATGGTAAAAATGGTGTTTGAAACTTATTTTTAAGTCTGGATTCCAATAAAAAATACAATAGGCCACCACACGGAAAAAAGCATTGATTTTAATAGCTGACTTATGCAAGAATTGCAGGAGGACTGTTAAATAAAAAAAAAAATTTCATAGTATTAGAATTAGAGCCATAATTCCCTCTGTGAAATGTACAAGAAGTTCCTCTCAGTTTCTGCTGACACTTGGAGCATGCTTATTAGGAAATACAGACAGAGTCTTTGATTTAGGTTCTATTTCTCTGTAATTTCTGAGCTGTATTTTGTATACTGTTGAATTTTTCTTTGTATGATAAAAATTACTGTCTTATCTATGCACAATTCCTGAAGCATGACCTTCATAAGCAGAGGACCACTTGTTGGCCAGGATACTTTTGTGTTATTGTCGTGGTTTAAGCCCAGCTGGTCTCAGAACCACGCAGCCGCCCGCTCACTCCCGCCCCTCCTTCCTCCCCCTGCACTTGGAGGGATGGGGAGGAGAATCAAAAGAATGTGACTCTCACAGATTGAGAAAAGAACAGTCCAGTAACCAAGGTACAATATAAAACCACTACTGCTACCACCAATAATAATAATGATAAGGGAAATAACAAGGGGAGAGGATACAATTGCTCACCACCTGCCGACTGATAACCAGCCCGACCCAAGCAATGATCTGGGCCTTCCGGGTAGCTCCCCCAGTTTATATACTGGGCATGACCTGCTGTGGTATGGAATACTCCTTTGGCTAGTTTGGGTCAGGTGTCCTGTCTCTGCTTCCTCCCGGCTTCCCCTCCTCCCTGGCAGAGCATGAGACTGAGAAAGTCCTTGGTCAGAGTAAACATTACTTAGCAACAACTAAAAACATCAGTGTTATCAGCGTTGTTCCAAGGCTGAAAGTCAAAAACACAGCACTGCACCAGCTACTAAGAAGGAGAAAAAATGACTGCTGTAGCTGAACCCAGGACAGTTATCAAACAAGATACTCAGAAATCTTCTAGAGCCTCTGAAGAGACAGATCAATCTTACTAAAAACTTGAGAAATAATAGTATTATCTAATGATATGCTGTGAAGGCGATATTCTTAAGAGTTACCCATAAGAAGAAGCCTTTTCATATTCAGGGCCATAGTCATCTCAGAGGCATCAATAGAAAGCATTTTACAGGCAATGGAAACTGTATCAGCAAAATGAAAAGATTACCTGAAGATATAGTTTTATTATGTCTATGAATTAAAATATTTCACCTTTGGATAAAAGCACATATATAAGTCTTCAAGAAAAGTCTTACAGAAAAAAAAAAAAGCTGATCCTGAAGTTTATGAAACAAGAAATGTTTCATTTATTTGCAATTTTATGTGGCAGTTCAACTACATGTGAAAGATTAATTTCTTTTTTTTTTTCTGAGAAGACTAACAATGAGCATTTTCTAGCAAAAGATGCTGCTCAGAACACAAGATACAGATTTGTCTGTTAGCACTGAAGAAAAACAAAAAATTTGCTCATTTGATTATAGTAAATATCCTGAAATCTTGCGGGTTTTAAGAAATTCCCCTAAAAGTATCAAAACATGATTTTTTTCTTCCCCCATGAATTACCTACCTTCAAATACTGAGAAGTTAGACAGTTTAACCTTTCTGTTCAAGTGCCCTGGACAGTCACTGGCCTGTGTCAGGTAGAATGAATTGCCTTGGGGGAGGTACTACCTCTCAAACTCTTAGGATGGGATGATTTACTCCCTGAAAATATTCTTTTCCATTGACTATAGACAGATCCTAAATTGCTTTCTTACACTAGACATCTGTTTGTTCATTTATTTGTTTTTGAGAGTGCCATACTAGATTATAGAATCATAGAATCACAGAATAGTAAGGGTTGGAAAGGACCTTAAGATCATCTAGTTCCAACCTCCCTGCCATGGGCAAGGACACCTCGCACTAAATTCTTCACTAGATTCTTCAACTGAAATTAAAAAAAAAAAAGTGTCAATTAATAGAGGAGCTAATTCTTAGAATCTTCAACCCTTCTGCTTCCTTTTTTTAACAAGATAGTTTTTACTTATGCAAATATTTAGCATTTCTTGCCTTCTGCTCTCTTGCCATATAAGCCCCTAATTTAACCTAGCCTGAAAATTGGAATAAAATATTTAATTTACCAGGCTTTTGCCAGGTGTTGTAAAGATAAGAACTCAATTATATTTTGAAATCTTGAAGTGGGAACTAGCAGAGAAATAGAAGATATTAACTTTCTTGTGTGTGCTGCTGCTGTTTGTGTCATCCCAATTTTAGTACCACTGAAATTTGTCCTAAAAACGTATTTTAGTCTTGCCCTATAGTAAGCGGTTCTGCTGTGTTTGCTTCACATGTTAAAATTCTGGAACCCAAACTAAATATTTTATAATTAATTAAACGTGCTTCAAGATTATGTCACTGCAGTGACCACAAGTAACTGCAACAATATTTTCTGTGTATCTTGGTGAATGGTGCAGATAAAGTTGAGATCATATTTTTTTTTTCCTCCTCACTTCCTTCATTAGCTATATCTGTGAATACAGCTGTTAGTCTCCTGTAACTAAATAAGTGAGAGACCATCATTGTATGCTTAATTTGCCCTGGGTATCAGAAAAAAATAGCATCTGCTGCCCAGAAACAACAATACAGAATTTGCCAGTACTTTTTTTTTTTTTATTTAAGTTTAGTATTTTTCGAGAGAATGAACATTTGATTCTATTGCTAGACTAGGCTAGACTAGACCACACTATATTGTACTCCACTATACTACACTGTACACTAGTGTAAAAGAACATAGTACGCATGTACAAAATACTACTTATTAACATGAAAGATTTCCCTTATGCTTGCATGGATTTCCAAACCGGTTAAAGGACACATTCAAAAAAGATCATTCCTTTACATCTAAGCTTATGTATTTACACAAATACTTATTTTTATACTTCAGCAGCAAGACTTTACACTTACATTTCCTACTTGTTAGGAAAGAGCCAAAGAACGCAGTTATTAAGTTGGGCAAAAGGCACTTTTCCTTTCTGAAGCTGTGCAACTGCCTGAAAAGGACTAGATTCAGAAAGCCTAAACATGTTTAAATATGTAATACCAGTGTTTCTACCAGATACACATATCTTCTCATCAGCAGAAAGCACTAGGCATTTAGCATGAATGAGGAAAACTGGATCAAACCTATTATTTTTTCTATGACTGGATGTGCACTTAGGATACAGTCATGTGACAAGGAATAATTTTGAATACGATGTGAAAGAAAAGGCTCTGACTCCTGAATAAATGGGGAGTTGGCGCATGACTCTGTGAGCAGCATCCCTGCCTAGGATTCTGTGCACCTAGTGCTGCAAAGTAAATGAACAAGGAATATAGGTACCTAAAACCCAGACACTGCATCACTCCATATATAGTTAAATTCTTATTAGGATGTAGCTTTTAAGTACTAACTGCTATACGTGAAAGATTTTGAGTAGCTGAATGGACTTTTATAGAGTGTCATTTATCAGAGTTATTTCTTAATATTATAGGCTAGAGGAAACCAGGGAAACACTAGGGCTTTACAATAGTGTAAAGACAGAAGTTTTAAAAACAGATTTGCTGAGTATTTCAGTGAGTGGAAAGCATGAAGAAAATGGAGAGGAGTGTAATTCAAAATGTACTTAAATGAAAAAAAAAAAAGTGTTTCTTCAGGCCTATAAAAATCTTATTGCCCATGGCACTAAATGTGATGTTAGATGACACATCAGCACTGAGTTAACTACCAGTGCCATATTTCAAATTCATTGTTGAGACATGTTGACTTGTTTGTCATAAAACCTGAAGAGCTGTGTTTTAATGGGGGAATTAGGCGGGAAAAAAGGTATTAAAAGTATATCAGCAAACACAAGTCAGAAAAGGAAGAAATTATTTTCATATTCTAATGTACAATGGACAAGTTTTTCAAAAAGTTTATTTTCAATTGGTCCTTGTACTAATAGTACTCTAATGCAGACAGGCCTTAATAATTGCCTCTCACTGTTCCACTGTTCTCTCAGAATCACAGTGTTCATTTTGGTAATACTGGAAAGGAAAATCAAATGAGGAAAATCAAATGGCTAAATAATCAAATAACTGCCAATATTTTTCTGCCTTACACTTCCATTGACATTTTGCACCAGTAGCACTGCCTTGCATAAGTTCTTTTTCTTTTTTTTTTTTTTTAAATAATGTAGGGCAAAATCTGTTAGCAAACAATTTCTATGCAATTGTTTTATCCTGTTATGTCTTAACAAGGTATTATTCCTGACCCAGAAATATCTCATTTCCCAAAAGTTGATATTTCTACATTATACTTGCAATATTTTGTTAATAGTTTTCTGTGTAACATAGTTTTAGCCTTAGAAAAGATTTATCGCAAGAAATTGTTAATGGAAGTCCTCTGCTTTGCAGTAGCTCAAATCAGGAATGAGCTGGGCATTAATACTTCTTTAGGGATGGTGGGGGAAACTGCTTGATTAATAACAGTTCAATAGTTGTAAGATGTTCTGTTTTTCTTTCTTAATTTCCAGCATTCTGCATAATGGCATTCTTAAGATTCCCAAGGATTTTCTTTATTTAAAGGAGGGGATGAAATAATGGTGCAAAGATTAACATGTACATTCCTTCTTTCTTAACAAAATACCATACATACAGCAGCCAACTCTAAGTATTTATGTCCTTATTCTCCTGTACAGTTTCAACACCCAATATATTTCAGATTCTTATTAAAGTTGTGCATTTACAACTTCAGTGTAATGTTACAATCATTTCTCATTGTCTGTGGATTAAATTTATAGCGTCCCTTATATATGGTGCAGAATCCCACAGAACTTTCCAACATAGAACAAACTTTATAAAATAGGTCTAATGAGGAGACCTTAAATAAATAATACCTCTACCTTCTTTTTTTAGTATTTAGCTACGTACTTGCATCACATTTCTAAGAACATAAACATGATGGCATGTAAATTAAATAACTTCTAGGGACCTGTGAGCTCATACTTACAGGGAGCATGATCTGAGCGGCTTCGCTTCTTTTATAGAAGCAGGCTGATGCCTTCTAGACTGAAAGATTGAAATTTATTCAGTGTTAAATGCAACTCTGAAGTTAGAAAGCAATATTCAGCTACATCCAGTGCTTTCATGAGTCATTAGCTGCATAATGCTTAGCACTGTCATACTATCTTCCAAAAAAAAAAAAATAGAGATTATTCTAGGATGAATGAATAAGAGGATTGTTTGTTGGTTGCAAGAAGTTCTCCTCTATCTAATATTATAAGACTCCAGGAGTACTCAATCCCATTTTGGTCATCACATTTTGAGAAACAGACAAATGGATGTGTCTCAGAGTATGATAGTATAATACTTCTGAGTGTAGTCAGAAATCTAGAAATTGTTTCTGGTGGGGAGAATGATAAAGAACAAGGAATGTCCTAAACTGGAGAAAATAATCCAGGTGAGATATGATGGTAATCTTCCAACAGATAAAGAATTTTTAAAGACAAATGCAGTCATCATTTCTCCAAATCTTTAGGATAAAAAAAAATTTCAGCAAGAAAACTTAAGATAGGCATTCAAGAAAATGTCAGAGTAAGTAAGTGTTCAAACAGATTATTTAAAGATTGCAGTATCTTTATCAGAAGTTTCAAAGAACACACTACACCACCATTTGTCAGAAATGACCTCGGTATTATTAACATGACCTTGGTATAATTAACCCTGCCTTAGGGTACAGGTGATGTAAAAGAGCCCTTGGTGAACTGCTCAATCAGAATTTCTATAAGGCTGTGGATGTGATGGGGAAGAAGAAAAAGGAGAAGCTGCCAGAAATGTTAGGTTAAATATCCGTAGGTAAAATATCATTGCCTTTGTCTAAGCCTGTAGAATTGAGTCCCTCTTGCATATCTCTTCTAATATATGGAATGCTAGTTTCACAAGACTCACTTTACCAAGGTTCAATACACAAACTGAAACCAACAAAATCAAACATATAGGTCACATGTAGATATAGCCTTGATGAGTGTAGTAGCTCAAGACAGTGATGATATATATTTGAAACTCAGAATTAAAAAAAATTATTTTATTAAAAAAAGCCCAGAAAATGCAACAAGTCTAGGAAAGGTATTTTGTCTTTTTTTCCAGGTTATACTGAACTAGTATTTTTTTCCCAGTTTGGCATGGCAACAATTTTCCAAATGCTGTTATTTCAAATCTGAAGTGTGTTCTTGTCTAGACTGAGTCTATTTTTGGTGTTCCATGCTTACACTGTAGTAAACAAGGAATGTCAACAATTACAGAAAGCACAAAAGCAAAATTGTTTACAAATTCTGACCTGTGCCGTTTTTCCCCCTTCAGCTCCTTTAGCAGTTACCTTACAGCTACCAGAAAAATAGTTGGATTTGCTGTACTAGATTTCAATATTCAGCCAATAGAATAGCTCTACCTGTCTTTCCAGATTTAAACTTAATGTAAGATCTTTGTTGCCTTAATATTTGGCCAGACTCAGAACATGGATAAGGAATAAGAAAAATAAAAAATAAAAAAAATAATTAAAAAAAAAATAAAAAGAAAAAGAAAAAAAAAAGAAAAAGAAAAAGAAAAAGAGAAAAAGAAAAAGAAAACGAAAAAAGAAAAAGAAAAATAGAAAAAGAAAAAGAAGAAAAAGAAGAGGAAGAGAAAGAAAAGAAGAAGAAATATTAATTTTATTGGACTGTATTCGGCATTCTGTAGAGGTTGGGGGTTTTGCATTGTTCTTAGAAACATGTGAATGTTTCAATGTAACAAGAGCAGCAGATGCCTAGTTTCTTGAAGGACCTATCCCTGTCTTTAGATACAATGGAGTTGATGCCCAGTGTTACACTTCACCAGACACATCAGTGCTAAGAATCTATTAGGATTTCTCTGTGTATTAACTGTAATGACTGTATGTTTTAGAAAGAAAGGTGAGCGTTAACATCTTTGCAGATAATCCCTATGACATGATGGGACAGATAGAAGTGTAAATAAAAGACTTCACAGCAGCAATCTTGTTTCTCACTCATTCGCATCAGTTAAGCTGCTTTACTATTGTTTTACTAACTGTGATATTTTGAATGAATGTCTGTTTAGACTTATAACTAAGAATATTGCCAAGACACTGCTGTGCTTTTTTCCCTTAATGTTTTCCTGCTTAAATGTCAGCTATAATACCCTAGCCATATGCAGGAAAAGCATCTTTCTTCCACCCTTCTTGTGTCTTTATTGTAATGGAGGATTTGTATGCAGATTATTTTGAAATATAAAATGCCTAACCCCACTTACCAGTATTTGACAACCTCTTTGGTGTCCATTTTTGGAAGCCATTTACACACTAGCTTATAGAAATGGTGCAAACTGATTAGTCAACATGTCAGCCATGTAAATATCTCACTGAAAACTGCATAGTTTAGCTCTTCTTTGCCTAATCCCTGAATTAATATTCCAATACCTTCTAACAGCAGTAAACTAATTCACCAAGTGCGTTTTATGGATTAGCTTAAGTATTTGTTGCAGAATTTTTCTATTTTATAGGTGCTGCAATTTTATTTTCAGTTATCATAAAAAATGACCAATATGTCCCTTGCTCTTTCAGTCATTACAACAATTCATAGCTTTATGGGTTACTGAACGTGTTTTGTTTCAGTGCTTGTTCATGGAGTTAGCTAGCTTCCCAGAAAACTTTGGTGCTATAATTCCAGCTCTCTGTAATAAGTTGTGGTGCGGGGTGAGGAAATCAGCATCACTCACTTGAGTGGTGATGATAGTGAGTATTATAAAAATGGTAAAGTAAACAAGGCTAAGGCAAGTGCTATTGCAGGAGCTGTGTGTAGTGTCTGACACTCAAGCAATGGCAAATGTGATCCAACAGGGCAGGGCTGCTACCATCCACCTCTCCTCATTCATTTCACAGCTAACAGTGGCAATAGGGGTGGGTGTGGGAAATTTGCATATCTCCTTGGGAGTGAAAAATGTGTGGGACACATTTAGGAGGGTAAAATAGTGAAAGACAAACAACTTGAAGAACAGTCTCATGCTGCATTGCAGTATTTCAAGATGCTGGTTGTGCCTCAGCGAAATGCTGCGATAAAATCATTACAGTTCAGTGCCAGGATTCCCTTTCATCAATCTGTGCCTATTTCAGACCTTTTCATTCCAGAAGCAGCTCTGCAGGGTTTAGTTCTCCTTTTCTCCAATAGTTCTTCACAGGGATGTTTTCACTGTTATCTCTTGTAATCTGCTGTTTAACCTAGAGTTAGTTTTCTGAAGCAAAATTAATTAATAAGGGGTAGTAAAAAGTTTTGACTCTGCATTTTATCAGAACTTTATAGAAGACACAAAAAGAAGAAAAATAGAA
Organism: Strigops habroptila; assembly: GCF_004027225.2. Taxonomy (NCBI): domain Eukaryota; kingdom Metazoa; phylum Chordata; class Aves; order Psittaciformes; family Psittacidae; genus Strigops; species Strigops habroptila. Next base: position 69,211,022 of record NC_044277.2, on the reverse strand, counting down.
GATAAAACTATAGACAATAGAAAAATACATGACAACAGAAGAAAAAATATTTTTTTCTTATTAACAATTGACTTGAAAATATTGCAGATCATAACACTTGCCAAGTTCTATTTAAATATGAATTTCTTCTAAATTAAAGGAAAACAACTTCTACTTGGGTTTCTTTGCCACTGTCTTTGGCATCTTTTCCTCATCTGCGATAACTTTCCTCAGATGTTTAATATCCATTATTTAGCTTTTCTTTTTTGTAATGAGATTTTAAAAAGCTCTTAAAAAGCTTTTCAGTAGCTGTTTTCCCCATCTCTCCTGCCTTTATGTAAGAATATGGATAGAAATTTTATCAAGTTCAAATAATGCAAAGATTTCTTCTGCTGTCTGCCTATTAAACTGACACATCTGCTGTTATCGATAATATTTTTATAATCTGTAAATCTCAGTTATTCTAATTCTATGCAAGTGTTTTTTACTGGTGTGATTATCATTTGGAAGTAAACATTTATCCAGTGCATGGACACTTTGTATTTTCATGCTGAGATTTCCTTTGGGTGCTTCCTCTGAATAGCAGTGTGGTATCCTTATTATCAGTTGGTAAATACACTAATACACTTACAGTATATTTATAAATAAGCAGTTGTTTTCTTTGTTGCTGGTACAGACCTTCACACACATAGAGCTGGCCAAAACTACTCTGGTCGCAATGGCCGACACCACTGTGCACTCACCCCTAGAGATATGCAGATACTTTCACACACAGGGCTGCCCTTAGAGCAGGAACCCACTAACCATTCCTTTGCTCTCAGGCCTCTTCACCTGCTCACCAGGTCATCCAGGTTGACCTTTGTTAGCCATCGCACACTCACTTGCACACCTGCACTCACCCCAGTCCTTGCACCACACGGGTCCTCCTACCTGTGGTTTGACCTCAGCTGATGCACTCACACCCCGTATACACACACACGTGCACACAGCATAGAGACCCTGCACCCAGGAAAGTGTTAGAAAGGAATTTGATAAGATAACAGTACAGAGTGTGCTGGTTTCATGAAAGGCATGGCCAGGAAAGTGTACTGGCCAGCCAACTATCTATATGAGACCAGCTCTTTTCATCCTCCTGTTCCTGTATTTCCTCACTCTTGTTTCTTCACTAATCACCTAACTCCCTCTCTTGTTCTGCCTTTGGTTCCTTGCATAAATATCCCATAAGTCCTGCATGATCCCAAACTGCATTTGCTCTGCACCCCATGACATGTCTCAACCCTGGGCAGCAAACTGCCTTAGTCCAAAAAAGCGACTGGACGGCTGCTTCCCATGACCCACGGGATGGGTTTTATGCTCGAACTGGGGCCAATAGCTCTTGCTGGGAAAGCCCAAGGAGGGACCTGGACAAGGCTGGTGTTCCTCAGGAGTCCTTCCTTTGGATTCCCACCTGCCTTTGTGCATTGCTGTGCTCCTCTGGGCTTGTGCAGATGGGCCCTTGCCATTGCTGGGCTCGCAGCCCCTGTGATGGGCTAGGGAGCCACCCAGAAGGGGTTTATTTGGCATCCCCCTCCTGCTGTTGTCTCTCTAGGCTCCTTTCTGTGTTTCAAGACAAGCTTTGTCGCATAACCTAGCAAATGCAGTATTGTGTTTGCTTAGTTTAGAGGCTAAATTTAAATCTTCAGCTTGACCATGTTAAAATTCAGAAACAGAAAATGTATTTACCACTTGTTTTATGTATCCACCATGAATATCACAAGAAAAAGGAACACTTAAGATCTGTCATGGACTTCTGTTATGAAGTTTGCAGTGTCTTGATTTTGTGACTTAAATATATTTTTTGTACATTTGTACATTTATAGACCAGCTGACTCCTTTTCAAAAAATGAGCCATTTTACCCAAACTTAAAATACAGTCACAAATGAGTTAATCTAAAGTATATTTCATCTGTTAGTAGACTTTCCCTTTTCACAGTTTTACATAGTTCATAGTTCTACATAGTTCATCTACACAGGATCCTACCATGATGATCTTAAGCCAGTGGATCATAATGTATTTGATTTCAAATGCTTAGTTGAGAATTCAACATCCTTTCAATTTGGAAATGCATTATTTTAATTACTGGATTGAGGCACATTATGAAGATATGAAGAGGAGTCTTAATGAAGTCACCTTTATCAAGAAAGACAGAAAATAATTGCAAACTGAACCCAATTTCACAAATTAATGGATTTTCTCCTGAGGCTTCACAGGCTAAACAGTCTTATGTTTAGCAATATATTCTTCAGGGCATGTCCCAGTGTCTTTTCTGAACAAGGACTACTTATGAGTTTATAATATTGTAATTAAGTCAATGGCCACTCAGGCATAAATGAAACTTGGCAATCAGTGATTAAAAATTAAGTGGTATTTGCATGCTCTGGATTTTTTAGTGCCTTAGCATTCTTTTTAAATGAACATTATGTCTTCTTTAAACTTTTCTGAACAAACAGGTATGCTGAATACTAGTGATGCTCTTCCTGATCAGTAAAGTATCCACAGCCTCATGTATATTTTGGGTAGTACAGACTGTGAATTAAGTGACCATAGGCACTGTACTACAGATAAAAGACAGGACTGTAAAAGACACTCAAGAAGTATCTCCCCATTCTAACCATGATTTCCCTCCCCCTCAAGCAATTAACCAAAACCAATTCACTTTATATAGAGCCTTCAGGTAATTATGAGAAAATAGTTAATTCCCAGCCACAAAATTGGTGAAAGCCTGACCTGTCCATTTAGTCTTCTTAGAACAACCAGTAATTATATGTAATAAGTTAGGGTGGGGGTTTTTTCAGTTTTCAGTGTGATATATTGACATGATGTACTTTTAAACCAGCAGACTTGTTTGTACTCCTCACAATACCGGTCAAATCATACCAAATTCTACCAAATTGCTTTGTTAATCTTTTCAGCTGGCCCACTTAGTTACAGAAGAGTCACATGAAGTATACCACCAGCCAGCAATGGATCTTTTATCCAGAAATATTAGACTTTGTTGGATAATAATAAGTGAGTACCTTAGAAATGAAAATTAGAAGATAGAAAAGAAAAAGGAAGAAGAAATCTAAAAAAAAAAAAAAGGTTTAAAAATACTACACAGATATAGGAAGCTTATAAACAATCGCAGTCTCAAAAGAACCGTACAGGCTGAATGTAATAAAATGCAATGTATTTCTAAAAAGGGAGCAGTCTGGCTTTTTTTGTTACATGGAATGAAAAATAAAACCAAAACAAACAAAAATTAATTCCAGATGCTTTATTTGCCTCAAAGGTGGAATGGTTGTGTCTCTTCAGTCCATCTGTGTTTGGGAAACAAACAGCATCTCTAGGCTAGCACCCTTAGAAACAGTTTGAATCCCCAGTATATAATTCAGTAAGTAAATATTTCAACAAGGACCAAACACTATGCTTCTGTGTCCTCAGCTTTTTTCATGGACAAGTCTACTTTAAACTTGGGTACTCCCAGGACAGCTATGTCTTTTGTTACCAATTCCCTGATAGAGAAACCCATGCGTTATTAGAGTGCCACTGAGTGAAGTTTAACATCAGCTGCCAGATGTTTAGTAATGACTGTGATTGGCTTCAAAAAAGAAACCAATCTTTCTTCAATCTTTCTTCAAAAAATAAACCAATCAAAGTCATTACTCTCCTGTAAGCTTTTAGTGCATTTCTTCCTTGCCGATTTTAGGCTTCTGTACTTCAGTGACCTTTCCATCTTCAAGACCTTTGCATATCTAGCTTGATGAGTCTCTTCAAGACTACACTTAATTTTGTTTCTGGGGTTTCTTATCTACCACCCTTTCTTCCTGACACTTGTTTCTTCAGGCATTCATGTGCTGCCATGCAATAGTGTTTAAATAAAATAAATCAAGCATTGACACAAAACTCTTCATTCATGCAGCTGATCCCTTGCTGATGCTCTCTTCAGTCATTACTGCCAAATGTCCGTTAGCAGCACAGCAACTCATGGTTGTCATCCTTTCTGACTGAGACACCATCATGAACAGGGAGATTATTCTGTTTTCTAATCACTGTGCAATGATTGCTTCTTGATGCAGACAGGTAATATAGCATCATCTGTGATGTTGTACTACATGGATGTTAACAATTGGCATCTCGGTCTGCAGTATAGTACAAAGTAATTTGCTAAGAGACTAATGGAAGAATACCGTACTAGACTAGTTAAAATTATCTACTGTGACAGAGATGACACCAAGAAATCTAATAATTCTGTCTTTCTTGTGTTTCCATGCATCTTGAGGGGACTTAAGGAATCTATTTTGCATCATTTTTCAGCATGTTTATTCAATGAGGTCTACCTAGAAGGTGAAGGTCCTTCATCAATTTTTTTTAGCATCTTGATGATATAAACAGGCTTGGAGACCTCCTGATGAATCCACCTTTTACCTGACTATCAGGCAGAATGCTGATATGTGAATGTATAAAGGATACGATATATGGCAATAATTGATATCAAATACCTATGCTATTTATCCTGTGTATTTTCCTAGTAAAACATTCTCAAGTGCTTCACCATTTAGTGGCTTCTTCTCTGTCTTGCTTATGTCAAAATTTATCATCCTGATACACAGCTACATTTTCCCTTTGTTGATTACTTTTGTAGTGTCTAATATACAGGAATCCGTATCTGACAGGAGGATACTAAGTAATTAGAGTAAAACAAATGGATTAAATTGTGATTGTTAAGTCTGGGTCAACTTAACCTTCAGTTTCTATAAGCACTGTCTGTAAATTTTTGAAACTGTAAAAAAGAGAATAAATATTGCTTGATAGCCAAGTCCTTTATACCAGGGAATTCATCATCTGAATGAAGGACTGGTGTAATTACATTTTCCTAAGTACATGCATTTCTGCACACCACTTTTTGAAATTAACATAGCATCCTGCAGGTTTATGTATTGCTGTCTATTTGTTAGCCCTGACCATGCTCATGGATAGAAATGTTTTTCATGAGTTTGGAGGACTATGAGGGTCAGAATTACATAAAACTTTTTTATTAACCCTCCTATTTTTTTTTCCCCTTTTTTAAATTTAAAACATACCTTTTGAAAAGAGGAATCTTATTCCAACTACTTAGTATGTTGATGTGAATTTATATTTTCTGTTTTCTTTTTTTTTTTCCCTTTGTTTTTTAAGCAGACACATCACCTGTCACAGATTAACTTGGTTGTGACTCCTGAAAGCCCCATTCACTTTCAGTAAGTTCCAGCTGCTTTACAGCACCTCAGTGTCACAGAGCAGTTGTAAAGATGGTTAACCAGCTAATCAGACTGATTTTGCAGCTGCTTTTGCACCATTGAAGAGAATGAAAACAGTTGGTGCATGAAAGGTAATCTGGCCTAAAATCCTTTATGCATGGTATTTGAGTAGAGGTCTTAAAAATCACCTGTTGCCCTCTCTTGTGAGCTGGTGAATGTGGTGATTGAAGCTTGTCTTTGAATATTTTGGCAGGATGTTACAAAATCATGTATGTCTCTGTCTGCACAAAGGTGTATGTTTATAGTGGCCCTGAAGTTTATATCAAACGCTTTTGCTTTTGCTGCTGGAGTGTGTTTTTCTTTTTAACACTGGGGTCAGGCCAGATAGTTTCTGGTGGAAGGTAGCCTCTGACAGGTTTTTTCCACCTTGCTGATAGTAATATTTTTGCTCCTAGTTCCAGAACTGTCTTTTGGCTCATCAGGCACTTAGGTTTGTCAAAACCAGATGAAGTTTTAGGCTATTTCTCATAAAAAGCGGCTTGCCAATAGATTAGTATCTGTATTGTCCAATCTAAAAGGAAACAAATAAACAAATAAAAAAACCCAAACCCATTTCAGATGCTTATAAAAGATTGTAGGTTGACAGGTACTGAATTCCCATGACAGTACCACAAAGCCTAGTTTATAACATTCTGTAAACAAGCATAGCTATCCCACAGCTTAAGTGATTATGCAAAGCTGAAAAACACATATGTACTGTGCTTCTAGGGACCAAATTCTATATCAATATCTTTGAGATATATGAAAAAATAGAGAATTCAGCTGCAACTAACAAGGAACTCAATCACTCAGGCTAGGCAGAATTGGAAATGCCAAAATCACACTTCAGAAATGCTGGCTCAACCTCTTCTCATCGATGGTAATGATCTCAGATCAGAGAGTCCTGCTTCTGAGCACGTGCAGAAGGAGGAGAAGCTCTTCAAAGTTCTTTTTTCTCCTGAGGTCTGATTGCTATTTAGCATTTAGGGGTTTTTTGGTTGTCTTTTTTTTTTTTCTTTTCTCTTTTTTTTTAATCTCAGGCCATTGATAGGCTTGATCTGGCTCATTGTCTTGGAGCAAACCTGTCTCATAGAAATAGCATTGTGCCTGTAACATAGAGTGCTAGATAAAGGATGGTAGTAGCCACCTTCTTTTCAACAGTTTATTCTTTTGCCTAGGTCTATATGGAAAAGCTGTCAGGGGGCAGAGCAGGGGGAAGGGGATTTGTGGCGAAGGCAAAGCACTTGTACCATGAGAAACCTGCAGTCTGCTGACTGGGGAAGGACATTGCTGCCTCTTCTCACTGAGGCTGTGCCACTGTGAAACAGGAATATATTACTTGTATTTACTGTTACAATCCTCAAGACCTAGGTTTGAAAGACATTTATTCAGACAGGAAAAGGGTTAAACAATGCGTATGAAGGATAAAGATTACAGTATGAAGAGGCTGTTTTATTATGGGCCATAAGGAACCTCGCTTATTGAATCTATCCAAATGAAGATTCAGTTCCCTTAGGGGCAGCTCATCTCTTTCCTGGCTTTTTGTTTCAGCATCACTGGTGAGCCCTCCTCTTCAGTTCTTCATGCTCGCCTTTGTCTCTTTCATCTATCTTAGTTCAACCTCTTGATTTTTAGATCAAGTCTTCTGTTTCACTCAAGTCTTCTGTTTCACTCTTTAATTCACTCCTACTTCCCAGTTGTCTTACTCTTCTTGTCATACTTTTCTATCAGTGTCTTTTTTCTGCTGTCTTCCCTTGTTTCTGTTACTGACTTGTACAGAAAATACGGTGACAAGGTCACTTCCTCACAGTGCCCACATGCAATCAGGCCCCACCTGTGAATGAATTTTGTAAGGAAACTTTTGACTTCATCTTGATTTGGAGCACGCTTGTAGGCTCTGAGGTGATAGAGCATGTGCAGTCTGGCTAGCTGGGTGATAAGAAATGCTGATAAGAAAATAAGCATTAATTTCTTTACCAAAATCAAGAGTGCTCTCCACATCGTGTACAAAAAGCTTTTAATGAGTACAGATTTAGGCTTATGCTTACAAGTTGGAAAAACATGTCTCGAATGCAGTCTCTTGTGCTCTACACAATTTTTTACTGTAGTGGAACAGTTGTTTTTCCTTTAGCTTCATTTTTGGAAGTGGTTACTCTAGGGACTTTCATTAGGCTTTGACATTTTACCTGATATAGAATCAGATCTTAAATTCCTGTGAGGAACAGGCACCTTAATTCTTACTGATTTTAGTGACAAAACAGACTTCAGGGATGGCATTCTACTTTATTTAGTCATTAGTAGTGGCACCCTCTAAGCCAGTCATTTTAGCATCCTATTTTTTATTTTAATAGAAATTCAGAAAAATGCAACGAAATTTACTCTGAGGCAGATACCCAGCACGAGATATTATAATGCTAGATAGCTGAAAGACAGATGTAGTATGCAAGTGAAAGCTGATTTTTGTAATAGGGGGTTGGACAGTTTTATTCAGAGGTAATACTGCCAAAAATGATGCTCCTGTAAATGTCAGTTCAATTCTCAAGAGCTTTTTATTTTGCTTTTAGGAAAAATACAAAGTCATCCCTGACTCTGTTTGTCTTACGTTGTTGTTCTCACATTCTTTTTTATGTTATTTTGTACTTCAAGCACCTTAGAGGAACCATACCAATCTCAAACATCTCAAAAAGGTATTTTGAGGGCTATTACATAAAGTAAATATAATACTACTAAAGAATTTCAGCACGCTAATAACTTTCTAACTCAAAAAAGTTAACTAAATCAATGATTTTATTATGTGAATAAGTGTTAAGAGTGCACAGAAAAAGAATATAAGTATTCCAGCAAGGGCATTAACACAAAGGCATTTTGCTTCAAGAGGAATTAGTTATGTAACTGTTTCTAGAAAGAAAGTATCACCACCATATAGGTATTGAGATGTTAGTATTCCTAAGGCTGGGGTGAAAGAAAGATGGCTTTCTCTTTCATCACTGACATGGTAAATAATTTGCACAGTGATTTGGTAAAAAATGATTATACATTAGAAATATCAGGAGTACTGTAAGATGGAGAAGTTTACGTCTCAGAAATCATATTCAATAGGATTTGAACTTATATCAAAGCCACTAAGACTTTCAAGTGCCTAAACTCCTATGGATTTCAAAGAGTAGCAAAATAGAAATTGGGGTTGGGATTCATCCGACCCTATGCTAGGTATCTATAATAAAAGCATCTGAGGAAGTTCATAGGGAAAGCTGGCCATTTTTGGGGTGCAGTGCCAGTGTCCATCATTATTAATTTAGAATAATGGAGTTAGGAAAGACCCTCCAGAATTCCAACCCTCTGCTCAGAGCAGGTCTAATTAGATAAGGCTGCTCATGCCAGTGCATAGCCCATTCTCCAGGGACAGAGATTCCACAACTGCTCTGGGCAATGCGTTCCAGTATTTCACCACCAAAAAAAAAAAAAAAAAAAAAAAAATATTTTGGGTTTTTTTTTCTAATATCTAATCAGAATTTCCCATGTTCCAACTCGTGCACTGTTTTTTCTAGAAACTGAACAGCCTAATTTCTCTCAGCTTCTCCCCATATGTCACATTTGCCAGTCCCCAACTATCTTGGTGGTCTGCTCTTAGACTCATGCCAAGATGTTGGTATCCTTCTTGTACTGGAAAACCAAAAACTGGGTATAGTACACTAGATGCAGTCTTAAAACTGCTTAATAAAGGGGATGGTCCAGCCCTACACCTGCTCTATATACCCTTACTAACACAGGCTAAGATGCTGTTGGTCGTCTTTACAGCAATGGTATAGAGAGGGTCCCACAGCCAAAGCCCTGACTGCAACACCAGGCACACACAGATAGTTGTTGATCTGCTAGGTGAGATCGTTTCTGTTCTAGTCTTTTCCCCTCAGTGACAGGCTTTATTAGATACAGTGTGGACCCCATCATGCCTTTTACCCCTTCCCTTAGAGTTTTGTGGTTGTTCTCAATACGCTTTGGGTTACCCCCGGCAGTGTTCACATGGAAAAACAATATGCCAAGGAGCCAGACAAGTCTCAGCAGTCCCTCTGTAGCATCCTGGACCTGAGCTCTGACCAAACAAAGAATCCAAGATACCAACTTGGGTCAAGCCACCAGACTGGTGCCTTGGTCCCCGTAGGAGGGAGTCTCCAATAACTATTACTTGTCTCTTTCCTTTTGTGTAGACAAAAGGTTGGGCTCAGTCAGCTCTGATAAATCCCCTCATAGGTCTTGTTTGTCCTCACTAGCTCCCAGGGCACTGAACCTATCCTAAATTTGCTGATCTGTAGGTGAAGCAAGAACATTTTTCTAACCCTCCACCCCATGGCCTCCAGCTCTCCCTCTTTGCCTGCTTCTCTTGGCTCAGGCGCTTGTCCCAGCAGACTTTTGTCAAATATGCCAGCCAATGGCAGTGGCTCCTTCCCCTATGTAATTTCACAGCAGATGATTTGAAATATTCCCTCAGGACTGGCAGAGGGTGTGTGCCCATCTGGAATAACAGCTGAGGGTCCTACTGTTTGCCTAGAGGATACATTGAATACTTGAAGGCACAGCAAGTGCTTGGGTGAGTGACTCAATCAATTCTTGTTCTCTGGAAATTCCTTTTCGACATCGCGTTCTTCCATGAAGATCCTTCACACATTATACTCAGTATTAATTCACCCTTTGTATAAATACCTCTCCTTTCTTTTGAGGAGTGAAGTAAACTAAAATTTTCCTTTGAAGTTTATTTGCCCGTTCGATTCCCATTAACTCACCATTTGAAAGAATAAAATCTTAAATTTACACTGCCTGTAGTACATCACACATCATGTACTGTGAGACCGGTTAGGATTTTCAAAGGAGTTGCAAAGTGTAAAATGCTCTAATCTTCTTGGTGTTTAATGGGTGTTCAGCATCAAAAAAATCTTTGCCAAAACAGGATTTCAATAGTCCTGCTCGGGTCTATCACGTGTTTGAAGTCATTGAGTTGTTATTAGCATTTCATCATTGTAAATTAAATTTCTGCTAAGATTAGAAGTAATGAGTTCCATTATCTTTTGCTGTTTAAATAAATATCCTTAACTGCACTAGGGGGGCAATATCAAAATAAGATTTTTACCTATGTTTATGATCACTTAAAAAGTGGACTTTGACAGTTACAGTTCTGTCCTTCTCTCACTAATTATAATTTCTTTCTAAACTCAGGAATCTAAGTATTACTATGTATACTAAGTGGAAGCATATTTTTTCCATACAGAAGTTTATGAAGGTGGATGATTAGAGATAGTATTTTTGGTTATGATACTACATATTTGTAAGTGGGAAATTTGTGTTTTGTTTTTCTTAAGCTATGCAGTTTAATAATAATAACAATAATAAAAAAATATTTAGTCATATTTAGCTATAGTTTTGTTTTTTTTTTTCCCCAGTAGCTTTCTAAGGCAAAAAAGACGAAGGTGAAAGAGATTTGGGTGTGGACCAGTGCTGACTTCAATAGGGGTTAGTTTAGTAAACTGTAAACCAGCAAGTGTATGTGCGCAGGTCAAATTGTAGAATATAGAGTGGCTACTGAAAATTCAGGAATAGCTAATACCAGAGGACAGTAATGAATAAACAATAGAATTTTATCAGAATCTTTGATGTTACTTAGACAGGAAAGCAAAGAAATTATGTACCCTATTATTATAAAATCAGAAAGCTACACGTTATCGTCTCAGTAGTTGGAAGTATTTAATAATTTATTAATGAAATATGTAATAACTTCAAAAATGCACATAGCCATATTTTACTTTATAAGTTAGTGTAGTACATCATGAAATGCTTTCAAAGAAACCATTATCTCTCCTGCAATATATGAAAAGTCTGTACATGCTATGAGCTACAATGCATACTCTTACAAGCAGTAATGTATTTCACGTCAAATACCACTTCTGAATGCCTCCTTATGCTGCAGTATATCTTAATGGCTCAAGTAAAAATGGTGTCAAAGAACCATTTAAAAACATTTCAATAATCTGTTCTGACTTTTGAGCCTTTGTGATTTAGCAGCAGTTTTAAGGATATGTCAACCCATAGCACAGTTCAGTACTTCACAAAGCAGGATGGCTGTCTAGAACCATTTATCTTTTCTTTTATGCAGTCTTATTTAAAGCTAACTGCAGCGATCTCTTGTCTAACATTGAAAATACGTAAGAAATTAACTCACAAGAATATGCGTCTGAAGTGTAAAGGAAAAGAGTTTGATTGAAATATTTAAAATTGAGATATGCCTGATCAAAAATCAGCTAAAATTTTTGTTTTCATGTTAAGTAGAGACATAATCCTTCCCAGACTATTAACTCTATTGAGTGTGGGCTATAGGATTGAAAGTTTTGTTTTTCCCTTGTATGCCATCACAACTGAAAGATTAATTCATGCTCAGTCAGAACCAACAAATGTCCACACAATAAGTTTGTGGTACAACACTCTGGAAATTAGCTATTTAACTACTACTTCACAACCTTACTCATAAGAATGTCTGCACTAGTGTGCTGTGACATTATGAGAAGTCTGAATTGGTTCATAAAGGTGGTGGGGTTTATCTTGAATGCACTGAACAGTTGCTTTTAAGCAATCAAAACAATAACTGAACTAGATTTAATTCGTGTGTAGCTTTCAAAGCAAAACTAGGTGGTCTGCTGAATATCAGAGGCACTGTGTATGTTGTAGGGTGAGATTCAGAATAAGGAGAGGCTGTCGCTTCATTTGGATTCTGTGCTGGAGAGCAGTAGAGGAAGAACACAGAAGCAGAGGGGAGAAAAGAGCAGCTGATGCTGCAAAAATCTGTTAAACTGCCATTTAAAATACAAAAATGTTAATTTAACAGGTGGTCCATGTGATTCACAAATTTTGTATTCATGGCACAAAGAAGCTGTGATATTAGGCTGTAGGTAGTATGTAGTAATTTAAATTGAAAACATGGGCCATATTGGATTAAAACCTGCCATTTACAAAATCTTGTGTCCTGAAAGAATAAAAGTTATCGAGGCACAGCTAGGAAGTCAATTTAATAAAAACCCTATTTTGTCACTGAAGCTCTGTTAAATATTCTACATAGTAAAGTAAACATGCATCCTGGGAAATTCTCTTCCTTACTAGTTTTCTTCTGGAAATATACAAATCTAAAATAGCTGAAATACTAAAAGTAAAAAATAAAAAAATACTGAAAACTTAAAAAATAAATAAGAGAATGTGATTTTTTTCTGTGGTTTTGTTGTTGTTTTTTTTTTTAATTTTAAAGCGATCTAGAGCATGAATGCTTAACAAGAATTATCTATGACTAATAATTGTGATAACTGCCTTGAGAGCAGAATTTATAATGAATTTTTGTTTCTCACCCACATTTCTACCCACTGATTCATCACTGCCGTGATCACTACCAAGTGTCTCAGTGCTGAAACTCCTACACAGTTACATGATAAATCTTCTGTCTTTCTATTCAACAATCAGGAGTTTTCCCACACATTTCCTCTTGTAAGACAGAAACCAAAAGAATTCAGCCCTGGATTAGTGGTCATTTTAGTGTCTAAGATATGTGATCTATTCCTTCTGCACTTGCAGAGGAAACATCAATTGCTACTTTTTCACTATTTTTTCTTTCTTTTTTCTTTTTTCTTTTTTTTCTTTTTTTTTCTTTCCTCCAAAATGATCAGAAGACACAGGTTAAGAATATTACTTAGTGATGTACATATTGTTTCAGTGGAAGGTTCTACACCTGGTTCAGGGCAATCTCAGGCACAGCTACAGGTTGGGCAGAGAAGAGATTCAGAGCAGCCCTGCGGAGAAGGACTTGGGGGTGTTGATTGATGAGAAAGTGAACATGAGCCAGCAGCATGCGCTCGCAGCCCAGAAAGCCAACCATATCCTGGGCTGCATCAAAAGAAGTGTGATCAACAGGTCGAAGGAGATGATCCTACCCCTCTACTCTACTCTCATAGAATCATAGACCTCACTTGGAGTATTGTGTACAGTTCTAGTGTCCTCAACATAAGAAGGACATGGAGCTGTTGGAGCAAGTCCAGAGGAGGGCCACAAGGATGATCAGGGGGCTGGAGCATCTCCCGTGTGAAAACAGGCTGTTCAGCCTGGAGAAAAGAAGGCTACGTGAAGACCTCATAACAGCCTTCCAGTATCTGAAGGGGGCCTACAAGGGTGCTGGAGAGGGACTGTTCATTAGGGACTGCAGTGATAGGACAAGGGGTAATGGCCTCAAACTTAAAGGGGAAGTTTAGATTAGATATGAGGAAGAAGTTCTTTATTGTGAGGGTGGCGAAGCACTGGAACAAGTTGCTCAAGAAAGCTGTGAATGCTCCGTCCCTGGCGGTGTTCAAGGCCAGGTTGGACAGAGCTTTGGGTGACATGGTTTAGTGTGAGGTGCCCCTGCCCATGGCAGGGGGGTTGGAACTAGATGATCTTAAGGTCCTTTCCAACCCTAACTATCCTATGATTCTATGACTCTATATATAGAAAGCAAATGCTGCAGATGTGAGGTTCCTGAAATAATAAGAGCAGCAGCCTTCCTTGCGCAGGCAATGGGGTAGGCGATGTGTGTGTACCTTTTGTTGTGCCAGAGGTAGAGTGCCCTTCGCCAGGTTTCTTGGGAGATAGCAACATTGTTTCGAGCAGAGTGAGAAGCATCCAAGTGTATGCTCTGAAAAAAGCTAAGAAAAAAAAGCTTTGTGAAATTATTATGTTTGAAGTGTTCTAACTGAAGAAAACCTCTTTGGTCTAGCAGGCTGCTGAGGGTTCCTTTGAGAGTCGACAACTACAAAATTAACAACAGAAATTTGACTATTTAGTTACCTGGCAGTGGAGGAATGACAATAGGAATGTGAAGGGATATGCGGTGGTGGTTGCGTGTGGAAGCTGATTCCTGGAGCTGGAGAAGAGCATGCCTGATGTGGCAGCAAAAGTGCAGGATAATAAATGTGCACGAGAAGACAACAGGGTCTTACTGGACTAAGCCAGCATCAGATTGCAACGGAGGGCAAGAATGTGAGACATGTAGATACATAGGTTTATACTACAATGTGTATACAAATACAACCCACCAGCTGTTTTTGCAGCTGAACCCTCATCTATTGAGAGGACATTGAATACAGTCATATATGTTGTGATGCTATATTTATGATAAATCAGAGTCATAATAAAATTGCATTTATCACACTTGATCTATGTCAATGCATTTGCTGTGCGGTCATGTACCTTCCTCAGAGTTGCATTTAATAACCAAAGAATTTCCTTAGTAGCTTCAGACACAAATATACACCTTCTTTACAAAGAAAATTAGTTCGCCACAAAAGGTTTTAGTCTTTATCTTTTGTATGTTAATTTCTTCCTCCTAAATTGGACTATCGCCCTGACCTCTTCATCTCTATTTTATGCAGACATCTCATAGTATCAAGGACATGCTTGGGGATGTGGGGATGTGTAGATTGCACAGCTGATTTCATACGTGGCCATAGGCCAGTATCAAGTCTTAATTAATGTGCCTGAGCTTTCTGTTGACATTTATTTTATCATATAATATAAAAAATGTGACTGTTAATAATGTGGGCTAATTGCATAAACTCTAACTTTTTACTAGTCTTTGTAATAACTAGCATTTAAATCAATACCTGTTCTGTTACCCCTCTGCTTATTATTCATTTATTTACTAAGGAACAATGTCAGAATGTAGAGTATACTACCTCTTGACATATATTTCAAGTGTGTGTAGGTTTAAAGGATAGCCAGTTTTATAAAACTAAAATAAAGGTCCTGGACTTTTTTTCAAGCTCTATTTAAACATAATGCTTTTGTGTCACAAATTCTTAAAGTGATTAATCAGACCATTCAGTCTGAACATTAATGTGATTTGCAGAATAGATAGTTTCATCCAGTGAAATGTAGAAATCCAAAAACGTAAATTTCTGTGTAAGATTAAGGATGTTTATTAACTGATGAAATTATAACAAAATGGGTGTGAGTGCTAAAATAATGTAACTTGTCAGAACAATTTCTCCAGGAGGTGAGTAGAAAGTAGAGTGCATTGTTACTAGGTTGAGTTCAGTAAAGCTAAATTGCTAACTTAAAATTAACTTGACCTTATTTATTTGTCAGTAATGGTCCCTATTCTATCCAACCTAATTAATACAGAAGCACATAGTTGTTTTTATCAGTGTGTGTTTCTGCAAGGTCCTGTGTACCCAAAATAGCATGCGTGGAAAGAGAACTGGGAAAACTGCACTCTTAATGTTTATAATAAGTAAGAGAGGGGCAAAGATCACTTGACCCAAACAGATAATTCAGAGTTAAGGTTACCTGAAAGTGCACGTTACTGCTGTCCTCTTGATGAACAACAGAGGGAAAAGAGCACATGCCTGGAAATGGATCGTCAAGCTAAAAATTGCATATATCTGGCAAGCAGTATATGTAATCAATGAGAAATGTTTCTAGCTTCTAGTAAGTCTTCCACAAAACACCCATCCTTTAATCTGAAAAATTATTTAACATACCAGATAATCACTGCTGCCAGTCATATCTTCCTAGTGTTGATTACCTTGTGTTACTTGGATTTGTGCTCTATGAATTTTGTTCCTCTCATGATACAAATTATTTTTTAGTGCAGCACGACTTAAATTTATGGACTGTTTACGAAGTTTATCTTATGGCTTGGTAAAACAGTTTATAATTCTGAGGAACTATGAAGTACTTGATTACTCTATATTGCCATTGTTCTTTTGTTTAAATGAGAGTTCTGTTGGTAATTTAAACCATTGACAGAGAAAATTTTATCTTGGACTGGAGATGTTAGTTGCTAGTCATTGAATACATATACTTTCTTCTGAAACAGTTTGCTTTCTTCTGAAGCAAAATGTAAAGGCTTGATGACTGCACTGTTATGGCTCATGAGTGATTTAGCCTTTAGTTAGTGTATGGAATATTTTCTTTTGCTGCTCAATTCTGCGTGGTGGTGAGAAGTTTCAATGTATAATGGTATGATAAATAATCATTTCTTGACCTCCACAAAAATAAGAAACTGATACCCGTCGCTTAAACTTGCCTAGTTAAAGTGTAGTATCAGAAATCTTCTCATCAAGGTAGGTGGTCTTTCCAGTAAAGAAATGTAAAAATTTAATTCAAATTGCCACGCTTCCCAAGCTGTACTGTCTTTAGATGTTCAAAATTGTCTTTCATATCAGTCACATTTCTCCTTTGGTTCCATAATTTCTGCTATTAGTCATGTTTTCAGCAACTCTTTTTAAAGAAAATAGTAAAGAAAGAAAATTTAAAATATCAGGAAAAAACCCCACCCCTTCCTGCTTTTTCTGTTCACTTCGTGACTGTTTTCTACAGCAGTTCGTACTCTAAATCTCTCACTTCCTGAGAAAGCCCTTTCTTCTCTACTGTTTTTCCTTCATCTGTCAACGGCATCTGAATCATGAGAACAGACTTTGTTATGCTGTTGTTAAATAACACAGGGTTATGGAGCTGGGTAATGACCTTTGCAGTGTTCATTTGGCAGCAAACAGAATGGGAGACTTGGAGAACTGCTGCAGTACAAGAGTGTCACAGGTCTTCCGAGTAATAGAGGATCACTGCTTCTGCTTGTCTTGACTTCTTAGTGATCCCAAGAGCTTCTTCACTTCTGGAAGCAAACTCATTAGCTTGCTTTGTAACTAAAATCTCTTTCCCTTCACCTCCTATTTCTTATCATTAAAGTAATTCTGAGATATTGTATAGAAAGCAGGCCATCCTTAAGTAACTGTGAGGACAGTTCACCTGTCAGAGTGGGCAAACGTATGAGCTGGTGGGTGCCTAACCCTTCTTACTCTGCAATTTTATTAGATACTTCGTGAGCAGGTTTTGTTCTTGTATAATCAATGAATCAATGTCTTACTGTAATACAAAAAAAAGGGGAGAAGACACAAAACTTTTTCTTACTCTTGAATGTAGCAGTGCAATATTATAAATGAGAAAAGAGATATCAGTGAAAAACCACACTTATAACTCCAAGATAAATGATGAATCTTCCTCCCCTCCTCAGATTAAGTTCTTAAAAGCTCATTACTCTGTCATCCGTGCTGACTCTATAAACTACAAGGATGTGTAATGCTTGGGAGGATTTCATTACTTTACGTTATTTTACTGTAAATTTGCCTTCAAATAAGCTGTGAGAGCTTCAGAAAAATAATATGACAAATGTTTTTCTTGGCTGGCACAAAGCTCAGTAGACGATGTATGTGTTCAAAGTGAGAATGATTGTAAAAAAATGTTTTTGCCACCAAATATTTAAAGTTAACTTGCATACATTTAATTTTTGAAAGACATTCCATTTTTCCCTGTGTTTTAGAAAGAAATAGGCACTCTAAAGAGCACTTCACATTCTTTACTGTGTTAAAAAGTCCATTGCATTGTCACTCAACTCTCAGATATTTCCATTTAAAATAGTGGTTACACAGATGCTCATCTGTTTTAACTTGTACCTTTTGATATGATACAACTCCCCAAATTGTTTGTATTAAGTAATCTTTTGTTGTAACTTACTGATAGCCTGATTCTTGAATCACCATCCTTTAAAATTAAACAAAAATTACTAATTTTCCTTAAAATCAGTAGTCTTTCACTGTCAGATTTTACATGTTTTTATACTTGCTTAACATTCACCTTCTGTTTTTGCATGTGTTTTTAAAAATACATGTCCGTACAAAACTTGTGAAAAGAAGGCTCATAACATTGTTTCATAAATCAAAACATAGCTAACTGGGGAACTGTTGCTTATCATAACTAAAGTTTCTTGGGAAAGCAAAGACTTGGTTACAGGAAAAAAAACCCCACTTATTAGCCACTTATGAAAACAGTCACCCTACTGTTGCTGTTTGCTGTGGGAACATAACTGATTTGCCTTCTGAAAAAGGCCAGCCTTGTTTGCTGTCAGGCTGTCAACAGTGTCAAGCAAACAATGGAGGAGGTTGGAGACAGAATGTATGGAGCAGGCAGCTGGTGCATTTAGTGGAATTCACCAGGTAATGTATTTGTTATTCAGGTTCCACTATACTTATTTCAGAAACAATATAAATTAATCAGTTTTCCTAGAATTAATCCATTCCCCTAGAAGGTCAAACTTTACAGCACTGGAGTCTGGGCTTTACAAAACATTTCATTTACACTGTGTATATTTTTAAGAAGTGCAAGAATGTTTTCTGGATAGGTTAATTCTATCTAATAAATCTCATCTAAATGCATGAACACTAGGCTAAAAGAAAAAGAGTGTGTCTTAATTCTGTGTTGGTAAGTGATAGGAAAGTTTTATCTTTTCAGCATACCATGTTTTATGTGCCACTTATATGAATATAGTAGTTATATGAATAATTTTTTCTGCTTTTGGAATTCATGA
Organism: Strigops habroptila; assembly: GCF_004027225.2. Classification (NCBI taxonomy): domain Eukaryota; kingdom Metazoa; phylum Chordata; class Aves; order Psittaciformes; family Psittacidae; genus Strigops; species Strigops habroptila. Next base: position 69,192,325 of record NC_044277.2, on the reverse strand, counting down.
CAAGATAATCTCTGGGCATGAATGCTTTATAGTTTCTTTTCTTTTAAAGTATGTTAATTGCCAGTGTAAGACTGTCTTATTCTACTTAAATGTTGGAGAATGTAGTTAAATATTTGAAGAACAGCATTAACATCTAGCAGCTGCCATTGGACCAGGGGCAGATGCAGTTTTCAAGAATTACCTCTAGCTGAAAAGGGTCTCTTGGCCTTGAATTTTTCTTTAAAAAGAAATATACTTTTGTCTTAAGCATGTGGGTCTTTCACTGTCATTTGTGCTGCACATTATTACAGCATTAGTTGAACAGATTTTTATGCATGAAAAGCATGATGTAGTTACCTAGTGACTGTTTGAAATTACAGGTTTTTTTCTTCAGTACTGTTGAAACTAAAATTCACTTGGTCCTGAATTGAGGCTTCCATTTCCATTAGTCTAACATACTTCTGTGGCTGCTGGAAAAGATAATAAAAAGTCATGTTGTGATCACAGGGGTTTTATATAGCTGGTCCAACATCTCACATATATGTCAACTCCTGCTCTGATTTTGCATGTACTTTGTAATGTTTACCTTAACTTTTGAAAATAACCCATATTTTGGAGCATTTTGATACCTGTTATTTTGATCTAGTCAATATGATGCACACAGTGTCCACTTGACTATGCTGGAAGGGCTACTTAGGTCATAACAAACTGCTTCATTTTCTACTTTTAGCTTGGTTAGCTAAGCTATTCTTTCTTAAATATGAAATCTGCTTTCCTGTAACTGACCTGGAACAACCTGGCATTAGCAAGTGATTGCCAACAGTTGACTTGTAACATTACAACTATTCTCCCACATCTGGGTGTTGAATAGAAAGATTGGGGGTGGGGGGAAAATATCATATGTTTAGTTCCAAAGATAAACCAAACTGAATATTGTGTATCTTGTCCTCATCAGTATTGACGTAGAAAAGCGGTACTGAAGTAGAACTAGGTCTGTATTTTTTTCTGTTTAGAGAGCTCACTAAGCAAAGAAACATACAAGGAAACAACAAAATAAACAACAACAACAACAAAACACCAGAAAACAGCTCCAAACCACCTTCTTATGACAAAAGGGCTGCATTGTTGTTTCGGCCCATATGCTGAGTAGGGCATAATTTTTTCATTGTGGAGAGCAAAGAGCAGCAATATACTATGAAGTACAAGAGAAGGACAGTGTGACCTTTGGCAGCAGTCTTCCTTCCACCCCCATCAGAATCTGAATGGAAACTATATGAATGTCAGGTCTTTGAAACTATCTAAGCAAAATAAATCTTGGGGAGAATGTGATGTGACTGGAGCTTCTGTAGGAGCTTGTACAGGAGATGCTCAGAAAAGGTTGGCCCCCACTGTGTACTGCAGATTACTCTGAAAGTAGATTGAGTTTATCACATCTGCATCTTAGAAGAAAATGAATTAATCCTTTGTTATCTAATAATTATTTAATATTTCATAATGAATATTCCCATTCCTGTGTCACACAAATTTTGTTTCAGCTTTGTAACTTTGAATTACATGATTAGAAGAGATGATACAAATAGGCAATGTGCTGTAAGACTTTCTAGGCTGCCTACCACCACCTTGAACTTGGTCTTAGTCTGTAGAGCTCTGCTGCATCAACCCAGCTTCCCAGCCTCTACTGCATTGCAAGTGGGAAGCCTTCAAGATAACTCCATGAGCACATACTAGTCTTAACTCTCTTAAGCCTTCATATACTGTCATAGGCTGATGGAATTGATAGCAGGGTAGCTAGCTCACAGATAGATACCCAAGCTAGTTTAATAACTTGTGAATAAGCCAAGCTGAACACTGCCTTAAATTAGAAGGAACATTGCTTGTTGATCAAGGGCACTCACTATACTCCTTCATTTTATGTTGGTGAGACCACACTTGGAACGCGCTGTGTACAGATTGCAATTTTTTAATTTATGCTCATTCCCTCTCGCCCTTTTTCCCCACCTTCAAGCTCTCTCTGTAATCATACCTATTAAAAAGGTCTAGGATGTGTAGCTTTACTAATGCACATACACACAGGTATACCTTCTGCTTCTAATTTACCTGAATAGCCTCTTAGAGAAAACTACTTATTTGTTTCCATTCATGGACTGTGTAGGATTTTAATATTGCACTTTAAACCAAAAGATTTATAAAGACGACTCAAGAAATATTGTTGCAGAAAGGCAATGAATGTTCAAATACTGCTCTGTTCAAAAACTGGGGTAGCCTGTAATTGTGGGGTTTATTGATTACAGTTGTGCTGGTAACAGACAGTATTGCATAACAAACACACATAGCACATCAGAGGAAGAGTTTGCAGCCTTCACATTATTTTTGACTGGATGCCTGTTCATTGCAAATATGTACATACTAAGTTTTTCAATTTTTGAATCAGTTGATAAACAAAAATTTACATATCATGTTGATAAACAAAAATAGTATGTGTCTTTTGGCTGCTGTAAGCTGAAGTGAAATCTAAGTAATTATCACAGAAGATTCCATTACAGCTGGACAGTTATTACTGTTAATGACAATACAAATACATAATTAAATGTATTTTCACTTTGTTTGCAAATCTGGATTGGAAGCTTATTCTGTATTACCTGAACACAGTAATGGAAATAACACCACAGTATCATTGAAGTTTGGTTCTAATTTTGTGTTGCTAAAAACGTAATTAAGAGAGGTTCAATTTATCCGGAAGAAAATAAATCATGCCTTAAAAACCAACGTGGAAGCCAGATTTATCTGAATCTACTGGTACTGTGCTTTTCAAGTCCTGATAAATTATTTTTCCTACAATGCTTCCTGATGTTAGTCTTCTTTATAGGAGGTACAGTGTTATGTCATTAAAACATCTGCTCATGCTGGCAGATGCATTCAATGCCTTGGAATGATGTAAGAAATAGGTGGCTTTTAAAGTTGGTTTTAGTCAGTTATTTACTAAGCAAGAATATATTTAGGTATCAATGGCAATTACTCACAGAATTTTTTTCTTTCAATTAAAGTTCACACTTTAAAACACTAAACCAAGACAAGTCGTTATGAAGAGGAATAATTTGTCCCTCACATTTCCTACCAGGCACAGATATTTTCAAGACTCTCCAGACAGTAGGCAGTCTTTCTTCTAATCTGTTAACTTTATGAACTTCAATATCAAAGCACTTCATGTTGGCTAGGGACCAAACTGATGTCATGACACTACAATTGCTCAGCCTTTGTAAATTTTAGGTATAGACCTCATTTAATTTATTTATTCTTAAAAGATATTTATTTTCCATTTGGAGGTAGTGTAAGTAAACAAAATATCTGTCAAGGAATTTTTTGAGCTGACTGTAAATCAGGATAACTGCTTTTAAACCATTGTGTCTATAATTAACTACACATTCAAATAGTCATGAAATTTCACAATTTACCCAGTAGAACATCAAGGACTTCTTAGAAAGAGCATTTTGTTATGGAAGTTCTGTGATGGAAGCAAATGAAGAAAATTTGTCTTTATAATTTTTATGGAAATATGAAAAAAAAAAGAAAAAATGCTAGTAACTACTTTCTTGGTAGATTGCCACATGGCTAAGAAGATGTGAAATAATTACCAGTAACACAGGGCTTGGATCTTCTTCACTGACTTGTACTACCCATAAGGAATTTCTGGTTTTTTCACTCAGAACAGCCAGAATTTTCAGCTAAGAAGTGCAAGAAAAGATTTCAGGTTTTTCAATTGGGTTGCTAGAACTTTCTGAAATCACTGTCCTCAGACCAGTCTTACTCACAAAAGCGAATGAAAGATCTTTCCAGCGAAGGGTAATGGAAATTTGTCAATGCCTTTTGGCAAATAAAGTCTATTCCTCAATGGTGAAAAAAATTATTTGTTGGTGGGTTTTTTTGGTTTTTTTTTTTTTTTTTAAGTTTGTTTATGTTCTAATTGGAACAATAATACAACATAAAGTGGTTTTAAACCTCTTGCTTTATACTTCATCAGTCTACCTCTCATATCAGGAATTTTGTTTTCTTGAATTTCATTGGTAAAAACCAGGTAATTTTATTTCTTGATTTTACTTTCTTTCTACCTAGATGCAAAAGTTTTCTATTAAATGTAAATCCAGCGAAGTGCAGAAGCAAAAACAAGCTAACAAAAAAATCCCAACACTGCAAGCAGTGAAAGGGTAAAATCAAATAATCTTTGTAAGAAAACACCTGTAACATTGAAGTTGGTTTTTTTTTGCCTTGATAACTAGGAAACTGCGATTGACATTGTAGGAAGAGCATATTCATTCAATATCAAGACAAAAATATGGCTGAAGAATGAAAAAACCTAAAGGTAGTTTAGGAAAAAAGAAGCACACACATAACTTTAATGGACTGTTCAATGTCGAGATTAAATAACTGCAAATGAGGATAACATCTGCTTTCATGGTAGAGAATGTGTAAGTTGTATAATCAATTTTTGTTCTAAAGAAAGTAAATAAATATTCCATCTAATTCTTAAAATACATGGACTCGTGTTTTCTAGAGAGTATTTAAGGTTAGTAAATATTGCTTCTCTAGGAACCATTAGCTGTATAACATCCCTCAGTCATACATTGACAAATACACCGTGAGCAAAACTATCAAAAAATAACAAAAACCGTAACAACACGTTTTCTAATAGCTTTCATTTTCTAAACCTTGCCTGTATTTATGACAGTAAATGAATGTATTTATCAAATTCCACTGAAAGTACTTTAAAAGAATTTTCTCTCTCGTACTTTATGAAAGCTTCAAAGTGATCTGTAATAGCTGGATGTGCATTTAGTCAAATGAACAATAATAGACTCATTGCTGTAGTGCATCTGCAGGGAAGAAGCACAAAATCAGTATGAATATGTTAATCACTATAAGGAATTTAAACATTGAATTTTATATTTTGAAAACGGATTATTAGAAAGTGACCAAGGTGCCACTAAATTCTGTATTTTTTCCTCTGAGACTGTAAGAATTGCAGTCTGTTTGGTTTATTTAGTAATAGTAGTATCAAATGTGTACATTTTTGATCTTAATTTTCTTTTGCTGGCACACTGTTATGAGAGTCAGCTGAGTAGAACTGGATTTTTGTGGGCTTGTTTTTTTTCTTCACACTGGGTATGGTCACTTTTTTTTTTTTTTTAATTTGTCCCACACATCTGAGTTCCAGAAACAAAAGCAATTTCACCTTTAATGTAATCTTTATTTTTGTTTTTTTGCCGTCTTTTCTCTTTACAGAGTAAGATAGATAGGTGGAAGGACAAATAGATGAGCAACCCCGTAGATGGCTGTTTAGTCCTTACTTTTATCAAAGTGCAAAAAATATTAAATATTCGTTGTATATTGACTGTTGCATTTATTTAATATTGGTTTTGAAAAAAAACTACTGGGAGCAAGAAAAATACTGGAACAGGAATTATGAAACAAGATAGGAAAAGAAAAAACATGAAAAAACACAGCTGAAGAAACACAAGGATTTAAGAACCAAGAACAGACACAACATTCTGTCAGAGCAGTAATCAGAGTTTAAAACCACATTGAAATTAGAAGTCTGCTGATTTCAATATAAAAGGGTAAGGGAAAAATAAAAGGAGTTCATTTTTTGGTTTTAACTTTGAAATTTGTCAATTGTATTAAAAATATAGCTTCTCTAATTTAGACCTAATGTGAGGGATATATGGGTTTCAACTTAGAAACTTGTTGAATGTCTGTGTGCTTCAGTTTAGGAAAAGTGATCAAAAAGTCTAGCCTTTTTAACATACCAAACAAAGGTTCAAGACCATTTTCTAAGGACCTAAATATTAGAGGAACAAAAAGGATATGTTACTACAGGATGACATTGATATAAATCAAGTCAACCTGAACAGAAAATTAGAAAAATAATGAAGGTCTGGAATAGTCTGTTAATAACTTTTTCCATGTTACGAATAGTAAGTATTTGTTGTTTAGCTAGGCTTGAGGATCCCACAAGATAGTGGGATATGTAAAATTTGAATACCGATGTCCTCAATATTAAAGCATGGCTATGAGCCATGTGGATGTAGCCCTTGCTGTCATTGCCATATATAGTTCTAGATATCCTTTCATTACTTCATTAGCCTCACTGTGTGTTTAAACCCCCTGCTAGTCATGTGCCTGTAAGCATGCCTTAAAGATTATTCTCCCAGGTATGACTTTCCAACATCATAATTTCTTTCATCTTTAATCATTTCTAGAGAGCTTCAGTGAGCTTTATCAAGGCTTAAGGAGTTAAAATGAGACCTATCATAGTTAACTTCACAAGGCTGTGAAATTTTCACTCTGATCTTTTTAAAGCTTTGTTTTTTAATTTACCATTAGATAAATAATAAAAATACTGTATGTACTGATATCCTTTTTCATTATAGTTATTGAAAAATAACTAAATAAAATTATGATATAAAGCAGCTACAGAAAGGAAGATTTAGGAAACTGAAATGTGTAAGTAATGTTGAATCTAAATCTTATTTAATAAAAATGAAGTGGGAATTAAGGTCTATAAGGTATCAAACTTGATTTTTTCTCCTGAACTGTGTTATATTTCCAGATAAGGCACGCATGTTTGCATTTCAGATGTTGACAAATATGTTCTGCTACTGTAGTGGCTAGCACAGTCTTAAGACTGGAACTGTTCTTGCCTGGGCAAGTGTTCCAGGTGGTCCACAAATGGAAATTAATTATAATTGATAAAAAATTGTATATGATTTTTAAATTTAAGAACATCATTATTTTCTAAAATTGGAAGGCACATTGGGAATGCTTTACTAGAATCTAAGTCTGTCACTGTTAAAATGGGAACTTTTGCTGTAGTATTTTGATTTGTTTCTTAAATATGTGTTTATATTATCTTAAAGGCTAGGTATCCCAATTGCCAGAAAATTGTCATATTGCTTCAGCTCTTTACTAGAACCAAGAAAACATGAGTGTTTGTCAAAAGAAACCATTTCACAAGATGACAAAAAAATGAATAAAATAATGGGAGTTACATCTATAAAAATTCAGTTCTCTATTTACAGTTTTTACTGCTGAATTATGTTGGAAAAATGTCATAATGCAAATCATAATAGAATTGTTCAGTGAGCGTAAACATTAACTAATATAGATATTTTTGAGATTTTTTATAAACTTATCAAGGAAAGCAAAAACTGTGTTGAGTAAACAATCAAAGGAAACTTGAGAACTTTAAAGGAAAAGTTGATTTAGTTGCTAATCAGGAACATACTTCTTCTCTCAAATTAGCATACTTCAGGAATACAGATAGCAGGTCTCTTGCCTTGACAGAATCCTTCCAAATATGTGGCTGATTATTCATGACAGAAATCAGCATTGTATACATTCAGAGATGCTTGCTTTAATGGTATATGTTTTAAACAAAATAAATCTAAGGAACAAAACAATTCTCTTTTTCTTTTTTATTGCTGGAAAACATTACCATAACTCATGCAAAGTGTTAGAAATAAGTATTCAGTAAGGTAATATATGCTGTTTAAGAATACACTTTCATGAAAAGAGAGAGCACCCTGCGGATCCAATCCCAAGGAACATCAAACACTTTTTCCTCTTCTTTTTTTAAGTAACTTTAGGCAATATTGAGAAAAACACCCCCACACAGTTCAAAGGAACTTTGCTTACACATTTTAGACTGAGTTAAACTGAAATAATCCATTGATCTTAGACTCCCCAACAGATAAAAACAGTGATGTTATCAGGTTTCTTACAGTTATGGAACAGGTCTGATAACCTTTTTTCATTTCTTTCTTGACAAAAAGCATGAAAAATTTTCTTTGGGCAGAGTTTTCTAGCAAGATAAGTCAAGAACATGGATGTGGGTGAAGCCTTTGTTGAGTATTCACAATAAATTAATGAGTTTCCTGGTTCCTAAAGGGAAGCTTAGTATAGGTAAGTAAATACTTGGTATACGTACTTGGTGGGTTAACCTTGGCTAAAGGCCAAACTCCCAGCCATCTGCTCACTCACCCTCCTCAGCAGGACAGAAGAAGAAAATATGGTGACAAAGCTTGTGGGTTGAGATAAAGGCAGAGAGATCTTTTACCAGTTACTGTCATAGGCAAAACATACTTGATCTGGGGAAAATTAGTTTCATTTATTGCAAATTAAAATAGGTTTGGGTGGTAAGAATCAAAGATAAGCATTAAAATACCATCTTTCTTTCTCCTCTTCCAAGCTTATGTTCATGCCTTCATTCTTCAGCCATAGGCTTGTCAAGCTGGTGAAGAGGGCTTTAAACTAAAGTTACCAGGGGAGGAGAACCTCCATCCACCTCACTCCATCCAGTTTGATATCAGTGCTAGCAAAAGGTGCCCAGAGCCCGGAAAGGAATTGCAGGTCAGCAGGAGAGCACCTGAAGAACAACACAAAGCCACTCCAGGAAGTAATTTGGCTTCATCAGATGCCCAACTTAAATGCAAACACACGTAACATGGGCAATAAACAAAAGGATTTAAAGACGTGCACACACCTGCAGAGTTATGATCTTACTAGCATCATGGAGACACGGTGGGACACCTCTTTTGACCACAGTGTTGGAATGGAGTGATACAGGCTCTTCAGGAAGGACGGGCTGAGTAGACAAGAGGAGGTGTCACCCTCTGTATCAATGACCAGCTGGAATGCATGGAACTCCACCTGGGATGGATGAGGAGCTGACCGAGAGCTTGTGGGTCAGGATTAAAGGGTGGACAGGGACAGGGGACATTATAGTCAGAGTGAGGCCACCTCACCAGGAAGACCAAACAGAAGAGACCTTCTATAGTTAAGTAGATGTGGCCTCACATTCATAAGCCCTGGTCTCCATGGGGGACTTCAACCATCCCGACTTCTGTTGGAGGGTCAACACAGCAGGGCATGAGAAATCCAGGAGGTTCCTGCAATGCCTCCATGATAACTTCCTGTCCTGGGTTCAGCTATAGCAGTCATTTTTCTCCTGCTTAGTAGCTGGTGCAGTGCTGTGTTTTTTAACTTTCAGCCTGGGAACAACGCTGATAACACCGATGTTTTTAGTTGTTGCTAAGTAATGTTTATTCCAACCAAGGACTTTCTCAGTCTCATGCTTTGCCAGGGAGGAGGGGAAGCCGGGAGGAAGCAGAGACAGGACACCTGACCCAAACTAGCCAAAGGGGTATTCCATACCACAGCACGTCATGCCCAGTATATAAACCGGGGGGAGTTACCCGGAAGGCCCAGATCACTGCTCAGGTCGGGCTGGGTATCGGTCGGCGGGTGGTGAGCAATTGTATCCTCTCCCCTTGTTATTTCACTAATCGTTATTATCATTGGTGGTAGCAGTAGTGGTTTTGTGTTATACCTTAGTTGCGGGACTGCTCTTATCTCAACCCGTGGGAGTTGCATTCTTCCCATTCTCCTCCCCATCCCTCCGGGAGTGGGGGGAGGAAGAAGGGGGGGGGGGGGGGTGAGCGAGCGGCTGTGTGGTTCTGAGTTACCGGCTGGGCTCAAACCACGACAGTTCTTTTTGGCGCCCAACGTGGGGCTCGAAAGGTTGAGATAACGACAGATCTGACCAGAGTGTGTTTAATCATATTTGTGATAAGCATTCATTGTTACTACTCGTCACAATGGTGATTATTTGGCTCTCAGACGTGTTGCGCCTGATCTCAGAGTTTCAGCATGTTGTACCTTACTTACAGCCACTATTTGCTGTTTTAGCGTTTATCGGCTGGGGGGCCTGGGCTAAGGTTCTTGTTTCACTGTACTTCATGGTAATGACTTGTAATACAATAGACTCATTGATCATGAAACTGGTCTGGTTTGTGCTTCCAGCGTGGCCATCACCACTATACATTGGGAGGTATATAATGAAATATTTTAGCAATTGCATATCTTTTTTTTTCTCCTCGGGGGGTAAACTTACGAAGGAAGCATTCTCTTTCACCCCCCGTTCCCCCACCAGCCTATTTGCAACAGCAATTGAGAGTTCTGAAGGTTTTAGATGGCCTTTGAGTACCCTTGAAACCTGCCTGCTGATTGTGCTGGGGATCAGCATGTTGGCAAACATACGGAGTGTGTTTTACCCACGGCCATCCCGTCGTAGGAACATCCTATTTCGTTTAATGTCAAAAATTCAGTAGTATCAGGTTCGAATCTGGTCTAGGGTTAGACGACGATATAGGAGGACCACCAGGAGATTTTCCCTGAGGCTGGACAGTTATGAGTGGCAGGGTGTGTGGGATAGTATGGGCAAGTACCTAGGCCAGTGGGCCCCTCCAGTGCTTTGGAACTTCACCACTGAACAAGTGCAACATCCGGAAAAACTAGTAAAACACTTAAACGAGGTGTGCTGTCGTCCTGGTTATACCAGAGAGGGACAAATTTTGGCAACGTGCTGGGGCTTGGCCTATGCCTACAGAGCCCTGCTCAACACTATCCAGCACCTTCAAAGGGAAAAAAATGTCTCTGGATCTGATGGCAAAGCAACAGACAACGCAGCTATGCCAACTACAAGCACAGCAGCTACTCAGACCCTGACCACAACAGTCAACACAGCTACTCCAAGTACAGCAGCTACATCAACCCCAGTGACAAGCACAACAGCTACTCAAACCCTGACCACAACAGACAACGCAACTACTCCAACTTCAAATACAGCAGTTACACCAACCCCAGTGACAAGCACAACAGCTACTCAAACCCCAACAGCAACAGACAATGTGGCTACTCCAAGCACCGCAGCCACACCAACCCCAGTGACAAGCACAGTAGCTACTCAAACCCCGACAGCAACAGACAATATAGCTACTCCAAGCACCACAGCTACACCAACCCCAGTGACATGCACAGTAGCTATTCAAACCCCGACAGCAACAGACAATATGGCTACTCCAAGCACTGCAGCTACACCAACCCCAGTGACAAGCACAGTAGCTACTCAAACCCCGACAGCAACAGATAATGCAGCTGTTGGTGTTACTCAACTCCCAAGCACAACAGCTGCACCAACCCCAGCAATAGACATTGCAACCACTCCAATCCTAGTGGCAGACACTGCAGCCACTCCAACCACAGTGACAAACACTGCAGCTAAACCAAATGTCCAGTTTGTGACAATGTCTGTTGCCCCTGTAAGCAAAAGCAAACGAAAGGCACAAAGAGCAACCCGTGAAGCGAAGAAAGATGAAGACCCAGTGCCATTACTATATGCAACAGCACCTGAACAAGAGTTACTACTACGTGGGTCAGAGGAAGAGGAAGAAGAAGAAGAGGTCACTTCTCGACCCCGGACCTCAACCGAACTACGGAATATGCGAAAAGATTTCACCCGTCTTCCAGGGGAGCACATTGTCACCTGGTTGCTCCGGTGCTGGGACAATGGGGCCGACGGTCATGAACTAGAAGGTAGGGAAGCCAAGCAGCTGGGATCACTTGCTAAGGAAGGAGGAATTGACAAAGCGATTGCAAGAGAGAAGCGAGCCCTCAGTCTTTGGAGGCGGCTCCTGGCAGCTGTGAAGGAAAGGTTTCCCTACAAAGACGATATTACGAATCGCTCAGCCAACTGGACCACGATAGAGAAAGGCATCCAGTCCCTGAGGGAATCAGCCATTATAGAGATGATCTATCGTAGGCCAGATTCCAGGAACACATCCGTAGACCCAGATGAAGTCGAATGTACACGACCCATGTGGCGGAAACTTACACGGAGTGCGCCATCATCATATGCCCACACATTGGCATCAATGACCTGGAATGACGGAGTATCACCAACAGTGGATTTCCTGATTCGTCAACTCCGAGAGTTCGAAGACAATCTCACCCCTTCCATCATTTCAGCTGTGGAAAAACTGTCCCAGGAGTTCAAACAATTGAGAGACGATTTATCCGATCTATCCAGCTCTCCACGCGTACCAACCCATGTCTCAGCTATCAACAGAAGGCGCCCTACTGCTCGAGAAAGAAAATATACGAGGTACACGCCACGGGCCACCCTATGGTTTTACCTGCGGGATCATGGAGAAGACATGAGAAAGTGGGATGGAAAACCTACTTCAGCTCTGGAGCAACGGGTGCGTGAACTGAAGAGGAGAACAATGGTCAAGGATGATCCTCCCAGGAAAGCTGCTGCTCCAGTCTCTGGCGAGCAGTTTCCCAGATGGAGCGAAAGAGCTGATTTTACTCCAGCTCCTGTGATAAGGAATACTAATCCCTTTCTACAAGACAGAAGTGGAGAATTTTGTGATCACTATTAGAGGGGCCCTGCCTCCAGCCAGGTGGAGGAGAGGGATAATCGGGTTTACTGGACTGTGTGGATCAGATGGCCTGGCACATCAGTCCCACAGAAGTATAAGGCTCTAGTAGATACCGGTGCACAGTGTACTCTGATGCCATCAAGGTATCAAGGGGTGAAACCCATTTCTGTTTCTGGAGTGACAGGAGGATCCCAAGCGTTAACTATGCTGGAAGCTGAAATCAGCCTGACTGGGAGGAAGTGGCAAAAGCACCCCATTGTAACTGGTCCAGGGGCTCCATGCATCCTTGGCATAGACTATCTCAGGAGAGGGTATTTCAAAGACCCAAAAGGGTATAGATGGGCTTTTGGTATCGCTGCCTTGGAGACAGAGGAAATTAAGCAGCTGTCCACCTTACCCGGTCTCTCAGAGGATCCTTCGGTTGTGGGGTTGCTGAAGGTCGAAGAACAACAAGTGCCAATTGCGACCACAACAGTGCACCGGCGGCAATATCGCACCAACCGAGACTCCTTGATTCCCATCCATAAGCTGATCCGCAGACTGGAGAGCCAAGGAGTGATCAGCAGGACCCGCTCACCCTTTAATAGCCCCATATGGCCAGTGCAAAAGTCTAATGGAGAGTGGAGATTAACAGTAGACTATCGTGGCCTGAACGAAGTCACACCACCATTGAGTGCTGCCGTACCGGACATGTTAGAACTTCAGTATGAACTGGAGTCAAAGGCAGCCAAGTGGTATGCCACAATTGACATTGCCAATGCATTTTTCTCAATCCCTTTAGCAGCAGAATGCAGGCCACAGTTTGCTTTCACTTGGAGGGGCGTCCAGTACACTTGGAACCGACTGCCCCAGGGGTGGAAACACAGCCCTACCATCTGCCATGGATTGATCCAGACTGCACTGGAACAGGGGCAAGCTCCAGAACACCTGCAATACATTGATGACATCATCGTGTGGGGTGATACAGCGGAAGAAGTTTTTGAGAAAGGGAGGAAAATAATCCAAATCCTGCTGAAGGCCGGTTTTGCCATAAAACGGAATAAGGTCAAGGGACCTGCACAGGAGATTCAATTTTTGGGAATAAAATGGCAAGATGGACGCCGCCAGATCCCCACAGACGTGATCAACAAGATAACAGCAATGTCTCCACCAACTAACAAGAAAGAAACACAAGCTTTCTTAGGTGTTGTGGGGTTCTGGAGAATGCACATCCCAAATTACAGTCTGATTGTAAGCCCTCTCTACCACGTGACCCGGAAGAAGAATGATTTCAAATGGGGCCCTGAGCAACAACAAGCCTTTGAACAAATTAAACGAGAAATAGTTCATGCAGTAGCCCTCGGACCAGTCCGGGCCGGGCCAGATGTGAAAAATGTGCTCTATACCGCAGCTGGGGAGAATGGTCCTACCTGGAGCCTCTGGCAGAAAGCTCCAGGGGAGACTCGAGGTTGACCCCTTGGCTTTTGGAGTCGGGGATATAAAGGATCCGAGGCCAGCTACACTCCCACTGAAAAAGAGATACTGGCAGCCTATGAAGGGGTTCGAGCTGCCTCAGAAGTGATTGGAACTGAAGCGCAGCTCCTCCTGGCACCCCGGTTGCCTGTGCTGGGCTGGATGTTCAAAGGCAGGGTCTCCTCTACACATCATGCAACTGATGCTACATGGAGTAAGTGGGCCGCACTAATTACACAACGAGCTCGAATAGGAAATCCCAGTCGTCCAGGAATTCTAGAAGTCATCATGGACTGGCCAGAGGGCAAAGATTTTGGGATGTCACCAGAAGAGGAGGTGACGCGTGCTGAAGAGGCCCCACCATATAATGAACTGTCAGAGAGTGAAAAGCAATATGCCTTGTTTACTGATGGGTCCTGCCGTATTGTGGGAAAGCATCGGAGATGGAAGGCAGCTGTGTGGAGTCCCCTGCGACAAGTTGCAGAAACTGCTGAGGGAGAGGGTGAATCGAGTCAATTTGCAGAGGTGAAAGCCATCCAGCTGGCCTTGGACATTGCTGAACGAGAAAAATGGCCAGTACTTTATCTCTATACTGACTCATGGATGGTGGCAAATGCCCTGTGGGGGTGGTTGCAGCAATGGAAGCAGAGCAACTGGCAACGCAGAAGTAAACCCATCTGGGCTGCTGCATTGTGGCAAGATATCGCTGCTCGGGTGCAGAACCTGGTGGTGAAGGTACGCCACGTAGATGCTCATGTACCCAAGAGTCGGGCCACTGAGGAACACCAGAATAACCAGCAAGTGGATAAAGCTGCTAAGATTAAAGTGGCTCAGATGGACTTGGATTGGCAACATAAGGGTGAATTATTTTTAGCCCGGTGGGCCCATGACACCTCAGGCCATCAAGGCAGAGATGCAACATATAGATGGGCTCGTGATCGAGGGGTGGACTTAACGATGGACACTATTGCCCAGGTTATTCACGAATGTGAAACATGTGCTGCAACTAAGCAAGCCAAGCGGTTAAAGCCTCTCTGGTATGGAGGACGATGGCTGAAGTACAAATATGGGGAGGCCTGGCAGATTGACTATATCACACTCCCACCAACCCGCCAGGGCAAGCGCTATGTGCTTACCATGGTGGAAGCAACCACCGGCTGGCTGGAAACATACGCTGTGTCCCATGCCACTGCCCGGAACACTATCCTGGGCCTTGAGAAACAAGTCTTGTGGCGACACGGCACCCCAGAGAGAATTGAGTCAGACAATGGGACTCATTTCCGGAACAACCTCATAGACACTTGGGCCAAAGAGCATGGCATTGAGTGGGTATACCACATCCCCTACCATGCACCAGCCTCTGGGAAAATCGAACGGTACAATGGGCTGTTAAAAACTACACTGAGAGCAATGGGTGGTGGGACTTTCAAACATTGGGATACACATTTACCAAAAGCCACCTGGTTGGTCAACAGTAGGGGATCTGCCAACAGGGCTGGCCCAGCCCAATCAGAACTTTTACGTACTGTAGAGGGGGATAAAGTTCCTGTGGTGCACACAAAGAATTTGTTGGGGAAGACAGTCTGGGTTATTCCTGCTTCAGGTAAAGGCAAACCCACTCGTGGGGTTGCTTTTGCTCAGGGACCTGGATATACTTGGTGGGTAATGCGGGAAGATGGGGAAGTCCGATGTGTACCTCAAGGGGATTTGATTTTGGGGGAAAACAGCCAATGAACTCAATTGTACGCTGTTGCCTGCTCTATAACACTTTTATAGCCCACCAGCTAGATATCTTCAGGTCACCAGCCATTGACCCTGACTTCCCTCCGATCATCACCTCAACAAAGAATGAATTTTGATGAAACCAGACGAGCTCAGCAGTGACCAGATGAGTTTGGCGGTATCATCAGCAGGCAACAACCCAACACTATGTACCGTCCCTCCTGCCCTGAAAGACTATTACAAGAGATGGAACCTGACATCATGGACTGGATGAGTTCAGCAATTTTACAGGGATTGGTCCATGGACTAGGGAACGATATCTTTCTCTGTGTGTGGGTGTGGGTGTATATATATGTGTATATATGGGACAGGGGTGATGGTGTGCTGAGAGATGTGGGATCTGAGCATGACGTGAATGGTATGGAATAAGGGGTGGATACTGTCCTGGGTTCAGCTATAGCAGTCATTTTTCTCCTGCTTAGTAGCTGGTGCAGTGCTGTGTTTTTTAACTTTCAGCCTGGGAACAACGCTGATAACACCGATGTTTTTAGTTGTTGCTAAGTAATGTTTATTCCAACCAAGGACTTTCTCAGTCTCATGCTTTGCCAGGGAGGAGGGGAAGCCGGGAGGAAGCAGAGACAGGACACCTGACCCAAACTAGCCAAAGGGGTATTCCATACCACAGCACGTCATGCCCAGTATATAAACCGGGGGGAGTTACCCGGAAGGCCCAGATCACTGCTCAGGTCGGGCTGGGTATCGGTCGGCGGGTGGTGAGCAATTGTATCCTCTCCCCTTGTTATTTCACTAATCGTTATTATCATTGGTGGTAGCAGTAGTGGTTTTGTGTTATACCTTAGTTGCGGGGCTGCTCTTATCTCAACCCGTGGGAGTTGCATTCTTCCCATTCTCCTCCCCATCCCTCCGGGAGTGGGGGGAGGAAGAAGGGGGGGGGGGGGAGTGAGCGAGCGGCTGTGTGGTTCTGAGTTACCGGCTGGGCTCAAACCACGACACTTCCTTTTCCAAGTGATAAAGCAGATAACAAGAAGAGATGCTATGCTGGACCTTGTTCTCACCAACAAGGACGTGCTGGCAGGGAATGTGAAGCTGAAGGGCAGCCTTAGCTACAGTGACCTTGAAATGGTGGAGCTTGAGATCCTTAGGGCAGAGAGCAGGGGTCACAGCAAGCTCCCTACCTTGGACTTCAGGAGAGCAGACTTTGACCTCTTAGGGATCTGCTTGGTCGAGTACCATGGGATAAAGCCCTGGAAGGAAGAGGGGCCCAAGAAAGCTGGTTAATATTCAAGGCTGGACTGCATCAAAAGAATGTGGCCTGCAGGTCAAGAGAGGTCATTCTCCCCTGCTATTCTGTTCTTGTGACACCCCACCTACAGTACTGCATCGAGCTCTGGGACCACAAACATAAGAAGGAAATGGACTTGTTGGAGCAAGTCCAGTGGAGGGCAACAAATATCATCAGAGGGCTGGAGTGCATCTCCTATGAAGACAGGCTAACAGAGTTGGGCTTGTTCATCCTGGAGAAGGCTCCAGGGAGACCTTGCTGCAGCCTTCCAGTACTTAAAGCGGGTCTACAAGAAAACTCTAGAGGGACTTTTTACAAGGGCATGAAATGATAGAACAAGGGGTAATGATTTCAAGTGAATGAAGGTAGACTTATGTTATATATTAGGAAGAAATTGTTTACTGTGAGGGTGGTGAGGCACTGAAACAGGTTGCCCAGAGAAGTTGTGGATGTCTCGTCCCTGGAATTGTTCTAGGCCAGGTTGGATGGGGCTTCAAGAAACCTGATCTAGTGGAAAGCGTCCCTGCCCATAGCAAGAGGTTTGGAACTAGATGCTTTTTATGGTCCCTTCCAACCCAAACCATTCTAAGATTCTATGATATTCCATCTGCAACTGTAACCCAACAGCTACCTGTTCTCTCTGCCAGTACATCTCCCCTTTCTGTGTGACAACCGGGGAAAGAACAATTTATCTTATTTCTTTCCACAGGAGCAGTTCATGCAGACTTAACTCTTTCAAAAGTTCACATTCCCCCAACACTCACTCCCGCAAATCAGCAGCATCCATTTGTTATAAAACCATGTCTCTTTCCCACCAGAAGAGTCCGTTTAATTTTCCATCCCCTTAGGCTTTAATTCAGTCATCTGGGCTCTCTTGTCACCCTTTCTGTAGACTGAACTATGAAGTCATTTAGGGTCTCTAACATTTCAATCAGAGTTTTGGGGAAGGTTACTCACCCTTAAAAGGCAACTGATCAGTTTGTTTGCCTATCTGATTTTCTTACATTTCATTGTTTTAAAGAGCAGTTTGAAGATACTTAAACATGTGCTAAGTCAAAAAGGATTAGTCATTTCCTTCATATCAAAGTAAATTTGTATTGTTTTTTTCTTCTTTCTTTATCTCTTATTATTCACAGAAAGCTGTGTTTTTAACTCCTTGCTTTTCAGTGCAACAACCTGATTCCAGAACGTGAAGTTATTTTCTCTGCAGGAACATAAAGATTTTTCATTAAATTGCTTAGTGAAATCATGAGGAAGGAAAATATGGAGACTTAAAAATAAACACATTAGTACGTCAAAGCATTCTGAATTACCACCAATCATTTTACAATTTTTTAAATTTTTTTTTCCACAATCTTGGACAAATTTAAAACTGTCAGTTTGTGAATTATCTATTGAACAGTCAATAATTTAAAGCACAGAAGACCCCTAATATGCATGTGCTGCATAGCACACCTAATTGGATGAAACAACTGCAGAGAAGCATGCTCAGTCTCTTCAGTGTACTCACTCTGGGCTAAATCAGCATATTAGTATTAAATCACAAAATATGTCTCAGAACTTATTCTTCTTGGACAAGCTGCAGCCCAAACTCAGACTGTGCTTTTCCAAGCCCTTCCCAGCCCTCATTTTCATAAGGAATCTCTACATTACAGTAAGTATGATGTGCATCAGTAAGCTGAATGGGACTTATCAGTCTTGGTCCTTTTGTGGTCAGCCTATTTAATGATGCCACCTTTTCTGTTCTATCTCTTACTGCCTCTTTCTTTTTGTAAAGGAGATGCTAGTAGTTTGTTGCACTTCATCTTCCTGAATGTGAATTATTAGAGATGTTTTTGAGAACTGTAAAACTATTTAGTGAATTCCTGTAATGATGACACACAACTGCTTCTTCCTTGGCCCCGTAAAATCCTCTCAACTGGACATTATATTTTAGCATACGTTCCTGTGACTCAACTGAAAAGTACATTGAAGTAATATATTCAGTACATAGGTAGCATTTCATTATATAGAGCAATACTAAAAGGTTTTAAAAGCTATTTTATAGCAGCAAAAGGGTCTTAATGGGAGCCAATGAAAAGCCTATTTCGGAAGATAGCTTTTGAAAGATCTTTGTGCCAAATGCTCTATGCTGTTTGGGGCATATACTTCTAGCACTTTCTAAATAAAACACTTGCAACATATAAACTGGATGTACAGTTTATTAATTCAATCCTTCCATAAACATATTTTGTATTTCATATCCTTGCAGAAATTTTACCTCTAGGAAAGATTAGATATATTTGAGACACATTTATTGATACCAAAATTACAGAGTAAAATTTGTATTTGTCACTGGAGATAAGCTGTGTACATGTCCCTGAAGACTGAAATTTATTCAATGCCTTGAATGAATAGGAAAAAAACCAATCCACACAACCCCTTAGATTCATCTGAGGAGAGGTTTTTGAATTCATTGGATCAGTGACAGTCAAAATGGTAATGACAGACTATATTGGGAATTATTTGGAAATGAAGAAAACAGAAATTGAATATAATTCTGATGGGTAAATATGTGGTAAGCCTACATCACTTTTTCACTATGTAGTTCTCATCCTTCCTGCCAATTAGAAAAGAACAAATTAACCAAGTCAAGAGAGGGTAAGAGGGGATAGTTAGCTATATAAACCAATGTCCATTAATATGCCTTAGACTTAGATTTGGAGCTTGGAAAAGGTAAAAGAAGACAAATATGATAAAGGTCTACAAAATCATGAACTTTATGCAAAGATAAAGAGGGAACAACTATCATACAGAGATATAATATTTGCCCTTCCTACCAGAACAAGTACTCATGAGAAACCAATAAAATCATCAGGCAAAAGATTTCAATTGAAGCAAAAGAGAAGTATATTTGATAACATACTAATCATAGAACTCTTTGCATGAGCAGACTTTGGAAGCTGAAATGTAAATGAGATTAAAAAGGATTAAACAACTGGATGGAAAACAGGTCTGTTCATGGCTATTAAACTTTCTTGTCTGCATGTAATCTCTGGCTCAGGAAGTCCCTAAATCGATGACTGCCAAAAGTTGGGAATATACAACTGGAGAATGGATTACTCTACACATGCCTGGTGCTTCTATTCTTTCCCTAAGCAGCTGCCACTGGCTTCTGCCAGAGATGGGTTGCTGAACTAGGCGAACTTTTGGTCTTATCCAGTGTGGCAGGTCTTGTATATCTCAGTCTCATAGCCCTAAATGTTGACATATGAATTAATTCCACTCATTTAACCCACTCTGGAACTTAAATGAGAGCATTAAAATAGCTTGTGTTCCCACATAAAACAAATTCTAGTTCTCAAAGAACTTAAACGTAGTGTCCAAGCTTCGACTTTCCCTGAGTAGCAGGCCAATGCTCAAAGTCAGCGTCCATATGGATCTACAAGCTACCAAAATTTAAATCACAAATTATGAAAACCAATTGGGAACAAACAAGCAAACAAACAAAAAGCTGGTGTCACTTGGTTCTTCACAAGCACTCAACCAGAGGGCTGGACACAGCTGTGAAAGAAGCTGCTAGCAGATAGCACTAAATTGCCTCAGTTGAATTCAAGGTCTGCAACCTTTGTTCTCTTTTTTTTTTCTTCCCGTGAGGACATACTATTTTAAAATATCTGCAGCATACTCTTCAGAACATCTACTTATAAGAAATTATTCTTCAATGCGCTCTTAAAACAAAAAAGAGGAAACAAAACCAGAATGTTCTTATCAAAGCACTGCCATCCCATCTGGACAAACTTACTGTGTGCTTAGCCATAAGGTCAGTTACAGACTTGAGATGTTTGATCTCAACTTAAGGCATGGCTCTGTAGTTTTGGGTATAGTAATTTACTTCTTTCTATATTGGTTAAAATTGAGTTACAATCTTCTGAGGCAAGTCTAACTTGTAAAATCAAACTTTAAAGTCTTATAAATTTCCACTTCCGATTTGACTGGTTTATTAAAACTTAGAGTTGGACAGTAACATTCAGACAAAATATTCCCCCATCAGAATGTATATATTAATCGAGATTTAATCAAGATTAAAATTTCTTTCTAACTTATGATGGTTGGGTATTATAAAGTTCTGATAGACTGTGAGGGTGTCAACATCATCAATGATCTCTAAACATTAATTGCTAACCAGCAGGTGGGCTCACAGGACACCTATGCTTGGCAGTTTCAAGGCTGAAATTTTGCATCTTGCAAGAGGACTCACTTCACCAGCAGCAGTGGGGTGGATGAAGTTTCCATGAGTGTTAAGGCTCCCTTTACAGGTCAAATGATAAGCTGCAGCAAAGTCAGGGACCTTTACTGCATCGCTGTTTTCCCTCTGTCTTTGAAATTTTTTTCCCACAGGTATTTGTGGCTCTCCAGTTTTACCTTCGCATATCTTCACTGAACTTGTCTTGACCATAAACAAACAGATTGAACTTCATTGCTTTCTCATGAGTGATTGTGTTACACTTTCTACCTAATGTTTAACTTTCTGCAAGGGTTTTCCCCCCAAAGCACTGCCGAAGCTTGCTGTCTCTATCCAAAGCACTGTGCAGCTGCACTCTAGCAAGCAAGAAGAGCTGTTGTTATGTGTTGGGAGTTGAGATGCTAAAACTCATGCAGGTAGATGGCAAAGACAAGCATTTCTGAAGGATACTGTTTAATGATGGTAATGATGTGTTCCTTACACTGGGCTTCAAAGACTTTTCTATGCATTTGTGAACAGTGGGCTCTCAACACAAAAGGCACTTAAAGATCCTGCAGTCAGGTACCCAAGTGATTATAAATGAATTAAAAATAACCAAAATACACATATGGAGGATGACAACTGCTAAGATGTTTCAAAATAACAGCCTTTCATGAATATACTAGTAAAATAATTACATTTTGTTTTCAAGAACATTTGTGCTGATGAATGTCATTCTCTATACGGCATAACTAAATTTGTTGGTTTGTCTAAATATGCATTTATGGCACCTGTTTTCAGTGTTCCTTGGCCATTTTTTTTCTTTTTTTTTTCTTACAGGGAAGTACAAGGGGCTGACAACTTTCAAGTGCACCGAAGTTTAGAATTAAGTAGCTAAAAATGAATATGGTTGCATATGACATGGTTGCATAAAAATACCAGGACAAGCTGTTGTCTTTGTCACACAACAGAGGCAATCAGTTATTTCCCAAGCTTCCAAAATAAATGAAAATTTCAGCCAGCTGTCAGGCTGTTAAACTGATCCTGACAGAATCAGGGATCAGGATAGCCACTTAAGCAGGAGAAAGCCAAGTGTTTGCCTACTCCCAGATGTCTGTAAACTTTATCTGCAGTTTGAGTCAGGCTAAGAATCAGAAAGCATTTGCCTGGCCTCTGTTGACTGGCAGCAGGAAGAGACAAAGATTCACTAAGTCCCATTGCTAAATATCATTCTTTGTCAAGTTTAAAAGCATCATCTGTCATACTCTGTGTTTGTATTAAAGTGATTTCTTGCCCGAAAATATTCAAATCATCAGCACATATGTTTGGGCCATACAGAAATAGGTCTTTAGTGGGCAGAGTTAGGCATAATACATAAAAAAATAAAATACAGAAATATAAATGTAGCATTCAAATTCCCATTTGATTATATTACAGCTTTAAAAATCCTTCTTTTCTCGATATTTCCCATTTTGTCCATAACTCCCAGATGGGGGGCATTACATTACACAGCATATCGTGACTGTATTATACACCAGATCAAACTGAGTATTTCTTTTTCTTACTTCTTTTGTGTCAGAGAACTTTTGCAAAACATTGTAAATTAATGGTGCTATAAGTTAGAGAGAGGGTGTGGCAGCTAAGCAGTATATGAAGCCAGCCTCTATGCTTTTTTAAAGAATGTTTCTACCTTGTAAAGTTATGAGCATATATGTTAGAATGGAAGTACAACACAATAAAATAGTTTTCTGAACATGTAGAAAGCACTGATATACCTAAGCAAGCGATGTGCAGTTCATTGCAGTTTCAATGCTTGCTGAGTCTGGAAGTTTATGTCAAAATTGAAAATGTTAGTGTAGTTTTCTGAGCAGAAAGAAGAGGTACAGTAATCAGTTAATATCACAAGGCCAGGACATACTGGCTTTGGTTGTAGATTATACAGATCTTTTAAACTCCAAGGGGTAAACCACATCAAACTGTGTTAAGCAGAACTTGCCTAATAAAGCTCGTCTCAATAAAACTTTTGGTTTAAAATATTTGGAGCTGTTTAGATGTAAGGCATCAATCTAACATGAGACAGAAATTGAATAGGATGCTCACTAAGTAACTTAACAGTTCAGAAATTTACTTCTTCACAGATTTTACAATAGACTCTGTTGATTTTGAGGTCATTAGATTAATGGTGCTCTGGAAAAAAGGAGGGAGATCAACAGCTTTTGTGAAAAGTAATGTGAAAATCTCTTTGCATTTGAGTGTCCAAGCCACCAGTGCCGTGGCACTAAGTGTCACTGATCCTATAAACAGCTGTAGTTGCAGCAAGTCTGAACAATCTCCCCTTAGCTTCAGAATCTCTGTCTGAAATCCCTGACATTAAATAGCTCTTCAGTGACATGAATAAAGTGAAATGAAAAGTGCTTGAGTGAAGGATGAAATGACTCCAGGAGCACAGAGAATAAGCACACTCTTTATTAACTCAGCTCTTGCTAAGGGTGAAAATCTCCATTTTTACCTCTGAGTAAAAAGAAAAAGTTGCCCAGACAAGTTTAATTACATCCTGGTTTTGCAACACTGTGCTCAAAAACAGTTCCACAAAGGCAAACAACGCTTCCAAGTGAGTTTTTGCTTCTTCAACCTAATCTCACTCTGCTCTTGGATATCCCAAACCTACCACAGCAGCTTATAGTCTAGCAGGGAATGAAGTTAATACGTGACTATGTAAAATTTCAAGGTTGCTTCTCCAGGTTATCAACACACCTAAATGTGCAAAAGAATGGGTTACAAGTTTATTTACTTTTTCAAAGAAATAATTTTGAATTCCTGAGCATCCAATGTCACCACTATATCAGATGTTAGAACTTCAGCTATAAAAACCCACCACTTGATCTATTTATTCTTGACATTGCCTCACAGCGGAATTGCAAGGGTCAATTGCTTCATTGACTAGGAGTCTCTCAAACACAATGATCATAGATAGCCAAGTAGGACCTAATTATGAAAGCCATGCTCAGGAAGAAGTCTCCTTAACAAATCATGTGACTATTCCCCAGGCAAGCATATAGAATTTAGTTTTGACAACATATCTACCACGGCATACTTATGGATACTGTTTCCTTTGCAGCATGGTACATGTACTATGAACTAGGCAGCACATATTATGTGCTGTTTTCTGACAAGCCATTTTCTGATTTGTGGAAATTGGAGGAGGCATTGATAATGACAATGGTTATTTGCATCAGTCAATCTGAAGGAGCAAGCAGTAAATGTTCACAGTAAATTGCTTTTAATTTTTTTTTGTATTTTAGAAAGTGATTTAAAAGTTATTTAAACTTTGATTTCTTTCATTTCTACCTTAGTACATAGGGAGTGATGTTCAATTGACAGATTGACCATTAAACAGCTTGTTGAACAGGAAATATGCTTGCTGTGTTACTTTGTCTTACTTTTAACTGAAAATACTCAGCTATATATGTAGGAAGAAATAAGTTTTGACTGTATAGTTTTAGTTTCCCTAAAGAGTTTCAAAGACTGAGTCAATCTGATGCAGTTCCAACCCAAATGCTTGAACTCCAAGGGATTTTATTGGCAGTTTCTTTTTTTTCCTACTCTAACATGGCAAACAAAATACCTAAGTAGTCTGCAGATCTGAAGAGCTGGCACTAAAATTCAGTATTTTGAGATTAAAAATTGAGGTTTGAGATTTTTTATAAGAGGTCTTTAAGAGCATACTGCAAGAGTATACTGCAAGACTCATTCAAGGAGAGATTGCAGTGGCTGAGGCCACCTGATCCCAACCCATGTTCCTAGCCTGATATAGGATGTGTCTCATCATCCTACAACTGCCTGGTGGTCCAGCCTCTGGGCTGTACCTGCTGCCCTCCCTCTGTGTCCATTGTTGGTGTTTGAAAGAAACCATCCATCACAGTTACATAAGGTTATAACTCTCTGACAGACCTTGCTGCAAACAAGGTCGTGGTTATTTTGGGATCTGTAAAACACTGTGAAAAATGTACCATTAAGACTGTGGAAATACTTTTCATTTCTCTGTCCACACTGTCTTTTTTAATTTCCATGCATCTGCATTACTGAGGCATTTTCCTCTTTCTAGCCTTTTTCCTCCCTATGTTGATGGCTTTTGATACACATCAAAGAAACCATTTCAGTAGCATCATGCCACTGGCTGTGCTGAGGACAGACCCTGTGCTCTTACCTTCTTGTCTCCTTCACCTGATTTTAATGCCTGTTACTGTCCTTGCTCCTCAGCTATGTATGTAACCTGATATCAGCAAGTAGAGGTAATATACTTATTTAAGTTTCTTCTGAAAGCTTGAGAAAGCAAAGTGTTTATAACTTTCTTCACTCAGCTGAGTTCAAATGCTTGCTATAAAATGAATAGCTGGTGTCAGAGCTAAAAATAACTGCATTTCTTAAAATGGGCATGTCCCATCTTGACATTACCTTTTCTAAGCTATGTTACATTTTGTCTGAGAGATAACTGCTTTTATTAAGATACAATGACACTAAGATGGTGTCATTTTTTACTCCTTTTTTTTTTTTGATCTCCCTGCCACCAAACAGAGGTTTCATTACTCTTTAACCCAACAAGTATATGTATATATATGTATATGTATATATATATGCACATGTGTGTATATATATGTGTATATATATTATATAAAGTTGCAATAAGAAATGCTGTTTTCATACTGTAAATGTCCCTAGTAAAAAAAAAAAAAAAATAAATTATAAAATTCTCTAACTTCACCCTCAATAATAATGTAAAAAAATAGCCTACATGGAGACATGACAGGTGAGGCTATTGCATGAGCTCAGGCATAGGGACAGGTGGAAGTAATAAACTGAACAAACAGTGCTCCCAGCTGAGAGGGAATGTGAGGGTATGGAGGACAGGAGAATACAAATTGAAGGTGTTCTGGCTGTCTTTCTCTACTGCCACTTGTATTAGTGAAGATAACAAAGGTGTGAAGAAGACCAAAATAAAATGAGCCAGTCCTGAAAAGTACTTTCTTAACTTTCACTGAAATCGGTATGAACTATGTAGCACCTCACTTTAACAGAATTGGGATTTATCCCCTCCCACGTCGGAGTAGCAGGAAGCTTCTGCAATTGCAGCTCATTTCTGGGTCTGTTCCTGGAGTGGTGTGAGTCCAGCCTGGCCAGCACGCCATATTCCAGCGTAAACCACGTGGGGAAGGAGGAGAGAAACATTGTTAGTGGCAGGATCTATTCTACAAGTTTCAGCTGAGTCACATTCTTTCTTTACAAATGTTTGTTTGATTGTTTGAATTTCGCAAATGTTGCAGCATATCAGTGCCCTCTAATTCATACATACTTTTATTTCTAGACTGATAATTAGATATTAGCGTGACCACCTTTATATTAGTGTTATTAGTTTTCTCGCACCTATACACTATAAAATCAGAGGAAACAATGTCTTAGATCACAAATACAAATATAAATAATAGAACTGCAAAACAGTCTAAGATGCTTTGGTTTGTTTGTATTTCTTCAGATAAGCTTAGAAAATGATAATACAAACTTTCTCATCTTCAGGACAGCAATAACATCCATTATAGAAGACCTTTGTTTTTATTTTCAAATTCAATTAGCTGGTTCACTGATTCGTGAAGTGCGCATGTCTAAACATTGCATTTTGATTTTGGCCTATCTTCGTTTGTATTAAATGATAGATATAAACAAATCAGAATGTACTAAAAAGTTTCAAAATAAAAAACAAAACAAAACAAAACAACAAAACCAAAGAGCATTTAGATGATGATGGAACTGTATAAAAAAATGAAACATGGAACTAGTGAAGTTTTTTCTTATTATCTTCAGTGGATATATTTTCTTTGCTTGAATTGCTATAAATGCTCTTACCCACAGAATTATCCACTCTTTAAAAAAAAGATGATCTGTCAACATAGTTCTATTTTGATACTTCTATTGACTTTTGCTACATTATATTAGAACTATTCAGGTATTCACTAAGTGAACTAAGATTTGTTATAAGTGATTCTCTCTCATTCTCTGTAT
Source organism: Strigops habroptila (assembly GCF_004027225.2). Taxonomy (NCBI): domain Eukaryota; kingdom Metazoa; phylum Chordata; class Aves; order Psittaciformes; family Psittacidae; genus Strigops; species Strigops habroptila. Next base: position 69,165,336 of record NC_044277.2, on the reverse strand, counting down.
TCTTTTGCTCAAGTTTGTTGTTTTTTAGATTTTTTTTATACATAGATGCATGGAGGTGTAACCTTCAAATCCTCCAGAAATAGATCTTAACGGCATAGAGATAAACAAAAAACTGTGTGCTTTGGACAGCACCCCATTTTTTTTGACAGTTTTCTGTTCTTGTATTTGTTCAGGCCAACATCATTCAAAGTAGCCCCTAAAGGACCTACCTCAGTTCATGAGCCTGAAGCTTTTCTTCATGCTCATGAACTGTACTCTTCTTGGACCCAGTATTGACCTAATATTCAACTTGATGTTCTTCATCCAGGCACAAATCTTGCCTGAACAATTAATCATTTTGACAGTGATATACAGATGAGGTCATTCACACACTGTTCACACATAATCCATGCAATATCATCAGTTTCTTCAATCAGCAAACAAAGATGGTGGCAGGGCTAGTGTGACAACTGATGCTTTTTAGAGTTCGTAAGCAAAGGTCCTAGTGACAGAGATACAATATCATATCATTACTTGTGATTGTATTTCTGCATGGATAACTTAAACTGTCTAGTCTAAACAACTGGAAACTCAACACTTCTCCCAAATGGGACCACGGGTATCGCTGAGATGATAATATTGAACACTGTGAAGAAAGATTAGGGTTAAGCAAAAGGAAGCTAACCCTCCATACGCTGGTAATGGGTGACCATCCTTCAGTGCCTGTAAGCCTATTACCACAGTACAGCCTGGCCAGCTTATGACAAGGTTTGGGAATATTCTGTCACCAAAACCCTTTTGTGTTCCAAAGAATATGTAAGATTTTGCTTCTTGATCATTTTACAGTGGATTTGCACAACTGGAAAAAAGACACATTATGTGATTAAATCTTCTGTTCTGCTCTACTCTTCACTGTAGCCATTAGGCTGAAACCCACTGTTCACACTTGTCTGCTGTATAACAAAGTATCCCAATTTTACCAAAACTGCAAATTATTCCAGCAGCCGAAAACCGGATAGCATCTGGGCTTGGAGCTATTCCAGGAGTCATCTTCATGATTTATGGTATCACAGTGCCTTCTTACTGCTGCAGCTCAGGAATGAAATGAGTGAAGCATCTGGACCAGTGACAAGTATAACAAACCTTATCTCATCATCCCTGCCCCTTTTAGAGCAAGGGATAGGTAAGTAAAGGGTATGTAAGTACCTAAACAATTATGGGAGCATGAGTAAGTGCAGAATGCCAGGAGCTGACCATTGGCAGGATAACCTCATTTCTTTTTCTCCTAGGAAATTTTTACATTCACTCTTATTCTTTTCCAAAACTTTTTTGTGCTTAATTGCTAAAACCAAATTTAGCTGTAAAATCAATTTAGCCGAAGCTGTGTACTCATATCTGCATCATTCTGCTAAGTGATACAGTAATCATGGTAGAACTTAAAGAAATTTGGATATGAATTTCCTGTCATATAGAGCCAAATAATTTTTTTCTGAAGCAGCTGATATTGGAAGTACTCATCATGACTGCCCTCTTTTGCTTATTATTCTCTGTAAAATATACTGACAGAGAAGAAGAAAGATGAAAGAGGAAAGGTGAAGGGGTAAGGGGGAGGGAGAAGCGAAAAAGAAAAACTGAATACTGTTTCAACCTAAAATAGATAATATTGTCTCTGTTCAGTGAAGATCTCTAGCAGATGATGTCTGAAGTTGTCACCTAACTCTAAAATGTTACTTAGAACTTTTAATTTAAAATATGCATTATTATTAGCCTCATTCTGCCTTGTTTTTCTGCTGGAGGTAAAATGTCAAAGCCAAATATAAGGTAGAAATACTTCCCTGTGGATGTAGACACATATTTGAAATGAGCTGGGAAACCACAGGAAACAAATGAAAGGGAAATAAATGTCAGCAGCTTCTTAACCATCCAGGATAACACCCTTGTTTGTTGTTACAAGCTAAAGAGCATACTTGGTTTAACTCATGCAAAAACAGTCTGTATAGAGGGTAGAAGTGGGGTTGGTCTAACAGCAAAAGACACCTTGATTTTAAAAAGGAATAAAAACATTGTGTTCGGTTTGGTGAACTGAACACAATGACCAGATATAATATATTCTTATTGAAAATGTCTTTCATGTTTTTTGCATACTGCAATCTTCTTGGTGAGAAACTTTTGATAGAAATGCAGTATACTGTGGATTTTGCTTTCTGTTTTATTAATCCCAAATGCCTTCAGTATGTAAAATCTATTCTATTTTCAGATGTTGGGTAAAAATACATCTTATTCAGTAAAAGAAATTTGAAACTCATTAGATTTTTCAACCATTGTATCGGCTGATGTCTTCTCCCTCTTTTTTTGCTCAGGGAAACTTTCTGATTTTTTAGTGCTTAGCTTACACACTAGATCATTCCCAACAGAGCTTTTTATTTTCAAATGGAATATAATCTGGAAATCCACAAACTAGCTTCTAAGGTCTCAGATCTATGCTATGATGAGACTGCACCTCAGCAAGTGAAAGACTTTGTTAGGCCAACTGTATACAGGCTTGTTTCTAGTGTACTGCTTCTGATTTTGGGCCCTGGAAGTTAGGCATTGCTGTGAACAGTACTGGTAAGTTAATGTCCTTCTTTTGATCAAGTCTATATCTGCTTAGTAAATATTTTGAAGATTAGACACTCATATAATGGAGCTTAGATGTCTGACACGACATCGCATCATTCTTTAAAAAAAAAAAGTCTGGAAACTCAAGATATCTCAAGGGAGCTTTACAAAGTGGGATGGCCAATTCAATGAGCTGTGATTTTCAGTGGAGTCTGAGCTGTTCTTTTATTGGAATAAGATATGGATCACAAAGATTTTGCAAAGTATGTTTAATTCTTGCTAGAGGCATTGGCAAATTTATCAATAAATAAGAGATATGGCAACTTAACTACCTAGGTGTCCTTAGGAAATCTCATGGAGAAATTAACTCTAGTCTCTTGCAAGTAATTTGACACAATTCCAGTTTGCACACATCATAAAGAAAAAGCAAAGATACTTACTATCTACGACATCTGATATGTTATATTATATAAGACTTGCCTTTGAAAATTATTCAAGGAATATTAATTTTAAACACCTTTTCTACTGAATATCCAAATAAATTTAATGTTATCAAGATGATTAATTCACTATCAAATGAGCCATAAATGAATTCAAAAACACTTCTATCAATTCAGATAAAATGAGTAGAAGGCCAGAAGTAATGTTAGTGATACCAAATTGCCATCTTGGAATCTGCAACAAAATGTAGGATGTACTGTTTTTTCATATTGTCATTGCATAGCTAATGAGTGACTTAAATTTACAAAACTTTTCAATTTGGTTATTCTGGAATTCATCTTTTAAAAATAAATATTAACATTTGCTATTGGTTCATTTTCTAAACCATTTCAATAATATTTTAATAGGACCAATGGCTGTATCACAGTAAAGGGATACTGCAGCTTTCCAGCACCTCTGACATGAAGAGAACATGGGGTTCCAATCTCCAGGATCTTTTCTCCAGATATCATTCAAGAATTACATGGTTATCATCCAAGAATCCAGATATTACTGGGAAAATAGAACCTTTCTGCAAAGCTGCTGCCCATAATAAGTGCTTTAGTCCCTTTAGTAAGTGCAGTCAGTTTTTAAAGCTACTTTAAACCCAGTTTAAGGTCATATTATCAGTCTTTCACCCAAGGGGATAAGCTAGTGAGCTCTTTTTGTCTATAAAAGCAGTTGTTTATCTAATTTTTGATATGTGGTGGAGGATACTTTCCAGAATCTAGTTTCAACATAGCAAAATTAGTCAAGAAAAAAAAAAATAAAATTGGCTTATCAATGAGTGTTGAGTTATTTCCTGTTTTGAAAAATGCATATATGGCACAATGAGTTATAAACAGCCTTACTTCAAATTTTGTACACTCCTGTACAGCTAAGCTAGATAAGAGCTCACTTTTTTTTCCATGTAAATAAGTTTTTGACACAAAAATATACTTTGCATAAAGACAGGGAAACAAACATGAACACATACTCTTCTATTTAAACTTCAATTATTTACTTTGGTTGTCATTATTTTACATAGACTGTTCAAACAGGTTTTAGAAAGGATTCTGTTTGTCCCAGACACTTTAAGGCGAATGAAGAAACACAACAAGAAGAAGCCCACTCTTTGATAGGCAAGATTTAGTTCAGCACACTGCGGATCTTGTTAAAATATATTGGATATGCCAGTTACACTATTATAACTATAATAGAGTTACAGTATATTTCAGTTGCCTGCAAATATTGTTGGTATATGTTACATCACCTACTATTTTCAGTATGCTCAAAATTCCTCTATTGCACCTCCAGAGTGCTCCCTAGCCAGGTCAAAATGCGATGTGTATATTCATGAAACCTTGACTACATGAAAAGGGACCTACGTTTCTTGCTTTAAGGAGCTTAAAAATTAAGTTCTTTCTATCATTGTTTGATCATAGATTATGAAGGCCAGGCAAGATGTTATTTAACCCTTCCCTTGAAAGTAGCTTTAATTGTTTGTGGATTGCATAGAGAAGCTGCTTTTCTTTCATGCTTGACTGGACAGAGATCAATTTTCTAAGAAGCAAAATCATACCAGCCATTAAACAAAAAGGAAAACGGAACTGAGACACAGCCACAACCTGCCTGCTATACAAAAAACATGGGAATTTGCAGTTCAGTAGAAGAATCTGGTTTTCTTTAAGGCTATTAAACAAAAAAAAAGGTGGTACTGGCTTCACTGATAGCAGGCTCAAGATATGTTTCAGTCTCAGGTAAGACTCCAAGGTATAATGTCATGCTGGTTATCTCATGGAAAACCGAGTTCTTTCCACTTCTGCAGGAGGCGGGAGAGTTCTGTTTCTTGCAAGCGACATTTCGTACTCCCATGGGAGGGTGAAAGAATTTCGAATTACTGGAAACGAGAAATGCAAAAAACTTACAGATTTGGTGTTCTATCACTAGGTTATACAATTTGATCGACACACAAGATGAGAACTGTTTGGTTTTTATGTGGGTATTTTCTCAAATACATGTTTTTACAGTGGAAAGCACACTATTCACTGGCACAATAAGTCTGACAGATGGGCAATTAGGTTGGGAAATTTTGCTTTTATTAGCTATAGCCAAACTTGACAGTTTTAACCAAATATAAGTAAGAAGAATTCCATTTAATGGTTTGAGTCTTCTGATGAATATATAGCTATAATAGAAAGAAGTTTCTTAATCTAACTTTGAAGACCTAAAAGCTGCTAATAGTCTTTACCTTTCTGTTGAATTATACCTCACATGCATCTGTTTCATAAATCTTATAGAAAAGGAATCTTACCTAAAGAAATGTGAGAATAAAATTACATTGTCGTGGTTTAAGCCCACGCAGCGGCTCTCTCACTCCCTCCCTTACTTCCTCCCCCCGCTCCTGGAGGCATGGGGAGGAGAATCAAAAGAATGTAACTCCCAGACAGTGAAAAGCAATATGTCTTGTTTAGTGATGGGTCCTGCTATATTGTGGGAAAGTGTCAGAGATGAAAGGCAGCTGTATGGAGTCCCCCTACGACAAGTTGCAGAAACTGTTGAAGGAGACAGTGAATCGAGTCAGTTTGCAGAGGTGAAAGCCATTCAGCTGACCTTGGACATTGCTGAAGCAGAAAAATGGCCAGTACTTTATCTCTATATTGACTCATGAATGGTGGCAAATGCCTTGTGAGAGTGGTTGCGGCAATGGAAGCAGAGCAACTGGAAATGCAGAGGTAAACCCATCTGGGCTGCTGCACTGTGGCAAGATATCGCTGCCTGGGTGCAAAACCTGGCGGTGAAGGTATGCCACGTAGATGCTCATGTACCCAAGATTCGGGCCACTGAGGAACACCAGAACAACCAACAGGTGGATAAAGCTGCTAAGATTGAAATGGCTCAGATGGACTTAGATTGGCAACGTAAGAGTGAATTATTTTCAGCCTGGTGAGCCCATGACACCTCAGGCCATCAAGCCAGAGATCAAACGTATAGATGGGCTCATGATCGAGGGGTGGACTTAACAATGGACACTATTGCCCAGGTTATTCATGAATGTGAAACAAGTGCTGAAATTCAGCAAGCCAAACGGTTAAAGCCTCTCTAGTATGGAAGACGATGGCTAAAGTACAAATAGGGGGAGGCCTGGCAGATTGACTATCCCACCGACACACCAAGGCAAGCGCTATGTGCTTACCATGGTGGAAGCAACCACCAGATGTCTGGAAACATGTGCTGTGTCACACGCCACTGCCCAGAACACTATCCTGGGTCTTGAGAAACAAATCTTGTGGCGACACGGCACCCCAGAGAGAATTGAGTCAGAAAATGGGACTCATTTCCGGAACAACCTTATAGACTCTTGGGCCAAAGAGCATGGCATTGAGTGGGTATATCACATTCCCTACCACGCACCAGCCTCTGGAAAAATCTAACAGTACAATGGGCTTTTAAAAACTACACTGAGAGCAATGGGTGGTGGGACTTTCAAACATTGGGATACATATTTTCCAAAAGCCACCTGGTTGGTCAACAGTAGGGGATCTGCCAACAGGGCTGGCCCAGCCCAATCAGAACTTTTACGTACTATAGAGGGGGATAAAGTTCCTGTGGTGTGCATGGAGAATTTGTTGGGGAAGACAGTCTGGGTTATTCCTGCTTCAGGTAAAGGCAAACTCACTCGTGGGATTGCCTTTGCTCGGGGACCTGGATATACCTGGTGGGTAATGCGGGAAGATGGGGAAGTCCGATGTGTACCTCAAGGGGATTTAATTTTGGGGGAAAACAGCCAATGAACTCAATTATGTGCTGTTGCCTGCTATATAACACTTTTATAGCCCACCAGTCAGATGTCTTCAGGTCACCAGCAACTGACCCTGACTTCCCTCCGATCATCATCCTAACAAAGAATGAACTTTGATGAAACCAGATGAGCTCAGCAGTCACCAGATGAGTTTGGCAGTGTCATCAGCAGACAACAATCCAACACTACAAACCATCCCTCCTGCCCTGAAAGACTGTTACAAGAAATGGAGCCTGACACCATGGACTGGATGAATTCAGCAAATTTATAGGGATTGGTCCACGGGCTAAGGAATGATATCTCTCTCTTTATGTGTGGGTGTATATATATATATGTCTAAGACAAAAGCGATGGTCTATTGAAAAATGTGGGATCTAAGCATGATGTGAATGGTATGGAATAAGGGGTGGATACTGTACTGGATTCAGCAGTAGCAGCCATTTTTTTTCTCCTTCTTAGTAGCTGGTGCAGTGCTGTGTTTTTGACTTTCAGCCTGGGAACAACTCTGATAACCCCAATGTTTTCAGTTGTTGCTAAGTAATGTTTACTCTGACCAAGGACTTTCTCAGTCTCATGCTCTGCCAGGGAGGAGGGGAAGTCAGGTGGAAGCAGAGACAGGACACCTGACCCAAACTAGCCAAAGGGGTATTCCATACCACAGCAGGTCATGCCCAGTATACAAACTGGGGGGAGTTACCTGGAAGGCCCAGATCACTGCTTGGGTTGGGCTGTGTATCGGTTGGCGGGTGGTGAGCAATTGTATTCTCTCCCCTTGTTATTTCCTTTATCATTATTAATATTGGTGGTAGCAGTAATGGTTTTGTATGGTACCTTGGTTACTGGACTGTTCTTATCTCCACCCGTGGGAGTCACATTCTTTCGATTCTCCTCCCCATCCCTCTGGGACCGGGGGGAGGAAGAAGACAGGGAGTCGGCGAGCGGCTGCGTGGTTCTGTGTTACTGGCTGAGCTTAAACCAGCACACACATATAGACAGTAAACCAGAAGTCTTTTTTTTTGTTTTGGTTGGCTTTCTTTCTGTTAATCCCTATAAGTGAATAACTGAATTCTTTAGGACAGGTGCTCCCACCTCTGCTAAGTTTGTTCTGGGCACCTTCTTTTAGAATGCAGCAATCACAGCTTAGAGCATGTTTCCTGTAAGTGTCCTGCTTTTGGCTTGACACTTTTATGCCATGTTAAATCAAATTGCTCAACATGGAAATGAGACAATGAACTGTTTCTATTCACAGAAAACAGTAAATGGTCAAATGTCTTCTTTGTTTTCTAGGATTGGTTGAAGTTTTTCATGAGCCGTCTCAGGTTTTCTTGAGTTTAGATTGGTGTTTTGTTCCTCCACACAAAAGCTGGCTTTCTAACAATTGCTTTTGCTCGTGTGGATCACTATCTTCTTTCCATGGAAAATGTTAACATTATTCTGAAAACTTAAACTTACAGATATTCTCTAGTGCTCATTTTCATACTTTATGGGAACCACACACACTATATTGTCATCTTTTCTCTGTACTGGATCGCTATTTTTCATGACATGCCGTGGCTTTTGAAATTACTGCCTCCTTTCATGGAGAAAGGTGTTATGGTATAGCACAGAAAATACACTCATGGAAAACCAGGTCTATAGGAGAAAATTGCACAAGAAAATGCATAAACTATAGCTCCCAGAGGAATACTATAATGACACATAAAAAGCCAAGTACTTCCAGAGCTGTTTGAAATCTTTGCACTAAAAAAAGTTCCTTTTTTGTTTGCTTCTACCATGCAAGAAAAATATTTTCCAACCTACTCTGTTATTTATATTATTTAATAAGCATCTGAACTTCTTGACACATTGTTGGCAAGGGACTGCATTCTGACTGGTGTTAGTTACCAAGAGATATGCAAACATTCTCTTTACTTTTTGCATGTTGCTTATGTTATTAATACTTCTGCAGTATATGGTCAGGTAATGTATCTTTCAGAAAAGGGTTACTGGGAAAAAAATGGAGTCTTACTTAATTTTTTATACTTATATGTGCTTTTACGTATATATCAGACTCAAAGTACTTGGGCAGTTCTTTAAATCCATATTACAAAAATTAATAAATCACAAAGAGAACACAGAAATATTCATCCTTGCAATTTTTTCCTTACACAGTAATATAAAAAAGGCTAAGAAAATGAAACTCTCTGTCTCCAAAGCAAAAACCATTGTGTTAAAGCCACAGTCATCCAAATTTTTTGTGTTTGTACGATTTTTTAGATTAATTATATTTGCTATATTCCAATATGACGGTTACTAGTGGTTTGGGGGTTTGCTTGACATAGTATGGAAGAGGTTTTTTTAACTGAAAAATAAATAACTATTTTAGAATAAGACAAAAGAAAAAATATAACTTGAAATACATTTTCAACTTTACCCATTAGTCTTGCAATAACAATGGAGCCAATGGCAATTTAATGTTCAGCTGTGTCACCAGAATTAATAGATTTCTATCATACACTTATTGCTGTTCACCATTTTATTGAACACCCATTGGAAGCACTGAGACTCTGTAGAGACAGATTTTTTTTTAAGGATACAAATATATAACAAGGACCATAAGGTGACAGTTCTCTGGGACACTACAATTAGGGCCTGGAGGATTACCTCCTCTTCAAACAAGAATTTGAACGGATCACTTTCCAATGTAAATACTTCCCTATTGACACGTTAGCAGCGAAAAACTAGTTCCAAACCGTGAATATTCCTCGATCAAAGTAGATTAAGGTCTTAAAAATGTTTAATCTGAATTCTGTATTTGGAAGCAGATTGTGATGGTTAGGCTGAGCTACCGTGCGCTACAGATAATAAGCAAGTCAAACTGTGTGGAAGAACACAGGTGTTTTCCTACTTTTAGCAAGCATTATATACTTCTAATCCAGTGTTCATCTTTAAAAATAGAGTCAGCTACTACATTTGTAGAACTAAAAATAAAAATACTATCAAATATTAGGAATAAGAGTAATTTTGAGTGTACTATTGTGTTGCCTCTATCTTTTATGAGACAGCTAAAATTAATCTTATTACTGTGCTGATTTCACAGGCAATCTAGATTAATGTTTGCAATTATTATACACTAACATCTGGGAATTGCTAGTTTGGGAGTGCAAGCACTTATTTAGATAACATATACATTTATATCTCTTATTAAGTATCTTTCAAAAAAATCAATAAGGCAATTAAGGCTGATGATAGTGTAATCTTTAGGAATGAGCAATTGATCTTCAACTGCAAGAAAAACACTAATAGGCTTTCATTTTTATTACAGTTCTAGCTGGACAAGCCCTGTGCCAAGGAATATGAAAGCCCCAGGCAAAATTCAGGATAATTTTTATTACATACATTTGGAAAGAAAAGAAACAAAATATTTGTAAGTCATAATATATCCAAATACTAGTAAAAGATCTTCTTCACTAGCTTGGTAACTCATGCACAGCAAATTTTTTTCCTCTGCTCCAATAGAAATCATCCATGTACTTTTATTTGAATTTCAATCATCTGTTTAAAAGAATTGTTTTGTTTATTTGCCTTTTAATGTTGCCTAAATTCCAAGGGGAAAAAGACATTGAACCCCTTAAAAAAAAAAAAAAAAAAAAAGTTTAATTAAAAAAGTCAAAAAAGAATACAAATTAAATATTTTTTCATATTCCAAAGCACAAAAGTATTAAAATTAACTCAATTACAATTTGCAAACCTAAACAGAGCTCAAGCATCTCTACTTATTATTTCTATAAGACATATGAACTTCTATGTATTATTCATTGACTCTTACAGGAAGAGACCAGAAGGGTTTGGATTGTTTAAATTAGTTGGATGAAAGCTGAAAGAAGAACCATTCCTTACTATACATATCTTCTGAAGTGAGTACAAGGGGAGGAAGGGAACAGTTGAATCATATGGACAGTCACCAAAAGGATACATAACTATGGATGAGATTTAGAATAGGATTGTTAATCATGAGATTATGTCTCTCTCAAGACAAAAAGAAGGAAAAATTTCTTCTCACTTCCTCAAATAGATTGCTTGTATCAGGATAAAGCCAAAAGACCAGCACAGACATCACCAGAATATCTTTGGCTGAGGAACAGTTTGGGAAGTCAATGTATGCTGATATAGACGTTATACCTATAAAAAGTGGCTAACATGTACAGTTACAGGTGACTGAAGATTACCACTCCTGCAGTTTGAGCTGTACTAGAGCAAAGTCCCCTATAGCTTATGCCCTGTTGCAAGAGAATACCTAAAGTGATAGCCACTGTATCAATAAAGAGTTTTATCACAAGCAGTGTAGAAAGATGGCACTACTATCTGTGTTTAATGAAGAACCAGAGCTGAGAATGAAGGTATACTTTGGCTGAATCTATTCTGTCATCTATGCATTCCAAAAGCACAATTATATTTCAAGTAGAAATTTCCTTTTTTTTTTTTTGTTTTCATTTTTCCATATATCTGTTTCCCCTTCCCAATAATCTAATGTAATATTACTTCATACTATTGATGTGTTACCTAGGATTTAATAAAAATATTACACTTTTTAAATGCTGAAGTGTTTTCATCACTTGTTTCTAAAGCTGTAATATGTCTACCCTGCTACTATTTGATTTTCACAAAAGCTGGCCAAAGACAGTTTCAATTTATACTACTGTTGAGGTTTCAAGTTCTATTTTCACTCTACTGTGGATTAAAAAGAAAAAAAAATTCAATTTCATTCTCTGTCCAGAAGGTCGCCTTTAAGTTTTGTAAGTTTCTCGCTCTTTCTTCCTCAAGTAAGAAAGGAAAACCACAATCTTCAAAAATCTTGCAATTTAAAATGGGATTGAAATCACAATGAGGCCAGAAAAGATTCTTCCTTCAACAATGATATAAATCATCTTAAAGTTGTTGTTGGCCTAGCACTAAGAGGTTATATTGCTTATATGAAATGTGATAAATCCAGTAACTCAGTGCAGATTATTTTCCCTGCATACAGTAACATTAGGATTTTAACAACTGTGATGTTAACTATTCTTCCAAAGTGGAATGACTGTCCTTACTGTAACTATTTTAATCAAACATCAATTTAATTATTCTAATGTATAATTTTCATTGAAGCAATGGCAATAGTTGTGTATTTGACTAATCTTTTTTAAGAAGTAATATTTAAGTGAAATTTCATTTGAAGTCAATAATTTAACACTTTCTGTATGTTGTCCGCAGTTAATACTTTGATCTTTTCATTAGCAGTCTTCACCAATGCAAGATTAATAACAAAAAGCAATTAAAAACCAAAAATCCTCCCAATTCTGTTTTTCGGTAGTGCTGGCCAGAGTTTCTGTAACTTATGGATGATTATAATTGTTTTTGTTCTATTCTTCCATGGCTTTCTATTTTCCACAGTACTGACATGAGGTATTATAATAATGAACAATTCACATACTGCTGTTTTCTTCACTTCTGTATGCTACTGTATTACAAGTCCTTACCCTTGCTTGAAAATCATCCTTTTCTTGAATCTTTTTGCAAGTACCTTTCTCTATCCCATCAGTTATCTTGTCCCTGGTTCAGTACATAAGTTGAAGTATGTTAGATAAAATGAATAGCTGATCTAATAGACAGCCAAACCATATAGGTGTCACTGGGGAAACAGAAGTAAATCTCTTCTGTAAATATGAGAACATTGTTATCACTGCAGAAACACTGCATTAGAAATCATGTGACTTCCAGGGCTCTCCCATACATATTTGGAAACTGAAGAAAGCAATGTTTTGTTGCTGAGGTGCTGTATCAGCAGCAGTGGCAGAGCACCTCCCATGCTGTTGCTGCACCGAACAACACACAGAATAGCTCTGAAATTTCTTTGACTTTCACAGGGTGCAGTTGCTCTGCTTAGATCTAACTCGTTATTCTTTTGCTGCTACCTAAAATGGTCTTGCTCTTGAGGAATACAGATCTGTGACTTGTATATTGATGCACTATTATGTACTTATATCTCTTTCTTTAGCTCTCCTAGTTAAGCAGATAGTTTCCATTTGAATTTAAGGTCACTTCTTCAAATGTTGAATAAACTAGAATCTGCACAAACTGTAAAGATGCCTAATTTTAAAACCATCATCTAGGATTCTGATCATTAGTACAGATAATACTAAAATATAGATAGCAACAGAAATCAGAATATATTTACAGGTTCTTAGTTTCCAGAGGTCTTTTCAAGCCATAAGTAATGTTGACCTAATGATTCCCAAGTACTCAAAAAGTTATGCTTTCTATTAAGGAAATAATTCAGTTCTGTCTTCTTCCATTTAAACAACCCTGAAAAGTGCGTAGTCCACCCCAAAATTAAAAAAAAAAACCACCAAAAAAAATGAAACAAACAAAAAAAAAAGATATTTTTGGCAACTTCAAATATATGTAGTTCTTCTGGGATCTCTCCCTGCACTTTGTTTTGTCAACCTGCAAAAATGAGACATACACTTTTTATTCTCATCCTGATCAGGCCAAATTGAGGAAATGAGTACAGTAGAAGAATCCAATAGTAGTACATTTTAAATTTTTTTTTTTTTTTTTTAAGATCCGAAAAGAGTTCTGAGAGAATAAGTCCTGAAAAGCCATCGACACATACATGTTTACTCATGTGGGGAAGTACCTTATACTGTTTTTAATTTCCCTGAAACCACTATACCTCTAGTCCAGAATATCTCCCTTAAATTTGACTCTCATCTCTTTGGATTACATTCATGGCTGGAATATGAGGGCCAGCTACTTCTATTGGTATTGTGCATGACAGGGAAATTGGATTAATTGCCCAGGATTAACACACTTATATGGTAAATCTTGTTACATGTCCCTATCTCATCTCAATTTAGAGATGTTTTTCAAAAACTGGAAGCATGTTTAAATTGGGTTTTGCAGAAAATAAGGAGTCTGGTTATTTAATGGATTCTATTTGATCAGATATAACATGCACTGATCTTCATGAAAAGAAACATTACCAAAGAAAAAACAAAATACTGAAACTTTTTTTTTTTTTTTTTTTTTTTGCAATGGTTAAACACTAGTGTGCGCAAGAGTAGAATTAGGCCAACTGAAGTACATTTGTGGCTAAACTGCACCCTGAAAATTAGCTTTTCAAAGAAAATAGAAGCAGTTTTACAACTAAAAGGAACACAATGCAAGTCATATTAATGTCTTACTATAGAGTATGTTTTAAACAGGGGAGAACATGTGACCATAAAACTCAGATCTGTCAGCTTAGAACAAAGTCTTATCAGCTTTTGTAGAGTTTACCCACTGTTGCATAAGTATGAAATGAGTAGCACCACCCACATCTATTTTATCAGAGAAATAAAACACTTTATCAGCCTATTAGTTGAAATCGTGTCCTGAACATTTACTCTTTCAACCACAACAGTGAGTCAGAGAGAGTTTTATTAACAGTGAAAGTAGTTACAGAAGGTATGGGAAATCCTCCTTGATCTTGCACAGATCAGAAAGAAAATGTTTATGCATTTATATATTAGCTTAGGTATTCACTGTTGATAACTACCTCTCCAACTGAAGCTTTTCCTGGATGTGAGAATGGAAAAGACAAGCCTTCAATTTTATGATTTATTTGTGGAAAATGTAATGTGAAAAGGTGTGTTTATTTTACCATATCTGCTCTTCCTTACTCTACAGTCAAATATATCCTCCAGATAGATTGGTTTTTGAAGTCATGTGATAGACCTGAATGTCAATGGTAATGTATTTTTGCAAAACATTTTTTTAAGTTCACAAAAAAAATGATGAGAGGAGCCGACAGGGGCAGAGCAGTTGAGGTCATCTACCTGGACTTGTGCAAAGCGTTCGACACTGTCCTGCATGACATCCTTGTCTCTAAATTGGAGAGACATCAATTTGATAGATGGACCACTCGGTGGATAAAAAACTGGCTCGATGGCCGCACGCAAAGAGTTGTGGTAAATGGCTCAATGTCCAGTTGGAAACCTGTAACGAGTGGTGTCCCTCAGGGATCGGTGTTGGGACCGGTCCTGTTCAACATCTTTGTCGGCGATATGGACAGTGGGATTGAGTGCGCCCTCAGCAAGTTTGCCGATGACACCAAGCTGTGTGGTTCGGTTGATACGCTGGAGGGAAGGGATGCCATCCAGAGGGACCTTGACACACTTGTGAGGTGGGCTGATGCCAACCTTATGAAGTTCAACCAAGCCAAGTGTAAGGTCCTACACCTGTGTTGGGGCAATCCCAGGCACTGCTACAGGTTGGGCAGAGAAGAGATTCAGAGCAGCCCTGCGGAGAAGGACTTGGGCATGTTGGTTGATGAGAAGCTTAACATGAGCCGGCAGTGTGCGCTTGCAGCCCAGAAAGCCAACCGTATCCTGGGCTGCATCAAAAGAAATGTGACCAGCAGGTCGAAGGAGGTGATGCTGCCCCTCTACTCTGCTCTTGTGAGACCTCACTTGGAGTACTGTTTACAGTTCTGGTGTCCTCAACATAAAAAGGACATGGAGCTGTTGGAGCGAGTCCAGAGGATGGCCACGAGGATGATAAGAGGGCTGGAGCACCTCTCGTATGAAGACAGGCTGAGAGAGTTGGGGCTGTTCAGCCTGGAGAAGAGAAGGCTGCATGGAGACCTCATAGCAGCCTTCCAGTATCTGAAGGGGGTCTACAAGGATGCTGGGGAGGGACTCTTCCTGAGGGACTGTAGTGGTAGGACAAGGGGTAATGGCTTCAAACTTAAACAGGGGAAGTTTAGATTAGATATAAGGAGGAAGTTCTTTACAGTGAGGGTGGTGAAGCACTGGAATGGGTTGCCCAGGGAGGTTGCGGATGCTCCATCCCTGGCGGTGTTCAAGGCCAGGTTGGACAGAGCCTTGGAACACGTGGTTTAGGCCAAGCTGTCCCTGCCCATGGCAGGGGGGTTGGAACTAGACGATCTTAAGGTCCTTTCCAACCCTTACTATTCTATGATTCTATGATTCTATGTTGTTTTACAGACTATCAGAAAATTCTATGTGCACTGCATATTTGGTGTTTTGTTGCATAACACACAGCCATAGTCAAGCATCATCAGCTGATAGACCTCAAATACTGCCTTTATTTTTTAAGGTAGCCAATATATACACAAGATCTCTATTTAAAATAAATTCAGATGTGATTTTCATGCTGAAGTTGTATGTTGAGAACTAAGCAGTTAAGTCATCAATAGTTTAAATTTCTGTCTTTTGTTTGAGGACTCACAATCTCACTTCCCTGGGCAAACAAGTGAACCTCAACAGAAATTCAGATTCAGATTAGTGCAATATAAATGAGGTTTGAATAAAAAAAGCTAAGGCAACTGGCTAGATAGGAGATTCTCTTATTTCAGCAAATCATCCTTTTAAAGGCAAGCGACAGCGCTCTATAGATATACAAAACATTACATTAGGCATTGTGGAATAACTGCAAGGCACATTTGGCAAAACTAAACAAAGCAGTTTATGAGCAACCAAACAGATGGAAGGACAGGAGAAAAGATGTTGCAAAACTTTGGAGTGTAAAATTATGGTCACAAAGATTTTAGCAAAAAGCTAAACTATGCAGCCCTTTGCATAGCAATATAACTCATTTATGCCTAACACATTCATTGTTTATTAAATAGGAAAACATTGTCAGCTTGTTTTTCCTCTCATTTCCAAGCTGGTAATGAATCAAATCTACACAACTTTTAAAAGATAGTGTCAGTAGCCTCTGACACTAAAAAAAGTGCCCTTTATTCCATAGACTTTACTTGTCTCTTCAAGTAAGAGCTTTCTTATTTTCCATCTCACATGTATACACTGACAAACACCAATGTTCTGTCATCACCTATTTGCTTTGACTTGGCCTCTTCAGCTTCTCATTGTTTGATTTCAAGGACTAAACAATAAGATCAGAGAGCTGAAATGTATGAAAATAAAGCACTTACAAAGAGTGCTGTTCCAAACATTATTCCTTCCACTAAATATAATT
Organism: Strigops habroptila; assembly: GCF_004027225.2. Classification (NCBI taxonomy): domain Eukaryota; kingdom Metazoa; phylum Chordata; class Aves; order Psittaciformes; family Psittacidae; genus Strigops; species Strigops habroptila. The sequence continues at coordinate 69,148,496 of NC_044277.2, read as the reverse complement.
ACTTCTGTCTGAGTGGGTAAAATCTCTAGGTACAGACTCTGCTTGCAGATAAGCCACTTCTGACAAATCTAAAAGATAGACTTAGTTTAACAGGAGCTGGAGAGAGTTTTGGCATTTTGACAGTTTTGTAGTCATATGCAGCTTTGTTTGCAGACAATGTACATTGGCTCTTTGAGGTTCTAATGAGATATGTGTGATACACTGGCCACAGTCTCAGTATCCTGGTTTGGTGAGACTAGAAAAATACTATGACCAACAAGAGTCATCTGTCCTAAATGAGAGTGTAGGAAGCTCATGGCAACTTGTCTGAATCTAGAGGCAGGTCTATAATACACTGAGTAAGATCTTGCAATAACCGGAATTATGGCCAAATTTTTTAGACTGGGGAGAATAAAGGAACTTCCACTCACTGCATGATTTCCTGGATTTAAAGGTTAGGAGTCATTGCTGAACATACAATAGAGGATGTAGGGACATGGCTGGAGTGGTTAGCTTATAACATTCAACTGCAGAATATACTATATTTTAAACTCATTTGTGAGGAGGAACATTATGTAACAATTTGGTATTAAGAAAACACCATTTAGTGAAATTATTCAACCAGTTTGGTTCAGCTAAGGAAACCTAAAGGAAACAAAAATGAACCAAAATTTACCCAGTGACCTAAGTCTAACTGCTTGTTTTTGTCGCTTTTATTTCTTTTTTCTTTTTTAAACAAGCAAACAAACAAACAAACAGCACTTCTGATAGATGTCCATTAGAACCAAGCCTAAGAGAACTTACACTTACTTTTTGGTAGGACTACAAACTGGTTATCTCTTCATTTGTTCCATTTATGAAAGAGGTGGAGGTTAAACACTTTCAGAGTCTCCAGGAAAAAAAAAAAAATCATCTGTGTCATGTTTTTCCTTCTAAATGTATTTTTTTTTTTCATTTTTAAATCCATTAATTACCAAGAGACCCTGTACCAGTTGGAGAAAACACTCTCAATGCCTAAGGAGATTGTAGAATCTAGTTATGGTTAAATTAATTGTTTGACTTATCAGTTCATTATATATGTATTCAATGAACAGATCTAGAGTTCTGCAGGTACCTCTAAGATGTCAGGCCTCTGGAGATCTCAAACTCGAGATGGCAGAACCTTTCAGTCTGGGAACCCTCTAGGATATCTCCTGGAAAGTCTGTTATGCTTCCTTGTTTCCCAAAACACAACCTCTCTTAAAATCTACCATTCTCAATGATCCAAAAAAGAAGAAGGTGCAAGCACGTAGGCAGTCAGAAGCAGCAAACATTAGTGAAAGTGAGGACTCCTACTGGGACGTTCACAAATGTGACAGCAGTAGTCAATAGGGATAACTGACTTCAAACAGTCCTAAGATCTAGTTTTCCCAAGAGTATAAGATGCAGGTATATAAGAAGAAATAGCCCACTGGCCCAATAGGCTCACCAGAGTCAGGAGATGCTGAGTAGCTGTTCATACACTTAAGAAAGAGGTGACTCATGCAGAGACTTCTGAAGCACGAGACTAGTGGGCAATATTAGATGAAAACAAGGAACATATTGCAAAATATAGAAAAGGCATAAAAAAGAAATGATGCAAAATGGGGGGGGGTGTTTTGTTTTGTTTTGTTTTGTTTTGTTTTGTTTTGTTTTGTTTTGTTTTGTTTTGTTTTTAAGGTTCTCTGTGCTCTGGAAATTTCTCTGGGAGGAATGTGTTAAGAAGTGTGGAGCATCTATTCTTTGGTTCTGATCCACTGCAAGCTGTTCCCTCCTGTGCCACTACCATTTCAAAGAAAAGGGCAAAAATCAGCCAGTTTCATTCCCAGTAGTCTTGCACTGGGGTCACTTTTCTGACTTGGTAACTTTGACAGGATTTTTAGTCAGTCAAAGCTCTGAGGTAGATATTTCTAGGACTTTTCATACAAAAAAAAAAAAAAAAAAAAAATCCCAACTGAAAACCCAAAAAAGTGCAAAAAAGCAAGAGCCTTTAAACTTAAAAAAAAAAAAAAAAGACTGGACTGATTATAATATAAATAGAACATTCAACTTTTTAAACAGAAAAATTCCTCAATTAGTATGTAACATGGAATAGAAATAAGAATGTTTTATAACCAATTCACTGTGTTACTGAAGGCATGTCTTTATTTCCAGAAGCGTCAAATCCCACAAAATCCCTTGGTAAAAGGAGTGCATCTCCTCTAGACAATCCTCAGAATATTCTTTCCCTTTTGCATGCTCGACTGGGAGAAGCAATCTCTGCCTCTGTCTACAGCAGTCTACCTTACCTGTTTGTCTTTAAGAAACAGCACACAAGGGAGGAACCAGAAAATAAAATAGATACTGTTCACTACTGTGGTACTGACCTCTTTGTGGTCAGGGGAAACAGATGATGACTGTTGGACAGGATTTACCATTAGCACTGCAGAGGACGCTGTCTTCCCTAAGGGGCTACTGCTTCCCTGTGAGTCTTGAGTTTTGTGACTCCCCTGAAATTGTGTCAACTGTAGAACTCTCTTTTTCATTTCTGCTCTTGCAAGACAAATCAGAGCTTTTTAAGAGATATTTTTACACCTCTGAATTGCACAGAGTTAAAACTGCAGAGGCTACAAGACCACTGAAGAACAACATGATATTCTATCATGTGACCAATCACATATGTGCTCATTAGACATCTGTAGACACTGCTTTATTCTCTCAAGGTAGATGGCCTTTTTCTGTAGTGCTCTGCAGCACCACTGACGTTGATATGTACATTTGTAAAGCACTCATTGTGGTGATGGAGTTGAACAATTTGTTCATCAAGCTTCCTGCTTACACTTTCCACTTCTCTCCCAATGCCAACAGCTACTGCTAAGAGACATGGAGTCCTTAGAAGAAGCAAATTAAATTATAGCAGCCAGGTTGACTGAAAAATGTTGATCACAGGCTCCCTTTGAGCTCTGCCTGAGGGGTGGCTGAGGCCTTGGGATAAAAGAGATGGCAGGGAGATTAACAGTCCAAGTCTGCATAGACAGATGTGTGTCATCTTAATCAGATGTTCACCTTTTGTTAGTTTGGCTTTGAATATCAATGTTTGATCCGCAAGAGTGAAATGCTGTTTGGAAACCTATGGCTGTGAGTCTAAATGCTCTTAAGGGGAGAGGAACACAAGACTACAATCAAAGGCCTCTAAAAAGCCAGGTGAGTCTCTGTATTGTTTTTTATGAGCTCTATGAATATTTTATCTGTTTCCTATGGATTAAAGACAGGCTTACTTACTCAAGAAAGACTCTCATTCTAAGACAAAATAACGAAAATTGAAAGCTAAAAGTGAGAATAAACCAAATTTATTTGCAAAGATTAATCTTAATCATTGGACTGATCTAGAACATACATAATTAAAAACTGGAAACAGAAATATAGTAGACTGAAACGAGAGGTTAATATAAAATGTCATGTGAAATTCAAACCAAATACCAAAAATCAGGTTGAAATCTTGAACAGCAAAACCAGGAAATGCCAAATCTGCCATGGTATTGTTCTGTATTCTACTTAAATGATTTAAATTTTCTTTCAAAATAATGACAAAGGCACAAAGGCATTACCAAGTCACTGAATGAAAAGAAAAAAAAAAATACTCTGGGAGTGTCTTAAGTTTCATTAAGACAAACAGCAATGCAATCAGTCCAAGCTTTACTGATGGGACTCAATAACTGAGAAAAAAACTCAGATGAACTGGAGAAACACTATAAAGATGAGATAATTCAGAAAGTAGCCTATGGAGACAGTACACTGTGGATCAGTAAAGTGTTGCACTAACATGTCTCAAAGATTTCTGCACTGAAGCCACCTCCTGTACAACAGAACATCTAATTTCCTTCCAAAAGATCTCTGTAAAGCCCCCTCCGTTGCTGCACAGTGTCCCCGCCCTGCAGAAACATTAGGTTTTAATATTCATTTTTCCAAGATGTTTTTGTAGATCTGGTGACAATGTAAGAATTAGAAATGTCTTCTCCTCTCCCCTTGGATATGTTACCTCTGATTTTCCATACTTCTCTCATAGCTTTTTCAGCTGTTCATCTAAAAATTTGCTTGACAAATTTTAAAGCCAATGAAAATATACAGTCAAGGTGCCACAAGGGTTGAGTCCCATCACACCATCCTGGACTGAAGCAGGGGAGCCAGGGGTCACAAGGACACCCCCATCCTGGGCACTGGGCTCCTTCCTGGGGATAGGGATGGGCCAAGGCCAGGCTGGGACATGGGCCCATGAGTGGGCCTGGCTCAGTGGGGTCCAAGGCCAAGAAGGGCAGGGATGTGGGGAGCTGGAGCCGACCCCTGCTGCAGCATCACTGAGGCAGAGACTGATGTCCCCAGAGGGCTGAAATGGGATCCTGTGCAGGATTTGGGGATCCCTGGTGGACAGGTGACAGGGATAGTAGGTCCTGCAGTGCCTTCAGGGCCCAGAAGTATACATTCATGATAGAAACATTGCAATGTTAGAAATAACTCTCTTCGTACAAGTTCCAAGAGCAACTGAATGTAAACACTAGTTTCCCAGGCAATTAGGTCTTCTCTGGGAACATTCTTCTTAATAAGCAGCTTTACAGTGATTTTCAAAAAGCTTCAACTTCTTGTGTTATGCTTCCTAATACCTGTACTAAAATCTCAGAACTATCAAAGGTGATTTGCAATTCATTAGTTTTATCACCTCTTCAAAAAAAGTTGGTTTAGAGATCAAAGAGAGATCTGAAATCCCAAACATCTGATAAAATTAAACCTAATGTTATGTTAGAAGATAAGGACTGGCTCCAGCATAGGACAACCTATACACATCATAAGTAGCTAGCAGACGGAGTCTAAAAGTGGTTGTGATGATAATGAGGTGGCAAGGGAAAACTCACTTAATCCACTCCCTCTAAGGCATTAAGAACTAAAAGCTTTTCTACACTCTTTCCTAAACCAGCTCCTTTGGCCAGGTGTTTTGATGTTAAGGAGGTGGATGTAAAGAAACAGGGACATCATCCTTTTATCTTTCATGGAATGGTGTAAATAAAAAAAATTATATGTCAGTATTTCTTACTGATAGATCAACATAAAATACAAGTTTCTACTATATTATAAGCCCAAGTGAGGAACCTATAACGATGATACATGATACAGATCCCCCCAAAAGGGTCTGGAGGGATACATTAAAGCTGAATAAATATCGGATGCTAACAGCTGCATACGGATGGAGGATAAACTGGTTTTCTGTAAATCACTGAAATGGTAAGATGTCATAAGAAACCTGAGCAGCATGAACAGCAGTCTTAGGTGCGTGAAAGGCTTGTAAGACTTCATTGACTAAACATCAACACGAGGATCAAGACATCAACAAATTCCATCATCTGCAGTATTGCAGTTCTCCAGAATTCTTTGCTGTTTAACAAGTGAAAATGGTCTTCAATTCGTGAATAAATAATAATTATGAATATGTAAGATAAAGTATATAATTAAAATTAAGGGCCATCTCTTATTAACTTTTTTGACCCTTGGTGCAAAACTTCTCAATACCTATTTTCTGCATAGATAATATCTGCAGAAGAGCAAAGGTGAGTACATACACTGAGGTACATGGGCAAGTAGATGAGATACACATGGATCTCATTTGAGATACTGACACAATCACCAAGATACATGCAGATAGATTTTCTATAACAATGTAAGCTCCTTTCCAATAGGCAAAGTTTATTCTTGAGGTTCTGATAAGAAACTAAATGAATGTCAGAGAAGGTACTAGAAGATGTCTTCAAATCATATCATTAAAGCTGTCTGGCATACAGGGACAGCTTTACGGGCATGATTATTGGTGATTGTCTGAAATCTGCAATGGTCAGAAAACACACACACTTGTATTGACAAAAAAAATCTGTCAAAAAAGGAATATATTCCTCTGGGTTGATTAGTTGATTGGCACTGCCACACATTTAGGCAACACATCCAGAAACTTACATTTTGTGGAGGGGATGAAGAAGTTGTTTTTACTGGAAGAATTCACATAACTATACGACTGGCATATCTGGAGAAGCACCAGCTACATTATGGCTCGTAGTAAAATTCAAAGCCAGCGACAATGCAGGCAATTCTATCGGGAAACCCAGTATTGAATTGTGTTTTATAGGTAGAAAATGTATTACTGGAAGTTAAAATTACAACACAAGCACAGGCCACATTAAAAGGCTACATGTGAAGGAAGTTTAGGATTTGAAGTGTTGAGGTTTTCTTACAGTTATTGCAAGCTGTTCTGGTATTTACTGTTTGCCTAAATATATGTCTAAGGGTACATTGTGCCTACTCACAACATGTTCTGCTATTTTCTTTATATCCTAGACATCAATCAACTTGGAAGCTTTTTGCTTTATGATAATACAAACACACTTTCCAAGTTTTATACAACATCCGTGTCCAAGTAAAAAAAGTATATGTGTGTATGTACGAGCATACTTATCTGTATCCCTACATGTGTATGCATATGAAAGTATATGCATATATATTTATCGCCGTAGAATGAAGAGAACAGAACTGTTCAAAAGTACTTCGGACAGCTCAAACAGGTCTTACAACTATGAAAAAAAAAATAAAAATTTTGTGGCCACAAATCCATTATACAACTACAATTATGGCGAAAAATGCCAAAAGCAAAAATTATTCTACATTGAAATGAAAAAATGCCAGAATTCTTGGCTTACAACTGTCTCTCGTTGGCACTGGTAATTAAAGACATTTCCTGCAAGTTGAGGTGTTCATGCAGCTGTCCCACACTATTTCTATACTCAGCTTTTTAGGCCTCATAAACCCTTATCTTAAACATCCAAATTGGGGTCTCTCATGCTTGTAAAGTTGAAGATATTTTCTTCCCCATTTCTATTCTTTCATAAATTTACAGCCTTACATCCAATGAGGATGCATTTACTTCACACAATGGGCACAGTAACTCAGAGTACCTGGTCTAGTGCTCTTCTTTTAGATGAGTGAAATGGTTATCAAAAACACAAATTTTCATGACAACAGCACATTGGTTCCTTGAGTAAAATAATTTCCCTTTCCTGTAATGGAGTGATCAACTATTGACAAGTGCATGCTCCATTTCCTGCTGAAAGAATTCATTTCCCTGTTCCTTCAACACCATTTCAGAGTCAAAGAAAACTTTATAACAGTCAGACTGTTTTTTTGGTCTTTAGTAACATATTTCTGAACTAGAATAATTATTGTTGTTGTGGAGACATCTTGAGGACAGCAATCTCTCCCCAAATCTGGCAAAGTTCGGTTTACCAGTTCTGCCTGGACTAAAACGCAACCAGCATTAGTCTTCCTCTACAACAGATGAATTACTGATGCATAAAGACTGTTTCCTGACAAATGAGCAGGTGGCTGCAGTACAGCACATGTGCCTTCTCACCTGATTAGGAAGGAAGTGAAAAGCAAACAGGCTTTGTGGTCCAATACTGTTAGTAGATCTGAGCATCCTGCTTGCATGTAAGCCATGCTGCAGCTGCTTTATGCTGGCTCCCACCTGCCTTTCACTGCTCTGAGTTGCTTTCTAGCCTGGACACTTGACAATACTTTCAACCTCGTTGAGCCGAACTTGAATATCTGACAAACCTAATTAGATTGGAATATGTTTCACAGCCTCCACAGCATGGTTCTTTGATAACTTTCTAGACAGGTTTGTATTAAATTGAACTTTCTAATCAGATACCTTTTATTAGTAACACTGTGCTCACCCTTCAGAGGCAAGAATGTGGGCACATGCAGAAATTCTGAATAAACTTATCTTCAAAATTATATTGTCAAATCAAAGAATTTTCAGTGGCTGATACATGGTAGTGTGTTATTTAGACTGGGTTTTGTCTTCAAACAGTGGAGCCTTTTATAAGCTGCCTAACATTTATCTTATTTAGCCATAAAAGGAAGTTAGACTGTCATGCCTTTGGAACAAATCTGAGAGAAACGAGAGATTTTTTTTCAAAGTGGACATACCTTCATAAGTTCTTTTTTTCATGGTCTAACCAGTTGGGGTTTTTTTGGTTTTTTTTAACTTACAGAAAAATGTCTCATATATACTACATCCTTCACGGCGTTTTCAAAATTACGCTGGTCTTGGCCAGTTTATTGTCCCTTAATATTCACTGTAAAGAATTCTTCACAGCAGAAATTAAGATTCATGAAACTGAGGTGATAAGAATGAGTTATTTGTACAAAACTAACGATTATCAGTGGTTTATGTTTCTTGTGCTTGTAATTGTTTTATATCTCTAATTTTCACTTTTTATTACACATTCTGCTCCACATTTGGGCCTTGGCAAGTTGAGAGAATTGAGTAAATATTTCTCAAAACAGTAAAACCTTTCAGTTCAGGAGTAAGATTTTAAGTGCAGCCACTGTATTATGCAATTCCCAGCAGATGATTTTACATAATGAGTCTCTTTTTAGTAGAAACAACTCAAAGTATCAATTGGCAGTTTACTCCTATGCTTATCTACTAGAAGGTGATTTTCATTAAGAAAATGTAAAAGTACATTTTTATGACTGTCACATTAGAAGTCTGATACTGTTTTTCACTTAACTTTAAGAAACTATATTTGCTGATATAATAATCAGCACCAGGTCTGTCAGATGTCTTTGATTAGAAAATGAAAGCTATAACCCCCGTTGTTTTCTGTGAGTTTATATTAGACTGCAATCATAACAATTTAAGGTGTAACATCACCACATTTCAGTGGCTTTTCTGAAGCTAAATTATGCCTTGACTTTAATGAGACCATGAACTCAAATAAAAGTACAGGTACCTACAGCTGCAAAGCAAACCTTGAGGGCCTTAAGATTGTTTAGCTAATAAAAAAGGAGAACATTCAGTATAGGTCAAATACACATGTTATTTTCTAGAGCTTTTTTACCACAATAGAATTTATTAGGCAAATCCAGCCAAGAGATCCATCTACCTCTAGAGCTGCACTGCTAACGGCTAAGACATTGAGTGCAGATATTAATTTTCTACACAGTTCACACAGTATACGACATTTTTTCTTTGTTCCAACAGTTTTCAGCTTCCTCTTTTCTCTCAAAGCTCATATGTTTCACCCTAAGTTTCTCTAAAAGAAAAAAATTATTCTTTCAGGTGACCTTTCTTTCTTCCTTCCTTTCATAAGAGGCAAACAAAGCATATAATTTAAGCTATTTTAAATATTTCTATTATTAATCAGAAACAAAATTTGCACTTAAATTATTTGGGTATTCAAGTACTAAGCATATGAAGAAAAACAATAATCTAACGAAGCTGAAATAATCACACTGATCGGTGGAGCTAAGCATTTTCACCAGATATTTATTATTTTCCTTTCATTTCATCAGCTTTTTGTAAACATGTTAAATGTATTAATCAGTCTGTTCATAGATTTCATAAACATTGCTGCATTACCTGTTCTATTAATAGATGCAATATTTCCCATACAAAATATTGATTATGAAAAAAACCCACCTTAAAATTGAAAAGGTTGTTTCATTCAAGGGTAAATAATTGGATTGATAAATGCATTCAACGGAAAAACTTACAATGAGGTGGGATTCAATTTCTTAACATTTGGTGTCATCTGAGATGCCCTAAAGTATCAGAGGTATTTGTGTGGGCCCAACAGATAAGATAAAGAACTTGTAGAACTGTGCAGTTTGGAGCAACAGCTAGGTCATATACCCCACCTCTCTTTAAAATAGGACTAGCCACTTACATTTAGGCAACCAAATACTTCAGCAGCAACTTTCTACTGTGCAGAAACTCACTTTTCTTTTTACAGACCATGTATTTTACATTTTTTTTTTTTCTTCAGAGCAACGTTATACACTATACTCACTAAACTCAGTAGTTTCTTTTGCTGACAGTGAAACATTTGATCAGGACTGAGATACATCAGCGACACATACTCAGAGATGAAGGACGCAGAGAAAGATCTTTATAGCTAGTGCTGTCAGAAGATACTCTGCCCCAGTATCTTTTCACTGTGCAACAAGAGGCAGTTACCACAGGGGATGCTGTGCACCTTCCATTATCTGTTTCACCTGAGCTGATTTACAACTTTCATTGCCTTGTAAATTAATCCAGCAGGCATTTCTGGAAAGGACTGAAGAGCATCCACTTCAGATCTGCTATTCTAGCAAAAAGGACACAGCAAAGAGCTGATGAGATGTGACTTCTCAATGAACACAGTTGTTTGGAAAATGAGTGTCTGTGTCAACCTCACTTCACTGGTAGCTCTTCCTACTTCTTATCTATATGTTAACATCACCAGAATGTGAGGCATCATATCAGTTAATAGGAAGGACGGTATGTATTCAGAAATAGATTCTGTTATCTTAACTCAAGTCTCAAAGTATAACTGTGTCTATAGAAAAGGTGCAGTATACCCTCTCCACATGGAGACCAAAACAGACTTCACCTGAGTAAAAACTTAATATCTCCGTCAATACTTCATTGCACATCTTTGATCAAGTGCCAAGTAACTGTCATTTTGCATGGTCACTCATACAGATTTTATTGATAGAAACACATTCTTGATTCTCACCTACCTTTTCTGAACTAGAGAAACACTGGGTGCCCCATAGGCCATTTTCAGTGCAAGGGCCATTGGCATCAAATGGGGCAGGTTTGCTTTGGTGAAGTCCATGAGTGAAATCAGAGTCTGTCTTTTCTGTACAGCTGTATAAAACTAATAAAGAAACTTGATCCGTGTCGTCTCCCAGAATGGTGAAGAAATCCTCAGGATCAATGAAATTTCATGGAATTGTTAAAATACGCAAAGAAAACTTTACAGCATTTACCTTGTCCAACAAAACAACCTATATGTTGTTGGAAATTCAGGTATGCTATACATGAAAAGAAGTCTGCTTTCATTGGCTCTATTTTTTTCACTTCCACACATCAGCATTTGGCCATTGATCCACACGTGCCTGAACCTGACAACATGGCTGAGTCTTCATATGCTATGCCAAAAAAGATTAAACGATAGGATCCTATTAATGCAAATTTTGCAAATAACTGGATTCTATTTATATTTTCCTTCAAAAGTTTACATCATGTTATCCATATTAGTTAATTTTCAAGGTTCTACAGAAAAGGCAAAGCTGGAAACACGAAATAAAATTTGACCTATGAGTATGTCTTTTAACTGAGAACTGCATTGGAACAGACAGAAACTCACTACCTCCCCCAGAAACAATTACAGTGTATTTTAGATACCTGATTACAAGTTCTCCAGTTTTATAGCTATTGTATTTTCAAAGTAAAATAAGAGCTTATTTCCACAGGTTTCTGTGCTGTGGGTCTGCTTAATATCAACATCCTCTTGTACCAAAACCTGTATTTTTTTAAAAACCTTTTCTGGGAACTCTATTACAGTCCTTCGAAAGGGAATCTCATCTAGTATAGACATGAACTCTTCCTTTTAGGACATACACTCCCTTTCAGGTTTGAAGGATTCTTCAGCAATATCTTAGGACTGGCAACACATTCTCTCAATATATCTCAGTAAAGGTGTGTTAATGAGCCAAACTTCTGCCTGTGACAGACTTCAGGAATTACTTAAAATTCATGATGAAACACCAAAAATCTTGAAGTAAAACAATATCTTCAGTCAACTATCAATATCATCAAGGAGATTGTTAAATATTTAAAAAGAGAGAAAATAATGAGCTTCAAGAGGCAAATTCTTTCCTCAAACTTTCTGCTATTGAAAATAAAGCTCATAAGCCTTTCTAGTTTGAATGTTGGTAATCTATTGATTTTCTTCACTGAATATATGCAACAAATTTATTCCCTGTCACTGAAGTCTAGCAATGACTTAAAACAATGCTTCTTGTTCTTTCCAGGCTATGCTTAAGTTCTCTAATATAGTTGCCTGAAATCTAACATGATTAAAAAACTGGTTACAGCATTGAATATTGTAAAATTTTTTTTTTTTTTTTTTTTTTTTTTTTTTAGAAAAAGATTGATTTGATAAAAATCATATTTTGGTCAACTGAAGTTTTCAATAATGCTGCCAAAGATAGTTGCTTTTAAAAGATTTGTTACAATAAAACAATTCATTTCTTTTAAATTTTATGCAACATAACTTATAACATCAGTGGGAAAAAATACAGGTTTTTCTAGTGATAGATACAACATGTTGGTATTACTTTAACAGAATTATGACATCATTGGATGTTTCAACAACATATTTTGAATACAACTGTAAATGTCCATGTTCCTAAAGGCTTCTGTATAATGACTATATGGTCTTAAGGAGGGCCAATGAAGGTGACATTTGAGTCAACAAAGCAGAACAGTGAACAAATCCATCTGCAGAAAAACCTCTATGAGGTGACTTTGCAGGGAAATCGAATCACACCATATAAACCTCATATGTCCAGAAGCATATTTTCTCTCCATTCTGACATTTTGGGCAAACCGCCATTCAGAATTTTCACTTTCATTTTCAGGTATCATGTCATTTTTATTTTCTCCTATTAAATGGCTAAAGGTTCAGTTATTTTTCTCCATTCTCTTCAAGCAGTCTGGGCTCATTGTGATACTAGGTAAGTAGACAATTAGCAGCGGTGCTGCCTAATGTGTTTCATGTTATTCTCACTGTGTGTGTCCTGAATTGATTCAGGAGTTCACTTATTGCTTTGAATAAACACGTTCAGAGCTCTTATTCTCTCAACCCTTTTTTTTTTTTTTCTTTAAAGTCTAAAAGGTTCTTTGAAGAGGTATCCAAGCATTATCTCAGAAAGCAGCTTAAAAAGAAAAGATTCCAAGGTCTTTTTTCTAATTAGGAAATCTTGCAGTAATCCAACTAATTGATTTAAGTGTGAAAACATAAATTTCAACTTGAAGCTAAATAAGTCTGAAGGCATGATGGTCCCTTGCTAATGCAAATAAGGGTCAGCACACTACCTAATTATGTGATTGGGAAAAAGCTTTGAGTGGTGTTCACACGATAAAAGTACAGAGTCTTTATTCTTCTCTGTCTCAAAAACTACAATTGTCTTTTTAAAATGCGAGTTGTTTTTTGGTTTTGGTTTGGTTTTTTGGTTTGGTTCTTTTTTTTTTTCCAAAAAAATATCCTGATATTCTGGAAAACATAAAATTTGTGGGACTATTTTCAAATTGTCCTTCCTCTGTTTTCTTCTGTTTCCCTCCTCTTCTTTCTCTCCACACTATTTTTCATTTTTCATACAAAAAACAGGCCTCCTTTGTCAAATGGAGCTGTAATTATTGATACTTCTTGCCTTAGTCCTTCCAAATGCAGACATTTGCAAGCCATTTCAAGCAACCTAACCTAATAATCTAATCTGATCAGGGTGTGTCTCTGTTTCCATATACGTTAAGGAAACCTTCACCATTTCTAGTCAGCTCTAGTTTATTCTAGTTATAGCGCAGTCTGTAGTAGTTATACTGCTCCTTAGTATGTGTGCAAATATAACAGAAGACAAAATATGCGTTTTCCAAACACTGTAAGTATTTAAGAACTTTGAAAGTGTAATTTCCACAGAAACAGGTACAGAAGAAGGTCTGAGCAAAAATGTTAGATGTCTCCATGGTCTCATAGTGTTATTACACAGGACACAGATTAAAAAATCATTCACTGTTGGGACTTAAGTACTTATATTTTTTTTTAACTTACTTAAGGTAGCTCTTGAAAGAACTAACGTGCATCTGAAAAACAAACAGTCCAGTAGTGGCTCTCCTGAATTTTATTGCTCTGTCTCCATGTTAGCAGAGAGAACGAACACATAACCACTCTAAGGAGGTTATATGTGGTGCTTTATTTTGAGGCCCCGGGAACCAGGGGTACGCACCCAAATCTGGTTCCAAAGACCGTCACAACTCGCCCGCAATTTATCCTGTAAAGTATTACATATGCATCGCCTCTCCCAACATGCTGATACATATTCATGACTCATCCCCGCTTCGTATTATAATGAGTATAAAAATCCTTTCCATATGTTCTGCACTTGCGTAGTGCCTCCTGGTGGTCGTGGGCAGGGGTCTCAGGATGAAGTAAGTAGTCTTCCTCAGATGAAGTAAGACGTCTTCCTCGCTATGTCCTTTTTACCTTTTAGGGTCCTGGATAAATCCCAACGATTGTATTTGCGCCAGTATTCTTCTCTCTCTCCTTGACTGGTTCTTAGTATACAACTCTGTTTCTTAACACAATTAAAAGTTCTACTTGAATAATCTTTAAAGTACTGTTCCTTCCAAACCACTACCTTATAGGGATATCGCTTGAATAGTCTCATAAATCTATGTCCATATCCTAGGTACTAGGTCTCTCTGACCTAAGACACAAATCAACCAAATCAGTAAGGCTGAATGCTATATATGTATGTATTGATTAAAATTTGATTAAACTTCTGTTAATCAAACGTTATGATTTCTAACATCCATTCCCACTTTCATCATTACCTCCATATTTTGCTGTAACAGGATAGCAAAAGGGAGAAGTTACAACCAAAAATTAAGGGTTTATTTTGTCTTTCCTATTGATATAACTTAGGATAAATCACCTTTCTGATTCTTATTAAACTTAACTTTAATTCTAATATACAGATTAAATATTAAATACGAAGTTATTTAAATATTTAGTATTTAAATGTAATATTAATACTTACCAGGGTTGCGTACATTTGTTTCATGCAGAGAAGCACAGAAACTATCAAGCAAAAGTAGGAATAGTATTTTATGTTATCACTAAGCAGTATTTTTCTGTTCCTAGTAACAATTAAAAATTAAATAAATAAAGTTCCTGTCATCTTGATACAAAATAGTTCTATTTCAGACAGATTCAGAAAACTATTTAGTGTTACTATTATAAATTTTCCTTCATTAAAAACAAAGCAAAACCCAGCAGAAACAGTGTGACTGGGCAAAATTAATGCCCAAAGTAATTCCAAAAGATCAGTATATAATGCATGGTTGTGGGCTTTTTTCCTTTCTTTCTCCCTCTTTATTTTTTTCAGTGAAATTATTTCTTTCTTCTTTTAAGGGAAAAGACTTCACTAGAAAACAATCAAGCTGAGGTCTTATAATTCTTTTCTTTTGTAAGATATCCTAAGATTTATACCTGCTAATTGCTGCAGGAGAGCCCAGGAAAATGCTTCTCTTTTTCAAGTCTTCTCCTTTGTACTATCAGTTTAGAGCCAAAGAACAGACCCATTCAGTTCTTCTCAAACTCTGAGCCATTGACAAATCATCTAAATACCACCAATACTTCTAATCGTCGACCAAATCACAAAACAAATATGGTGTTTGCGTGGTGATTAGTTTCACCATTAACAGTTGATGCAGGTACCCTGTCAGCTCTTGGCTTATCTGACTTAGATAATGTCATTAGGTTGCTTAATCACACCAGGGAGATACATAACAGAACAGGCAATCACGACAGAGACTTTTTCTTTACTGGGCCACCTTTAGTTCTTCCTTTATTAAAAGACAAGAAGCTTATCTTTCTGTTGATATATACTTAAACTGCTTTAGTGCTACCAGAAGTAAGAGGGAATACAGGCTACGTAGACCTCAAGCAAGGCGTTCAGTCAACAGCAGTTTCAGAGACTAGTTCCTTTAGACATGAACTGCTGTCCAGCACTGGGTGCTCAGACCCCCATTTCCACTGCTTTTAGAAGTCTTCCTTATCTTTTTGCTAGGTGGGGGGGGGGGGGAGGAAAAAACCAGGAATTCTGATGTTGAGGTTTGTTCAACAACTTAACCACTGAAAAGGGAAAGTAACTACGTCTGTGTCAGATGGAAAGACTTGCAGTCACTAAGTAAAGAAAGAGTAATCACTGTATTCACCTTCATTTCAACATGTACCTTGTTTACAAGTTCTATACAGATTCAATGGCAGCTATTTTCAGTCAGGCCTGTATCAGATCCAAAGTATGTTATTTTGGCTCTGTGAAAGTACTTAGCTCCCAAGAACCAGGTCCTAGCAAATGGTCCAAATCTTTACAGAGAAATGTAAATAAGGATTTTTCCTTACTCCGTGTTTCTGCACTGACCACTATATTCCTCCAAAACATGATTAATTTCCTTCAAAAGGTGTCAAGCTATTCTCTAGAATCAGTTGTCTTCCTACCTTGTATGAGCTTTCTGCTATAGTATACATAAACAAAACAATAGATCCAAAGACATTTTATTTCATTTTGGCTGTAAATATTGTACCAACATAATTTTCACCAGATACAGAAAACTGAGTACATTGATTAATCAGAGTCAAAATGGTATGCTTTATTCAAATCTGTTTACTCAGAATTTTACTATATGATTAAAAATGGAGTAAATGTTATATTATTTACTAAATCCATTAAATTTTAATTATATTACATGTATATTCAAACTCTCTTTATGTTTATATTTTGTATCTATCATCATACTGTTTAAGTACTTATCAACTGTAGTAAGAAAGAGAAGTTCTCCATCTCCTGTGAGATTTGGTATAATTTTATTTTAATTTCCATATTGCTTAGTTATTTCTGGGACTGGCCTCCATGGTTATTCTGCATTTTGAAAAGAATTATTTATTCAAAAGAAGCACCTTTTGCTCCTTTATGCCTCTAGTGATGTCCGGAAGACAGGCTGGGACTTGATCTCTAATGATCATATAAACATGAACTTACGGTAACTGTGAAAATATGCACCCCATCTTTGCTTGTTCCTACTGAACTCTGAGTGAGGTTTTTGGCAATGTTTTCAATGCACATGCATGTATGTTCAGGAGTGCTTCCAACAGAAGCAGAGTGAATCTTGGTACAAATGACCAAAGAAGTGGGGAAAATCATGTGGAAAGCAATGCTGGAGATTCTTGGCTGTAGGAGAACACAGCTGTGCACACATGCAGAAACACAAACACACTGTTTGGCAAGTAGAATAAGGAAAAGGTTTTGACACTAGAATACATGAAAGACTAAATTATTTTAGCTAAAAGAGAGAAACCTGAAGATTTGTCAAATTTTGGAAATTAACTAGGGCTAACTGAACATATAGGTATCAGCTTCTGAACTAAAATCTTGCCCCTCAAATTGCTAAGTTTAGGGTTGAACTTAGAGCTCAAAGTGCTGAAATTAGATAATAATAAAAAAAAAATTGCCACAGGCACTGGCTAATGGTCCAGCAAGGAACTATCAAAAATTGGATAAGCTCTCCTAAAATAAGGATTGAGCTGGTTTTGACGTTTTGAAGAGAAAGGCAGAACTACCTAGTAGAGTGGAAAAGACTGGTAGCAGAAGTAGATTACAGATCCTTCCCTTAAGGAAATGCAAGTATTGGAAATAAAATTTTGGAACTGCAAAGCTTGCGAAATACAAAATGCGGAAATACTGTCATGCGCAAGTCTTCATCAAAAAGCATGTGTAACAATCAGTACTAAATCATACTATGAAATTGGAAAAGGCATCTGGAATTTCATTACCTGATAACTGAAATTCCACCATTTGGAATTTCATTACCTGATAACTGACTGGGCTCCAGGGCCAAAATAGATTATTGTTGTGAAAACTCAGGGAGCATCTAGTTTTGCTGTATGTAAAAGTATGGGAAGTCTACCCTCTTCCCGTTTTAAAAAAGTGTCTGAAGAGGATGTGGAAGTCAGCTATAAACTGAGCATCCAAGACATACGCAATTTTTTTGGTGCATTCAAGTTTCAGCTGTTTTCATCTAACTGTAGGCATTTAATTGAGATGCTTGGCTTCCACAGGGTCTCTCTGGAGTCAGTGGAGAGAAGAAAGCATTTCCTTCAGGTAATTCAGGCCATCACACTCGTCATGTGGAAGTGCACTGATTAGAGGTATAGCCTAGGGTGATAAGGGTCCTTTGTGAAGTACTTCACTTAATACATAAAGTTAGATTGACTGCATCTGAGGCTTAAGTTTTAAACAGAATTTATATTAAAGCCTGAAGCAGCTTGGTCTGTTTTGAATTCACTCAGCAACTCGTATAATATACATTGTACATTTAAGAAATGTGGAACATTTATGCAGTCCTTTAGACTAGTGTTAGAATATTCTGATGATTTATAGATAAAAAATTAACTTATTTTCATAATTCTACTCTCCCTGCACTACCAATGCAGAATGCTCAAGGGGTTCGTGGCAATATGCCATGAATTCTTACCTTTCTGGAGCAAAGTCTCCCTGGTTTGCATAATGGATTCTGTCCATTGCAATGCCTGTGTCTAGTCATCCGTTCTTTCCGTCCTAGACATCTCATTTACAGCACCAGAAGGCAGAAATAATTCAACTTTTCTTTCAGGAAAACCTCTAGGTTTTCCACTGTTGTTCAACCTCTTTATTGGCTTGACTTGCAGTCTCTTACAGATAAATATGCTAACAATGCTGTAAAACCGCAAAAATTAAGACAAAGATAATGATGAAGACCTTAGAGAAAAAATATTCTTATATATGTTTTTAATCTATTGATAGCTGCTCCAGCTGCTGTTGATCAAGTACTGAGAGACATACTGGCGTACATAAAAATAAGGAGTGAAAGTCAGAATTAGTAATCAGATGCTGCTAAGAAGAAAGATTCTTGTGCAAAAAAAAGTTGATTTTCCTCCCCCCTTATATCAGCAGGCACAAATTTTAGAGGCAGGAAAATGATGTGAGGAGTTTGAAAAGATAGCATGCACTTCAACCTGACTGTATATCCATCCTAGGCAAATGGGCGCTGCATCTAGGTCAGTTCTGCCAGATAGTAAGTGCACACAATTGGAAGGCAGAAATCTTTATTTCAGTACATGACAACTTTGTCCTACAGCCCTGTAAAATTCCTTTTTCACTCCCACCACCATTCGTTTCTGTATGACAGCATCACGATTATGTACTGAGTCACAAGGCAGTATTTCCTAATGATCTGCATCTTCTTTAAAGTCTTTCTGTATAAACACATTTGCTACTTTTGTATGTTTCTTTCTTCTGAACAATGGTAAAAACAAATGACAAAAAACCCCAGGTATTTGGATTTCATAGACGAAGAAAGTCTCAAAGTTGGATCTCGATTTCAGCCCATAAGAGAACACTGGGCCATGGATTTCTGGAAAGGTGTATGACATAAACAGAAACAAGATAATTCCTCCTATCAAAATAATTAGTGTGTACTCCATGATTACAATTTGACAGACATTAGACATCATAATAAGAGCTAAAGAAAACCATAGATGTCTGCATGCTTCTGTTTGTATCTCAGTGCATTTGTTGAAACTGCAATTACAGTTATTCTCACTTAGATTTAGACTTGATTTAAATACTCTAGAAACCAAAAGAGGAATGCTTTTTGCCATTATGACTGTGATTTCAAAGAGGAAAATTTATATGTGGAAGGAAAGACAACAAAAGGATCCACAACCTAACTTGTATCAATGCTTGTGGACCATGGTGTCACTATTTGACTTAGTGCCAGTATATTTAACACTTGTTCATTATGGCATCTTTATAACATTGCCCACGGTGATTTCTAAATATGAAAAGGAAGGGGGTAAATTGTACTAAAAAACCACAACACTCTGTTGTAGTCTTGCTGCAGTTCACTGTAGCCAAGTGAGAGTTTCAGAAGGGCATGGATTCTGGGTCTTCCCAAGGCAGGAGGTCTAAGAGCTGAAGCACAGTTCCCAGAGGTCCAGCTTCTCTGCAGTCCAAGAAATGACTGCTCACTATGTAGATATACATGCAGTAGTTTCTGTCACATCTTCACATTTCCAGCTGTGGCTGTGGCTTCACACACCACAGCTTAGCACCATCTATAAACCTGCTCAGCATCTGCACAGCCAGCCATGCTGAGCTCCCTGTTGCCATGGCTAGACTACTGTTTAGTGTCCTAGATAGGTAATTCACATTTACATCTGCAAATCCAAGCTTCAGTTTTTCCACTGTCTGTGGTACAAACATAGCCTGAATTCATGGATGCCAGGTTACAGTCTACCAGCCACCTGTGGTTGGTAGATATGCATTAAAAACTATAGACAAAAAACACACACTCTCAATCCTTTACTCATCTGAAGCATAAATTGCTAGCTTCACACATACAGAGGAAGTATATATAGCTGTACTCTTTCCAATTCCACAAAAGTAGCTTTGAGACTCATTGTTCAATCCTGGGCAAGTTATTTAATCCTACTGTACGTCTATTTTCCAGTCTGCTAAATGCTTTCAAATGGCAAGGGTTACCTATATCAAAAAAATGCTGAGAAGTGTCATTCATTGATACATACAAAACAATTTGAGCTTATTAGATGGAAGGTGTTAACAATTTGATATATTTCTGTCTTAAGTTTTTAAAAATTGTAATCATTTATAATTGAAAGAGAAAAACAAAATATGGACAAAAATTAAATGCATGAAAATACAAACATAGAATCCAAATTTCCCACATGACATCCTTGTCTCTAAATTGGAGAGACATCAATTTGATAGATGGACCACTCGGTGGATAAAAAACTGGCTCGATGGCCGCACGCAAAGAGTTGTGGTAAATGGCTCGATGTCCAGTTGGAAACCTGTAACGAGTGGTGTCCCTCAGGGATCGGTGTTGGGACCGGTCCTGTTCAACATCTTTGTCGGTGACATGGACAGTGGGATTGAGTGCGTCCTCAGCAAGTTTGCCGATGACACCAAGCTGTGTGGTTCGGTTGATACGCTGGAGGGAAGGGATGCCATCCAGAGGGACCTTGACACACTTGCGAGGTGGGCTGATGCCAACCTTATGAAGTTCAACCAAGCCAAGTGTAAGGTCCTACACCTACACCCAGGCAATCCTGGGCACTGCTACAGGTTGGGCAGAGAAGAGATTCAGAGCAGCCCTGCGGAGAAGGACTTGGGCATGTTGGTTGATGAGAAGCTTAACATGAGCCGGCAGTGTGCGCTTGCAGCCCAGAAAGCCAACCGTATCCTGGGCTGCATCAAAAGAAATGTGACCAGCAGGTCAAAGGAGGTGATGCTGCCCCTCTACTCTGCTCTTGTGAGACCTCACTTGGAGTACTGCGTATGGTTCTGGTGTCCTCAACATAAAAAGGACATGGAGCTGTTGGAGCGAGTCCAGAGGATGGCCACGAGGATGATAAGGGGGCGGGAGCACCTCCCATATGAAGACAGGCTGAGAAAGTTGGGGCTGTTCAGCCTGGAGAAGAGAAGGCTGCATGGAGACCTCATAGCAGCCTTCCAGTATCTGAAGGGGGTCTACAAGGATGCTGGGGAGGGACTCTTCCTTAGGGACTGTAGTGGTAGGACAAGGGGCAATGGCTTCAAACTTAAACAGGGGAAGTTTAGATTAGGTATAAGGAAGAAGTTCTTTACAGTGAGGGTGGTGAAGCACTGGAATGGGTTGCCCAGGGAGGTTATGGATGCTCCATCCCTGGCGGTGTTCAAGGCCAGGTTGGACAGAGCCTTGGACCATGTGGTTTAGGCCAAGCTGTCCCTGCCCATGGCAGGGGGTTTGGAACTAGACGATCTTAAGGTCCTTTCCAACCCTTACTATTCTATGATTCTATGATTCAAATAAACAGCTATAAAAATGTCATTTAGAAGAATTGGTTGTGCCAGGAAAAGGCACAATATGCCTGTAGAACTACCTTTAAACAAGCAGGAATCTCATTTGGCTGCATTTCCACAGTAGTACCTGATGGTGGCTTGGTAGGAAAGGCAGTGTATTTGCTCAACTTAAATCTGTATTAAATTTATTGTAAGCTATTCAATAGTCAGGCAATTAATAAAAATTACCAGCTTTCAGAAGGGCTGAATGTTACTAAAACTTTCAGTGAATATTAAGCAGAAGATAACCAAGCATCAATGTCTTAACTTCTGTATTATGTGTGGTTTCTATTCCAGGCTTTTACAGTAGAAGAGAACTGGGCATAAAATGTATATATCCATGAAGAAATGGTGACTCTGATGATTGAAACTGACTATTCAGAGGTGCTTAATTTGCTAAGAGATCTGTACTTACTAAATCACAAAGAACAAGAGAAACATAGCAAAGATATGCAAAAGCTGTCACATTTCATGAAAAATGGTTTGGATCAGATTACTGATCGCTATTCTAAACAAAGAAAGATTTACTGCAGTGATAAGAACAAAAATAAAATTCATTAGAAAGAAAACACTTTGCGGAAATAACTTACCAGTCTACTAGTAGATTCTATACAAACTGGCAAAGTAAGAAACAAGCAAATAATTTGGATTTATATCCAATCTCTACCTAGAACACTGCTGAGCTAAATGATATGACATGAACCTAAATAATTATTTCTACAAAGTATTAATAGGTTTTTCTGTCCTCAACATATTTTATAGCAACATAGCTATAGTAATATAGTACAGTAACATAATCGATTATACTTCTCAGATATCCATATCCACTATTATTTCGTGTGCTAGCATTGAACACATATTCTCTCATCCCTTAAAATTACAGCTGGATTAATAGATTCTTGAAACTGAGGAAGTCTAGGCATTCAGATCTCATTTTGCTGGTATTGAGATTGTAGCAATTGTACATATTCCCTGGAACAAACTACTCATATTTTCAAAATATACACAGACAATTGTTAGGCTGTCAGACATAGATAAAAACTGTACACAAAGCACAGAGTAATATGAGAAGAAGTTCTGACATGTTTTCTCTCCAATGGCCACTGTCACTGCTTTTGTAATGTAGGAGGGTGGAGGGAAAGATGCAGGAAATTCTTACACAATCATATGGGCCAGTTCATATACTGTGATAATTAGTTTTCCCATTGCTTTTGAATCTCTGTTCAATTATCTAAAATACAAATCTAACATTGAAGTTCATGAACACTGTCATTTTATTTTTCATCATTTTTTTTCATTCAACTACAAAAATGTGAAAATGGGCTAGGTTCTCTCACCAGACTGGTCAGCTCAAGATCTTGCCAAATTCAAAATTAAATTCAGTTCACTTCTCAGTAGGAGACTGATTGACCCAGTCTGTCATTTTTTAAATTACACATCTACATTGTGAAATGTACTAATCCAAGTTCAAGACTCTTTATCACCACCTCAGCCTTCTATCTGACATGAAGATATATAGACGCAAGCACTGGGTAGCTAAGGTAAAATATGAAGATATTGATTTTTCAGGTGGTAGCAGATTAAGTAACCTGTAAAAACCAAAAGTTATCAGGAAGAAAAAAGGTCCGATTCAAGTGCTTTCATGTCTTCCATTCCAAGTTGTTATTTTTGAATGATTAAGAGGAAAACATTTTATTTCTCCAGAAACAAGTATATTTATTGCCTTTCTTTAAGAGCTAGAATGCTAGTAGTTGACAGAGCACATTTCCCTGGACTGTACAAAACACATATAAAAAGATCTGCTGAATCTAAAATTAAAGCTATCTGTTTCTGTATAAAAAAAAGGCAACTGTCTGCCAATTTTTCCTTTGTGTGGAAATGGTACCCACATGTTTATCACATAATTAAAATCATTATTAAAATAAGTGGTTCTTGAGAAGAATCATTAGGTCTCATGTTTCTGATATTTCTTTGGTATGCTCACTCCTCCCTTATTCCTTCCAAAACAAAGGGAAAACTGATTTCTCAGTAATCCCAGGGAGCAAATTGTTTTGCTGTTGTTCTTATACTTCCATACCAAAATGATTTCTGTTAGCTTGCAATATCATGGGAATGTGGACAGATAATTCAGAAAGTCACCTCCAAGAGGATGTTCTTGTGGCATGTGGCTTTTTATTTTAAAGGTCAACCTTGAGCAGAGATGATTTAGAAGCATCAGATTGTGATTACCATCAGAATGAAGGGAAAAATAAAAAACATTAACATTTTTCTCCAGTTTTATGACGAACTTAGAAAAATAGTCTGGGATTAATCCTCTAAACTATCATATTCCTGCCTTATAATTTTGACAGTAATAGTAGACACTTGAAATTTTTTGTATCTATCATAACTGGTGTTCTTTTGACTCCCTCACCTTCTGCTTCTAAAATTTATGGAATTCTGAATTCTGAAATCATTTGTGAGGCAAACAAAGTATATTTCATACATGAAACCTTACATAGTTTTCAAGATTTTTATGAAACCCTGTTGAAATTTTCAAATTTGGAAACATTAACAGCAGACAAGTCAGCAGACCAGTTTTTCAGAGATCTGTTCTGTATTTTATGACTGCAGAAAGTAAATTCAGACGGAAAAATCTGGATGGTAAAGACAGCAAATTACAATCACACTCAGTTTGAGATGAAAGTGAAGAAGCTGAGAATTGTACTAGCCACAAAATCAAAACAACAATGAAGTTGGGCTTGGCCTGATGGTCAACAATCCTGACTGTCCTAAAGGATCTAAGCTCAGGAGGAGGTAAGCTAAATTGAGGAGAGAGGGAAGCAGAAGTGAGGATTGGGACACAGAGCCAAGGTCAGGCAGATGGATTCAAGGAACTGATGCACAACCTAAAATCTTGCTGAGAAACAAGAACAATCAGTAAGATAATCTAGTGTAATAAACCCCCAGACTCACTAGTGTCAAATATCCGCAGTCATCCAGATCATGTTACCAAGCTTCTCAGAGAGACTATTGGCAATGTTACTGGGCTGCCACTTCCAAGAAAGGAGGCATCAGACTGTCAAGATGCAAACCTGGATACTACTCTCAGAAAATTGCATGCTGGTAAACATGCCACCAAACACATGACAAAACGTTCAGTTCTAGATCTTGTTTAAAATACCAAATCAGTCTTCATTGTCATACACAGTCTATATTGCTTTTCTACTGCTTTCCCTCCAGCTCTGCTCATCACAGACTCTCCTTCTCTTTTGCTGAGATTTCTGTAACTTTCTCCTTTGTGCAAACATGTCATTTTGGAGATACATACTATAAGTAGGGCATTATTTGGGACTGGTGTATCATTTTATCAGGAAAGCATGAAGACCCTTAAAGTGGTAGAACGAAATTGCTCTGTGTGACATTTGTACACATCTTCGGATGGCTTTTCCTTCCTGTCCAAATCAGTATTTTGGATTGACCTGTAATACATTGCAGAATGAAGACGAGTTAGAGGAGTCTACTTTTTGGATTTGGGTTTTTGGAACCCCTTGTTATATTTTACTTGCAATTGCCTAGTATCTTGTAGTTTGCCTTTTTATTGTCACCTGGCTGCATTGGGTTTGTGTGCATGAACAGTACGTGAATTCCACTGTGAACTGCAAAATAGAACCCTCCAGGCAACTGCACATATTTAAAAACAAACAAGCAAAGCATGCATTAAGCAAAGCATGCATTAAGCAAAGCATAAAAAGTGCTGTAGCAATCCAGTACTGTCTAGGGAAAAGGAGAACCTCAGCATCTGGTCCTGAATGTGAAAATTAGAACTGCTAACATGTATTTTTCAGAAATAACTAAATGTGAAGAAGTACTCCAGCCACTCCAGCACTCAGCTGGAGCTTAATAAAAAGACATAGTGTAACCTAGGTGGTAGAGAATATATCAGGTGTTCTTAGGTCAACATACAAGTGATGGAAATCTTCCAGCCAGGAAATTTTCTGATATGAAATGGTTGAATATAGGGTTATCATCTGAGCCTTATGAAAGGGATGAGAAAATCCAAGCCATATTGAAAGAAAAGTAGAGTATCTCCATGAAGAATGCAGAAGGATATTTTGTATATGAAAATGAAGGGTACCTTATTCTGGAGACTTAAGCTGGAAGAGAAGAGTTTATAAGCAAAGCCTACAATATGCTCCTTTTCTCTTTTCCACCTTACCATCAATTTTGTAATTAAGAAGCACATATGAAGCATGCTTCCTCTAGCCTACTGCACAGAAATCGGTTAATAGGAAGATCAGAAAACCACTTAAGATTAATGACAAGGGATTTTAGCTGATGTTTTTCTTGTTTCTACTTTCATCAGCTGCACAGATTAAGGTGAAAAAGTCTGCATTCTGTTTTCCTCAATATAGACTAAATCAATGTGTCAAGTCTGGACTTCAATTTCTTTATTATTTCAAAGACATTAAAATACATACAAATACTATTCATTGAAACTTTTCACCTCATAACAATGACAAGCTGTTCATGTGTTTAAATAGCTGTTATACATATGTGATTTTTTTGGGAAGCTTTTTGTCTCTGGTAAATTGAGGCAAGGAAGCATCTTTGTTGGTGACGTAGACAGTGGGATTGAGTGCACTCTCAGCAAGTTTACTGACAACACCAAGCTGTGTGGCAGTGGAAGGTGTTCCTGCCCATGGCAGAGGAGTTGGAACCAGATGATCTTTAAGGTCCCTTACAACCCAAACCATTCTATGATTCTAGGATTCTATGATCTAGTTCCACCCTGCCCTACCATGGGCATTTGAAGTGCATTTCTCTTGCTGTTCCTGACACTAAGAGCTTGATTGCTTGAAAGGATTCTTAGGCAAATATTTCTTAGTTGAAATGAAACATAGCGTATCTACTATAGATCTATTAAAATACTGAGCAGAAATACCAGCAGAATTTGGTTGGGGTTTTTTCCCCCTACATGGTTAATTAGACAGCTGAGATATCTCCCCACAAGTTTAATCTGGTTAACTGGTTACTGATGGACATTAGGATAAGAAAAGAAAAATGCACTGATTAGGAAGTTAGACATTGCACAATGACATTGCCACACATACGTTTCGCCTAACTGAACTTGCAGCATTTACCAGGACTATATCACTGATATTTCAGTTGGATGTTTTCATGTTCAAATACACCATGCTACAGGCAGTCCGTGATATTTTGAGCACTTAACAATAGCTAAAACTCTCACATCCTGTACAAAATGACACCAAAGTTGTCATTCTCTAGGTTAACAGTGACAGTGGGTATTTAGCTACAAGACCTTTTCTGGCTACCATCTGTCATCATGTTCTGTGCTTTCACTGGCACATAAAAGCTGATTAGTCCACATCAGCAAGTGCTGCTTTGAAGAATAAATTAAAATACACCAAAAGTTATGCAGTTCTTTAATTGCCTTCCTGGAATGTATCCAAATTAAAATATGTTTGCCTGGATGAAAATGATATAAGAATCCTCCAAGGGACAATCAGCATGGTCCCTGTGTTATTTGGGTAAGGTCGCAGGATCTGGTTCCATTGTGACAAGATAATGTTGCTTAGCACTAAACTGTATCTCAATATACCACACCTTGAATATTGTGTTCAATTTAGGGCTCCTCACTACAAGAAAGACATTGTGGTGCTTGAGTATGCCTAAAGAAGAGCAACAAAGTTGGTGAAGGGTCTGGAGAACAAGTCTTATGAGGAGCGACTGAGGGAACTGGGGCTGTTTATCCTGGAGAAAGGGAGGCTGAGGGGAGATCTTATTGCTCTCTACAACTACCTGAAAGGAGCTTGTAGTTAGGTGGGTATCAGTCTCTTTTCCCACATAACAAGCAATAGGACAAGAGGAAAAGGCTTCACATTGCACCAGGGGAGGTTTAGACTGGATATCAGGGGAAATATCTTCATGTAAAGGGTTGTCAAGAATTGGAAGAGGCTGCCCAGGGAAGTGGTGCAGTCGCTATCCCTGGAGGTATGTAAAAGACATGTAGATGTGGTGTTTAGGGACATATTCTAGTGGTGGCCTTGGCAGTGTTAGGTTAACAGCTGGACTTGATGATCTTTTCCAACCTAAATGATTCTATGATTCTACATTATTAACACTAAAAGAATAAAAACGGTATTTACAAATGTGTGCATATGTGCATCCCATTTTCCTTCCCTGACTTACGTAGGAATAAATATGTGTAAAACAGCTTCACAACATTTACATGTGTTTAACTGTAAATACTTTTCAATGTAGAAATAAATTTACAAAAAGATGAGTACAGATTGGAGTGTCAAAAAAGTGTGGTTAAAAAAAATATTGTTTTCTAGTGTACGTCTCCTAGGCTTATGGATTTCTTATTGAATTGATTTCAACATATTTAAGCACTATGGGTACAGTTCAACTACTTATACAAGCAAGAATATTCATATGCTTTGAATGCCATTATACTTAACTACTTAAAGTGCAATATTTTCTACTAGCCAAATAGACTGAACAATCATAAGCCAGATAGCAAAAAAAAATACAAAGCAAATAAGGAATCTGGGCTATCTAAGTGTTATAATTTTTAAGTAGCTAGCTAGGCAATGTCTTACGTAAATCATATGTGTATGTATTTTAAGTAGAAAGCACATAAGATTTCTGTGGATAGAGGGATAATATAGTAATAATTTATATCTAGTTCACCCTTTTTTCTGTCATTCCTTCGGTTTTGACCTAACATCCAGCACTACTACTCTTTCCTTATTTTCTATTTTATCCCAGCAGCGTGAAATCACCACGATAATTGCACAGTTGTTCTTGTATTTTAAAAAGCAAGCTGTTGAAAATGCTTTTCCTTTTTTATCATGCAAGTGCAGAAAATGCAATATTAATGTCTTATTCTCCTTTTTTAAAAAGTCTTTTAAAGATGTAAAAAAGAAACACTGGAAAAAAGTTTGACCATGCCCAGAAATTCATCTAGAGCTGATTTAATTTCAAGTAAGAAGACAGAAATTTTACAAAAAGTGGAACCTATTTGGACAAAACAGATGGTGCATATATATAAAATATATGTGTGTGTGTGTGCATTTCTTCCCCTCCCCCAAGATGTTGGATATTTGCCATGCCAACACATCCGGAACGTCACTGCACATTTATATGAATGTTGTTACCTCTGCAGTTTGCCTAGGTATGCCTTTATTTGTTTTATGATGTTCTTGCAATCAAGTCATAGCAGAAATGTTTCTATTCCTCATAACCACTAAAATTAAACACTTTAAGAGCAGGGCTTTCAGCACTTAGCTGCTCTTTGCAGTCAGTAGAGAAAGTACCACATCTGGTCCGCAACTAAAACACAATGTTCAGGCATATGTTCCACGCAAATATTTAGTATTTTACACTGTCTGTCTAAAAAAAATATGCGATTTAATGTCAATATTTTTTACTTAATTTTCCAGGCATTTAGAGCATAAATTTTGACTATATTCCAGGTCTTCTCTTTGAACAATGTTTTGACAAGTATCTGTGCTTACAAACAACACGGGTAAAATACTGTATCCGTGCGATTTAAATGTCATGTCAAGAACTCTGGCTTTTTTGAAACAACTTCAAGGGTGTGGAATTTGCTTGACTTTAGTGTTTATACCAATTCATTCTTCTTTGCCTCCCTCTCTCCTTTCCTCATTTCCTTCATTATTCCTTTGTCTCTATATGTGCAAGTGTTTTAAATATTCATCTAAGAACTGTGATATTATCTGATTTCATTCATTCAGCCTCCCTCTTTGAGTCTCAACAGGATGTTACATGCAACATGCAAAAATATTGTAAGGGCTTTCAAAATGTATTAGAAACAGATTTTTGATTATGCTGCAATGGTCATGATATGGATGAGCACGTGAAATGTTATATAAACAGAAGTATTATGGTAATGTTTTTATGCCAAAACCTTCTGCTGGTTGATGCCTCCTGGCTCTTTCTTGTTTTTATGACACAGCACAGACTTGACATTCCATTGGGTTACATCCACCTCTCGAAATTAATTTCTATGTCAATAACATACTTTAAATTTTAAAAATGCAACTAACTAACTCCACTGAAAATAAGAAATATGATTCTTCTATTTGGTCTGTTGCAGATTACTGCTAGCCCAATTCAGATTAGTTCTCATTACTAGATGGGCTGTGAAAGACACTTGTTTGGCACCATATGCTCAAGAGGTTATAAGTCTTAAGATTAAATTCTGCTACCTCCTCTTGGCCAGCAGCTCATTAAAATAGAATTTATTTCTATGCATCATCAAGCGCTCTTGCCAGAAATGGTGCAGTAGCATTCTGTGGTTTGTCTGCCAGAAACCCAAAATAAATAATTTAATTTCTCTTGGTAAAGACAACGCATCTGTCTACACAGCAGCCACAGTTTTGGCAGTTTTGCCTCACTTTGTATTAGAAGGTCTTTGCATATTGCCTGTGTACTATCTATCTCATGCAGGGAGGCAGCTCAAGGACTTAGACATATATTATCAAGCTGACTTTATAAATCTCCTGTCAGCTCAGCATTTTGGTATTCTGTGAACTTAAAGATTTACTCTAATTAATGAAACAAACTATATTAGCCTGGAAACCACTTCTGATATTTGCAGAGATGAGTTGACTATAGGTCTTACATTCTATCTATCTTTCACACTGTGTATGCTTTTCTTAAGAATTTACAAGAGATCACCTGAATTATTCAAATGGTAACAGAGATAGGAAAATATTACGCTATCTGTCAGCTTCTCAATATTCACAGATATCCAATTTTTCATTCAATTCTCAAGACTATAATACATTTGAAGAACTTGCACCCTGTGATATCTCCCCTTTCTAGAAAGAGTGTGCAGGAGTAAAAAGAGGATCTACATAAATGCAAGAAGCAGTTGTGAGAGTTTTCAGTCAGTTAGTAATGTCGGGTATCAAAGTTTAGCATATCTGCTTAAAGACTCATCTGGACTTTTGATTTTATTGCAATATTACATCAAGACTGGTCACTTGGGACCTATGTTGATTACACAGTGTCATGGTTTAAGCCCAGACAGTAACTCAGAACCACGCAGCCACTCGTTCACTTCCCCCCTTCTCCCCCTTCTTCCTCCCCCTGTTCCCGGAGGGAGGGGGAGGAGAATCGAAAGGATGTAGCTCCTGTGGGTTGAGATAAGAACAGTCCAGTGACTAAGGTACCGTACAAAACCACTACTTCTACCACCAATGATCATAATGATAAGGGAAATAACGAGGGGAGAGAACACAATTGCTCACCACCTGCCGACTGATACACAGCCCAACCCCAGCAGCAATCTGGGCCTTCCAGGTAACTCCCCCCAGCTTATATACTGGGCATGACCTGCCATGGTATGGAATACCCCTTTGGCTAGTTTGGGTCAGGTGTCCTGTCTCTGCTTCCACCTGACTTCCCCTCCTCCCTGGCAGAGCATGAGACTGAGAAAGTCCTTGGTCAGAGTAAACATTACTTAGCAACAACTAAAAACATCAGTGTTATCAGAGTTGTTCCCAGGCTGAAAGTCAAAAACACAGCACTGCACCAGCTACTAAGAAGGCGAAAAAATGACTGCTACTGCTAAACCCAGGACACACAGTTGGCCAGTCCTTGAACAATATATTTTAGGACGCCAGCTTGGTCAAGAACCTATAAAGCGATGCCAGAAAAAAAAACCCTAAAAACATAATACAATAACTTTATGATGCTACTGTCAGGAGGTAATCTTCACTGAATATAAAGCTTGGAATACCTTAGCTTTGTGATGTGCTAAACTATCCCACATACAATGATGCAATTTAGAGTATGGCTGGCCATAATCTGGTGTTGTCTGACCTGTAAATTGACTTAAGCAACAAGAAAAGGACATACCTCCTTCTCCAACTGCTTGTCTGCTTTCTCTTTGTGAAGTCCTATCAAGTTTTCTGTGTGCAATTACTTTCCTGCATGACAGATCTTTCTTGAAGACCTCTGCACCATTCACTTCTCACGTCTTTCTTGTTTAGGACACTTGTAGGGTCTGGGTAAAATGGTCTGTGGAGAGAGAAAAACTACAGCAAAAATCTTTAATGTGTATAGAGTTCCCTGACCTGTGCTACCATCATGTCTGACTCCTTTTGCATTTCCTAACCATTTAATTGTATGTCAATATATTGAAGAGCAGTCCATGTCTGGATCATGTCATTTGGACAGGTTAAGGGATGTCTTGGAAATACATTGCAAATAATAACTTCATGGCAAAGTAAGGGAACATGCTTGTCAATATCTAAAGGTCAGTTAGGAGTGGTATCTGTCTCACTGAGGGCAAGGACGCCTGACCCAAACTAGCCAAGGGGCTATTCCATACCACAGCACATCATGTCTAGTATATAAACTGGGGGGAGTTACCTGGAAGGGGCAGATTGCTGCTTGGGTCAGGCTGAGTATTGGTCAGTGGGTGGTGAACAATTGTATTGTGCATCACTCGTGTTTATTGTTTTCCTTTTCCCCTTTTAGTTTTATATTCTCTCCTCTTGTTATTTCCCTTGTCATTATTATTATTATTAGTAGTAGTTTTACACTATACTTTAGTTATTGGACTGTTCGTATCTCAACCCATGGGATTCTTTTGATTCTCTTTCCCATCCTGCCTGGAGGGGGTGGAAAGAGAAGGTGAGTGAACGGCTGTGTGGTTCTGAGTTACCAGCTGGGCTTAAACCATGACACCGATGCATCCAGCATCACATCGGGTTATCTATAACATTGCCATGCTGTGATAAAACAATGTATTTTGCTCATAAATCACCATTTGTGCAGTTGCAATACCTTTGCTTCAAATTCTTATGCCCTTCTGCTACACGAAGATCAAAGGTTTGCTAGCCTCATTGAATCTAACAGAAGCAAAAAATGAGAAGCTGTAATAACCAGATTCAACTGATTTTAATGGTACTTATCTAAATGAAAACCAGCTTTCCACTTGGAAATTCTGTGGCAAGAATATTTTCTTATTTGCCATTTTCTAATACTTATTAAAACTTGTGAATAAATTCAGTTTTTCACAGCATGACTCCCATTGTTCTACATAAAAAGCGGAACTAGTCCTCATTTATCTATATAGCTTTCCCTTTTCTTTGCTTTTCTTCTTGACACACTGTACCATTTAATATCCTATTATTATTTCTGCTTTGGTTGAATAGATTTATGAGCACCCAAAATGGTAATAACTTTTCATTCTTTAATTTGGGGTTGCTTTTTTTTTCCCCCCCCAAGAAACCATCGATCAAGAATTAACATGCATTAGTCAACTAGATGACTTATTAATATGGTGTCAGTGTGACTCAAAGCTGTAAGTAATAATAAGGCCATATGTTCACATATTCTTATTGACAAATTAACTTGCAAAAACTGTTTCTTCACTTGCAAAATTAGTGTATGGTTGAAAACAGACAGATTCTTTTCCCCAGAAATGTATTTAATTGAAGTTGAAATAATTGAATATTTTGGTTTAAGTTACATTTTTGTATCTAAAAAGACTTAAAACATTTAGATTTTTTTCACATTGATAAAATGTTGTTTAGTCACACCCTGCCCCAAAATTTCCTCTAGAGCAAAACCTCAAATTATTGGCAGGCCCTACTTAAAGATAAGAAATTAGGTGCTATAAAAGGGATATCAAGAACATATTCAAATATTCCAGTAGGTTACTCAGCCCCAAAGGAAGCCAGATAATAGTTTTACCTCATTATAACCCAGGATTGCATTAGAGTGAATCAGTTTAAGAACTCTTAGCAGTGTAGCTGATGATAGAAGATATTCAGATAGTATTTAAAAAATAGAGAGAGAATATAAATAATTACAAGTAATTACATATAAATGTACCTGTTTGGCATGCAAATCATCATGAGAAAAGAACCTGAAAAGATTGGATGCTATTAAAAACTCTCTCCTTATTATCTCATATTAGTAATCTGAAATTCACTGTCTACAGAGTTGTTATTTCTTTGTTACTTGTTTAGACAGAGATGTGCACATCATTGTGGACTATTAGGTAGGGAGTACTATTAGGTAGCTCGTGTATTGTGTATTGTTAGGTAATTCATGTGAAATTCTTGTGATGTTCAACTCTAGGCCTGAGCGTCTGCTAACCACTTATCCTGGGAATCTAGAAAAGACAACGGTAGATGGAAGAAATAATCTGAACACACTAATAGTCACAGAATCATAGAATGGATAGGGTTGGAAGTGATAGGACAAGGGGAATTGGGTTCAGACTTAAACAGGGAGACTTAGGTTATATATAGATATAAGGAAGAAATTATTTTCTGTGAGGCACTGACACAGGCTGTGCAAGGAAGTTTTGAATGCTCCATCATTGGCAGTGTCCAAGGCCAGGTTTGACAAGGCCATGTTGCCTTGAGTGACATGGTCTAGTGGAAGGTGCCCCTGGCCATGGCAGAGGGGTTAGAACTAGATTATCTTAACGTCCTTTCCCACCCTAACCATTCTATGATTCAGAAATTTCACTTTCATTTTTTGGTCTCGTCATTTTTCTTTTCATCTGTTATATGGTTAATGGCTCAGTAAATGGTTCAGTCTATAGGATTCTCAGAGTGCTTCTATATTACTCACATGTAATGTCTACTGAAATGCAGGACTTCCCAGTGACATTCAGTAGATATTTCTTCTCATCCTTGTGGAAGACACGTAACAGCTCTACACAGCTGAGCCCAAGGTCTGAAGCACTAAATTCAGATATGGCAGCCCTTGCTTCCAGGACTTCCACTCCTTTTTTGCTTTGCTTTTGGCTTTGGGAAAAGCCAAAAATCCCTGCAGCAATGATCAACACTGGAAAGCCTGGACCTTAGCTCCACATTCCCAGCACCAATGCAGTGATAATAAAGATAAAACTCCCTGAAATCTTTGCAGGGATCAATGGCAATAGGGCTTTTAAGCTATGTAGCAGTAGGAATAGTATAGGTTAAGGGATGTCTTGAAAAGAAATTGCAGATAATGACTTCATGGCAAAGTAAGGGATTATGCTTGTCAATATCTAGAGGGCTGTTAGGAGTGGTCTCTGTCTCACTGAGGGCAAGGACGCCTGACCAAAACTAGACAAAGGGCTATTCCATACCACAGCATGTCATGCCCAGTATGACGTAGCAGTAAGAAACAAGCTCCCAGAATAACTGAGAAAAATATGGAAGTCATGTAATTTCCACTCCTTTACCCCCAATCAGATCCATTTGATAAATATGAAAAAAATGAAACCTTACATTACCTTCAACTAGCTGTGGTTCATATGCACATATTTTTGGGGTGTTTTTCAAAAGTAAATTACACACTAAGTACATTTAAAATTCCCTTTTAAGGATGGGGCCAGTTTTCTCATAGAGTTGGATAGCTGTATGTTTATTTGTCGCACTTCAGATAAAGCTGAAAGAGATAAATGAGGTCTTGGAAGCAGTGACCATCCTCTGTCTAGGCTAATAAACTCTGCTTCTGAGCAGGACTAAGGA
Organism: Strigops habroptila; assembly: GCF_004027225.2. Classification (NCBI taxonomy): domain Eukaryota; kingdom Metazoa; phylum Chordata; class Aves; order Psittaciformes; family Psittacidae; genus Strigops; species Strigops habroptila. The sequence goes on along the minus strand of NC_044277.2, from coordinate 69,113,412 downwards.
ATCCAGGGAAAGTTATTATAACATGGCTATACTGTTTCAAAGACCTGTATCAAAGATCAAAGCCTAGTAAGGGTATAGCTGCATGGCACTGCAGCCTTGCCATTAGACTTGGTCCTTGTTTGCAAACCACTCAGTCCGAAGAAGCATAGAACTGATTTTCACTGAGAGTCACTGTCACAAACATTATGTTTGTGCTGTGTTTTTAAGCTTAGCTATCAAAATAATGATTCCTTTCAGTACAAAGAACCTTTTTAGACCTGTCATACTTCAAATCATACTTCCACCTCTGTGTTGCTACAACTTCTCATCAGAAGCTTCTCAAAGCAGCTTTGCAGTGGGTGTGTGGGCTTCATAATGAAAGGACCTATTTCTAACTGCCTTCAGTGTGTTTTGACAACTTACTGTTATATTAATTTAAATTCAGACAAACAATACCTACTTGTTCCTCCCACAAAAAATGAACAAGAAACAGCAGAGAAATGCCTAAGATGAACTGCTGCTTGAAAACAAATTTTACCATGGAAATATTCAATCTCCCAGAGCAATGTAGTAAGAGAGATCATCATTGTTTTACAGATGAAGAACTTGCAGTTCATGCCAAGCCAGGCAGAACTGCCCAGCCTCACACCTCGAACATCAGGCTCATGGAGCTGGCCTTCATTTCTGCAGTCCTCTGAGGTGAGGAGCATCCCTCACAGCCAGCTCTACAGCTTTTCTGCTGCCTGCTTGGTGCACACATGCCTGCTGTGTCCACAGGCCATGAAGCCATGGGAGAAGCCACAGCACTCCACATTACTCACAGCATGTCTTGTCTCTGTGTCATGTATTGGGCCCTATGAAAAAAGAACCTCCTCTATTAGTGGGCAGGTGCCTGAGCTGCAGTAAAGGCTGTTTTCTCACCTTGTGCAATCAGGCTGACTGTGTGATAGAGATCACAGCACCATCTAACTGACACTTTGGCAAGAAATATGAGCTATCTGACTTCAAGACATTGCCAAAGCCACACAATACCAGTGAATAAGGTAGGAGCTGGGTCAAGGAATCCTGAAACAGTTCCCCAAGAAAGCAGTCTGTTATTGTAAATACAGTGATTTTTTTTTCCTGTTATTTTTAATTACAATTTCCTTACCATAAATACAGATAGGGTCCAAATTTTTGAGGAAACAGACACAGTGTAAGAGAGCAACGCATTTTTGATGCAGGAAGTTATTATGGAAAAGTAATTACATGATTCCTCTTACAAAAGTCTAATGCAATTAAGAATAGGATTTTAATAACATGAGAATCATAAAGACATGGCAGAAAATTAGGACTGGCATTTGGAGGGTAATCTAATAGTAAGCTAAAAGTGTAAAACTTAGTATTCTCCTTCTGAAAATATAATCACTCAAAATACAATATAAAGACATGCGTTTCTAGTAACATAGCTATGCCATGTACTCTAGACTACAACATGTTAACAGTTGATGATTTGGGTCAATATCCAATGATTTTTGCTTTTCCTTGAGCATAGAAAAAGAAGAAAAAAATCAGTTCAACTGAGCTATTGAATTTGTTAAAGTATTCTGGTTGGTGGAAATAAACAACCATGTTTGCAAAAATGTTATTTACAAATATTTCTGTGAAGTGAGTCAAGAACAAAATGGAAAACTGATTTTTCAGTATAAAGTGATGGGGACAGAAAGACTTTTCTCATGTCAGACATGACACAGGTGACAATCTAAGTAAAAAAATTAAAAAATCTAAGGTTTGAAATGTTACACAACACAAGAGGATTTAAGCAATTTTATTGTACAGAAAAGTTATATGATGACTCATAATGACATGAAGGACATCAACATAATTAATGCAAAGACAACTTGTCTGCAAACCCACTTAATCCTCCAGTATGCATTAAGCCTGAAGAAAAGGAATCACTGCTACAGAAAGCAGGGTAAGCTTTAATCTATATCTATACTGTCCTTGATAGCTCTTCTGAGATTCTTGATCATTTCCAGTTCAAATGATATTGCTGGGGATGTGCAGATGCTTTATGTTATATGATAATAAGCATTTTAACCAATTTAATTTAATCTCATTTCATTTGTGCAAATTATTCTGCAACAAATGTTAGGCAAATAAGATTTAAATCTAGCAAACATTACATCTCATCTCATCTCATCTCACAGATTCAGCATAAGCATCTGTGCTTCTGCCCACAGTCTCAGAAAAAAGCACTGGACTCATTTGGCAGGTGATGTTAATTGCATTTTCTTTGAGTTCAGGAACTTGGAGAGCATTTCTGTGTTTTAAATTAAGCCTTCTCACCAGAGACCAACTTCAAAAATGAGTTGAAGACGTTGAAATCATATAAATGGATACCTTATTCTGACTCATTAATGTGCATATTGGACTAAACTAAACTCCCTTTATACTCTCTTTAGATTTCCCCAGGTGATGCTACACTTTTTTCCTCTCATTTTCATAAATTTATCAGTAAGCTACATCCCACTTTTTAACTTGGTCCAGTATACTAAAGTCAAAATGTGTTTAATTTTTAAGATGAAAAGTAGAAGAGTAGGCAAAGGGACACAAAGGAACAAAAAAGCAATAGGTAAATTATATAATTACATTATGCCTCATCCAGTTGAATTTACACTACATTCTTAGTGTATTGGCAACTTCCATATACATTCTTTTAAATATTAGTAAATGGAATGAATGAAATTATGATTAAGGCCTCTAAATTAACAAAAAACTAGTCACTGAATTTGTAAGTTGTATTAATGCACTAATAGAGTTACAAAATTTTAAACCCATTACATTTCAGCAAAACACCCTGTTATTGATTACCTCAGAATACTTTAACATAGTCTCTTGACTTTAACTCTGGCTGTTTTCTGAAAGACATGTTTTTCTACACAGTATTAGACCTTCCAAAATGTGATCTACTGTCTGGTTGCCCTTGAGAAAGAAATTACAGACTGCCTACAGGGAAGGGCTGAACACACCTGCAAAACATTTATAACAATGTGAAATGAATCTAGTACTGTTGCCACCCATATAGCAGTTGATAAAATTGTGCATGGGTAGAAGGGAGGTAGCAAGAGATGGGTAGATTCAGAGAAATGAAAGCTATTGGGAATTATTAAACACAGCAATCTTGAGACATGTAGATGGAGGCTGAGGAAGCATTTAGAAAATTTTTATTCTAAAATATGTTTATTCTATATTCTTTCCCTCCTCATTACTCTTTCTTAGGCATCCATTTATGGCCACTGTCAGAGGTGAGATACCAAAGAAAAGTAATAAGTCTGACTCACCAGAGGTTCTCTTACAGGTTTTGCAAATTTGCAACATTCAAGATACATAGAATCATAGAATCATAGAATCATAGAATTATAGAACAGTTAGGGTTGGAAAGGACCTTAAGATCATCTAGTTCCAAACCCCCTGCCATGGGCAGGGACACCTCGCACTAAACCATGTTGTCCAAGGCTCTGTCCAACCTGGCCTTGAACACTGCCGGGGATGGAGCATTTACAACTTCCTTGGGCAACCGGTTCCAGTGCCTCATCACTCTCACTGTAAAGAACTTCCTCCTTATAGCTAATCTAAACTTCCCCTGTTTAAGTTTGAAGTCTTAACCCCTTGTCCTACCACTAGAGTCCCTAATGGAGAGTCCCTCCCCAGCATCCTTGTAGACCCCCTTCAGATACTGGAAGGCTGCTATAAGGTCTTCACTCAGCCTTCTCTTCTCCAGGCTGAACAGCCCCAACTTTCTCAGCCTGTCTTCATATGAGAGGTGCTCCCACCCTCTTATCATCCTCGTGGCCCTCCTCTGGACTTGCTCCAACAGCTCCATGTCCTTTTTATGTTGAGGACACCAGAACTGTATGCAGTACTCCAAGTGAGGTCTCACGAGAGCAGAGTAGAGGAGCAGGATCACCTCCTTTGACCTGCTGGTCACGTTTACATTATTATATTCCTATTCTCTTCAAAGCAAAGGGAAAGAGTGAGGGAAAAGAAGGAAATTCTGATTCACAGGCTTTATTAAAAGGAATGTTGAATTCCACGGATGCTGGCTAGCATTATGATTATTTGAGTAAATGTAAGCTGATTTATGGAATGAAAATGAAAACCAAGTACCATATTACATTTCTTAACTCATTCAAACACAGGGCATTAAAGTGCTCAGTATAACCCTGATTTTTTTAAGAAAAGTTATTGCAAGAAAAGGGAATTTGCAATAATTTGGGTCTGTTATCAAAATCATTAATGCAATGAATAAAAATGCTTCATAAGGGATAAACAAAAAAGTAAGCATGTTTTCTGTGAGCAAAAAAGTATGAAGGACATAAAAGTATGTGTGTAATGAGTTGAGCTCAATTGCTTGAATACAGATAAAAAATAATTTTGAGTTCTGGCTTTGAAATTTCATGCTCATGAAAAATATTTGCCCATTCCCCTGCAAATTCTCTCCTTATTTAGAGGAAACTGTTTTCACAAAGTTTTGAACCAATCTCTTTTGGTCAGGAAAGTGGACCCATAGTTGATTGATTGAAAATGAACTATTGGAAAAGGAGTAATTGTCCTGACAAAATGGAAAGCATGTCCTTCTGATTTTGGTCTTTTGGTTTTTGGTTTTTTTTGGGGGGGTGGGGTGTTCTTTTTTTTTTTTTTTTTTTTTTTTTTGGTGGTTGTTGTGGTTTTTTGTTGGTTTTATTTTTTTCCTTTTTTTAAAGATGCTTTTGAAACCATACCCTCAAACATCTCATCGCCAAGACGAGAGACACATGGTCAATTTGGCTAAGAATTACTTCTTTGAAACAGCTTAGTTATAGTATAGGTCTCTAATGAAACTCAAGATTCTATTCCTGCCTGAAAACAACTGTTCTCTGGATGGGAGAAAAACTGAAAACCTCTTTTATAGCTCTTAAAAAACAGATTCTGCCCTGCTAAATTACCATTCACTGCATTGTAGCCAAAAGAGGCTGTTGAACTTGTGCATTAATGAGTTTATAGACCTTGCCAGCATCGTAAAGATGAAGAGAAATCCCTCAATTGTTTTATATATGCTTCTTGTTGCCTCTTACCAACAAAGTTGTTATGAGACAGTTCAAATACTCTGTGCTTGTGGTCAAATACTCTTCAAATACCACCTGTGCTTGTGGTCTTTTTATAGAGTATTAATATCTTCCAACAGTTTCACAAACATTTAGAAATCACACTGAAACTCCTGAATCAGTTAACTTCAATCTTAAAACTTATCAATAATGAAGAATAAGATTTTTTTTTTTTAATTGCAAGGAAATGTAATTTGCAATAATTTGCATCTAGCTATCTTCAAAATCATTAATGCAATGAGTTAAAAAAGTAAACAGAAAAATGAGCATGTTTTGTATGAGAAAAAAATATTAAAAACTTGCTATTTTTTTCACTGTTATTCTCCTGAATAAAATATTAGATGTAGTCAATGCTTTTTAGCAAGAAGCAAAGTTGCTGTGTTATTCCTTAATTTCCATTAAAGTCTTGTTTTTACCTCCAAAAAATGGCTTTGAAAATATAAAAGGCATGAGTTCAGCAGAAAGATGAATCAGTGTTTCCTACCTTTCACTGTAGTCATTCAGGAGAGGAATTGCAGGCCCAGAGTCATCCCACGTTATACACTGAATTCAGTTATTCTCATGGCCATTTGCCACAGTAGAGTCCTCTGTCACCAAGCCAGAGTGATAGGCTTTCTCAAAAGATGATAAAACTCCCCAGTAGGCTCTAATGTCCCCTGAGGGGCCTTTCACTCTGTCCTGTGCCTATAGATAATAGTCATAGGGAAACCAGGCATCTTGCTTCAACCTCTTTATGCAGTGCCTAAAGAGAACTGGGAGGAATACAGGGTGAAGAGCACAGCGCCATGTGAAAGGCTGCCTGTAGCACCAAAGAACCAGGTTGTTAGCTCTCACACCTCAAAAGCACCAGCTGTTGTTTTGCACAAAGACCAGACCAAGAAGATAAAATTTCTGGGAAAGGCAGGAGCAATCAGCCATGCAACCTACCCTCAGATGCAAATGGAGCAGTTTTAAATTATGCTCTTGTCAACTGATGGGGCATTTTAGAGAAAGAGCAGGTGATTCATCTAAGTCAAAATTTGTCTATGAAGATTCCAGGATAGATTTTTCCTCCTAAATGCCTTTATGTCTGCACTTAACTTCATGACATAACCTGTCTGCAGTCCCATTATTTGACAAAAAGGGAGGTTTTTAAAGGTCCAAAGAGGACTCGTGTTGAGTTTCAATGCAAATAGGGCACTTTTTATTATCTCCCACCAGACCTATAAATGTCCTTACTTATTCTGTACTTTAAGGAAAATAGGGTTCCCCGGGCATTGGGTCATTAATGAAAGTGTTTTCTTTCTTTGCCCTAGACAGGGGGTCATGGTTAGATAATGTGAACATTTTTAAGAAACATCATTAGATATTCAACATGATTTATCAAAAAGAGCCAGAAGAAAAATGATCTTTCAGATGCCAAAAAAGACCAACTTTCAACATGTGTAAGAATGCCTAAATTAAGACTGTTTACTTTTTAAAAGTCTACAAATTTATTTTTCATTATTATTATTCTTCTTCTACATTTCAAGACTCCTTCCTCTACAGCCTGGTAAGCACAAATTATCTACAGCCCTAGCCCCTCCCTTCCCAAGCAGGCAGACAACTGAAGATTTCTGCAGTGATTTGCCCGTATCCAAACCAAACATTGCATTTTGAATTGGTTTCAGGGTAAAAGCAGTTCACAGCTGCAAAAGCTCAGTTAGATTATTTTAGAGCTAATATTGCACAAGCATTATAATTTTTACTTTGAGAAAATTAAAAGCTGCAGCTGATTTTCATATGCCTTTTCTGCATAGTCTTATTCCTCCACCCCTTTTTTTCTTCCTGTAGACCAGTAGTCAAATGCTCAGTCGATTAACAGGTACTGAGAATTGGATGATTTTCCAGTCTTACTACTCATCTGTTCCCCACAGCAAGGGAGAAGACACGTGCCTTTACACTGTTAGATTACTGGATATGGTGCTGTTTCCCTTTGCATGTTTCAGTCCATGCTGCAGCCCTAGAAAAGGAATGATTAAGAGCGAGCAATCTAACAGGATTCAAGAGTTTAGCAAGTGCTTCCTTCTAGTTAAAACTTATTGTAATTCCTCAATTAGTAATGTCTCTAAATTTTGCAAAGCTCAAGGCTCTGCATACAGAGCTAAAACTCAAAAGAACCTACACTGCAATATTGCTGAATCTTGTTTTAAAGATTTTTTTAAAGCTCAGGTGTAAGTCTGGGTCTTATCTCTTCTAATAAAAACATCTATTTTCCATACCATGTACAAGTGTATCACAATAAGAATCTCAAACTTCGAATCCACTGCTATGAGTAACTTGCTTCAATGTGATCTCAGATGTCATAAAAGATTGCCAAACTGATTACAGTAATAACAGTCAGGTTTCTTCTGGAATGAAGAAGCACTCTAGGAGGTGGTATAACTTGCCAGTAATTCTGTTGCATTATTCCCAAACGATATATAAGCTGCTAAGTGGAGTAGTTTATTAAATATTTAAAAAAGCTGCTGCCAATGTGAAGCTATAAACTGCAAACTAAATTGTAAATATTTAGTATGCATGAGACTAGTGCAAAAGAGACATAGTATAAATAAATAGTGTTTGATTACTATAATTATGGCACTGGGGCCAGACTGGGTATTAATACAACATTTACCTGAAACCCTACTCTTCTTTTGCCTACAAGAATTCAAGCACTTTAAGAGATTTTTCTTTCTTATTTTTCATACTAGATCTCTTCCAAAACCTCCTAGAAATCATTGTTTATTTTAGAGCTTGTAAAACTATACTATAGTGTAAATGCAGCTCTTAGCTTCTGTTTGCATATGATTAATAAATCAGTTCTGACTTCTGTGGATATATATGATGAGTAAATATCTTCAAAGTAGTTTGTTAACATAAACACCATCTTATGATTGTCTATGAAATGTCAATCTTGACAGTTCACTATTGAGTGCTTTTGGTCATGTGACATTATTTTTCTCCGTTCTTGGCATTTTGAAATATTTGAAAGTAGGATGACATGGACTGACAAATTAAACCATGAATATACAAGCACATCTCCAAATGGGTTTCTTATTACATTACTTTTCACTTTGAAATTCTCAAATTTTTAATAATTCTAAAGCAACATATATAAAAAAAAAAATCCAAAACATTTGCATTTTTCTTTGAGAAAATGTTTGTGAAGCACTTATCTTAATTTGATTAGCTCTTTCCTAAACAAAATGTCCTCTTTTGGGGTTCTATCATCTCTCCCAGCATCATCTGCATCATGTAGGCTCTTTAGGTTTCCTGAACACAACATGGTAGGCTGAAAGGGAGGGAAGATCATATCATTTGCCTCAGGCATTGGTTCAACTCGTGTAATTTCAGAAACTTTGATGAGATTCTTTGATTGAGAGACTGTCAGACCATGCTCCATGCTCTACTGGCAGTAGGCAAAAGCAAATTTTGCTGACTCAAGGAGATGGACAATTTTCTTTTGCCTTTTCCACCTACAGTCAACAAGAGTCACCATTTCTCCCCCATCCCCATCCCATCCCATCCCATCCCAAACATGATAACTATTGCCTTAGCAGTAGGAGTCAGTCTGTGTTGATCTTCTTAAGCGAGCAGTATATCCATTTATCTGAGCCACCCTGTGCAGATGTCTCATCTTTCTCTCTCCATGTGCATTAAATCTGTCTTTAGAGAGAGTTGATGCTGTGAAAACAATTATGCTCTGCAGCATACCTCAGCATTCTGTTTCTTGGTTATCTACATAGCAATACTCATTGAAGAGAAGCTTGACTTGTATAGCTTCAAGTTCAGGTTTCTTCCTTACAGAAATCAAAGCATAGGCAAAGGAGAAGGTAGATGACTGTGTTTTATCCCAGCAAGAATTTGGAAGGTGGTCAGGGGAGCTTACTATTGTACAGAAAATTGTGGACAGACTGTTTAAAACAAACACACAAACCAAAATCAAATCAAAACAAAAAAAAAAAAACAAAACACCCCAAAAAACCCCAAACAGCCAAAAAACACAACTCCGCTGTGCTGGGATATTCCGCATAGAATCATTCTTGGGTGGGGAATCCAATCTCTGGCAAGCCAGTCACTGACTTTCCAGGTGGCGATGGGAGTCCATTTTAAGGGTCCTTAACCAGGCACGAACAAACTGCCTGAACTGTTAGCTCTAGTAAATTTTTATAAACCAGCTGAGCTGTGGTCCATGACCACTCTAGTGCATGCATGATCCATTTCTATTGATTACCTTAAACTACAAACAAAATATTCTAGTTTTCTGTGGAAAAAAGACCTTTCCATTTGAGCATTTCTGCAAAGTACTAACAAGCAACTTTCCTGGTACTATTTGGTTATTCTACAGAAGTAACTGCCTAGGGAAGTCTCTGAAGAATCCTGCCATTTGGCCTGTGGACAACAGGAGATGCCTGGGGGAATCTACAGGACTACCTGAAATTCCCATCTGAAGTGCTCCTGTAACAATTAGTCACAACTCCAAAAACCAGCCAGGAAATTAACCAGTTGCCTTGTCTAGTCAGTCCATTGCTGGTCTGTGCAGCTAACAGCTGGAGAACATCTGGCAGTGATGACATTGCAAGCTGGATATGCTCATAAGCTCTGTCCTGATAGCCAGCTACACCACAGTTGCCTGAACTTCCACTATGTTAGCATTATAACAGACTGCACAGGCTTTTCCACAATATACAGATTTTGGGCACAGGTTCACTTCCAGTCCCTAAATGACTGTTGCTCTTTATTTTGAAATTTCAATCCATTAAGCCTAAATGTCTACACTTAGATGGGATGAACCTGATGTATTTGACCTTTGATTCAGCATCTTTGACATGCAAATGTAAGATCTAAGATTGTCCTGGGTTCAGTTGTAGCAGTCATTTTTCTCCTTCTTAGTAGCTGGCGCAGTGCTGTGTTTTCAACTTTAGCCTGAGAACAATGCTGATAACACACCGACGTTTTGAGTTGTTGCTGAGTAATGTTTACTTCGATCAAGGACTTTTTTCAGTCTCATGCTCTGCCAGGAGGGAGGGGCACGGGAAGATGGGAGGAAGCAGAGACAGGGCACCTGACCCAAACTAGCCAAAGGGGTATTCCATACCACAGCATGTCATGTCCAGTATATAAACTGGGGGGAGTTACCTGGAAGGCCCAGATCGCTGCTCGGGTTGGGCTGGGTATCGGTCGGCGGGTGGTGAGCAATTGTATCCTCTCCCCTTGTTATTTCCCTTCTCATTATTGTTATTGGTGGTAGCAGTAGGGGTTTTATGTTATGCCTTAGTTACGGGACTGTTCTTATCTCAACCCATGGGAGTTACATTCTTTTGATTCTCCTTCCCATCCCTTTGGGAGCAAGGGGAGGAAGAAGCAAGGGAGTGTGCGAGCAGCTGCATGGTTCTGAGTTACTGTCTGGGCTTAAACCACGACAAAGATTTAGAAGCTAAAGAAGCAAAATTAGGTCCGTTCCTTAGAAGCAGACTGACTTGGTGAATTATTTGGAGAATACTAGAAATGAAGCAAAATTTTTTTGCTCAGGAAGTTTTCAGAAATTCTTCTTTTTCCTCCACTTCTCAACATTTTCTCATTTTCTGGTTTTGGAAGTGTGAAGGTAGAGGAATTCTGTATAAACCTCAAGTGTGAAGGCAGCTGATGGCTAAAAAAGGAGGAAGGAAGAATACTTCAAGATGTGTCCTTATTAGGTTGACTTTGAACAGCTCTAGACACTCAGTAGCTCCTGCTGATACTATCAGGCTCTTTGGAAATTCAGGTTAGACAGGTGCCAGTGCAGAAAATGCAAAAAACCCAAAAAAATCATTATGTACTTCTCTGAAGTTCTAACACACTAACTTTTTATTTGGCAGCTCTATTTCAGTTTGCCCTCTTCCAGTTGATTTCTCTTTCTCTTAATCTCTGTAAAACTTCTCTGACATATAAGAAGGCATTTCTCAGGTTATTTCCACATCAAGCAATTTTTTTGCTGTTTTGCGTTTTGGAACATAATTCCAGGTAAGTACTCATGATCAAAATCAAGTTGTCTTGTGTGCCAACTCCTGGTAATTGGTACAGAGCCATTTTCAATTAATAATAAATAAGATTAAATGGAAGATAGAATTTTGAAAGTTTCCAAGAGAAATCTTCCCATTTCATGTGAAAACCTGCTCTAACATTTGGGACTCTTTTACTAGGTAATTTAGCTCATTCAAATACAATGAGTCAAATAACTACTTTATCTTTCCAAGATAAAGGTTAATCTCTTACAATAAAATGTGTTTATTGCACACCCGGATGACAATATAATGGATCAACCTGTAGACCTGCAAAAAAATGCATAATACTGCAAACATATGTTTAAATGGATAATTGAAATTCTTTGCAGTGATACTGTGAATTTAAAATAGTAATGTGTTTTGCAACAGAGTAAATAATGAGTCATAAAATGCTATGTCCTAAAAGCAAGAGTTAGAAAAAAAAATAGAGGATGTAACATGAGCTGAAGTCTCATGCTCTTAAAAAACCTCCAGCTTTTTAAAGGGACACATTACTGATTGAATATTTGTGAGGCAGGGAATATGCAATGGCAAGTTCAACCATTGACTCACCAGGTAACTTTGAACACTACATTTGAAGTGGTTGTGCCACTTTTCCCCTCTGAAGTTAACATTTTCAGTTTAGACATGAAACATTTCAATATTTACTGGGCCTGGGAATGTCTTCAAGCTGAGGAATTTAAGAGACATCTAGCAAGATCTATTCTGGAATACCTCATGAATTAGGAATAGAGACTTTCACCTAAGAGATGGGAATATATATTTGAAAGCCTGGTGCAGTGTTCGGCAGAAGAAAAATGAACATACCACGTTACTTGTACATGAGAAAGGAAATATTGCCACCCTCGTGAACTTTCAAATGTAAAAGCAAGTTGGCTTAGACATCCACTAGTGAATAAAAAACAAATTGTGTGGGCTCTTCAGTACCTGTACCCAACAGCACCATCTTGCATTGAGTACCCAGAGCACCTGTATTGTCTACAGGAAGGTCTGACCCACAACATCTAAAAAGCCAAATAGGAGTCTGCTAGAGCCAAGCAACAGAGACATGCTGATAAGCAAGGCATGCCTTGCAAATCCAGCTGCTCTGCAGGGTTCAGGTACTTTATGCAGGCAACCAAATATGCGCCACTTCCTAGGGGTTTAATGTCCAGATCCTTTCCTCGGCAAAAGTGTCCAGCCCACACCCTTCTTCTGTTAAAGGACACAGGTATAAATATGTAGGGGAGGAGAAGAGGTAAAGAAATGGATATTATCAAATACTTTGTGCTATAGTTGTTCAGTCAAAATCCTATTTGCTGACTGGGATAGATAGAAGGAAGGGGTGAAATGCTCCTATCTACTGTTTAAAAAAATTATCTAGGAGTGGTAGGAGTTGAAGATGTGAATTACATGCCCTATTCAAATAATTGCTTCTGTGTTTTCCGAGAAGTAGTTAATGGATAAAAAAAGAAACAGCTTTTGAGGAAGGAAAAAATACTGTCCACTGGGCTGCTTTGGACAGACATTTGCACCTATGTCTCGGTCTACAAACTGTAAGTTTACCTCATATCACCAAACACTGTAATCCTTAAAATGGAAAAAAACCACACTGTTGTTAATTTACCTAATTTACACATTTAAGGATCATTAAACACATTATTTCTGAAAATTTCATAATAGTTACAAGCTTTTTAGATTTCTTTATATAGAATTATATAGGCCTTGGATGTTTTCAAGCTAGTTCCTAGTAATGCAATTACCCTTTTCAGTTCTCTCCTTCAAACAGTACCCCAAATGTGGAGACCTCATGTCTTTGTACAAACATACAAAACATGGCACTTACTACAATAAAAAGCATCAGGAAAATTGCTATTTTGCTCCAATTTGAGCCTGCAATAATCACTAAATGTAGTAGCTGCATGGTGTGCAGAATTAAGAACATCATACAGTATACATAGATACAAATCACTTCCAGCTAACTTTTTATGATATGCCTCTAAACAGTTTTTGTAGTTGAATTTGTAATTAGTGTACTGAACAGATGGAGTTAGCCGAAATGCTGAAGTGCCCTTAAAATGACTCGTGCCACCTAGTGCTTACATGCTGGAATATAATTTGCTCACCAGAGCTTTGCCTCCATGAAGAATGCCCCCCATGGACAGAGAAGAGAGGTACAGAGAGGAATGTTTTCTAGCCCTGGTCTCTGTTAAGAGCCATGCTCAAGGAAGCAACTGCCTCATCGATCAACTTTAAATGACTAAAAGTGTTTGATAAACATAATGTCAAGCACTCAGAAGCAAACTAAATTTAAATGCTTAAACCAGAACAGTTTCCCAGGAAGGCTCAAAAAGGTTTGACAGCTGTGAATGTTCTCACAAGAATTAAAAAATCCATGCGTTTTGTTTGGTTTCTCAGCAATAACTATGAACACCTTTAGTGCCTCTATATAGTATTTCTAAGAAACAGCTAAGTAGTAAGCGCAGAGACTCTCAGGTCCACTGTGCCAGATATTCACTGCCGTGTTGTTGCTTAAATCAGTGATAAGCCCTTTTTCTCAGGCTTGAAACAGATCCATGTAACAATGGAAGTTTCCTAGCAGAAAGTAAGAGCACTTAGCAAATTGTAAAGAAAAAATGCTTTTGTAAGAAAAATATTATAACAGATGGCAAACTGTCTGCTAGTTTGCTCAAAAATAACAAAAAAGTGAGTATGATGAAACAGACAGCATAAAACTAGAAAAGAAACAACTTCTATTAGCAGAAAAAAGATAATTAATATACTTAAGGTGCAGAAAATATAAAATAACTAGAAAAATCAAGTTTATTGAGAAGAAATCCAATTAGAATGGAGTCCTTGCAGCAATTATAAAGCAGCCAGGCTATCAGCAAGGAAACTACAATATACTGTATTTTATATATATTGGTATTATGCAGAATTAGTTCCGGAGCACTTCATTCTCCACATGAAATACGGAATACATCGGAAAAGATGCCTAAAATGCATTACAGCAATTCAGATGGCAAGGATTTTTTTTCCCCAAGACACATTAAGCAATGCAGATGGAAGGTCTATTTAAAACTGCTGGCCATTATTGCTTCGATAAATAATAAATCCACTTTGCCAATGACTTCAGCATGCACAAAGCACACACTTCATGGACCAACTGATGCATGACTCTGTATGTGCTTGAATTTTGAGAGATATATTTGCATTCCAAGGAATATACTCTCTGCAGCTGAAAATAAGCAAATGCAAAAGTTATGTAAAAGCCTAGAAGGATTTTGAAAAAAACTTGCACCATAGAGAGATCATTAGAACATTTCATAAAAAATAAGTTCAAAGGACCACATATCACTTTTCAGTCTTTTACCAAAAGAGATGAGAAACATTATCTCCCTGTGAGCAGGGATGTTCCACATCTTTGTACTCAGGATTTTTAACAACCTTCCCCTCTGCTGGTCATGGCAATGGTCATTGTCAACAACAGCACAATGCCTTGGCTGCATTAATCTGGTACAGCAACAACTGTGACACATCCCTTTGCAGGGACCAAGGCAAGGTGGGTCAGGCAGCCCCAACTCTCTAATCTCATGCAGGTATCTCAGCTGGGCTTTTGAAGAAGAGTGGGCACTGTATAAAGATACTGCCAGGAATCTACACCACCTCTGGACTGACCCAAGAGATTGCTTTAGACAGAGCACAGTTTGCAGAATCTAGGTAGAATATTTGTAGGCAACTTTCTCACTGATCCTCCACTGAAACTCTATTTTAAGGAGTGACTTAGCCTTTTACATTTGCTGCAGATACACTATGATCTTCATGGGACAGTGAAAAAAGAATTTTTTGCTTTGGCCTATTCAGGCACCACTTAGTATTTCAGAGGATTATTTGGGTTTTTTTGCAATTATCACTCGAGATGTAATTTTTGAAGAAGTAATATGTAAAAGAGGAATGGGTCACGCAGAGTGACTTTAGGATATTTATGGTATTCTCAGATGGCATGATGAAAGTATCTACACTTACAGAGGGCATAAAAAAGAAATATTAAGAGCTCCCTCCTAAGAAATATTTTTATTGCTAGTAATTTTTGCATAGATGGGACTGAAGTGGCACAAACAGGTTTTAATCTGAATCTCTTTACACATTTTTTATCAGTGTGTCATAACATAACCATTAAGAAAGTGAAGTTTTTCTTCTTGATTGAAACCTAGGGGCCTTCGCTTCCCAAAAGGCTATATTTAAAAACCTGGCACATTAGTTATGAATCATAGAATCAAAGAATCATAGAATTGTTTAGGTTGGAAAAAACCTTTAAGATCATCAAGTCTAACTATTAACCTAACACTGCCAAGTCTGTCACTAAACCCTGTCCCTACGTGTCACATCTGCTGTCTGTTAAATACCTCCAGGGATGGTGACTCAACCACTTCCCTGGACAGTCTGTTCTAGTGCCCAATAACCTTTCCAGTGAAGAATTTTTCCTTAATATCCAATCTAAACCTCCCCTGGTATAACTTCAGGTCATTTCTTCTCATCCAATCGCTTTTTTACATGGCAAAAGAGATCAACACCACCAAAGTCAGGCTGACAGGCCTGTTCCCGTCTTCCAGCTCAGTAGGCTGGATACTCTAAGAACAACTGGTCTTACCATTAACAAGTGAGGTAAACACCACACTAAGCACCTCAGCTTTTTCCTTATTCTTTGTCACTATGTTTACCCCCACATCCAATAAAGGATGGAGATTCTCCTTAGCCCTCCTTTTCTTGCTAATGTATTTACAGAACAAATTTTTATTCTCTCTTATGGCAGTAGCCAGATTAAGATCTAGAGGTGCTTTGGCCCTTCTCATTTCCCCCCTGCATAACCTCATGACATCCTTGTAGGCCTACTGATTTGCCTGCCCCTTCTTCCAAAGGTCATAAACTCTCCTTTTTTCCTGATTTCCAGCTAAAGCTGTCTGTTCAGCCAGGCTGGTCTTCTTCCCCACTGGCTTATCTTTCTGCACACAGGAAAGCCTGCTCATGTGCCTTTAAGATTTCCTTTTTGAAGAATGCCAAGCCTTCCTAGACTCCTTTGCCCTTCAGGACTGCACCCCAAGGGACTCTGTCAACCAGTCTCCTCAACAGGCCAAAGTTTGCCCTCCAGAAGTCCAAAATGGTAGTTCTGTTGACCCCCTTTCTTACTTCTCTGAGAATCAAAAACTCTTATCATTTTGTGATTGCATATGTTCAAATTATTTATTTATTTTATTTTATCTTTTTTTAAGAAAAAGAGACAACTGCTGACTCTTACACATTAGAAGACAGGGAAAAAAAAAAGATATTTTAAATAAAATGGTAACGTCATTGATTAAGTGGTGGGTAAGTGCACAGCAGTCCCAGCAGTATCTGATTTAACTTGATCAGCTCTGTCTATTGCTCACTGAACCTAAATTTGTACATAAACATGTTTGGTAAAACCCAGAGGTTTTCAACAAAGTTGGTGAAAAAGAAATAGATCAAGCCTAGACCAGCAAATGGTTAGTCGGGCACTAGTTGGTGTAGGTGTGAGTTAACGCTTCTGTTAGGAGACAGATGCAGACCAGGTCATCCTTACAAGGTGATTGTCTACTTCCACTCTTCTGTTTCACTCTTTCCTCTGTCAAAACACCACCCTGGGACTGAGACAGTGTCCTATTAAAAACTATTTGTTGGTAGCAAATGGTCTTGATCTTGTGGAGTTGCTGTTGTGTGTTATTGAGGAAGTCCTCTGATAATTCCCAGCTCTGACAATTGTCAGGATCAAGACAATAGCTAGAGTTTGAAAACTCTGGAGTTTTTTCATTAGAGTAGCATAATCTACACAGTCACAGCCTGTTTCTTGACAGCTGATGAGAATCAAAGTTCTGATTTTCAGCACAATTACCTGGATCTTAGTTATAAGGTTATTTGGAATTCACAGGGGTAATGAGTTAAACAATTTCCCACAGATACCATTAAAATTCACATTACTATGCAGAAACCATAATTTGATTGACACTGCCAAAACTTGTGTTTTACAGCAGTAGTTACTCTGTTCCATGCTACACCTACATCAAACAACATCTCTAATGGCTCACAAATTTCAAATGGTGAAAAAAAGCATGAAGTCAGAGCAGGAAATGCAGTTAAAAAAGAGCACTATGCTGGCAAACAGCAGTAGATAACAGCATGTTAAATAAATAAATACATCTCCAGACAGAAGGCCTCAGGGATTAAACAAAGGCATGGCACTGGTATCCATTAATGTATTGTAAAGATTTGTTTATTCTACACTGAATATTCAATTTTCTTAAACTGTTGATGCTTCAAAGCAATATAAAAAAATCTAACACTTTTTTGAAATAACAGCAGTAACCATCAACTTGCTTCAAGAGAGCAGGCAGAACACTTAATGTGAAACAGGTTTGCAGGGCAAAACCCAGGAATTTGTATCCATGAGTCACATTGATTACTATAGTCTTAGTAGGTTAATTGGGCTGTAATTTTGGTTTGCTTTTTATGCTGTTATCAGTGGAAAGTAGTATGTTAGATGTACTGCTCAGCAAATAAACCAGAAAAAAATTCAGAAGGATAATAAGAAAAGCAAAAGCTAGGGTTTTCTTGAGAGTTTGGGTTGAGGTTTTTTGGATATATAGGTTCTTCTAAATGAATTAATAAAAAATAACGCACTGTATCTTTCCACCAAGCAACTTTGTTCTCATAATCATGCTGCAATCCTCAACAACATATATTGTGGCAGGATAAATGTTAGGGTTCTTCCATGGCTGATCTGAAGATGATGCTTATATGATCTGTGTTTAAACCCAGGTTCACTTGCTCTGGAGTTTGATGAGCGTGAGCTGGTGCAGTGTCTCCCATTTATGGCACACTGATGTCATATCAGGGATGATACCAGAGTTGCTTGGAGTTACCTCATACGGGAAAGACAAACAAGTTTTGTTTTGTTTTGGTTTGGTTTGGTTTGATTTGGTTTGGTTTGGTTTTTTACAGCAATGTTCCACATACCCTTTAGGATAACAGGAAAACAGTATAGTCTATGCAGTGCACAGAAATAAAACTTTTTCTTTCAGCATAATTGATATTTGGGAGCAGGTTATCCCAGTTCAATTATTTACTCTAAAATGTTATCAGAAACAAGGAAAAGCAACAATCTCTAAACCTCTACAAAAAGCACTGCAGCTGCAAGAGCACATAAAAAAACCCACCAGCACAAATAGCTGGCTTCTTTCGACTCATCTGTGTAACATGCAGAGAGATTAGGAGATATTAATGAAAGAGAAGATACCTATGGATAAAGCAGTATTTTAAGTAGTCTTTTTCACTGTAAATATGACACATACTAATGACTATACTAAGATTTTAAAAAATAGGTTCCAAAGAGAGATTTACTTTACTTAAATGAACAACTCAATAAAACCAAACAATTGTATAACAGGTTTTCCGTGTCAGTCATAACAATCCACTTCTTAGTTTATGGAATCACCTCTGGATAAATTCAAATTAACAAGTCAATTTTTCAGTGTCCAGTTAGAATCCCTCCTCTCCCCTTTTTTTCAGCAATCATTTCATTAATTGTGTAAGGCAGTTCTCACCCTTGAAGCAATAGGTACTGGGTTTCCTTTGAAGTAAAGTTAGACACATATATTACTACAAGAATAAGCTTCCTAATACTATGCTGTCCTTTGACTCAAGCTTTCATGTCTTGCAGAATTAGCTAATTTAGGCAAATCAGAGAGATTGATAAGCAAGACTTCTGTAGTTATTCTGCAAAACCTGTATGTGACAATAGTCCTTTCAATATACTGCAATACCCTCCTGGAAGGCATTTGTTCTAAGCAGTATGCATTCATTATTTCCTCTTAATCCATGGGGTTCCAAGCAGATTTTGTGTGTGTGGTACGGATACTATGCAATGGTTTCATATATAACACTTGCACTCTTTTGATATTCTTCAACTTCAAAACCTAAGAAACAACTGATTTGATAGAATAATGATAAAGCAAGCTCTTTTCCTAATAGTGGTTGCTTTGCAATTTTGTAAAAATCAGCATAGATGAATAATAAAATAACCAGCAAAAAGAAAAGTGAGTTTTTCTGTTTAAAAACCAAATAGCTAATAATGTTATTACTTTTTTTTTTTTTTAAATCAGAAAATAACTTAATACAGGGCTTTTTTCCTATTACTATCGTTTGGTAATTCACAATAGTTTCAGCAAAACCAATATGCTCTCTCTCCATTACTTTTCTGAGGAAGAAACCAAGGAAAAGAAATCCCCGAATCACACTATTGCCAGTAGGTTTATCTGGTTTGTACGCTTCTAACATTATTTACTATAAATTATTTAATTTGATCAGGGAATTTATCTAAAAGTTAAAACTACATACAAATTAGAACACATAATTGTACATAGAGCTAACAGCAGTAGGTTCATTCTATAGTCAACTAGCAACAAGGTACAAAATGCACTGCAATAATATTACTATTACTAGGAGCATGGCTTTAAAAACCATTAAGGTGTATCTAAATTTAATGAAGTGAGAAAAAGAGTTTCTGGTATTACTCTAGCTCCCATAAAGGGACAAAAGGCAGAGCTTCCTTAGCTGCCAAGGTAATAGCCCACTACATAATAAACATGCACTTAGTGAACACCACACTCCATTTATAAGAATACTAAGTCCTGGACACAGTCAAAAGTAGATCTACAAACCCAAGGTAACGTGGTTTCTCACCTAAACTTTACAAACAATTTTTAGATTAAAGTGTATTTAGTTTACAGGTTTACCATGGAGAACTAAAAAGACATCACTATTAGCAGTTAATCTTATCAAATGACAGAATATTACAGTGAAATGACAGACAGATGGTCTGATTCATAGATGAAGAAACATGTTGCAAATACATACGTATATATGTTTCTTAAGTAAGTGTCAGTCATGTACAATAAATCTGGAAAATGAAGATTGGTTAACAATAACTGCTGACTCTCTGTACGTGCGCATGTGTGTGTATGTATTTTTACACATACTTACCAAAAAATGCAGAATGCAGAATCTTTTTTCAAAGTTAGTATAGTTTTACAACACTATCTAAACTAACTCTTACCCCATAAAATAAGCACATGGCAATTAGGAACAAACATATTGTCTCCCCCATTAATTCTAGGAAGGTCTTAAGCACCTGAGTCCTGAAACACCGCACAGGTGTCCTACAAGAGACTTCATACCTACCCCCATGAATATCAAACCTAAATCTATCTGTGCAAAGATGTAATCACAACACTGACTCTAAGTCCCAGTCATGTATCCAAATTGTATTTGTGCTTTGCACTCTCCCTCCCAGCTTAAGAATTAGTGCGTTATAGATATGAAAACATGGTTTGAAGAAAAGTCATGATGCATTCTTTGGTTTGAAAGAAAATCATAATCTTATCTGATCTTTACATTACACTCCAGAAATATCACTGGGGCCAACAGGACACACTGTAAGGAAATCCACTACTAACCAGTCAGCCTATATTTCCAAAGAGCTTCTCCAGACCTTATTCTCATTTTGATGAATGACAAACCACCTATTTTGGATGTTGCAACTTGAGTTTCTGTTCAGCGCAGCATCCCTCCTGACCTAGGGTAGAGATTCTGAATTGACAGTCTATGAACCACAAAATATGGAAAATTCATCCACCAGAGCACGCTCATGACAGCTTTCTTTCCCAGTCCATTATGTAGGTAGCAGTGATCACAAACAGTACATTGGGATGTTAAGATGGGTAAAAGCTTCTTTAATAGAGGAATAGCGTAGCACTGAACCAGATGCAGACCTGAAGAATGCCCATCTTGGAGATTTTCGAGACTTGGAAGGATGAAGCCACATCTGATCTGGGCTACCGTTGGAAAGCTAACAAGGAATTTGGACCAGATGACCTCTAGAGGACTTTTCCAACTTCTGCGGTTCTCAGGAAACCGTGTGATGACAATATTTTTGATCTATTCAGACAGACTAAAAACACAGGAATAAACTTGGCAGGATATACACTTCTTTCACTGGACTTTATTCTTCTACTGATTGAAAGAGGCATTATTAATGAATTTACAGCTCCTGCTATGCTGTCATTTACAATGAATTCACAGAACTGTCAGAACAATGACAAGACTGCTGTTCTGCACACCTGAGAGAAGCTCTAATCTGAAATGTGGGAGATGAGAGAATAAGGCCCATGTTCATCACAGATTTTTTACCGAATATATACGTACCTTCAGTAATGCCTCCAGACCTTCTATCTGGAGATGGCTTGTGATAGGCTTCTTCCATTGTCAGGTATTCAAGATTTAATCTCACTCTGTGGTAAATGACAACATGACTGATTTAACATGGATAGTGTACTTTCAGATCCGTGTTTTAGTACAGCCACTTTTAGCAACATTCTTAGCCTATGTCCTGTGGTCCATTTGAACTCAGCCAGCCTGCATGCCCATCACAATGGCAACTAGTTAGAGCATTCTCTTACACCAGCATTATATTGGCACAGAAATGTATGAGGAAGGTCTGATCTCATAATTATCCTTTCATCATACTTCAGTACATACAGCAAATGCTCAAACTATAACCACAAACTGGAGATGGAAGAGGAGAATGATCATTTGCCCAGCCAAAATACTGAAATAATTTTTTTAATCATGATTTATGGAATCTATTGAGCAAGTTGCAGAAGAGAATTTTTTTTTGAGAAAGATTGTAACTGATAGACTGTGAACAGCTATAGCAGCAATGGCCATTTAGGTCAGCTCTGGTACTGGTGTTTACTCTACTGAGTTACCTTCCCTGACAAATTCTGTAAAGATGTTATTGATAAGTAAATTGATTTTGTTTGCGCTAGGCATTACAATAGTGCTAAGAGATTAAATCAAAACAAGAAACTACATAGAATGTATCTTTTCAATTGCTCCTCAATTTACAATTCTTGATCTTGAAATAGGTATGTTCTAATAACTTCAAACTATGTAAACACAGCTTTACGTCTCTTTTCTGTCATGAGAATATGTAGAAAAACTACTAGATTTCATTTACATCATGGCAAGTAATCAAGATTGTTATTCTAAACTGTAAACAGCCATCTAGGGAATTCATTAGTCCTCATCAGACCATTAGAAAAGGGTGTATTTTTCCTCCTTGAACTTGTGCCGCGATTGAGAGACGGGACGCAGCTTGATGCAAGCAAGATGTCGTTTTATTACAGTTATCCATATATATTTACACTTGTCCCTACCTAGCGTGTCTCATACTGATTGGTCTATCTTTTACAGAAGGCACACACTGATTGGCTAACTAGCATAAGACAAACTATTAATCAAACATTTACCTCCCTCCAGCAACATCTTTTCTTACACAAAGAGTTAGGTCCTCTTCATCAAGGTCGGCTACTCCCTTCTCCCTCAACCTTTCCAACCCGTGGTTGATAAATAAACACTGGGCCATTCTTTCTCAGCCAAGCTTTTATCCTTATCTTCTTCCTCCCATGGTTTACGACCGACAAGCTCCAACACGTCTCCTTCTATCAGCTGAACAGCACTGGGAGTCCTGCTGAGAGTAGCCAAATCCTGTCCTACATCTTTGTGGCTTTTTTCCTGGACTTTCAAAGCCTCAAAAATGCTTCTCCACCAAGGGAGCATGCGCTGCGCCTCGGCGTTCCCAGTTGTCGCTGCATCCCATAATTTCACCCCCACATCGTCCCGAAGTTCCTGCATAAAAATACTAGATGCAGTCACAGTGGGTATTTTCACCTGCACCCATTTAAGTATTGCTTTGAGGTCATGATCAGGAACATTTTTCCCATGCTTTCGCAGGAGAGCTTTCATAAGCTCATATACATCTCTCTCTGGGGAAGATTCTTGATTTCCCATGTTTCCCACAGCTCACCTCTCTACTCCGGAGGGATTTCAGGCCGGCTGGCTCCTGCTTCCTTTCAGCAGCTCATTCAAAGTTCTGTGGGACTCGCAGCAAGCCGCTCAGCTAGGCAGTTCGTCGACCCATCATGTCGGGGTCACCAATTTGCCGCGATTGAGAGACGGGACGCAGCTTGATGCAAGCAAGATGTCGTTTTATTACAGTTATCCATATATATTTATACTTGTCCCTACCTAGCGTGTCTCATACTGATTGGTCTATCTTTTACAGAAGGCACACACTGATTGGCTAACCAGCATAAGACAAACTATGAATCAAACAAACTTTTTTTTTTTTATTATTTGTGACTCATATTATTTTCTCTTTACTGTGCAAAAGGTTTAAGTTTCTTTTCAAAATGCATGCTGTTCCTCATTGGCATTGATGCATTTACTTGATGCTATATTGTCTGTCAAAGGTTTAGCATTAAAAGGTTGTATTTTAAGACAGCATTACAACTTAGGTGAAGAAGATTAAAGAGCTTGGCTTTTGAATTTTTCAATTACTTATCCATGTTTGTGAATCAGCAATTTGCTCCAGTATCATCAGCAATCAAACCTATTACTTCTTTTTCTTTCAGCTAACAAATTATCTGAAGTTTACACATGAAGCAATGCTGCAGAAATTACATTGATTTTTAGTCCACCACATTTTGACAAGAAACAAGGTCATATATTGTATTTATCTTCCTTTGTTATCCAGTCTAACCCCTTGGGGTTTCTTAGGTAAGAGACTTTGAAGGAGAACATTTGTCCTAGCCAGCTGGAGCCAAGAAAGTGCCTTAAATCCATGCACATTAAATGACGTAATGCTCCATTCTATGTGATCTCTCCAGCAGATAATACAGATTACATTGTTTTTCACTATGCCACAGTCTGTCCATTTTTTCTGCGCACTACGCTTCACGCTACTTCAAACAGTATCAGGAGACAGGTAAAACAAATTGTAAGAGACATTTGCTGCAAAACTCAATGTAGCTGAGCAAACCTTCAGTACTTCTCTAAGTTTTCTATAGAATTTAAGAGGAAGGACTTAAATATTGAGTAGGTAAACCTTGAACAATTTGTTGTTGTTGTTGTTGTTGTTTAATTCTGCAAGAGTTTAGCTTAAGTTAAATTATTTTTAAAATCTCAAAGTTGAAAAAAAAAGATTTTTCCTTAATGAGATACTTCTTTCGAGTGTGGCAAGGAAAGGTAAGATATATAGCACAACACATGCACCAGACCACTCATCACAAGTAAACCAAGATCCAGGGAGCTGAAAGAACTGGCACTGAAATACTCTACCGGTAAAGAAGAATGTTTAAGAGAAAATAGCTATACATATAATAGCTATACATGAACTGAAATCTGAAAAAAAAAATGTTATTTGGCTCATAAAAATGTTAGGAATAGCATGATTTCATATTCTCATTTATCCTGTATTTTGCTACAGGCAACCAATCATTACACCCTCAGCACCATTCTTTAGCAATAGAACCAATGACAAAAATTGTTTTTCTTAAATTAATGAGATACCTTACATGGAAAAACACTCATGCAAAGTATAGACACTGCAGAAACTGAACCAGATATACCAGATATCTACTTTATTGCATTTTCCATATAATGCAAAATACAGTGTCCAAAAAAGCACTAATACGCATGTTGCTATTATTGCTGGAAATCTGGGTCCCTGTGTCTCCAGTTGTCAAACGTGCTATTTAAGGTAGAAAGAAATTAAACTTTGTACAGTTACTGATGGATCATTTATAACAATTAAAATTTTCACCTGGGATAGCACTTCAGCCTGATATTCCAAACCCCATTTTGCTAGGAGTACACTAGACCAAAGAGGCCTGCCCCTATTTGTTTACAATCTAAATATAAAACAACATAGATACAGATAGTTGAGGGACTATCATACCACTAAGACAATATTAGCCAGCATAACAACAATCAGAATAATATTTATAGAATAATAATTATTCAGTGTTAGCTTATCATCTCGGACTAGTGCTAAGGGCTTCCTGCCATTTCTTTTTGTTCAAATGGAGCTCTGTGGTATCACTGCAATTCAGCAGTGTTTATGAGGTTCATTTTACCCTTAAACCCAAATTGAACATTAGCATTTAGTAACATTACCCACTTATGTGTTCCAGTATGAAGTGAAGCCAAAGTAGGTTCAAGGGATAAGGGAATCCAGCTCATAAAATGTTAATTATTGCTCCTATAAAAATGTTAATTAACTTGAGTCTAAAATGCCAGCGGAAATATGAGTGTCATCTTTGCTGCGAACTTGAAGATACTAGTGGTACGATATGTACTACACAAGAAAAAGTGTATTTAGCAAACGGAAAGCAAAACAGGATTTTACAAGTGTCATGGTTTAAGCCCAGCCAGTAACTCAGAACCATGCAGCCGCTCGCTCACTCCCCTGCTTCCTCTTCCCCCCGCTCCCAGAGGGATGGGGAGGAGAATCGAAAGAATGTAACTCCCATGGGTTGAGATAAGAACAGTCCCGTAACTAAAGTATAATATAAAACCACTACTACTGCTACCACCAATAACAATAATGAGAAGGGGAATAACAAAGGGAGAGGATACAACCTTGCCACTCACTGACCGATACCCAGCCTGACCTGAGCAGTGATCTGGGCCTTCCAGGTAACTCCCCCCAGTTTATATACTGGACATGACATGCTGTGGTATGGAATACCCCTTTGGCTAGTTTGGGTCAGGTGCCCTGTCTCTGCTTCCTCCCATCTTCCCGTGCCCCTCCCTCCTGGCAGAGCATGAGACTGAAAAAAGTCCCTGATCGAAGTAAACATTACTTAGCAACAACTCAAAACATCGGTGTGTTATCAGCATTGTTCTCAGGCTAAAGTTGAAAACACAGCACTGCGCCAGCTACTAAGAAGGAGAAAAATGACTGCTACAACTGAACCAAGGACAACAAGTTATAAAAATTAACAATAAATTTTCTGACGTAGGGCTGTGACTGTGAGAAAAAGTAAATCTCAGAATACTGAGAAAGCAGGCTTCATCTCTGTTTTCCTGAACAAGCCGCTGAACAGTCATGGCAGTAACTGCACACACCACAGAAATATTCTTCAAATCTGAAGGTCATAATTTTACAGTAGACCTCTAGCAGCTACTGAATAACCAACCAGGTGTACCAGCACCCATTTGTTAGTGTAGTATTGCTCAGTTAGACATCATTTCCTTTGGTTTCATTCTTCCTGTTGATATTTGCCATGATGAGAACAGTGGCATGACCCATGGGATACCAAGGCACTCCAGCGATTAATCATCTTCTTTAGGCCATGTATGGTGGGAGAGTTTGTGGTGGATACACTTGACCCCTAGCCATACTTTGGCTCAGGCTAAGAAGCAACAGGCTTCATGCCCTGTGGTGAACCCGAGAGCTGGAAAGCTACTGGCTCATGTACAAGAAAGCAAATGTGCCTTGGAAAAATATTTTGAAAGGTGGTTTTAAAGCCCAAAAATTCAAGATAACCAAAGTACAGATCAAGACATCAGAGCTAAAATGAAGATATCTATATTGTCTATACTGTTGGCTAGCAGCCACCTGCTTCACTCTATAAATATCATCATCAGCATCAGCTCAATTTGAGCTCTCTCTGAACTGCAGCTAGACTGCACACCAGGTGACTCCCCTTGAGCTGGGACACCTCTCAAGGTTTCACAGAATCATAGAATGGTTTGGGTTGGAAAGGGCCAACCCATCATCTAGTTCCAACTCTCCTGCTATGGGCAGCGATGCCTCACACTAGACAATGTCGCCCAAGGCTTTGTCCCACCTGGCCTTGAACACTGTCAGGGATGGAGCATTCACAGCTTCCTTGGGCAACTTGTTCCAGTGCCTCTCCACCCTCACAATAAAGAACTTCTTCCTTATGTCTAACCTGAACTTCCCCTGTTTAGTTAGACTCAGCCGTGTAGGTAGCAGACAAGGAGTCAGACAATCTTCAGGACAAGTTCAGCATCAACTTCACATCCTGTGCATGTGAAATTAATTGCTGATTTTCCAATTACTCTAATGAGGGCAGAAGCAGACTGCTAGAAAGACAAAACCAACCAAGTGACTTGGCACGTGGTTTTTTTTTCAAGAAAGTGGTAAAAGGAGAGAAGAAAGGAAGAAATGAAAAAGGAAAGAAGTCATGTGTAAGAGATATCAAAGAAATCCTCTTAAGTACTAAAAAAGTAAGTGTATTATCAGCCAAAATGAATCAGATTTGCAGCATATTCCAGTGAAACATATACACACGCAAGTTACTAAAAGGTGAGAAGAAATTAATTCATTATTCCAGGCTGACGACAAGATAACAATGGCAAAGATCTGACTTCTATCACTTAAAGGAAAAAATCAGTTGTACTAATAGCATCCGTATGAAATGCTTTAACTTTAAATGAATGCAGAGCTCCTGAAAGAGAATTCTAAATCAAAAAGTAATTGCAAAAATGCTTTTTTTTATTCAACATAGACAAGAGATCATCTTTATAAACTGGTGCAAAATGTAATTAATATCTGGCTCTTGCTCTTGGCTAAGTTGTGGGTTGGGGATTTTTTGTTTGTTTTGTTTTATTGTTTGGGGTTTCTTTTTCCATTCTGATTCCATTTTTAGGAAAACACTGATTCGAAAAAAATTAAAAGCATTCTGTCACAACATGCAGAAATAATCTTCAGCCTCTTCCTGACAGCACCAGGCAAAGTTTTTGACACCCTGAATACGTCATTGGGTATCAATACAAACCGCTAGAACACATGTTATAGAGAAAAGATATAATTATTGCTATTTTGTCATGGCTTGTCTGCTGAGTACAGCGAAAGTGGTTCTTTATCACACCTTCCTGTTTAAAAACAAAGCTGTTTACTGATTTAACTGGTGATTATGTGGTTGCCTCAGATTTCCGACTGAGTGGGCAGACACATCAGTGTTAAAACTTTAGCCTTCTAAGCACAGGGAATAGAGGTCTAATAGCCATCACATTTTCTTGCTAAAGAATTAACCGCCTGCTTGTGCCAGACCAAAGACTTAGAAAATCTCACTTTCCATCTGTCACTCTGATACATTTTACATGGTCTAAATAATGTTTAAAGAAATGGTTATTGGTATTTGTATTTGTTTTACAGGTCATATACTTCAGCTTGGCAAGTTTCATTGTGTTTGATTTTGAATGGACATACAAGTGTGTACTCAAATTCACAAGGGTTTGTCTGCACACGTTGAGAAGTAAGCAGAGCATACATTCCCTTAATGATGACACACACTGCATCTTGAAACATGTATATCTTTATACTTTTCCTCCTGTGCACAACCCTTGACAATACTGATTAATTCTGGAAAGATAAGCTTCATGTTTAGTTATATACCCATTCCTTTCTAAAGGATGGCAAATGCACAGAGTGCTAAGAAAGGAGTCTCAAGAGAAGAGGTTCCTTTCCCAGAGGCTTTAAAGTCTGATGTGATGAAGAAAGAACAAACAAGGGGAAAAAATTCTGTATGTTGACTGGATAGTGGATTTTTGTACAGAAATATCTCAGGGAATAAGGAAGACTTCAGCACTTTAAAATCAGGTTGGACTCAAGTACTCCACAATACACAATACTACCTGCTCAAGAAAACATAGATCTATACTCAGTGAAGAAAGAGAAGAACACATATAATTAGAGAGCAAGGAGAGTTAAGTATCCATCAAAGTAGAGACAGAGACCAGTACAGAGTTACATATAGTCTGATTAATCGAGAAGCAGCAGCTTGGACTAGACAGTGAAGGATAGGGACGGCAGAAAGGGGCAATGGGAGGGTGTTGCTGCGTTGCTGCAGACAAGACTTGCAGAACTAAGCCAACCCCTGGCTTAGGGCTAGAAGATCACAGACACCAATATGGAGGATGACCAAATAGCGTTTTATTAAACAACAGCAGGCATTATATGCCTTTTGGCCACACAGAAGTACCTATGCTGACCCAATCAGAAGGCAGGTTAACAATTTTTACCTTTTATGGTATTGCCGAGCCTCGCCCCACAATTCCCCTCTCCATGCTATGGGGCTTGTGAGAGTATCCAGGGAGGGGCTCTCTCTTTCCGTACATCGCGATATCTTCCGGCCGCCAGACCTTAACTACCTACATTTCCCCCTCCCCATGCACAAATAAGGTGATTAAGATAAAACAATCCTAAAAATACATATCATAAACTTGGTGCAAACCTAGCAAATGTGTGCTATTTCTACGCTATTTTTTACAAAAATCTAGAAATATACATCATAAGTTTAGATAGAAAATATAAGGCACGCTAAACAGGATAACTGGGGGACAAGTGAGAGTAGTGGTGTATAACTAGGGATAGCTAAAAGGAATTTCAAATGGAAACAGTCTTAGAGCAATCGCTAATGTGCTATTAACATAATGCTAACACTCTCTAGTCGACTTTTAACAAATGAAATGAGCTTGACAGGGTCCAAAAATCACTGCTATTACAATCATTGTGATTGGTCCCATTAGGTAGACATCAGGGTGGTCAGCCATGGTGAATGGTTAAACCATGACGTAAACCAACCTTGCTGTGCCTCTCGTTCCCTCTTTCGTTTTTCCAAACCTTTCCACAATTTAGCCATAGTGTCTCTTACTATTCCGGTGTGGTTTGCATATACACAACACTATTCCTCTAGTGCAGCGCACACTCCCCCTTGCTGTAGAAGCATCAGGTCTGATCCTCTTACTTGTCATCTTCATTCGTCACTGAGACGTACGGGTTGCGAGGGCGTCCGACAATCCAGTCCTGCGGACAAGAACTCACAATTTTCATTAGTTTTATTCTGATTGCATGATTATCAGTTATCTGTCTCCTTTAATTCTGCCCTAATACATCTGCTAGGCACCCATCTCAGTAATCCCTCCTTTTCTACCGCTGCATACCCTCTTCCAATTGTACGCAGCCTCCACCCAGATTCCCACTGTAGTTCCCCTGGAAATTTAACACGCACCTGGGGAAAGGTAGCTACTTGTTGTTTTAGATACTGTTTTTCCATTGGCGAGT
The DNA here is from genome assembly GCF_004027225.2 of Strigops habroptila. Taxonomy (NCBI): domain Eukaryota; kingdom Metazoa; phylum Chordata; class Aves; order Psittaciformes; family Psittacidae; genus Strigops; species Strigops habroptila. The sequence continues at coordinate 69,083,275 of NC_044277.2, read as the reverse complement.
ACTGTTCGTATCCTCTAACATAGTGATTTAAAGCTAACAGGACTTGATTTAAAATATTAGAGTGGGATCTGTCGTTGCAGCTTGTATGCGGGCTTGCAGGTCGAGATACCACGCCTCCTTCCAGAGAAGGAATAGCGGGCCAGCTAGCACCGCCCTTGCCAGCTGCCTAGTGTCGGCAGGGGCTAGTGGCTGGACGTGGGCGGAGTCGAGCAGCATAGGTGTGGTTTCGCTCGACAAACCTTCCTCTTTTATTGCCTTGTGAAGGGCCTGAACCAACTTAGCGTCTAGGGGCTTCCACATAGCTCCTCCTTGTGGCCCAACCTGAACAGGGAACGCCTGTGGACGCGCGGCCGCAGGTACAGCTTCTAGGGTTACGCCACTTAGCACACAGTCTTTCGCAATCAAGTTCCAATTTGGCTGCGCCACAGGGGGCGGGGTTTCGCCCAGCCGCTCCAAGGTGCGTCTCTGTATCTTTGTCTGTGCCTTTAGCATATTCATCGTTTTGTTAAGTTCCTCCATAAGTTCCCCCGGGGCAGGTTCCTCCACAAGGTCCCCCGGTGTTTTATGCTTCTTTTCCCCGGCACCCGAGCCCTGAGGAGGTCCAACGCCACTCATCGTAGCTTCCTCATTTTCTGACTCAGAGTCAGAACGCATTTCATGCCCACCTCCCCGCCATTCCCGCCACGCCGTTTGTTCCTTTGGGGTACTGCGCTCCTTCTTCCGCGCCCCAAAGGGTCCTACGTCACCGCCACCCACACGTCTCAATCCCATGTCTAACAATTCATCGTCGTCTAGATGCCTCAGTACCATGCCTGGGAGCGCATCTAGGGGGTCCACATTCTGATTTTTTGATTCACCCGGCCCAGACTTGCCGCCCCTAACTGCGGCGTCCCCTTTAAGACACTCCTTGTTAAGACGGGCTACAGACTTGCCGCCCCTGACTGCAGCGTCCCCTTTAAGACATTCCTCGTTAAGATGGGCCACAACATCCTCTAACTCCCCCCCCAGATATGCTGGTGGCCCGGGGGGCTCCGTCCGCAGGCATGGTCGCAGGGGGCTCCTCTTCAGGCTCAGTAACAAGAAATGCCTGCGTCTCAGGCTGCTCCTCCATAGACTTGTCCTCCACCCCATCCTCCCCACCAGGCTCGCCAGTCTGCACTGCCGTTGTTGTAGTGTGAGGCGCAGTTTCAAGCGCGGCTCCCCGTAAGTATAACTGCGCCGCCCCCCATGCCTCCCGATCTTGCCGAGCCAATTGCAATAAGGCCAACAACTTTCCCAGAGTGATGAGGGCATCTGGCTTTCCCGCCAGTGCCTGCTCAATCAGTGTCTGCTTAAGTTGTGGCCAATTTTTTGAATTAAATATCTGAGCAGGGTGACCAAGCACCCCACTGTGAATCAAAGATTCCAGGCACGCCTTAATGCTGCCAGATTTGATACAAATCTTAAAATCCTTTGCCAACGTTTTCAGTACCTTAATCGTTACATCCATGCTCGCGAGCTACACCTCTGCCCTCCGAACGAATCACGTCGGGGTCACCACTTGTTGCTGCGTTGCTGCAGCCAAGACTTGCAGAACTAAGCCAACCCCTGGCTTAGGGCTAGAAGATCACAGACACCAATATGGAGGATGACCAAATAGCGTTTTATTAAACAACAACAGGCATTATATGCCTTTCGGCCACACAGAAGTACCTGTGCTGACCCAATCAGAAGGCAGGTTAACAATTTTTACCTTTTATGGTATTGCCGAGCCTCGCCCCACAATTCCCCTCTCCATGCTATGGGGCTTGTGAGAGTATCCAGGGAGGGGCTCTCTCTTTCCGTACATCGCGATATCTTCCGGCCGCCAGACCTTAACTACTTACAGGAGGGAAAGCAAAAGAAAGGAAAGGCTAACAGCTACTTTTTAACTGAACGAATAGAGAGTAAGAAAACAGAACACAGTGAGGAAAAAAGAGGTGGCCACAAAGGACAGCCAGGCAGAATACCAGTTTGAGGCTTTGGATGAAAGGATGAATTTCAAAGTTCTCTTTCCCTTATGGGAAAATATCCAACTTAATATCGACAATTTCTTTCCATGTCAATGATTTCATTTGAGAGAATAATCATTGTTAGTTAGGCATTACAAAATAAAATTGTTGAAACGTAAAAATTTCAGCCCATTATAGTTCTGTGTGTTTTGCCATGATTTTAAATGTGAAACTGAAACGTTAATATGCTGACTGGCTGTGAATTATAATGCCAATTAGACAATGCAGACAGCTAAACTCCAGTTCTATAAATGCGACTGCAGGAAAGAATGAATTCTCTGCTAGTGACAGCTGGTATTACAGACAAAATTCAGAAAAATACCAGGCTGACCCAACTACCACTTACTGTATTCTTTATTGCACAAAGGGAAAATACTTGCAGGTTCTTCAAACCATGAAAAAAAGTTAAAGGGTTGAGCAAATCTGGGACAAATTAGCCAACTAAATCATTAAAATGAATCACCAACTTGATTCCCATCTGCTTTCATTACACAGATTGAAATGAAAAGCACAACTCTGCCATTCGTTTTTCTCCAGTTCCAAATAAGTCCAGAGAGCCCTATACTGAGTTAGACAAAAGCAAATGCATAGCTTTTATAAATAGTTACTGGTGTGCATTTAGCACTTTGTGGGCCCTATGAAATGCATTCACGACAGTACTCATTCAAGTGTTTTAATTACAGTAATATCTGCTGCAGCAGTAGTAACATAGTAGCATTTTGAACTTAACCTACTGGTACAGCATCAGGAAAAGCCTGATTATCTGGGCTTTGGAGCTTGTGTCAAAAGCCTTTGAAAGTTTACATAACATGTTTCCATCACTCTTTTAAAAAATTAAAAAAAAAAAGTGCAAATATGTCAATACCCCAGGGTATGAAGGATAAGGAAAAGCGAAGTCATTTCGACAGAGTAAAACAAATGTCATTTTCAGGCAGGACTAATTAACGTGGAAGTTTTGCTACACTCAGTACCTGAGTTACATATGTTTACAAAGATCCCACTTTCTCTTAATTAGGTCAGAGATACCTAACTAGTGCTGCATTACACCCTGTAATCCTGTCTTAGTCTGATCCCATGCACTACATCCAGAATCCCCCTGAAAATTAGGATAGATGGTCTTTAATGTGTAAACAACTCAAAATTGTAAGCAATGCTTACAAAAACTCTCTGAGTTTCTAAAGGTGCAGCCAACTGGTTGTTTTACCTTGATCTTCTCAATATAGTTGAAGCTTGTCACTGTCAACATCATATTTCTGAGATCTCCTTTTCTTCCATTCCATTGGAAGTGGCCAAACCCTTGCATGCTAGGCTTTTTTTGTGGAGGGTAAACTTCCAGTCATACCTGAAGAGGTACGTGTTAGCAAACAGGAGAGAAACTCATGTATAGAATTTCAAATAGCTTTTCTAAAAAGAAAAGGCAGGAAAAAATATGCAGATTAATCTCATTTGTTGCTAAAATTGATCCTAGCATAGAGCCTCTAACATCTGGAAGTCTGGATAGAAAACTTTATTTTTACTCCTTTCTAAATCTATCACCTTCCAGCAAAAGTGAGGAATGTTCCTCTGCTGCCAGGCCGGTCACTACATTTGTAGCAGGAAGAGCATTGTAACTTAATGTATTTTAGGCAGAGGAAATTTCTCTACAAAATCACATTGCCTTTCCGATCTAGCAAAAAGAGCTACTGAAATCAATATCGGCTCCTTTTCTTTAGGTGAGGTGAGGTTTTTTTATGGTTTGTTTTTGTATTGGTTTTGTGGGGTTTTTTAAGTAAAAACCACCATTTCTTTGCCACTGATGCAGAGTCCTGTATCTACCTCTGTAGCTGTCTAGAAAACTTTCTCTAACTACCAATACTGATAGATGAACTTCTTGGTGGACCTTATCACATGTTTTCCTTTAAAGGAGCACCTCATGAGAGCCACAGGGGCCAGACCTGCAAAGCCCCTGAAAGCCCAGTGACCAAGATTAGTCAAGGGAGGTACTGTAAAGCACTTGCTTCTCTCCTCTCCCTACAAACCACAAACTAGCCTGCCATGGTTCAAACTAGAGTGGGGAATTGGATAGGTTTAAAAATTACCCAGGAGAAAAGTGTGGCCTTTTATTTCTGTGTGGTCCAGGTCAGTTATCTGGTACAGTGCAGATGAAATGCTGAAGCATAGGAGACAGAATAAGCAATGCTATAAGGTGTTGCAATATTTTAAGCCTTCGTCAATAAGGGGCTGTTGCAGTGAGAAGTGATCTGAGAAATTTAAGATCAAAGCAGTCAGGAGGAAAAAAAGGATCACAACAAGGCAAATCAGAGCATTGACATACATTTAGGTGGCATCCAAGGGTAGTCACACAGCAGTCACAAAGAGGGATTATACACTTGGTCAGGAAAACAGCCAAGCTGCTTTGTCCTTTCATTTTTGGATTACAAAATCTCATTCCAACTCCTTAGAAAAACATTGCATTATAATAATAAAAAGTCTCATTCTACGTAATTTTAGTCATTCCTAATAAACTCCTCTTGTGGAAGTTGTCTTTGAGGTCAGAGCAGGAAAACCTACACATACACAGATAAGAAGTAAAGAAATGTTTTTCCCACCCTGAACTGTTCTAATCAAACATTAATATTCTCAACTTGAAAATAAGCTTCCTCTATTCATGTAGTCTTTGATTTTTTAACCTGTAATATTTATTACGCTTTTTAATACTCTTTAGTTTTACAATGCTATTTCACCAGCTGTACTTCTGAGATATTCCTATTTTTCAATTAGTTTCCTGTTTATTTTACTTATTTAATTTTAGCATTTGGAGCACAGTATAAAATGCAATATAAACACAGATAACAACAATTTCCATGAAGAAGAATTAAAATTAAATAAAACCACGTTTATATATTACATTAAACAAAGACTTCATCACTTATTCAGCAATGCTTTGTCCTAACACCAACACTAAAAAAGGTAATGTTATCCATGTGATCAGTGGAACATTCCCATGAAAGCAATTATGTCAGATATTCACCAAAAGATATTAATACAACTGTGCACTGAAAGCTACGGAGGTATACACATCATATATTAAAACACTCACTAGTAACTGCCCAACTTGGTTGGTAGTGCAATAAAAACAATTACAGATGAATCTTGGGATTGCAAAGAAAGGGGGCAACACCGTTATCTATGATTTTGTTTATCTTCAATAATATTCCACCTAAATCATTAGAAACCAGAAGAGAGCTGTAAAATACACACATATATATTTGATATTCAAAACGTGTCAGCAAAGTTTTGAATAGGCACCATTTTTACATAAAGCTTTTCTATTTTAGAGAGTTGAAGTGACAAAAATCAATGGTTTTGGCCCTTGTATTTTACAATCTTGTTTCTGAGTAGTGAATCTAAACTTGTAATTCTATAAGTGTCTGGTAATACCTAAGTCATAACATCCCCAACCACAAGCACCCAGCTAGAAGCATCTCGTTGCTGAAATCATAACAACTACCAGAAAACAGGTTGAGAAGTGAAGCAGGGAACAAGGTGCTATAGCCAGCCTGTTCACTAGGAATATGTTTAAGGCAGGCAAGGAGAATCTAGCTATGGTATAGGCTTGCTTTGTCCTTCAGATACTTTCTACTTCACTCCTGAGCTCTGGTACAGGGAGACCAAAATACCTTCTTACAGGAGGAAACATAGGCGTGGTTGAATGGATGGATCTCTCCAAGGCCCGCTCCACACAAGCAGCAGAGGTGCAAAGGACACCAGAGCTCTCTCAGTTGATATACATACTCAACATTGCCTTTCTATTTTAGAGGATGTTTGTCCTGATAAGCATGAACACGAGCCAGTCCATACCAGCCAACCCAGAGGCTTGTTCACTCACTGGTGCATTCACAAAGGCAGCTTTTACTTTTCTATGAAAGAGTGCATGATTTAACACCTACCTTTAGGATTTTCATCTGTTAGAGCAACACCCTAGGTTCAAGCTGCAATGAAAAATGTTATAACAGAAGTTGAATTGATGGAAACACTCAAGTTTGTAAGAGTTTTGCTTAATTAGGACCATATAGTTTTGCAATTCACAGAATTAAGCTTTAGTTGATTTACAGTCTACCCCATTTTCTTTCATCTTTTTTGTTTTGGCATACATTCATTATACCACAAGACATTTGAACCAACGAGAAAGTGTGTACTTGTTACCTACCTGTCTGTCTTTTCTTTCTGTAATTCAAACTTTGTCATTATTAAGAATCTGTTTACTTATCAAATGTTTGCACAATTTATCAAAAAGGAATATTTTTCTTGAATATCAAATCACATATTATCCTGACAGCAAATGGTCTGCTTACTTACTCTATATTTCAGGAATCTTCTGAAGGTTTGATATTGCTGCTAATGCAAGGCACCACATCTCACTTAACTATCCTCTGCAGATGTAATTAAGTACTTCTAAATGCTTTGCTTAATTGCATTCCTTAATGTTCTGAGTGATGTTTTGCTCTTTTCCTTCAGTAACAAACTGCATTTATAGCTTCCAGTAATCCCATTTATCATTGCAATTTGCTTAGCTTGAAATGTGCTACATTAATTAGTTCTTTTCAAGTCTTTTAAAAGAAATGTCTGGAGATCATTAATTCTATATGGGCGATTTATTATTGCTTAAAGAGAAGCACATATTGCAGTCTATTGCTCTTTTTTATAAACTTCTTTCAGTATTTCCCTGTGTAAAAATTATCTTACATGATCACCTTTCATAAACCCTCCCTAGTGAGTATCATCAGTGTAATTTTTTATGGTTATAAGAGGCTCCCAAGCACTCAAGAGCCAATTCCAAACAAACAGCACTAGGATTTTTTTTTTTGTGTGTGTGTGTAAACTGTTATTCCAAAATGAGTCTGCAAAGCTGCATATATAGTCAGACTAAGCAATTTTTATGATTTATTAGTGCTTTGCCTGGTAATGATGAAGGTACACCATGCAAAGAAACACAGGAAGACCAATAGTGGAATTGTTCTTTGTACAGTTATTAATCTGGAGAAGAAATGATTGAGTTTTATCTTTCTTGAAACAAATCTCATTCTCCGTTCTCCTTTATTTCTGCCTTCTGTCCTGGTTTAAAAGTTTACTGCTGCAAAGGTTTGTTCACATGCTTAATTTCAAACGCATCAACTGCCACACTGAGCTCAGTGCCTTTAAGCGTGAGAGTAAGTCTTAGTAAGATCACAGTTATTCACGACATGTTGACTCCAGTCCAGGGGAGTTTCTGAAGCCATCTGTTCCCCTCCTGAAGAGAAGATAAGGAAGACTGAGTGTCCTAAAAGCCCTAGAAAAAAACTCCTAAATCTATTGACATTCATACTGCTATAATTCAAAAGGAGATCTAGGAAATGGTGGAATAATGTAAATATTAAAATTGAAAATAAAGGTGATATTTAGATATAACTAGTGTTACCACTCTAAGGAAGATTAACAAAGGCATGGCTTTCAACTTACATAGTAAATTTGAGGTGGGGGGAGTTTCAGTTTTTTGGGAAATTGGCACAACATTAACCCCTACCTCTCATAATAGAAATGGCACTTACCTATTTTGTTATAACATACACCTTTAGACACCCCAGATCATCCTTTGCTACAGTGAATTGACTAGTTTCTGTTTATTATTCTGTTACAAAATGAAAAATATTTTTCTGATGTGGGGTTTTTTTAGTATACGAAAATAAATTAATATGGCTGTAAGTGTCCATAGATACAGCTTTGTTCTTTTACTTATTTTCATTAATATAATAACAAAAACTTTGTTGTTCACCCTGAAGTAAAAGAAAGCTGCAAGAAAGTTGTTTAAAAAGAAAATTTATGGACTATTATCAATCTTTTTGGGATAACTCTTTGAAATACAATGACATTACAGATCACTCCTAGTTAATTAGTGGTAAAAGTGATTTTTAAATGAGCCACTGGGGAAACAAAAGTTTATTTGGGATAAACATGATTTGGTTTATATATTTATTTTAGATTATTTTATTATTTATTTTAGATTTCACAGCCTAGAAGTAGGGTGACAAAACAAAAATCCTTTATTCTTCAAGGGCATTTTGTAAGTGCAATTCTAACTGAAAAAAAAAAAAAAAAGAAACCCAAACATTTTTAAAACGAGATTTAGTAGAAATTGCAGGTAATCACTTCCTGTAAAGCAGCCTTACTTCTTGTGGAAAGACGAATAATATATTGTGAAAATTAGCATTCATGTTAAAAGTATCAAGTTTAGACATTAACCAGTTATCTAGAAGCTTATAATCATTATTAAGTCCAAGTAGTACTGAAAATTTCTGAGTACTTGTAGATTATGTTTATAATACACATGACATAATAAATATTACAAAGAGGGATAAAGGCAGTTAACTCTAGACAAAAATAAACTAAATATACAGCAACAGATTAGCTGAAGTACCACACAAATCATTTAAGTATATTTACTTGTTTCTCAGGATTTTTTTATTTTTTAATTTTTTTCAAAGAACAATCATGGCACTCTTTAGGAGTCTGGGGAAGGTGGAGGGGGATTATGAACTATAGGACATTTAATAGTTAAGAAACAAAAAACCTCTTCAAAGATAAATAAAAGAAGCCATACTGCATTGACAAAGATCCATCTAGCTATATCCACCTTTGGCATTGGCCTATAGCAAATAACTAGTGACGAATATAAAACTGGAACAAATATACTGAATATTTCACCTAGAATACTCTTCAGCTATGTAAAACTGAAGACCTGCCTGGAAAAGCAGTATTTTTGTAAGGATGAAAACTCACTTCAATATCTTCTCTCAAAATGTGTACTACATTTTCAACAACCTTCATGATAGTAACCGTGGTAAAACAGGTCTGCGCGATCTTGGTAATATGATCCTATCACTATACAATAGTGAACTGTTAAATAAGGCTCAGAAGGTTTTCATCTTTATTCCCATGTAATGGTTATAATTTGAAAAATGTTAAGATTTTTTAGAAGTGGTACAGTGTGCCCCTTTTTGAGCAAAAGCAAAAAAGTAGTTAAAGGGTGATGCTGTAGCTTCTACTGCTGCTTAAGTCTTATTCTACTTTTCACATAAAGGAGAGAAGAGGTTGAACAGAACAGTCAAATAGCAAATCCTGTCGTTGATGTTTTTCTTGATCCTGACAATTTTTCTCATTGTAATGTCTGGAAGAAATACAGGCACAGCCAGTGGGGCTACATATAATTGAAGATAGGAAGAGGATTCATTTCTTTGACCTGGACTAGTCAAAGATGTCATCTTGGACTGGGGTAGCAGAGGCCCCATCATCTTCCTCCCCTCTTCCTGCAACCTAAGATCAGCTAAGTAAAAGACAGGTGAACAACACTCTGGAGGTATCTCTACCAGCTCTGCCCTAGTCCTCACCACCCACTCACATCTCCCACTTAAACTGGGCAAGAGAGGTGAGCGCTAGCTATGCTGAGGATTCATAAATTGTGCAGTGCAGGATTATAACTTTAACTGTCTGAATATAAATCTCAGATAAAACTCTTACCCAGGTTAAATATTTTCCAGTGAAGTTCATTTCCAGCACATAATAACCAGTCTTTTGTGTTCCAATCCCATTGTTCTCTTGCTTACCAAACACAATCCCCATGCAATAAAATAGCCCTATAGAGTTTGTTCATCTTCCTGAACTAATTAATAAGAAATAAGAAAATCAGTAAGTGCTTACCATTTTTAAGTATCTTGACATATTTCTTCGTCTGGATAGGCAATGGGATTATATCATACCTTTTATATCATAACAGAGGGAGACATTCTGAGTCAGCTGTAGTTTTGCAATATGGGAAGTGTTGTCACATTAAGACACAACCTAAAGACGCAATATACAGATTGTACAGTTTGGGATATGATGGATTTCCTGGCTTTCACTTTAGTTGGTTTGAACAAAAACCTATTTTTTTTGAGGTACTAGTTATTAAAATAGCAATAGGAATAACAAATTTAATTATAAGCTACACATGGCTATTCACGTAACAGTCCAAATTCTGGATTACAAATAAAACTGTCTCCACAAACTTGTTCCTATCTCATTGGCTTTACAACAAAAAAAAATCCCCTGAAATATTTATCTGGAAGACTTCAAAAGTAAGCCTGGATTAGATGATCACCAGGAAAAGACTATGGGAGAGAATATGACTAGGAAAGAAAATTGATCTTTCTATAAGAAACAGAGAGCAAAGGATTGAGGAGTTATTCAAATATCAGAGTATGATGAAATAGTAATTCAACACAGAGGCCCTGGCCCTACTCCCCATCCTTCTCTTACTCATAAAAGTAGAAACTTGGCTAGATTAGGACAGACTTACTTAGTTCTTACCTTGATTTTCCTTTGCAATTTATTACTGTCTGTAATATACTGTCCTCATAGGCACCTCTTGTCATTTTCCTCTGAGATGCAGAGAGAAGCAGCAGGCTTGGCAACAGTAAGATATTCCAATTACTACTCTCTATACACAGTGTCTGGTAATAATACAATATTTTTATGCTCTTCTTTATATCAATTTTAAGAACGGATAAGATCAGCAACTCTGCAGAGGGTTTCCAAACAGTTAGCTTTTTTTTCAGAGTAAAGAACTACATGACCTGCTGAGGTCCTTTCCAGACCTAAAATTTCATTATTATATCTGCCCTTTGAAGACCTACAGATTGTGCCTCACTCAAAGTGGACAATGCTTGGGTAATAGCTTAGGTTGTGGCTACCGTTTTATATTAATGTAGCCAGCAGCCGCCTTGACTTTTGGGGATACTTTGCCATTATCCTGTCTGACATGAGATGTGGGAGATAAACGGACAGCATGACAACCAATATGATTAAATGCTGATGCTTTTATTGAGCCCGAATAGCTGGTTATATACCCTCTCTGAGTGTCCGCGAGAACTTTATACGGTTCTGATTGGTTAAGCTTACTAATACATGTGCATAGCAACAGTTCAGGATTGGTTCAAGCTCCTGGTTCACGCGAATGCCTTATAAGTCCTTAAGTTTGCCAAGTTCCACATTCCACATCCGGGAGTTGTTTTTCTTGAGCCAGCTTCCTCTTATCTTCTTCTTGGTATGCAGCTACGTGTTTTGAAGAAGCTCTCTGATGGCTGGTTCACATCCTCTTATCTTCTTCTTGGTATGCAGCTGCATGCTTAGAAGAGGCCCTCATACAGCTGGCTCATCACATGTCCACTGTCCTCCAAATATGACCCCACAATGAGAAACAGTTTTACATCCTTCTGCCTCAGCAGTATGCAACTGCCATTTGAAATCGCTCATAGAAATAATAGAAATTAAAGGAAAGAAAATCATCAACATGTATTTTGCTGTGATTTACAATTACAATTGCAATACTTATGTGTTTTAATAGCAACACAGGAAATTGAGGTGATATAAATCCTCCCAGTCAAGAAAATTATAATTACTAGTGATTGATATATGCATTTTATCCAAGTTAAAGATTAAAGAGTTTACAGTCATGTTACCTGCTAATCTTGATTCCTTTTTATGCTTAATGTTGTACCTGTGCAACTGCAACTGTCTGTATTTATCGACTACAATTTCCACTAAAAGTTTTACACGCACACATGCTTCACAAACCACCTCCAATAGCTTCCAGACTACCACTGATCCACAGGTTAGAAATGCCTACTATTTCTCACTGACTGTAGAAAAATATAGACATCTTTATTTGCTCAACTAAACTCTTTGGCTCAAAATAAACACTGTAAATGCTGTCCTAAATGTCCATGTGGTTTTAAAAACTGCAAGCAATAGAGTATCATCTGACATAAAATGCAGGTATTCTGTATAGATCTTCTATAGCACATTTCCTTAAACCATTTCCTAGCACCATAACTGATCAATAATTCAATTCAGACTAAAAAGTATTAGAAATACCCACTATTCAGTTGTGATGATTTTCTGTCAAAGTATATCTTAATAATACCATTTAGTTTGTGGAAAAAAAACCACCTAAACTGCAGTATTACCAAAAAAATGATGTAAATTGCTGTGAATCATTCCATTACTGTATAACACAGCTCAATATTTTAAGCAGCCTCTTAACAACACTGAGATACAGATTCTATTTAAATAAAGACTTGCATTAGTGCCTGAAAAGGCTAGAAATGTTTTGTCCCAAATTACTGCTTTAAATTCCTTTCCTCCATAGCACAAGAACTATTTTCTCTCATATATTTACATACTCAGACAAGGCAAGGTTGAAAGAAAAGTATTGTGGAATGATTTTAGGATCTTTTTATTCAATCTTTCTGGTCTTCAGAATAGTAAACATCATCTGAGAACAGCTTTGCAAACTGCAGAAATACCAAGTTAAGTCTCAGGCACTGTAAATGCACTGGGCAGACCCAGAAGTCACTCTCAGCTTGAAATCCCTTTCAGTTTGTTAATTCAGTTCTGGAAGCCACAATGATTTAAAGTCTTTTATTTCAGTACACTTTTTTTACAGACCTGTTAGCACAGATGATAATCATTTAGATATTTTATAACAATTTAAGTACACTGAAATTCTTCCTTCTTAGTTAGATATAAGAATTGCAATATGATGGATCTGCATACTAAGATAGAAATGTTATCATTAGCACTTCTCTCAGCTTCCTGCTAAGTGACAAGGAATGTTGAACAATATACAACTTTCAGCACTCTGCTTTTGAATTTACACTAAGAAAGGACAGAAAAATAGCATACAAATAATATATAAACTATCTACATACATATAGATGGGTCTTTTTTTTTCCAGGAACGTGCAAATATTAGAGGGTTTTGGGAGTCTAATTAATACACCAGAAAACAATACACTTTGTTTAGGAGATGCTTTGTTAATTTGATAGTGGCAGTATAGATGTGTGGAAAATTAATGAGTTAGGATATCAATAATCTTATCAGATCAGATTAATATACTTATTATTTATGGAAAATAAATGCTCACAAATTCCTTAAAATATATAGTCCATTGAAGGTAACTTTAATTACAATATTAGAATTCCAGGAAATTTCAAAAAAACTCAAAGAATTATAAATCTGTGTCACATTACCTTTCCTCTATCTAGACTCCATCGAACATTTTTTCATAAAACTTCATCTTTCCAAATTACACTCTGTAACAATTATAAACTTCTCACTCATATTCACTAATATTTTTTGTGTGATACTCCATCCATTCCTGTAGCAGTCTATTTCCGGAATAGATGCATAAATGGGACACAACCTTCAATTATAGTGCCAAGCTAAATAGATCTAGTACTAGACAATCATCTGGTGTGTTCAGAAACAGTTACAGAGGAGTTTCAAAACTGCAACTGCAATCCATCCTTGTTCCGTAAGTTCTGCTAAAAATTTCTGCTTCATAAGACCTACATCTTTTTCTGAGACATTAGAATGATTAGCCTTAAGTCTTAAAACATATTTTATTTCAAAAAGTTTAAGAAGAGATGGATAATGTTTTTTATTATAGTATCACACCTTTTATTACTTCAAGATATTTCAAGATAAAACTTAGAAATTCAATTACAACATTTGTCATCTTGGTTTGTAACATCTACAGATTCTTCAGCACTGTGGAATAAGGAGCTGCTTTTTAAAGTGAAATTCTGAAAATACATCCCTATACTGAGTCATCTTTCTTTTATCAATGTCACAGGCTTATCAGAGAAAGGTAAAACTGTTAGGGATTAATGGTGTAGTATTCAATAAAAATGTCTGTTGTAAGAAATCAGATGATGCATTAACACCTTAAAAGCAGAAACAAATTCTTCTATTTTCTAATAATTAAAGATTAAAAAGCTACCTAAATCTGTGTATCATTTTTGAAATTATAATCTTTGATATATGCAAAGGGAATGTAGAACAGAAGTAAGAAGGTGATTTACATGGTCATTCAACAAGGAATGGTTCTTTCAGGAACTGTTGCATTGGCAAACACATGAACTACAACAGCTTATAAAATTATTTAGTTTGGAAAAGACCTTTAATATCATCAAGTCCAACTGTTAACACAACACTGCCAAGTCCACCACTAAGCGATGTCCCAAAGTGCCATATCTACTCTCTGTTAAATACCTCTAGGGTAATTATTTTATCTGTTTCTGAGTAATCTTTAAGGTTAGCCTCCGGGTGAATTCCTCATGTCTTTTAAAACATTTTCTAGAAGATATAACTACAAGTTATAGATTAGACATAAAAACATTTGGGTGAGAGACCACAACACTGGACTGTATGATCCAAAGTGCAACTTCTGGCCTTGAATGTAATGAGTTTATAAAAAGTGTGTATTTTGGTTCAACAAACAGTAATAGCCAAAATATTTGTGTCAAAAACACACTAAGAGTACAGTCAAGCTGTAGTATTCAGCCATGAAATAATTAATTTAAGCAGGACATGCTCATTTGAAATGCTGACATAAGTATGGCCTAACAGGTGCTGCTACATTTAACAGCACATTCTGAATGAAAGACGACATAATTTGGAGTGGCATTACCTCCCATGGCAATTTTCACACATCTCAGGCATCTAAAATAACCATTCTGGTTAAAATCACACAATGTCCTTATTTTAATTTACTTAGAAGTATACTCATGGGGCTGTACTCTTTATCCTGCTCATGCATTGACATTTGACTGAATTACTGAGTTTTACAGACATTGCTTGCCTTCTAATAAGCTGTTCCTCAACTTGATGGGGGAAGGGAAATGAGGAAAGAAACCTGTATTACACTGAAAGATGATATATGATATTTAAATATTCATTGCATATCAAATGCTTTATAAGATATTTACAGTTTAGATATACTGGTTTGTTTTTTTTCTTAACTTCTAGTGTTACTACTCTGCTCTCTCTAAATTTCTTTTTGCTAAAGTGAGAGGGAAGTGGTGCAAATATGTCTATAAGTATATACATAGGCTATCAAGAAATCAGACAAAATCCATCAGTCTTTGAGTATACCTGGCCAGCACATAGGAGGAGAAGCAAGCAGGCAAAAAAAAAAGTAAAACCAGTTTCCTCTTACCGCTTCACAGGGATTTGATGAAATTGACTTTTCCCAAGAACAGGGCAAAGACATCAATTAGTAGTGTCAGAATATAAATGCTCAAGAGACTTAAAGGAACAAAACATACTTGGGATCAAAGGTACTACTTATACCTGTGGTCTTTATTTAAACATGGAACTAGCTGCATACAGGTGAAAAAAAAAAAAAAAGCTGTTTTCAGAAGTGACTGAAAGACTTGGAGGAAAAAATGTGAAGTAGAACTACAAGAGCCTGAGAAGACTCCATGACCCACAGAGTGGTCAAAAAAGGTATGCTTTCACAGCAGAAATACAGGTATTTTCTTCTTGTGTTTCTGGAGTGAGTTCCGTCCTTCCCTCCTCCCTTTTCAGGCCCCAAAATGGCAATTGAATTTCAAACCTTTGTAAAGTCTACATTCGAACTCATACAAACCCCAAGCACACACCATACCATAAATTTTGGCATAAATCAAACCCAGACTGCCTATCAGATATTAAGACTTCTGGAACCAGCATTAGTCACAGAATATAACTGAGTCACAATGTCTCTAGTACTGGGAAGCATGCAACACAGTGGATCTACAGATTAAAAGGATGCTTACAGATAAAAAGATAGAAACAGTACTTGAATTCTGCTCCAACACAGATATCTTGGACATTCATTTAGCAGCTTACAAATAACACCTACACTTCCCCCCAAAAAAAACCAAAAACAAGCAGAAGCTTGAGAGAGGGTCCTGCAGGGGAAAGCTTCGCCAGCATTAAAGAAGTAAAAATATAGTTATTTTTAATAACATATAATGAAACATTAAATTTGTACAAAATGCATCTTGCAACTGAGCTCCAAATAACTATGAAAGATAATTAAGCTCCAAATGCTGTGTTAAGATCAAGTTTCTGTGTTAAGACTAAATAAACTGAAAGATTCATTTGAATACCTTTGTCTGTGTTAAAGGAATCTTCTCTTTCTACAGTCAGCTCTAGAAGATAAGAATACTTCTTTCTACCTCCATTTTGATACCAACACATTATTCTATGTAGCAACTCTAGGTTTGCATAGGGATGTCCATGAGAGATGCTGCAATGCACTCTACTCTTCTTATTTTCACCTACTACTTTTAAAACTCAGATTAATATATTCCGATATCCCATCTCTTTAAAATCATTATAAGCAGTAGAATCTGAGACATGTTCTGGTCTACAGGACAAATGTCACTTTTTTATTTTCCATACCTTTCAAAATCACAAAAATGTGAAAAGGGAATTCCAGACAATATGCAAACAGGCCCAGTGGTAATAATATTAACAGCTAAACATTAAAGAATCAAATCCTTGCACTAATGTCAATTTAAAATTACTCTTTTTACTTTAGTTGATTCACTTCAGTATGACTAAGACAGTCTGTCCCTAAGAAAATTTTATCAAGTATGATAGTCATAGCCTTTAATCAGCACCTTTCTTATTCTCTTTAGTAAACACGCTTTATCATCCTTTTCTTGCTTTCACTGGTTATTTGAATTTAATAGTAAGTTGTTCAGCAACTGTCAACAATATCTTTCTCCTAAACGCTTTTAGAGTGCTAGTTTGTGGTAAAGTTTATGACCAATAAAAAATTAGTCTGAGTAACAAGTGAATTATTCTGCTGAGATAATGATTACAGACTGCAATCGCTATTATAGGTAGTGAAATAACAGTGGCCTTAACCACTGCATGACAGCTTTCATTATATTTCACTAGATACACCATTATTCTTCCACCTTCCACTAACTCACTCAACTAAAAATCAATGCTCTTAGGCCCTTACAGTTATTACTATTTTTTTAACAATAACAAATACCCGTCGTGTCAAAGAATGGTCATGACAACATAGAAGTGATAATGTCTAAGTTCAATGTGCAACGACCAGTTTGATCTTCAGGCTGGTAACATTCTCCTTCTGCGGTGCCAGACAAGACAAAAGCAGGCAGTCAGCGGGAGGGAAGGAGAGATGGGCCATGGACTGGTATTACTGTCTCCTAGCCAAGAGTAACATTAATTTGGTAAGCTTCCTTCTCTACGCACTTTTGGTCTAAAACCAAGTACCTCACTCTAAATCAAAGGCAGATTAGCTTACCTAGTTCTGAACTGAAGCAGCAGAGGAGCAGCACCCAATGGCATCATTAATGTTAGTTGGTACAGGACTGTAAGCAACGACGCCCCTCAGCTCAGACAGGAGATGGCTTTTTCAGCCCTTTCTTCCGTGTTGTTGGAAGTGCTTTGAGACTCGGGGGCATAATGAAGAAGTCATGGTGATCTGTAAGCATGTTACCTGGGCAAATGGACAGCGGTTCCCAGCACCAGCATGGGCTCCAGCCACAGCCTGACTTTTCCCTAAAGTCATCTCTGCAAAACTGATCGGTGAACTGCTGTGTCTCACCAGTTTGATTACTGCTCTGATGTATAATCTGGAACAAGCGCAGTAAAAAATCTCCAGGAAATTAAAATACATGATTTCAATAAACAACATTTGCTTGGGTTTATGATGTCTTTCTTTCCCTGATACTTATTTTTCCACAACCAAGAAAAGCATATGAATTGTTTTCATCCCAATGGGATGCACACACAGTATGTTACCAGAACTATTAGGCTGAATCCTATAACTAGAAAATATAGTCATGCATTGTGGTAAGCTACTCTTCAGGCAATCTCCTACGGCCAAAGCTTGTTATTCTTGTCAGTTGGCTTTGGAAAGATACTTCCTCCCAGTCTTTCCCTTTCTTTTTTCTTCACCTATAACCAAACTACAAATTGCTTAATCATGACCAAACTACTAATATTACGTAATTAGTACATTAAGAAGCTGACTTTCTCCAGTTCAGATCTGATGTGTTTAAAAAGAGTATTATTAAAAAATATGTTAAATTTAGTTACTAACCAAAGATACTTGAATGGTTTTGAAAGGAAACAGAATTTTTCCAGCACATTTTAAGCTTTCTCATCAAAACCCAGAACACAAGTCTAAAGTTTAGGTGATTAATTCTAATTAGACAATTAAAATAATTTTAAATATGAAAAACAGATTGCATTACTGGGACCGACTAGGAAGGTTTTGGCTCATCAGCAGTTCCAGAGCTATGAATGGAAAACAAAAACCCCAGAGGCAGTAACTGTTGGTATAAAAACCATCCTTTGCAAAGAATCTGAGGAATAGGACAAAGAAGGGCAGCGAATGCTCCATTCTGCAGTTTTTCTCTCTGTCCTTTTAAACCCTGGAGTTAGCACTTGCCTCCCAATGATCTTGCGTCATAAGAGTACCAGGAAGTTGGCTTTCTTTCCCACATCTTAAGATGGGAGATGGGAGTGGGGAGAGGGGCACATTGAAGGGCAGGAAACAATTTGGTGAAGAAGAGTAATGTTGATGTTTACCATGTTCTTTTCTACAGAGTATTAGTTGCCATAAAAAGGGCAGTTTTGAGAAAACTACAGAGGTTTTCGGACCGTGAACAACTGGAGACTTATTCAATGCTGTATCAGAAAGCTTAAATTCAATTCTAGATGCTCTCTTCACTTCTTATCTATCTTTTTTTGGCTTCCAATGCACTTATTGAGGATGCAAGCAAAGGGTGCATGATTGTCTGATGAGCCTAGTGAGTTTTCTGGAGCAAAGAAAGGAACTCAGAGGCAGGAATACAGAGATATAAAGGAGAAGTCTGAAGACTAAATAATTAAGACAGTGGATAGGAAGGGCAGGGTAGATTAGGAAAAGAATCATAGAATCATAGAATCATAGAATTATAGAACAGTTAGGGTTGGAAAGGACCTTAAGATCATCTAGTTCCAACCCCCCCGCCATGGGCAGGGACACCTCACACTAAACCATGTCGCCCAAGGCTCTGTCCAACCTGGCCTTGAACACAGCCAGGAATGGAGCATCCACAGCTTCCTTGGGCAACCCGTTCCAGTGCTTCACCACCCTCACTGTAAAGAACTTCTTCCTTATATCTAATCTAAACTTTCCCTGTTTAAGTTTGAACCCATTACCCCTTGTCCTACCACTACAGTCCCTCAGGAAGAGTCCCTCCCCAGCATCCTTATAGGTCCCCTTCAGATACTGGAAGGTGCTATGAGGTCTTCACGCAGCCTTCTCTTCTCCAGGCTGAACAGCCCCAACTTTCTCAGCCTGTCTTCACATGGGAAGTGCTCCAGCCCTCTTATCATCCTCGTGGCCCTCCTCTGGACTTGCTCCAACAGCTCCATGTCCTTTTTATGTTGAGGACACCAGAACTGTGCACAATACTCCAAGTGAGGTCTCACGAGAGCAGAGTAGAGGGGCAGGATCACCTCCTTCGACCTGCTGGTCACGTTTCTTTTGATGCAGCCCAGGATACGGTTGGCTTTCTGAGCTGCAAGTGCACACTGCTGGCCCATGTAAAGCTTCTCATCAACCAGCACCAAGTCCTTCTCCACAGGGCTGCTCTGAATCTCTTCTCTGCCCAACCTGTAGCTGTGCCAAAGAAGAGAAATTCCTTGAGATCTCTTAATTCTATAGAGGTGTGTATCTGCAGCAAACATCAGCAGTGCCATAAAAAGCCTTAGATCTAAATCTGTACTTATTCTAGTGAAGCACACCTGATGTTGCTCCTAGTATATAACTTCTTTTCCCACCCTCCATTTTTCTGTTAGTTTCACAAGAGAATTCTTTTTTTCTGACCTTGCTACATTAAATGGATTGTAATATCATTGAGGGTTTTATACCTATATTGTCCTAATAACAGGTCTGAATATCCAGCAATTAATTCTCCCTTCACTTCTGCAACGTTTACAGTAATTTACTTAAAGCTCATTATTTCATGAACTGTCTCACCACGTGATCAGACACTGCAAAAATAACTGTCAGACATCATAACTTATGAATAAAAAAGTTCTCAGCTAACTTTTCTGATATTACCACTTATTGGCAAAACAAAGTAAAAAAATTCTGACCTTAATTTTTAGGAATTTTTTTCTTTTACATCATCAAGGATAGTACCACATAAACTTTATAGATGCTAGTCTTGTTTACTCTCAGTTCATACTACACTACTACTGCGATTGTTTATTGTGATGGATGCATCTCAAATTTTATTACTGTCACTGTATTTATAGATGTCAATCAACTGAAGATAAAGGTCGAGATGAAAAGAAAACTGCACTTTATTGCACCTCTCCCCTTCATCAACTATTCATTATCATTATATTGGAATTAACATATTGATTACTTTTAGGATACATAAAATATGTTGAGGTATGGTGTGGCACACAGAATAAAGCACTCTTTGTTCAGAACAAGTCTTATGAGGAGTGGCTAGGGGAGCTGGGGTTGTTCAGCCTGAAGAAAAGGAGGTCTCAGAGACCTTATTGGTAAAGTACAGCTACCTGCAAGGAAATTGTAGCAAGGTGGGTGTTGGTCTCTTCTCCCACATAACAAGTGATAGAACAAGAGGAGATGGCCTCAAGTTGCGCCACGGCAGATTTAGATTGGATATGAGGGAAAATTTCTTTACTGAAAGGGTTATCAAGCATTGGAACAGGCTGCACAGGGAAGTGGTTGAGTCATGATCCCTGAATGTATTTAACAGACTGTAGATGTGGTGCTTGGGGGCATGGTTTAGTGGTGGGCTTGGCAGTGTTAGAGTAAGAATTGGACTCAATTTTAAGGGTCTTTTCCAACCTAAATGATTCTGTGATTTCTGTCAGGAAAGAAGGAAATCAGTCACAGTGCCCTCCACTCAAATAAAAATGGCTTCTCCTCATATCACGCAGTTGCATTTGTGAAGCAATGATTTTCAACCTTCTTCATCTTAAAGACCTCTAAATATTTTGCAAGACAACAGTGGTATCTAGTTTTGAAAATTTACTACCACTGTCAACTTTTGAACATGGCCTACAGATTTCCGCATACCACAGAAAAAAGACCGAAAACCTCAGGCTTTCCCGCCAGCAAAGGAGATAAATAAATCTGACCATCAGAAAGTAATCAATCAGGTGAATTTTGGTACAAGATTTCCATTGCTGTGGAAGCTACTGCCACTTCCACAGTCCATTCCAGGACATGCCCTTTCAGGTATCCATTCCACAGAAATGTTAAAGGCAGTGAAAAGAAATATTAAAAAGAAGGAACTGTTTTGGCCTCCTAATACAGCAGTTGCTACATAAATATAATTTTGCCACCATAATTACTTGCCATAATTGAATAGAATCATATAGAATCATGGAGTCATAGATTGGTTTGGATTGGAAGGGACTTTAAAGATCACTTAGTTCCAACTCCCTTGCCATGGGCAGGGACACCTTCCACTAGACCAGGTTGCTCAAGGGCCTGTCCAACCTGTCCTTGAACACTGCCAGGGATGGGTCAACCACAACTTCTCTGGGCAACCTGTGCCAGTGTCTCACCATCATCAAAATTGAAAAATTTCTTCCTAATATCTAACCTAAATCTACTCTGTTTCAGTTAAAAAACATTTCCTCTTGTTCTGTCACTACATGCCATTATAAAAAGTCCCTCTCCAGCTTTCTCATAGGCCCTCTTTAGGCACTGGAAGCTGCTCTAGCGTCTCCCTGGAGCTTTCTCTTCTCCAGGCTGAACAACCCCAACTCTCAGAGCCTGGCTCCTCCACAGAAACCAAGATGAAATTTGTGAAACGATTGACACTTACAGTTGTGTTTATGAAGAGCAAATGCCTCAACTTGAAGGACTAGATGGTCCTTTGTACAACCAAGCTGAATATGGCTAACAGCCAAAATGGCTAGTGACTTACAGTAAGGTTCTTAAATTTGTAGTTTCTGATATTGGCAGGTGACAGCCCATTGAACAGCCACTTTAAATGCATGTCTGTCATGTTAAAACACACAGAATCTGCCTGAAGTACAAACAGTTCTATCGAACTTCAGAAAATGAGAAGCTAACAAGAATAAGGAGCAGGACTATTTTCAACAGAAGTTAATAGACAAACAGACTGGAAAGTTTCCTGCTGTGCCCCAAAGGCCAGCTCACTTAATCTTTCAGTGCTCTGGGCTTTTCCCGTTAGGAAAGCCTAAAAGAAGGTAGCTGTACCTAGAAACCCCACTGTGTCCAAGAGGGAAATTACTCATGCCACATGCTGTAAGTCTTCAGACACACAGCGCAACCTTCTGAACAGAATTGTGAAGCAATAGCTGAGAATTCGATAAAGAAGCTACCAAACTTCCTAAGCATCATACCTTTGAACAGGTAGTGCTGGAGCAACATCAGGATGAAGAAATTGTAAAATATAACATATACACTTGACAACACAGTCTGTGTACATTCAGCATCGTGCCTGCCTGTTTTTGACAACATAAATTACCTTTCTCTTGTTAGCTTAGAAGAACCAAAACAGGTAGAATAGAAATGGAACTTTATTCCTTCCTTCAATTCAATCTAAAAATCAATTAAGTTCAAAGCAATAGATTTGAGATTCCCCCATGGAAATGTTTTAAGGCAGGGGTGTCACCATTGAGTGAATTTGTAGCACAGGATTGATCAATAACTGAAGGAGGTGACAATCTGTGAATGCAACAGGACAAAAAAAAAAGATGGAACTTAAGTCAATGGGTACTTGGAGAAATGGAAAGACAGGTCTGCAGTAAGCTGTATATAGACAGGCCCTCACACTAAGCCACATGAGTTTCAGTGGAGCTAAAAGCATTCCCCTGTGTTAACCATTGTCACGCTGATATGCAAGCGAAAAATGAGGCAGCTCAAGAAAAGTGAAAGCTATCATTAATGTCTCTGCTATGCACTGAGGGAAACAGAATATAAGTGTGGGTAGTCATACTGATCATAGGCATGTCATCAATTTCTCCTTTAACTTTCAACTTTGTTGGCCAATTTTAGATAAGTTGATATCAAAATAGAGCTTTAAAAGTCCTTGCTAACATCAGGAAAACAAACAAAAAAACCCCCAAATAATAATAATAGTAAAAAACCTCCAACAACCCCAAAATCCCACCCCACCCCCTACCCCCCCAAAAAAAACCAAACCCCAACACAAAACACAGGTAGTCAAGCAGATATCCCAAAGGAAAACACAGATTGTAGCCTGAGCCCAACAAAATTGTTTAACAGTAGAGAATATTCACACAAGGCAGAAACACTAAACCTAGCTTTGTAAGTTCTTACAGTAATAAACTATTTACATACTAAGTTAATAATAAAAAAAAATATATTCCCATTTAATATGTAAAAACATGCAGATACCTACACTACCATGTCTTAAAATATTAATAGTCATGAAATCTTCTTTGGAAACATGGGTTTTTTACAACTACAATTTTGTAGTTGTAAAAACAAATACAACAATTGTGCTATTTTGCACGTTATATGAATGAGTAGTTGTGTTCAATATGTCCTAAACCCAACACATATACATCTAACTAGAGAAATAGTACAGATATGCTTGCAGATGGTAAACACCTTCAGATTTATGGGTACTATGTTGCATTTTTGCTCATCTACTTCATATGTCTTTACTTTGCCCATTAATTATAAGCTTGTTTTGAAAATGACTAAAGTATTACATGGGATGACAATAAACTTCACAGCTAATGTTTAATTGCATCATAAAAACAAACATGTAAAAAAGTTGAAGAATTTTCATAATAACTCGTAGAATTACAGTTCTGAATCTTACTTTAATGAACACAATTAAATACAGCAGCTGCTTTTAGAAGTACTGTACTTCAGCTGAAAAAGTAGCTTAATCTAAAGTTTAGAAATCCTGCAGATAGTACTACATCTGCATTAAAACCAAATGACAGCAAAAATGCATCACATTTCAGAAGTATCATTGACTTGTGTTCCTGGCCAAATTCCAGTTTCAAGTTTATGCTTTTTTATATATGCCTTTCAATATACAAAAAAACTTAAAGGCATAAGTGTCACTCAGATTCATAGGTGATGTACATGTCTTGTACAGTCTCTCTGTGCAGATATAAACTACATCTGCAATGCTGGGGTTTTTTCCCCCTTTTACCTTAAAACAGATATTTGATAGATTAAAATAATCTGCACAGCATAAATTCCACATGCATATACATACACTTGACTTTATACTGGACTTCATATTTTTGTTTCCTTATCAGGAAGAACAACTAAGTGAGGTGTCTTTTCTGCTTCCTAACTTTCCTCTCTCTGAGTCTTGTGCCACAGCACACTTCGTACTGCCCCTGCAGCACCTCTTCTTGTGCTAGGTTGGCATTCCCACTTTGCAGGCTCAGGAAGTCCATGACAAGCTATTGCACCATGCCAGCATACGGAAGCAGAAACCTTCTCCTAAAGAAATCTCTGCCTGTGGGTACCACCCCATCATATAATTCACCATACGGTCATGTTCCTGTCATACTGGAGAAGAGGAGGGGTCTTAATTTACATTTTGCCATATAATATATTCTCTTTAAATGAAGTAGCACCAAAAAATTCAATGGAAAGGAGAAGATGTGATACCCTTGAAATCATGAGATGTTCTCTAATGATCAGATACTTAGTAGTGATGAATGTTCATGATTTCTGCTCAAGTTGCTCATATGCTGTGCAAAACTGGTTTCTCAGTGCTCCATTAGGTCTCCATTATGGATTACTGTCCTTGATGAATTAATCAGAGCACTGTAAAACTACTCTAGTGGTCCCTGATTATGAAATAAGACATGTACACTACTGAAAGGAATTCGCAGATGAACAGAGCAAAGTCAATAGAAATGTTTTAGTCAAACTGCTGCTTGTGCAGCCACAATCAACAAGCAAATAACCTGACCAAAAACCAACATGAAGAACATATCTTGAAAACATGTTCTTAAAACTAATCATGTCAAAACAATTCAATAGCCCCACACAAGGATTATGTCATAAACAACCTCAGGATTAGAAAGCTCTCACAGTTAATGATGCAAAGATCACAGACTTTGCAGAAATTTAGTGACTTCAGCTTAAATTACTAGCTGTGTTTTTCTTCTTCATTTTGATGTATGTTTCAGAATGAAGAGTATCATCCACATTTAAATAATATATTATGGAAAATAAAATTATCAGTTCAGCCATAATGTAATAAGTATGTTTTGTAGCTCTAATTACAAGGCAGAGGTCATGACTTTGATCCCATGCAAAACAGGAGTGCTTTCTAATGCGATGGAAAATCTCTAATGCATGTTGTATATCACCATATTGCAAAAGCTAGATTCAAACGCAGTAATTTTTATTTTCCATTATCATCCTAAGTGCTGTAAAGTCTGTGATTAATTTGCTTGAACAGTGTGAAATTAGGACATCAAATTCCTTCTAGTAAGTCTTAAATGATTGTACATTCATCTGGACAGCCACCTTTCTTTTGCAGGAAAATAGCCATATCAATAGCCCTTTCAACCCAAATCAGTCTATGATTCTATGATTACTTCTTCATGGATTAATTAGTGTATAGAGCAGTTGCACAGTATCCATGATTCACAGGCATGCGCTTGAGTATGCATGGATACTCTGCCATAGCTGGCTGTTAAATGCCCATAGAATATTCAACATGAAATCTATATGTATGAAATCTACATATGTGAGAAGGAAGCAAGCATACGGATCACAAACTCTTCATTCAGTAGCATTCTGGCTGCACAACTACACTGGTGAGTCAGGAATTTGGGGTTATGTGAGGTTCAGTAAAGAGAGGAATTGCAAAATTAAAGGGTCCCAAGAAATGTGATTTGGCAGAAATGCCCCTCCTGATACATTTATATATGCTGCATTTTGCCTTCAACATGCTATTTAAAACATCCTATAAAATTTTCAGCATTTCTGTGCCAGTTCTTTGTAACTAAAATCAGTATACCATTTATGCTAATAGCAAAGGGAAAGATAATATATTTCATTTGCACGTTAATGACTACATTTTTTAGTCAAATAAGCCCTAAACTATTTCCAGCAGAGTTAAAGTTTTTTCTCTTTATTAGAAAGATATCAGATGTTTTCAAAGACTTAAAAGAATATTTATCCAGGATACCCCTTCTACCTGCAACAGTACAAGTTATTTCTTACTACATTAGTCTAAAACATACATAAGATGAATCAATCACACTTTGTAATTTCTCAACTATTACAGCACCGTCATAAACAACCTAACATGACAAATATGTGGCAATCGTTTCTGTCCTAATGGAGTCATATGGACAAAACCTAATTCAGCCATCTACTCAACAGTGTAATTCAACTATGTAACAGTTATTCATATGACAATCAGCTGTTTTTTTCATGACTGAACTCAAAGCCACATTACGACTTCTCAGAAGAGGCAAAGCAGAACATAGCCATCCTAGATAAGAGGTCAGTTGGAAAAGATGGAGAAGGAAGAGTCAAAATGCAAGTCCTGGGAAGCCAAATCTGTTCCTGACTGCTGGTCCTGTACACAAACTATGACTGGGACATGTTTCCCCTTGTGGGTTAAACAATATCTACTTCTCCACACCTGTCTGCTTCTCTTGGCACCAAGAAAGTTAACTTTCCAAGGTTCTGGCAGAGACAAAGGAAGCAGGGCTGTTTTGCTGCCCACGCCAATCATTCTGGCAGATGGCTTTGGTCAAACTAGCATATCTACCAAACTGGACACAAAGATTACCATCATCCATGCTGGAGCAGCGGACTTGTTTTCAATAGTCAACTGCAAGTGACTGACCTTGCAGGGCTCCAGATTTTAAGAAGATTAGATCTTTTTTTTTCCTGTTTCATGTGAAGAATGAAAATGACTAGCACACATAATCTGCAAGTAAACCCATTATTAAATTTACACATCACAATAATAATAAAATTAAACACAAGTAGATGATAAAATGCAACAATAATATTAACCCTATAAAACCATTCCATCGCTGCAGGAAAGCTATAATTTGCAGGGTCATCTGCTTGTCCTTTAAGTTGTCATATATTAAAGAAAACGTGTAGACACATGTGGAGGGTTAAAATAGAAACTGTCCTCTTATGCACAGCAGGCACCACCACATATCTTTATATTCTGGTCTGCAGCAGGGACAAAGGAAAGCAGTTATTCTAAAGGTGTTAAGTATTAGTTATGAAGTAGGATGCAGAGTGATTAATCAAACTTGCCACAGCTCTCTAATATTTGGGTTCTACGCTCGCAAGAAGTCTCCATCTGCTTCACTCTACCTGATCTAGGCAGAGGTGTGGCCGCAGTGTCCAGGCATGAGGCTGAATTTAAATCTAATATTATAAGAAAACTCTTAAATGGAATTTGCCAAGTACTACCAAAACCATTTTGCAGATAGGAAGTGTATGTGATTTCACTTCAGCTGAGTTTTCAGCTTTTTGAGTGTGTTCTCCATAAATGTTCTAGCAGCTGAATATGGACTGCTGACTAGTCAATAAATGCTTATCCTGAATCATGCTGCATAATGGATTTAAAATTGTATTTACCTTTGAAGGTTACTGATTCTATTTTAGATCTCAAGAGATTTTAAGCCTTTTTTCCTCACTCTATCCATTAGGTCTAATTAAAAAAAGCTGCCACTTACAAATAATGACCAAAGAGTGATTTTAGGTATTTCCAGAAAGCAAGGTTGTCCAAACAAAGAACAGAAATATGAAAATATTGCATCAATTTTCAAGCAAGTTTCTATTTCCTGTTTCCACTGCAGAGTTTGAAATTTACATTCAGTCCACATTCAGAATTTACAAGCAGAAAGTACTTGGAAAGACAGGTGATTTTAAGCCATTATATGTGGTTGTATTTTGCAAGCTATTTTGCAGTTAGATCTGCAAAATGAAGTAACTTATCTAGAATTTATTTACAGCTGCCCAGTTCTACAGGTCTTAAAATGCAGACAATTCCTCAAAGTTGTAGCTATGGTCCTACATCACTCTCTTAATTGCCGTTTTTAAAGAGTTAGCAAATCTCCAAATTTTGTAGTAGTCAGAAAAAGCTAGAAAATACCCTGTTCAGCCCTTCAGGAACAATAAATCAACTACATTAAGACCTTTTTGCCCCCAATTTTCCTAAACTGCAAAGATGGCCTCATGACTTTTAGCTGGATGACAAGCAATCATCCAGTGAGATACCAAGCCAGCAAGCAGGGATTCTGGCCAGCTGGCCAAGAACATGGCTGGCTCCTGCCCAGCTTGCCTGCTGTCCAGCTCCCAGTTTCCTGACAGTCTCTACCATTCTCCCCCTGGCCAGATGCTTTATACTTTTGCTGGCTGCTTGATTTGCCAATGGTCTGTGCTCCAGCTGCCCAGCCGGCAGGTAGAGCGGCTTGAGCTTGCGCTCCAGCTCCCTGGATGCCCAGGCACCCATTTTCTGATCAGGATGTCCATCAGGCAGATGGGCCAAAACAGCCCATTTTCCTTTGCCAGAGATTCCAGACTGCTGACATTTCATTCCAATGTAAAACAAAACAAAGCCTCCATAGATCGCCTGTAAAACAGCAATTCCTTTTCTTCCCCCCATGAGCTCTGACTGAAGACTAAGCAGCACAGAAACAGACTGCGGTGCTTTGTTCATTTTCAGTAGTATCCCACTCCACGCAAAGCTCAGTAAGGCCTTCTTTTGAATAAAATAACACAATAAGTTGAAATATAGCTGTAAGAAAATAATTTATGAAAGTCCATATTTTGCATTTCTGTACAGGGATGCAATGTGCAAAACAACTGATAAACAATACTGAATAACCAGTGAGCGGACTCTGCTGCTTCAGTGAAAAAAAAAAAAAAAAAATAAAAATATAAAATTAAAGCAAAAAATTCAGACTAAACATGTATGGAAAGACAGTGTAGTAGAAAAGGCTTTCTGACATTTACATAGAAAGTCTTTTTCCAAATCTAACCTCCAGAACCTTATCTATATTTTCAAACAACCATAGTTTTCAGTGGCCTCAGTCAAAAAATATATATGCATTATACGTAAGATCTTGAAAAAACCCTCACCAGAAGGTGCCAGTTCTGCTGACTTATCTGCCTGGGTTGCTCTCTACAATAGTGAAGAGATCCAACTGTATTGGTAGTGTGTGTATTTAACCATGTATCATGCATGTCTCCTTCCAGGAGAAAATAAAATTAAACCAGAACAGAAGATTTGTGTTTCTGCAACACAGCATTCAACAGCACTTAGAAATACCCCATATAGTCAGTAGTTCTTATGTTTTTTCTCACTGAACCCACTCCTACTGCTGCCACACCCAAAAAGAAGTGGTGAAAGTTTGTGGAAAAGAAAATACAACAAACCCCTTTTCACTGATACGAGGCAAAAACCAAGACACCTTCTATTGCTAAAAGAACTCATATATGCCAAACCATCCTATTTCAATTCACTACTACTATCCTAAGGAAATTAATTAATTTCCTCTATGCAACAAAAGAGTACAGTACTTAGGGAAAAGAAAGACAGTGAAAGCCAAGTTACAAAGGCAAGGAGGAAATGCAAGGCTTCAATCAGCTTGCAGAAGAGAAGATTTATAGCTTTTTATCTATGGTTTGGGCTGTATTACAATCTCCATTCCCTCTCCCTTCTTTCTATATTGCAGCACTGAAAGACAGATTTTTGAAATTCTGAGGTTGGTTTAGTTTTCCAGTACTCATAACCCATACTATCAAAGAATTTTTACAAGTTACACAATAATTTTCATAGTCATTAAAACATCTTACAGTTTATTCAAAAGCCTAGACCAAACTGGATTCTTTGCACTGAGTCTAATAAAAACTATGAGGAGTCATGCAGCTTTATTAGTCATGTTCTTTGCTGGATGAATTTAGAAAGTGTTAAGAAAATGAAGAAATACAGCTGAAACCTTCATGCTTTACATACTCCCTTTTAGCAAAACTGCCATAGATTTATTTAATTCTTGACTCTGAACATTTGAGTGATAAACGGTCAGGGCCGCCCCAATTCGTGATGGGCCCTTACACAGCTTAGCCCCAGGGAAAGGAAAAAGGATGAAGGAGGCTTGCCAGGGAAAGGATTTTCCATGTTCAGGTCTCATTTCCAGCATACACAGAATCGAATGACATACAATCGCACAATGTCACCTTCTACATTTATTAAACAGCTCTGGGAAATAAATATTAAGGAGCAATGCTTATTCCTGTTTAATAGGCTATGGAATATAGAACAACTCAACCACGGAGAAAGCACCCTCATTTATTCTGAACAAAGACAAAATATTTTTAATAGATTAAGTAAACAAATGCATATTACATCTGTGTTTCTCACAAAAAAAGAAAAAAACAACTTTAAAAATTTTTAATCTAGGAAGTGTTGAAGGCAACTTCAACAAACAGCAAATCTATGAAGGCAAACTAGGTGTATTTTGAGATATGTGAATAATACATAATAGTACTCAGACAAGCTCATCTCTTCATATTGCCTTGGAAATCTGCTCTATGAACTAATAGCCATCTTATTAGCTGAAAATCTGTGTGTGGCATAACTTTCAATTTTTAGGTGAAACTGACATTTCAATGCATAACATCATTGCACAATCTAACAATATGACATTCTGAAATGATAAAATGCCATCTCTCAGCTGCAGAATTGAAGAAGGAAAAAGTTATTTTGAGATAGAAAAATTGCTCTTAGGTTATACAGCAGTTCTCCCTCCTCCTTCTCATACCCACTTCTCTCCCTGCAAAAAGACATCAATGATTTTTATTCTTAAGATACTCAGCAGTGCAATCAGGAACATTATTACAGGCAACTAAGAGGTTCTTGACCAGTTGTTGTTTCTCAGTAAGAAATTAAAGGATTGTTTGATGTATTGAAATTTTTAACCTGTTGCTTTATACATTTTTTTTATTCCTGCCTTTTAATGTAGCAGCTCACAGGCTTTCCAATCCCAGAATCTTCAAAGACCCATCTTTCTTGCCAGACCAACATGGGCCCTGAGACTGACAGTTTGCAATTTTTTCTTTTAAACTTCATAAGCCAGCTAGACCACTTTCCATGGCAGTGTGAATTACAAAGACCAAAGTTTGGGAATCGCTGTGTTGGAAAATAGAATTTAGAAGTAAAAAGAAAAGCCCAGAGTGAATTCAAGCTACTATAATAATGGAAAAAGAAGAAAGAGAGCAATATTAATGGTAGCTTCACAGTGAAATTATCCAAACGTTTCTTGATTTTCTTTTAGGCCTCAGTTAAGATCTGTTGTCTTCAGAAGTATAGGATTAAGAACAGCACATGTTGGTAGCACTGACTCACTATGTAAGGTGCTGGTAAAAGATCACAGAATCACAGAATCACAGAATCGTAAGGGTTGGAAAGGACCTTAAGATCATCTAGTTCCAACCCCCCTGCCATGGGCAGGGACACCTTGCCCTAAACCATGTGGCTCAAGGCTCTGTCCAACCTGGCCTTGAACACTGCCAGGCATGGAGCATCCACAACCTCCCTGGGCAACCCATTCCAGTGCTTCACCACCCTCACTGTAAAGAACTTCTTCCTTATATCTAATCTAAACTTCCTCTGTTTAAGTTTGAACCCATTACCCCTTGTCCTACCACTACAGTCCCTAAGGAAGAGTCCCTCCCCAGCATCCTTGTAGACCCCCTTCAGATACTGGAAGGCTGCTATGAGGTCACCACGCAGCCTTCTCTTCTCCAGGCTGAACAGCCCCAACTTCCTCAGCCTGTCTTCATATGGGAGGTGCTCCAGCCCTCTTATCATCCTCGTGGCCCTCCTCTGGACTCGCTCCAACAGCTCCATGTCCTTTTTATGTTGAGGACACCAGAACTGTACGCAGTACTCCAAGTGGGGTCTCACAAGAGCAGAGTAGAGGGGCAGGATCACCTCCTTCGACCTGCTGGTCACGCTTCTTTTGATGCAGCCCAGGATACGGTTGGCTTTCTGGGCTGCAAGTGCACACTGCCGGCTCATGTTAAGCTTTTCGTCAACCAACACCCCCAAGTCCTTTTCTGCAGGGCTGCTCTGAATCTCTTCTCTGCCCAGCCTGTAGCAGTGCCTGGGGTTGCCCCGACCCAGGTGTAGGACCTTGCACTTGGCTTGGTTAAACTTCATAAGGTTGGCATCGGCCCACCTCACAAGCGTGTCAAGGTCCCTCTGGATGGCATCCCTTCCCTCCAGCGTATCAACCGAACCACACAGCTTGGTGTCATCGGCAAACTTGCTGAGGACGCACTCAATCCCACTGTCCATGTCACCAACAAAGATGTTGAACAGGACCGGTCCCAACACCGATCGCTGAGGGACACCACTTGTCACAGGTTTCCAACTGGACATCGAGCCATTTACCACAACTCTTTGCGTGCGGCCATCGAGCCAGTTTTTTATCCACCGAGTGGTCCATCTATCAAATTGATGTCTCTCCAATTTAGAGACAAGGATGTCATGTGGGACAGTGTCGAATGCTTTGCACAAGTCCAGGTAGATGACATCGACTGCTCTGCCGCTGTCCATCAGTTCCGTGGCTCCATCATAGAAGGCCACCAAATTGGTCAGGCAGGATTTCCCCTTAGTGAAGCCATGTTGGCTGTCACCAACCACCTTGTTGTTTTTCATGTGCCTTAGCATGTTTTCCAGGAGAAACTGTTCCAAGATTTTGCCAGGCACAGAGGTGAGACTGACTGGTCTGTAGTTCCCCGGGTCTTCCACCTTCCCCTTCTTGAAAATGGGGGTTATATTACCCTTCTTCCAGTCATCGGGAACTTCACCTGACTGCCAGGATTTTTTGAATATGATGGACAGTGGCTTAGCAGATATAACTGTATATAACTGTATGGCAGATAAGAAATATTTACACAATGATTACATTCATGTTCAATGTAAAAATCTCATTTTTGTCCTGCTTCAGCATTGGCTAGAAAAATGCAAATACATTTCATAGTTTTGGAAGTTATGTATTTGTTTAAAATGGGACAAAAACAATGACACTGCATGATATTTATGTGGAGTCATATATATATATTTATTTTTTCCCAGAGAGAAAAAAAAAAACCCACAACAACTTGCTAAATTGATGCACACTCTGATCACTAGTAAAGATTTAGACACCGAACAGCTGATCTAGCACTGTCTCACAGCAAAGCTGTAGTGCCATGGGCAAACAGAGCTCTCAAATAAAAATAATTTGGGGCAGAGGAGTATGTGTACAGATGCCTTCACTTCCATGTTCCTGTAGTAGCAAGCAAGGAAGTGCTATAATTAGCAATACTCACTGGCCTCATGTTACTTACTGCATATTGTGATGCAACTAGATTTCTACTTGCAAGACACACGACACAAAGTATCATATTCTTTACCCAAATCCTAAAATCTGTAAGTTAGGATATCAGTCATTATAGCATTGTCATGCATAAACATTATCCAGAAAAATGTTCATTGCTATTCACATTGCATAAGAACATTATTATTCAACTTATTAACAACTAGACATCTACTGTTCTAATAAAGAAACCCTGACCAACTACTGCATCTGAATTCTCACCCGTACTGCAGTCAAAATGACAATACACTAAACAACAATACTGGCAATAGTCTAAGTATCTAGGAAGTTAAAATTACTTTCTTTTCTACATTGAGGGCAAGATTATCTGACTTTTCTCCACCACTTAGATGGTTCATCTATTCAGAGGTATAACGCTTTGAGAACATGTACTGTAATTTTCTTTTATATTTTGTCAAGGATTAGCTTATGACCTCCTAGCAAATTTCTGCTTTTCCTCCTTACATTCAGATTAATTTTGCCTTTATTTTTTTTTTTTGTCCTCTCTCCAACAGGTGGCTATCTTTGATGACATGCTTTGTACAGCAGGCCAATCTAAAGTAATTTAATTTCAGAAGAAAGGTAGCTGAATTCTAATGAGCAACTGGGATCAGCAGAGATCATTTCAGGTGATAGAACGTAAGACTTGATCACTTTCAAGATAGCAATGATGAAGTTAAAATGAACTATTTGAGTTCCAAATTTCTATGAATATAAGAAAAAAACATGAAACCATTCTGTTTGGACACCTGTATTACAACAGCTGGTGAGGACCATCATTGCCCATGATAATATTGTATGCTGACATACAGATGTTTCCCATGTTCCTATGAAACACAGCATATGGAATAATATGAATTCCAGTTCTGACAATGTTTTTTTTTTCTAGTGCTAATTATTTTAAATATGTTTCTACAACTACTAACATATTTTAAGCCAATAAAAACATTGTTAAGTATGTAAATGTGTGCATACTCAGAGACACAAACAATATTGCTTCTTCAGTGCTCAGTCTAGGATGTTTAGGATATACTGCGTAAGGATGTCAGATTTAGATAAAACAGTTGAGCTTAGATGGCAGTTAATTTCTGCTAAAGAAGGTGGGTCTTGTTTCTCTTCCTAGCTTTGTCATCTTCTCCCACATATTTTAACTACTTCCGCCATTCTTCTGACACCGTGACTGAGCCAGAAGAAAACTATTTGCTCTCCTCCTCCCGCCGCCCAGAATTTTCTGTCAACTTAGTGACCTGAACTGGCATGCATGTTAAGTACTCCAGAAGCATAAAGGAGCCATAAAAAAGGAGTAAGACAAGAAGACTATTTGGTCTGTATCAGGAAGGGAAAAAGAAGGTGCAGTACAGTACCACCAGTTCTGCACATAAGATTTTACCCTGGCAAAGCTCTTCTTGTCTCAATACCCTATATTATACATATAAAAGTTATAAAGATCTTATCTGAGCAAAGCCAATGAAAATTGCAACTATTTTATCTATCTAAAATTAAGTTACTTTCACAAGATACCTACCTGTAGTTTTAGGCAGCTGTGACTAACACCACCTCATTTGCACTTAAATTATTTTAAAGTGGTGATAAAATAGTCTGGTGCACTGCTGTTCCCTATAACAATGACTGTCATTCTTTCCATCTGCAGAGAAAGAGGAAAGGATGCGCTCAAAAAAGCTTTTAAGAAGAATTCATTATGGCATTTGAAATGACCTTTGAAAATTGTTAGTGAACCAGTTATCAACACTTAAATTCCTTAATTCCTCTCACTGCATCTGGCTTTTCTTTTTTTCTTTTTTTCTTTTTTTTCCCACAAATAACTTTGCTAATTATCATTAAAAGCATTTACTCTGAAGTGCAAAAATCTATGCAAAATACAGTTGATTAGAAGTCATGCCACTGAAGCGTGTATGTTTCCTTCCAAGTCTAAGACCCAGACAGTTGCAGTATGAGCCTATATCCTGAATATGTCAACATAACACACATAAATTAAGAAATATTTTCCTATTAGCATTGATTAAGATGTTTCATAGCAGAAAGTATCAATGCACTATTCCAGATATTAATTTTTCTACTTTACACCTCTATGCTGATAAAGT
Organism: Strigops habroptila; assembly: GCF_004027225.2. NCBI lineage: Eukaryota > Metazoa > Chordata > Aves > Psittaciformes > Psittacidae > Strigops > Strigops habroptila. The sequence goes on along the minus strand of NC_044277.2, from coordinate 69,047,853 downwards.
TAATTGTTTACATACTCTCTAAGACAAAGAAATACCTTGGCCATTGAGAATGGTTGTCCTGAGGATTCTTAGCTTTGTTATACAACCTGTAAATCTTCTAACTCCAAATGCACACAATGCCACAGAAATATTTCAGAGCAGATCCTCTGCAGCAGTAAATCAATATAGCTCTACTGAAATCAATGGAGCTAGCGTGATTTACAGTAGCTCAAGATCTGCCCTTTCGATTGCGGCCAGTGATAGAAGTGACTCAAGAGGGTTATTACAGTAATATTCGGAATATATTTTCCAGTAAATTACAGTTCTTTAAATAGAGACCAAGGAAATAATGCACAGGCACTGCACTATGGCACTGTTGTAGCAGAAGATTAGCAGAAGAGGCTTGCAGTTCTTCACGCAGACTTCACCAGATACCAAGCCAGGTATCAGATCTAACCTGGTTGCCTGTTCCTGCGAGAGTCCATTAAGAGAGGTAGGCCCTACATTTCTCCTGTTCCACTCACCAGTATGAACATCCAGGAACGCTTGTCGACTTCCCCTCATTGCAACCTGTACAGCTGGTTTACAGCAGACATTCAATTCCCTGACTGCCAGAGGAGTCTCATCTCCAGCCAAGTTGCTGAGCTTCCACTGCCCCTATCCCTGTCCCTGTCCTCTCCAGAGGCAAAGAGAATTTCTTTCTTCCTTAGTCTCTGCAAGTGGATCTAAACTTCTGCTCTGATTACCAGTGCAGAAGATCCTTAATAACGTGAAGACCTGAAGATCTTTCAGCACTTCAGGTGCCTAAAAACAGCAAGTCCAGCCCATGACTTGCAAAATTTATATAAACAGTGTTTATTGGATAAGCACTGAGTCTTAGGAGACTCAAAAATTTGCATTAGTTCACACCTAAAAGCAATGCAAATCTGGAATAACTTAAGAGTCAAGTAAACAATGTTATGCAGGCATGTTTGCAGTTTAGTTTAATGATATTTCCGCTTTTGAAGATTTCTTAACTAGCTACTTACTGCTTGCAGAATATGGCCTGTCAAACTAAATGCACTAGTGAATACAATTGAATTGTGGCACTGTAACATATACTCAGGTTCTCGTTTTCATTCTGCATATAGCTTTATTCCTTAAAGGCACTTCAAAGCCAAACGTATTGCAGCAGGTGTTTTTCTTAGTAAATGTGTCAAAAGTTTTTAAGTGACTGTATGCCTGTTTTTCTGGCCAGGCAATGTCTTCCTTGCTGATCAAATTACCAGAGCTCATCTTGAAAACTTGGATTTAAAAAGGCTTTAAAATACATTAAAACAGACAGCTAAAATACTAAATGGGCCCACAGCACGACAGAGTAAACTGTGCTATGTTTTCATTTTTCCTACCTCCCCTAGTTGAGGATATAAGCAAGGCAAAATACGAAAGGAGAGAAACAAAAGACCTTCTGTCAAGCACAGAACTATTTTTTAAATTTTTTACAGATGGTCAATATATGCTGTGAAAAAAGAAGGGAAACTTTAAAAAGTTTTTTTATTTGCTACAGTGGACAACATAAAGATTAAAGGAGAATTAATTTGGAAGAGTTTCAGCTCAGGTGAATGTAATGTTTTTTTAAGCCAGCATTTAGCACTCTATAAACTTACAGGTAACATTGGAAGAGGTTTTTTTTTATAAATGTTTTGGTTGTTTAAAAATTGTAATAAAATAAGAGATTATTTCCTGCTTTGTTTATGAGCCTTCCTCATCTCTTACCATACAACTTGACAAGACTAGGGATTGAAGAGAGAATGTTTAATTACTTTCTCAGGCTGTTTAATGTTTGCAAAGGCTGCTTAGAAGTGTGGATGAAAAGAGAATAATTATCACCTCATTATATAACCTTTAAAGCAAACAAGAACGTTTCGTATTTGAACTGTATGTATGCCAGACAACACAATAGTCTTGAGTTCAAAAAAACCCTAAAATCACTAAAAGATAGTTGAGTAACTGGTATATCTCATATCAATTCACTGCATTAATACGAGTGCACTAGACCTAAAAAAACTACATAGAGGTTCTGTGATACACTATGCTCGGTCAAAACTTCAATTTTTCTAGGTAAATATTTTGGACTGCCAAAAATACAGTCACAGAGAAGAGGAACTGAATTTACCAAGTGAAAAATAAGTAATATCATTGCTTTAATTAATAAAGAAGCAATTAGGTATTCCTTACTATTTCTTACACTGATTTAAAGCCAAAGTCCCAGCTACATTCTTTGGTGGTATTTTGAAGAAGACAAAGACAGAAATTCACTATTCTGTTCCTTTTAAAGCAGGGGAAAGAGGAACATAAAGGACTGTTTAATGTACCACAAATTGCTAAGATGCAGTATCTTCTTTGGACAGAGATATTTAAACATATTAACTTGTAAATTCAAGTTTTCAGGTAAATTATTCATAAAAGAACTAGATAATTCTAATAATTTCAGTACAAGACCGTACCCTGGAAAATCTGTATTAATAGACCTTCTTGATAACAGTACCTCTATAGCACTGCTAAGGCTGTACTTCATTACTTGTGATTGTACTTAGAAAAAATTAATTCTGTGGGAGCTTTTTCTATTGAAATCCACATATTTTAGCCTTATTGAAGGAAGAGAGCAGAAAAATGCTTAGACTGGGGGAAGAAGGGAAAAACAGTATTTCCCAGATGGGACAAAATTTGCGTTTTTTTAGTCAGCCTAAGAATTACTATAAATCCTGGGCATTTTTTGTTAAGGTGTCTTAAGGTGTGTTAACTCCATTCTAAAACTAATTTTAATAATATAAGATACTCAAATGAACCTTGATGGGTGTTACGAATAAAACAGCCAGGAGCTATTACAGAATAAGCTAAAATCTAACAGCTGGAAGTCTTGGCGTATATCCATGGTATGCATACTGACTTTACCTAAATATATATAGCCATAGAGATATATTTAGCTACAGCGCTCGTTTATATAATACTGAATAACTACATGATATTGCAGTGAATTGACCCCAGTCAGCAACTAGGTACCCACACAGCCACTTGCTTACTACCCCATTCCCTCCAGCTGGACAGGGGAGAGAAGAAGAAGAGAAAAAGCAAGAAAATTTGTGGACCAAAATGAAGGCAGTTTAATAAGTGAAGGAAAGAAGAGGGTGTTGGGGGACATGCAAAGGCAAAACCCTTCCCACAAACAGACTAATGCACAGCCAGTCTCTGAACAACAGACCCTGTGGAAGACCAAATCACCCCATGTGTCCTTTTCCTCCCTCTTTGGACCCACACATGAACATGCTGATGTGTTCCTACTAGGATTGAGAAAAGACATACAACTGGTTTACTCTCTCTCTCATCAACCCTTCATAATGCAAGGTCCATGAACATACAGTGAAGCGTCTGCAGTTCTCTCTCTGCTTCTGCTCCTTGGTAGCCCACAGTACCCATATAGGTGAAATCATTAGTTTTCTCAGTGGGAGTGTTTTATAAAGCTTTGGGTGTTTTTGCCCTTTTCCTTAAATATATGGTCTTTGGAATATGCTTGCAGTTTGCTGGCTGGAAAATCCACTACACTGTGGATAAAATCTAGTGTACCACTAGAAATACTGGACTTACATTCTTCACTTCTGCATGAAGTCAAAATTTTGAGAAACAGAACATATATCTATTTCTTTATGAAGTGGAATCTTTTGCATCTAGGAAGTTCACTAGCAAAGACTGTAGCACTGTTATGTTGTGTGGTGTCAATGGGAGGCTGCCTTTCAAAGCTGTGTTCACACTCATAGGGATTCAAAATCACATACGTAGTTGCCTTACGTCCTTTCTGATTTTCTGAAAGTACTCTGTCCTACTTTTACCAGTAATCTTACATTCGTAAGTACATCTACAAAGAGTCTTTTTAACTGGCTGTGTAATCCTCTGAGTTGCCGCCTGTCTCTGGTTGCTCTCCAAGTCATTCAAACTCCCTGTTTCTGAAAATGTGTTTTTGCTGCATCACATTCATAACCTTTCATACTGATAAGATGCCCTACATTTTTTCCCTGCCCCCAGTCCTGAGCAATTTTCATGGATCAGGGCAGCAGACACACATGCTGTCAGGGTTTACTCAACCCAGCCAAGTATTTTAAATCAATATCATCTGTCAACATTTCTACTTAGACATACATGAGATGCTCCCACATTTTACAGACAACTAACAATACTGCAGACCTTTCTGCCAGTCATTCTTATTGAGATTGAGCAGCCTCACGCTCGCACGCCCTGGTCCTCATGGGGGACTTCAACCATCCTGACATCTGTTGGAGGGACGGTACGGCCCGCACAAGCAATCCAGGAGGTTCCTCGATTGTGTGGAAGACAACTTCCTCTTTCAAGCAGTAGAGGAGCCGACGAGGAGAGGTGCCATGCTGGACCTTGTGCTCACCAACAGGGAGGGACTGGTTGGAAATGTAACGCTCCAGGGCAGCCTTGGCTCTAGTGATCACGAGATGGTTGAGTTTGAGATCCTCAGGATGGTGAGAAGAGCGTGCAGCAAGCTCACTGCCCTGGACTTCAAGAAAGCAGACTTTGGCCTCTTCAGGAACCTCCTTAGTAAGGTTTCATGGGATACAGTCCTAGAGGGCAGGGGGGCCCAAGACTGCTGGTCGGTATTCAAGGATCACCTGCTACGTGCTCAAGAGTGTTGCATCCCAACTAGGAGAAAGTGCAGCAGGAGGGCCAGGAGACCTCCATGGATGGACAAGGAGCTGCTGAGGAAACTTAGAGGGAAAAAAGAAGCTTATAGAAGGTGGAAGCAAGGACAGGCGGCCTGGGAAGAATACAGGAGCATTGCCCGAGAAGCTAGGGACCAGGTTAGGAAAGCTAAGGCCCAGCTAGAATTAAGTTTGGCAAGGGATGTAAAAGATAACAGGAAAGGATTCTATAGATACGTAGCAAATAAAAGACAGGCTAGGGACAATGTAGGCCCTCTCCAGAAGCTATCAGGAGAACTGGCTACCATGGATTTGGAGAAGGCTGAGGTTCTTAATGACTTCTTTGCCTCAGTCTTCACCAGCAAATGCTCTGACCACACAACCCAAGTCTTGGAAAGCAAATGCAGGGACTGTGAGAACGAAGACCTTAGGCCCACTGTAGGAGAGGATCAGGTTCGAGACCATCTTAAGAACCTGAACGTGCACAAGTCCATGGGACCTGATGAAATCCATCCACGGGTCCTGAAGGAGCTGGCGAATGAAGTTGCTAAGCCACTGTCCATCATATTTGAAAAATCCTGGCAGTCAGGTGAAGTTCCCGATGACTGGAAGAAGGGTAATATAACCCCCATTTTCAAGAAGGGGAAGGTGGAAGACCCGGGGAACTACAGACCAGTCAGTCTCACCTCTGTGCCTGGCAAAATCTTGGAACAGTTTCTCCTGGAAAACATGCTAAGGCACATGAAAAACAACGAGGTGGTTGGTGATAGCCAACATGGCTTCCTAAGGGGAAATCCTGTCTGACCAATTTGGTGGCCTTCTATGATGGAGCCACGGAACTGATGGACAGCGGCAGAGCAGTCGATGTCATCTACCTGGACTTGTGCAAAGCATTCGACACTGTCCCACATGACATCCTTGTCTCTAAATTGGAGAGACATCAATTTGATAGATGGACCACTCGGTGGATAAAAAACTGGCTCGATGGCCGCACGCAAAGAGTTGTGGTAAATGGCTCGATGTCCAGTTGGAAACCTGTAACGAGTGGTGTCCCTCAGGGATCGGTGTTGGGACCGGTCCTGTTCAACATCTTTGTCGGTGACATGGACAGTGGGATTGAGTGCGCCCTCAGCAAGTTTGCCGATGACACCAAGCTGTGTGGTTCGGTTGATACGCTGGAGGGAAGGGATGCCATCCAGAGGGACCTTGACACGCTTGTGAGGTGGGCCGATGCCAACCTTGTGAAGTTTAACCAAGCCAAGTGCAAGGTCCTACACCTGGGTCGGGGCAACCCCAGGCACTGCTACAGGCTGGGCAGAGAAGAGATTCAGAGCAGCCCTGCAGAAAAGGACTTGGGGGTGTTGGTTGACGAAAAGCTTAACATGAGCCGGCAGTGTGCACTTGCAGCCCAGAAAGCCAACCGTATCCTGGGCTGCATCAAAAGAAGCGTGACCAGCAGGTCGAAGGAGGTGATCCTGCCCCTCTACTCTGCTCTTGTGAGACCCCACTTGGAGTACTGCGTACAGTTCTGGTGTCCTCAACATAAAAAAGACATGGAGCTGTTGGAGCGAGTCCAGAGGAGGGCCACGAGGATGATAAGAGGGCTGGAGCACCTCCCATATGAAGACAGGCTGAGGAAGTTGGGGCTGTTCAGCCTGGAGAAGAGAAGGCTGCGTGGTGACCTCATAGCAGCCTTCCAGTATCTGAAGGGGGTCTACAAGGATGCTGGGGAGGGACTCTTCCTTAGGGACTGTAGTGGTAGGACAAGGGGTAATGGGTTCAAACTTAAACAGAGGAAGTTTAGATTAGATATAAGGAAGAAGTTCTTTACAGTGAGGGTGGTGAAGCACTGGAATGGGTTGCCCAGGGAGGTTGTGGATGCTCCATGCCTGGCAGTGTTCAAGGCCAGGTTGGACAGAGCCTTGAGCCACATGGTTTAGGGCAAGGTGTCCCTGCCCATGGCAGGGGGGTTGGAACTAGATGATCTTAAGGTCCTTTCCAACCCTTACGATTCTATGATTCTATGATTCTATGAGATAGCATACACATCTCTGAAGTCATATAAATACTTCTTTCCAAAAGTGGACATACAAATGTAAATTCACATACCTTATCAGAAATGTAACTCTCCCACCAGTCCGTACTGTACTCTGTGAATATTTGATGAGTAGCTTCTTTCATTTCTATTTATTTTACAAGTTTTATAGTAAATAATACAAAATAACCCCAAGTTACTAACAAGATCATGCTGTCATCCTATTCTTCAGAATTCACTAGCAACACCCCTCTGGAAAAAAACCAAACCAAACCAAACCAAACACCACCTTGAATAACTTGAGAGCTAACCTGCAAGTATAAGGGCTCTGGGTGCTCCTCATTTCACTTGAGCCTACAAAAGCCTTGTATTATCTCTGCACAGCTGAGAATATTGCAGGCAGCCATGGATCTTTATATGCTCATCCACAGATCTAATTTGGTGTGTTAAAATCAAAAGAACGTAAGATGTACTAAATCAGACAGAGGTCTAGCTAAGTATGGTATTCTCTCTCAAACACTGGTCATAAGTACATGAGATAGTAAAACCAGAACCAGTGAAGGACATTTCCCATTTACTCATGTGCTCTGCCAGGCTCCAAGTAGTTTCCATAGAGTACATTTATTCGCTAGGATGTATATTTAGCATTTCTATGAAATACACAGTATCAATTCATAGTTAATATTCTTAAACGGCCTTAACTTTCATGCTTTTGTCCAGTAACTTCTGGGTCCAGGTAATCTTTCACCATCTACAATGCAACATACTCTGACAATGCCCACTGTGTTAACACCGCCTTCTCTTGTCTGTCTGAACCTACCTCATCCTAGTTCTATTTGATAATCCCCAAAATTCCCTTTTTGCAAGTTGTTGGAGGCAAGTTGTTACATAGACCTGACTATAAATCTTTAATATCACTGCAGTACGGAAGAGAAGAAAGCACAAAAATAAAAGAAAGGTAGAGCCTAGACTCTTTGCTCTTTCAGACTTGGTGTTATATGGTGTAAGATAAGGAAAACAGAGAACAGCTGTATTTCATGCTGATGCAACAAATCTCCAAGGATAACCGTTTCACTCCTTCTCTGGCCCACCAAGGGTCATGTCCAGATGTTAAATTTCCTCTGTGTCATGAGTCTAGCCATTAAGTGGTTTTTTCATGACATAGCTGTCCAGATTCCTTGTCTGTTCCCTGAAACAACCCATTAAATCTTGCTAACCTGGCCAGTGCTTCCTCTTAAAAGTTCACCAGCCTTACTGTCCTTATGTTTCTGTTTTGATTTCCTCTTGAATGCCCAAATCATGATATGCATGTTCCAGACATGCTTCTGCTCTTCCTCACTTCCTCTCATTCCTCATATACAGAAAAGGTTGGGATAGAAAATTTTGCTGATGGCAAGGGTACAGCATGGCTTTTTTCACTCCTAATCACATCTCTTTCTTTATTTTTAACCAGCTAGTAAACAGATCACACTAGTCTCTTATTTCTGCGTGGAGTTCTTCCTTTTAGTGTGAGGCCTTGCAACATCTTTTAAATTTCTAAATGTTATAATCTTTTGGAACCATTTAATGGGATCACCAAATATACTCTAGACAGGACTTTTTGTTTGTTTTTGTTTTATGAAAAACAACAACTATAACAGACCACGTACAAAGATTATAACCTCTGTCATGCTCAGTTTAATAGCTGGGTGGAACAGGTGACATTATAGTTTAATATATGTGTAACATGACTATAACATATACAAGAAAAATATTTTTTTGAAAGAAGCCTAAGGTATGTCTTGATTTTTTTGATTGCTTTTTTTTGGCACTGAAATCAATATAGGACTGGGGTATCTGTGCTTTTTGTTTGTTTGTTTGTTTTTTTCTTTAGTAAGGGCTCAGTTTCAAGTAACCAGTTCTTTTTTATTCTTTGATGTTGGAATATCATTTTTAATTACACCAATTTTTTTTTTTTATCAATCTGAAATAAGATTTTCAGTGTTTCACTGTATATCTGCCTTTACAGTCCTTTGTTACTACTTGTCGACCCATCTGATGTTGAGAATCCATTCATTTAATCCTTGTTAGTGACATAGTCTGAACTGGCTTTATGAGGAACAGATGTAGATGAACATATGAAATAACTGTTCCATTTCTGATCCCAAGATTCATGCTCCATACTGTAGTACCTGCATTGCTTGTGAGCAAGAATCAGCAGCTGGAAATTCTGGGAAGATAAAACTGAAGCCTCTGTCTCCAGATGTATCATAGATGTACCACTCTTGCTGAGTCTTATATCAAAGATTTATTGGTCAGATGTCCAGTGTAAGAATATGCAGTTCCCACACATCACTTGCAATCTCCCAAACAACTAGTGGGCCACAGCTAATGAGATGAACTACATTTGTTCAACTATATCTACTATCTGAATGTGACACTAAATTCATGGGAATCCAGGGTTAATCTACAGCAACACGGATTGCATATCTACAAAACAGTCCCTTCAAGAAGCAACTTCTGAAAATATAAATTACAGTCCAAACTGCTGAACAAACACATGCATCATGAAACGTACGTCAGAGCTTTTTTTAAGGAATGAAAATAAGTATTTTATAAAATGTATCCACATAATATACTGAATCTACAAATAAAATTCCATCTCAGGTTTTGGGGCATAAAAAATTATGTTACAGGAAAGGATTTATTACCTTACAAAGTAAGGCCTAAAAACTGACCAGCTACAATAAAACATTCTTAGAATCCCAATGCAATCATTATAAAATAAACCTACGCAGATTTGAGAATATAGCTCTGTAATTAGCAATGAAAGAAAACAAGGAAACAGCTCCTGACACATTACTTTCAGGTTCTGACTGCCACAGGTCCAAGAAAACTATAAATGAAAGATCTTCATTTCTACGTACATTGAAACCAAACTATTATAATACACACATTCAGTTAGTCAGCAAAAGTATATATGCATTGACAAAAAAAATATTTTGAAAGTTATAAAATACAGAAACATAATTCTGTCTCTAAAAGTCCTTTCACATTTATCCTTGACTAGGAATTACTTTGGAGGATGCTCCAGGGACATATCACTGTGTACTCGCCCCATTCTTATACTAAGCATTCATTTTGGGCCAGTGTTAAAAGATAACATGAATGGCTTTTGGTCTGACTCAGCCAGCCATTCTTAGAGCATCCTTTTGAAGTTAACTCATTGGTATCCCATACTGAAACAATTAGAGTTTCATAAAATACCTTCAGAAATACTGAGCTTATTCCCTGTTAGCAAAGTCCTTTCCCAACCTGTGTTAAAAATGTCTTGTTTTAGAACCTCCTTCTTGCTCAACAGCCTGCAGAGTGCATCCGCTGCATGTTTGATATTCTTGTAGATCCTGACTTTATTTGTCCAGAGATTTTGTGGTTCGAAAGGAAAGGAGGTAGATGTCTTCCTCTTCCCTCCCCCCATTTCATATCAGAAGCAGTCTGTTCTTTCAAAGCATTTTTTTCTTTATAAAAAGAGATGATAGCATAATGAGAAGGACTGAGATTCAAGTCTCTCGATGACTCTTAAATGAATGAGGGGAAAGAGGCAAAGGAGGAATCTGAAACTGAGCACTCTCCAGGGGAAGATATTGACCTTCACTACCTTGTCTTACTGAATCCTCTTTTTTTTCCAACCTACGCTTACCACTACCTTCATGTCAGAACTGTCACAGACATCAGACATTCCTGACCAGAGCTTCAGATGTCAGCCTCTTTGTTGCCCTTTTAGGGTGCTTTTCCCCTAACAGCTTCAGGGTTTTGACATACGTCATGTAAGAGCTCATACAGCAGACCCCTCCACCTCCAGTACTGCCAAGTCTGGGAAAGGTTAATTTGCTACATACTTGGTGGGAACAGGAAAAAGTAAGTCAAGCTTTTCTTTTCTCAGTCATCTTTGAGAGCAATGGAGGAGGACTCAGTTTTTTTTCTTTTTACCCTTTGAACTTTTACCATGGCGATCCTCTTAGAGTTGGGCTCTTGTTTCTTCTTTCTTTATTAAATCTTTTCCTCTGTGAAATACAAAATACTTCTCCCACTCATACTTTTATCTCTTTCAGAAGAACGAGAGAGGCATTCTCCTCAGAAGCAATAGATCCTCCCTTTGTATTTTTCAGACAGAAGACAAAGAAGTAGCAATGATAGCAATATGCAAACACAGTAACTGTTACTTTATGTGTATACATACGTACACACACAAAGGTTATCTCTATGATCAGATTACTTGAAAATCAACACCTTGTCTACACCAAAAAAAAATTGCTTTGCCTCTTAATCAGTACTGCACTGCAGTGCAAACTGCTGCAGAATCATAATTACAATCACACAATCACAATAACATAATAAAATCACAATAACAATCACAATGTTACATCTGCTTTACAACAATTCGAATACTTTTACTTTTACACAAAGAGTACTTACACCTGGGAATGAATTCTTATCAGGATGTCCTATGGTGCTTTTTGTAGGGAGGAACCTGCACTTTGGGTCAGGAGGGGCAATGAAGCTGATATTATTTACTGCATACACTCATGTGTACATCCTTCTGTTTTCTTGGCAGTTTGTTCAGTAACATTCCTGTCTACTCCAGCACTGGAAGAGCCATGTTTGAAATTTGTATCAACCACCCTGATGGTGCTTGCTATTTTATTGCGACAGGGTCTAAGACAATGTAAGAAGATATTTATTTTTTTTTTTTCAGACAAGGTACTATTAAAAAGTAGTGATTTTTTTAAACAAATGCTAAATTCAGTTCCTCCAGCTCTGTCCTGTTAGATTTTTCTCCAGTCACCAAGTATAACTAGAAAGATAGCAGTATAACAATAGGTCAAAATAAGGAATATTTCATTGAGCTGCATGCAATTCTTGATTAATGGGCAGCTGTGTAGGAAGACAAAAGTACAGTGGGACAAGAAAAAAATTTAATGTCTGTTACCTCTATGGGTGATGGACAAAAACAGACCCCTGAAAATCCACATAACTTAGAAGTATGATCATCAGCCTACCTTTTGATAACTTTATTCACTTTATCTAGAAACATTAATCTGCAGAACAGAATCTAAACAGCCAAAGGTACCCAAAAAAAGTAACAAAGGTGACCTCAAAACTATAAGCCATTTCCCTCATTCTAACAGTGCCATGTGTTGTTAAAAAGGATTCCAGTTCAAGTTCCCTAGGCACTTCCTAGTTCTAGTTGTAATGAAAATGTGGGGCATTTATGGTATGGGGGAGAAAAGTAATTTTTAGCTAATATAAAGTCTTCATTTCTTTGTTTTATGCAAAGGAAATTAATAAATCACTATATAAGTATCTCTCAACCACCTTCAAACAGAGTATTTTTTCAACTGCTGTTTTAATTTTTCTCTGTTGCAAACTTGAAAGATAATTGTCAACCTGATCTGTGCTGGTATTGTCACAAAACAACTTTGGTAAGATGGTGCAAAAGCACTGTTTACCAGTCATAGAGAGGACAGAATTTGCTTATACATACAGCTCACAGCTTTAGACTGAAAAAATCCTGACAATCTCTGCACAACCAGCTCCCACTCAGAGATGCACACTGCATCCTCACCACCAAGCATTCAGCAGAGACATCTGTTTCACAGCTATTAATGTGATGTCACATTCTTTTGCCCAGATAGTTATTGCAGGATGCCTGTCTCTAAAATAATTTAACAGACTCTTGTTGTCTTACATGTTAATAAAAACTAAAAGAATAACACTGTAACAAGAAAAGAAAAAACACCCCCCCACCCCCAAAAAACCCAAAGCCCATAACCCTCCCCCAAAAATCAAAAAACAACCAAACCACAAACTAAAGAAATGCAATGCACTTGAATTAATTTTACAGTGATTATTTTTCAGTATATAATTCTGCAATGTATTTTCACGGAAAAGATGACTTCATCTCCTTATTAAGCTCAATTACTTTATATCAGTTGCTTTTGATATCTGTTCCCTCTAGAAAATATTTTACTACATCAAAATAATCTCCTTTATCTTTAATATAAATGATTGGCAACTACTGTAGAGTAACTTTGAACAAGATTATTGTTTTGAAATGAAAGATCTTCTTTTCTAGTAAAAGTTTTATATATGCCTTTAAAATTTATCTCAGAGTGTTTAAAAGTTACTTTAAAAGAAGTTTGAATGAGTTTTTACCACTTAGATTTTGTCTTTCAAAAGAGATTTGCAAGCAAGTTACAAGTGGACATATTGATCTCAAATAATGCTATAAAGGCAGAAGCTTTCTGGTTCAGATTCATCCCTCCCAAATTAAGCATTTATCTCAGGACTCTAGATTGGCCCTGGACAGGTGAAGTAGCTTAAGCCTCAAGCTTGCACCCCTGCCCATTTCTATTGCCACAGACAAAACCTGAAGATGTCACTGTCTGAATCTCTCAGCTCTGAATATCTGAACCCAGACTCAGGCCAGTTACCAAAGGCAATAGAGATCTAAACATATTAGGCTCCCCATATACCAGACAGAGATTTAAATATTTTAGGAAAGGGAGGATCATTTATCCCTCTTAAGAGTTTTTCCTCTTAGTTGAGCAACACGAAGTCTTATCTATTCTGCTTTTGACCCTTCTTCTATTACTACTGGTAGCATGGAAACCTCTGCAACATTTAGGTTTAATCCCCAAATCTTTTCTTTACCTTCTTAATAGTAATTTTAAGCACCAATCACGTATCAACAACCAAAA